>NC_133948.1:13966947-14575348 GCF_031877795.1 Strix aluco | reverse complement strand
CATGCTCTTGTATCATTTGTGAAATTAGATGCACATGTAGCGTCAGTACTAAGTGTGCTGATCCTCTGTTGAAAAACAGGTTATTTAAAAGCAAAACCACCATAGTCAATCCATATGTGTGTGTATGCTTGTGTGTGTATATATATAGATAGATATAGGCAGAGAGAGTGAGAGCGCTTTGTCATGATTTGGGTTGACTCAGCGGGATTTGCAACCAATATTACTTCTCATAGTGCTGCTGAGACAGAGATTTTAACGTATGAATAAATAACCAACATGATCTGCTACACACAGACTTGCTGAACCCTATCCCATGGATATACAAATGGTGTCATTAAGAACGAAGGTTTCAGAGGGTCTTCCCAATTCATCTGCTCCAGTCCTCTGCTATCACAGGCAACTACATCTCATACATCTGTTCACACAGGGAACATAGCTCTCATCTGAACGCTAAATCCTTTATTTTGCCCTTATTTTGTGAAGAAGAGTAAAGGACCTCTTCTCTGACTTCATGTGCACACAGGACTGAGAAAATACTGGTAGGTGCCTCTTAAGATCTTAAAAAGTGACATCAGTACTACACCATTTCACTGCCTGAGAAGACTCACTGCTTGTCCTCCACCTTGACAAGATAACTATTCTGAAGAGCAGGCCATCTCTCTTCAAGATGAGTCCTGTTCATTGAAGGAGTAGAAACTTGTTATTTAATCTAGGTTTTTATTTTATGTCATGTCATGGCTTTTCTGCAGATTATGCTAATATTTTTGGGCTCACAGATCTTTAGATTAACCCTTTAGATGTTGAATACTTAGAAGTAATTTTAACTAAATGAACTAGTTAATCTGGTAGATTAACTACTATATTGAAAAAGTTCAATCACCTCCACAACTGAGACTGGCATTTAGAAAATCAGTCTAGTAAGTTTACTCTCTGTCTTCCACCTGAGTCTTCCAGGAATGACTAGTTTCTGGGTGCTTTAGAGCATAGGCAATTTAAGTACAAAACCCAAACCAGTCTGTCTGGGTTGAGCAGAAAGAGGTGGAGGGGAGCAGCTGACTTCTGTGTGAGAGAATGGCAAACCTAAGTCAGCAAGATGATTTAATGGGACTATTCCCGTGTTCTCTCCAATTAACAGGAAGGTATTAGAAACTTGGCTCCTAATCAGGAACGATATCTTCCTTTCCGTGCCTTTCTCCCCTGTTAAGGGAGAGGAAACTTCCTTTACATCTTATGTATGTTTGCGCGTGTATGTGTCTCTGTGCATCGCTGGGCGTGTTGTTGAAGCATCCCGCATATAGGATTTCTAAAACCTACATTTACAGAAACCTGTGCATTCTTCAACCTGCTCATAAACACAGTTAACACGTGAAATTTAAATCGTCTGTCCTTTTCCTGAAGATCAGGCTACATCAGATCAAATCCAGTATAATTGATTTTCTGAATTATAATAAACAAATCAAATCCAGTCTTTGATCTGAAGCCCAGGATGGGCTGCTCAGTCCATACTCTACATCCTCTTTTCTGTAGGATCTCCTATCTCCTTTCTACCTAGATGGAAGAATGAACTCTACCACTCAATTAGTCAGTAAAATGACTTAACCCTTTCCCAGCAGGTTCAGCACCTACTACTGCATAGCATTTTAGCTAAACACTTACAAGCCCTTTTTGCTTTCCCCCTTGTCTCATTTTTCTGCAATCCTTTGCTTCTTATTAAATCACTAGCTGTCCTGGGATTATTTAACTGCATGAACAGCATTTCCCCCTGCCAGAGCCCTGCCTGTCAATGCAAGAGCTCACCAGCCTTTTAATACAAGGCAGTCATCCATAAAAGAAAAGAAGGTGGAGAGGGTACAAGGATTCACACCAGTGGAAACAAAGGCAGGTGATGGGTGCTGAAACTGTGTGCCTGCTGTGTGATCTACCTTGCCTGCCTGCCTTGAGCATAGTGGCTGTAGCAACATCTTTGTCCTCTGAAAGCCTCAGCCTGCATAACACAATAAATAATGCCTTGGAGCAATGTGACCTGTGGCAAGCAGTAAGTGATGACATTGTCAGACATACACAACTGTTGAAACAACCAGACTGTAATCATCATGCTGTACCCACGGAAAGACATTTGGCAAATGAGATTCCATTTTCACATTGGTCTGTGCCGAGCATGTAAATTTCCAGCGGGACAACCAGCATTAGGGATGTGTAATTGATTGTCTGAATTATAATAAACAAGCTGTGACAGGTGATCATCCATCATATTCCTGCGGCATGTTCCAGCACCACTGCGAGACACCGAGAGCGAGCGAGAGAGTGAGAGCTGGAACATGAACGAGGAAAATGAAAAGTCAGATTCATACAGAAACAGAGGAGAGAGGGTAATAGAAAAAAGGATCATGGTGGAAGGAAGGGGGGACTGCAACCATGAGGAAAAAAACACGGCTGGAAAAGACTAATTAATTTCTGTGACTTGTTAGAAATTTTATTGAATGAAAAAGTCCCTTCTACTGTTACTGCTGTTGAGAACTGGAGGATTTGCTGCAGTGGCTGGTATTTGGAGCTAGGTGTGCTAAGAAATAAATACAGAGAAGAGGACAGCATAAAGGAGGAGCTGTGATTAGAGCAGAACCAATTACAAAAAAGTACATTTGTGTGTATATGTGTGAGAGGATGAGGACTCAACAGCTTTGCCTTCTTGTTCAGGCTTAGACACTTCACTCCACGACTGAATGGTCAAAAACAGTACCAGGTTTTTATGATCACGCTAAGGAGAATGCTTTCCCTGATACCTTAATGTTGTAAAAGCCTGTGGTTTGCAGGGATGCAGTCTTAGCATCAAAGTGATCTGAATAACGGTTCTTTCCTAAGGAAGGGGGATGGGAGTCTAGAGCAGTTCAACTCTTTTGTTTCTCAGATCAGCTTTTCCAGGGAGGAAATTATTGGTCTTGGAGAGGAGTGTGAAGGCATGTTGAAAAAAAAAAAAAAAAGGGAGTAATAGTGTCCCTGGATAGACTGGAGAGTGGTATTTTCCTGAATATTTACAAGCATACCTCATGTAAATTAGAGTGTGTGGCTCTGTACTGAAGACGACTAGGCAACTATAGGAATAATTTGCCCCTTTAATATACCCTGTTTCCTTTGTTTTACTTGTTGTCTATGCAGTATGAATGATCAGACTTTTTTTTTTTTTCCAAATTTGTGAAATTTTGGATCTCTCAGACTTGCTTGTAGACAGTTTTATGCCATTATTTGACAATCACCCAAACTGTAATTGTCATGGTATTGTTTGTGTTTGTTGTTTATCAAATGCTCAGACATTTCCCCTACAGGCCTTTGCCCAAACATTTGAAATTCACTCTCTGCAAACATGATAGTCACTGGAATTTGTGGTATAAATGCCTATGTAAAATGGACATGAACACACCTGGTGCAAATTCACCTAAAATGGGTAGAAGAGTGAAGTAAACATGGTAAAAAGTCTTAAAATTATTGTGAAATTTTTGAGAAAATTATATAAAAATCTTTAAAGTTGGAATAATTTTTAAATTGATCAAATAGCCGTTCAAAAAGATTTCTTACTATGTCTCAAGCTTTAAGATTAATCTTCTTTCCAGAAGGTAAAAATAATTCCATCTTTTTTGTGTAGTGCCTGACTTTGGTGACATATCTCTTACTGAGACTTCTCTGCCCAGATGTCTAATTTCAGTCCTGTCTGACTGAAATCCTGAGATCAGTGAAGCAGTGGCCATTTGTTCCTTGAATTCTTTAGCAGGAATTTGATTTAGGCATCCAAGTTCTCTATGCGAACAGAAGTGGTGAAGGAGAAGGCGCAATGTAAACCACTAGTTTCTGAAACTGAGAACAAATCCTTTCTTAAGAAGTAGAAATGAGGGTGGGAATGGAAAAGCTTTGTAGCGAAGCAGGATATGTTCTGGGCAGAGACTTTCTGGATCCAAGACAGAATATTTACCTTCTCACCATTTTCTTTTCTGATGCTTATTTTGTGACTCAAGGAAAACATGCGAAGGGGTGCAGTTGGAGACGAAGTGAGGAATCTCTCAGGAGGCGTTATCTATTAAGGGAAATGGGAGATGGTTTGGAGTGGGAAGCTGCAGAGTGCTGTGATGCCTGGGGTTTGACTGTAAGTAACTGCTGCTGGCACAGCGGGGGTTTATTTTGGCCCAGACCTGCCCTGGGAACAGCAGAGAAGCTAACGCTCTTGGAATTCTCTCCCTTTACGATTCACTCAGCAACTTGGCTTCAAAAGAGTATTTAGAAAAAAAAAAGAGGCAGGAAATGTATCCAAATATTGAAGCCAAGGTTTGTATGTGAAACTGTGAGGCGGAGATTAAAGACCCAACAACCCTGATCTCTCTGACTAGAAAATTTAAAGGGGGCTGGAAGGAAGGGCTTGTGTACAGATGGAGGGAGATGAACATTTGGGGGCAGTGGCTTCTATTCTGAAGAGCTTGTTCAGCCCTGTGTGAAATATGCTTGAGATCTCTGGAAAGGGAGTAACCTCCTTCCCGAACGAACACACGAAATTTGCAGTATCTGTGTCAGGGAGAGGAAAGGACTGGGAGGCTGTAGGGAAGGAAGCAGCAAAAGCTTTTTTTTGTTTGTGTGTTTATCACATGCAGATTTTTGTTGTTTCCATTCGTGCTGCTGCTCTTTCCCCAGGGCTGCCCTCTTGCTTCCCTTTCCAGAGGCTGGGGTGTCCTTGGTCTTAATGTTTGTCTCACATGTAGGAGGTGAACCACAGTGTACTGAGACAGCAATGAATCTAGCAATGGCATGAACAAAGCACGCTGTAGGATGAAAGTCACCCGGTGCATAATGATTAAAACTGGTTCAGGTTGAAACATCAGATTCAGGATTTTTTTTTTCTTTTTTTTTAAAATTGCTGTAAAGCTGTTTAGTCAGTTCACATGGGACACAGTTTAGTCCATGTGAAAGGAATGTAAAATATAATTTTCAGTATGGCTATTATTTGTTACATTATGTATTTTTAGCCTAGAGGATGAATTATATATCTTAAATACCTGTTTCAGCACATAACCAACTTATTCACAAACCTGTGGCAAATGCCAGAACCTTCAGGTTATGTACAAACCAAACTGGATAGATTTTGTTACTGTCATAATGGTTTGTGAAAGGGCAACATAATAGCTTCCATCAAGGAACTTTACTACAAACAGTATTATTTGCAATTCCAGACTTTCTTGCAAATACAGTCTTTTTCTCTTTTTTCTTTCCTTTGTCCCAAGCTAGATCATCTGTTAAGCTGGATATGACAGTATTTTTCTCCTTTTTTAAAAAATGTAAACAGAACTGAACACAGAGTAGAAATTCTCTGCAGCCTTAAGATATCCAATTTTTCACTTGACCTTTATAAAAAGTCAATTTGTGCTTTGTTTCTTTAACATGAAATCTAAAATGCCCTCCAGTCACTTCCTCACAGTATTCATTTTTGACCATAAGCAAAGCCATTCTGCGTTTGCTCTTTTCAGGAACTACTAAGGCTCAGGAGACAGGGGATTCATTTCTGCTTTTTGTTTATACTGGAGAGTTCAGGTTGCAAAGATCTGGTGTCGCCACCATAATGTCATTCGCTTTGCAGTTAACTGTGTGTTGCAAGATGTCAATGCAAGCTCAATTTGAGAGAGAGAATGGATAACTGTAGATTGAACAGGGACTGAAACCCCAGATTTCTGATTTTGCATCTGTTGCTGACAAAAACAAGTTAGGCAAGCTACTTAGGCCAGAAGTGGCAGCTCAGTTAGGGTGACTCACACTTTGGAGATCCCCACCAAGACACTCTGAGTCTGAATTTTTGGAACAGGGAAATACCTACATTTCCAGATGGTGGGTCACAGGAGCTGCTGCAGGGCTGCAGAACTCCTTTGTTACACGCGACAGGTTTAAAAGGAGTGTGTATGGAGTGTCCTGTGAATTAATTTGTTTATGTTTCACAAAAAATCACAAGAGGGGTTTTTTCATAACATTTTAGGTATTCTGGCTTTAGAGGTTCAGTGTGAAATTCATACCCAGCAATTTTTTTGTGCCTTTAAAAACCTCTATCTAAGTAAATCTTATTAACTCCTTTGGCAGTCCATCAGTGACTTCCAAAGTCATGTGGTACGGAAAACCCTTTTGAAAGAGTGCTGCCCCACTGGGTCTCACCGAGTAAGTACTCCTGCACCATGAGAGTACTTTCCAGCTAGTACCTAGGCTTGAAGGCACATGTCCCTTGACCTTGTTCCTCGTACCGCACCCAGAGTGCGTATTTTTGGACACAAGTATGCATGCCTTATCGTGCCAGCTGTTGCTTAAGTATTCACATGAAACTCAGTGTTTCCAAAGAAGATGCTGCAGTCTATAAATGTTGGTGAACTGTTGGTGGTGTTGGTGTCAAAATCAGGCACCCAGTTTATTGCTGGGTTAAATTTAAATACAATTACATTAGTAATATGGGGCACTGGGTTGAAAACCCATCGTGATGTGGTTGATCATACCAGTGACATTTCTTTTCTGGCTGAACCATTGTTTGTAATTCACATGCTTCTTGGATGCCTTAGAAAGGCTGGAAGGTTAGCAGAGCTGCATGAATTGAACATTATCTTGTATAGACTTCTTTCACATAACCATGATTTAATCAAGGATTACATTTTCGGAAATTCAAATACTGCATAGTATCCCCTAATTGACTACTGTTCTAAAAATAAAGTTAACACAAAAAATCAGACATACAGAATAAATTCAGTATCTCCTCTTTTCAAACTTTCTAATCTGTGATAATAAAAATTCTGCTTGTAAGGTATTTTATGTATTTTGTGACAGTATGAGGCACTTCAGTTAGGATCTCAGAATGCTTTATGAACACAGATTTGTTAAGTCTTCCAAGACTCAGTGGAAGACAGTGAGTATTATTGTAGTGGAAGTCTGCAATATAGCTGGAAAGAGGAAAGATCTAGGCCTCTGGATTCTGTGAATCCTTCACTTTAACCACAAGATCTTCCTTTCACATCTGTGACTTAAAAAAAGAAATGATTTTTCTTCATTGTAATGAGATGTAGTAATTAGAATATGGAAACAATCTGTGGCCTCTGAAACTGTACAGATGTCACTACTGCATTTTATAGTCACTTGGGGCTTTGTGGTTAACTGGAGATAGAATTCGAACTGTCCTGTTCCAAAAGCAAAGGCTCTTAACATTTAGGCTAAAAAAAGAATCTGCACTGGCTCTTTGCTATAAAGGGCTTGTGATGTTCACATGTGATAAGACACGGTTCTGACCACTTAAAACAATAGTATGCCATTTATGTGTACATATGAAGGATACAGCAGTAGGAGTTCCTGGACAGTCTTTAGTAGCTCTTGATGCCTGATTTATTAATCAGTCAATTCATTTAATGCAGCTTTGTGTGCAGAGTGATATGGCTCTATGTTGTATAATTTATTTCCCTTGTACAAAAGACTCATTGTCCTGGTTTGCCAGTGAGACCTTGTAAATGTGTGTGTTGCTCAAGCAACTTTTTTTTTTTTTTTCTTTCTGCTTTGGTTCCTGTTTTTAGCCATCTACTTGATGTTACTGTTTGCCTTTTGTGCCTACAGAACTTCCCAAGCTATTGCAAACTGTGCTATCCAAGTCTTTTCTTCTGTCAACCTCTTCATTCCAATGTCACCCACCCATGGTGCCAGGGAATAATAATACACAGAGGTGTTAAAAAGTGTCTTCATTTACATGTTTTCAAAAGTGCCTTTGTGTTTGATCATAAGGATGTTACCTAAAAATTCATCAGACCTGGAAACCAGTATTTTAGAGCTCATTGGAAATTGGTTGACTGTGTTGGTGGTGGTCATGTGTGTAGACCAGGAGGACCTCAAGTTGGGCATGGGAAGGTTTAGACTGGCTCTTAGGAAGGATTTCTTTGCAGAAGGGGTTGTTGGGCATTGGAATGGGCAGGGCAGGGGGGGAGTCCCCATCCCTGAAGGGGTTTAAGAGTTGGGTTGACCCAGCGCTGAGGGATCTGGTGGAGTTGAGAACGGTCACTGTGAGGTTCATGGTTGGACTGGATGATCTTCAAGGTCTTTTCCAACCGAGATGATTCTGTGATTCTGTGACATTATGCTCATTAGGCTTGTACAAAGAAGGTAACACTGAAAGACTGCCTTTGCTACCAGATCTAGAGAGAAGAGTGAGTTACCTGTGTTCTTGTTAGGCTGGGCGATGGAGCCAATCTTCCCAGCTTTGTCCACATAGAAACTTCTACTGTCCTACCTCCCCCCAGAGGTGCAATTCCAATGCTCTAGCTATCCCAGCATATTTTACCATATGGATATGCTTATTCCAATAGAAAAACATTCACCCAGGGAGTTATATTATTATAGCAGTAAGTCTACATCATACATATCCTTGAGGATATAAGGTCTTTGAGTGCTGAAAGCTTTAAGAAAGAAACAGTAGTGGCCAGTGAAAGGAAATAAGAAACATTTGCTTACTCTAAGGAAAATTGGACTTGTGTATTTGACCTTGCCTAAGCTAAGAAGTAACTAGAGTGTTAACTCCTCATCTTAGGACAACCATATATGTGTGTCATCTTGGCTATGTCTTTTTCATCCCTCCAAAAGTATATTATTCAGATAGTATTTGAGGATTTTATCCATTTGCCTGGATTTTGAGCAGTCCAGCAGCCTGGTCAGAACAGTAGGTAGTGCTGCAAGCAAGCTACAGAGGAGACCTTACACATCTCAGATTCGTTAAGCTCACTGTGCATGTGTTACAGAGCACAAAAGCATGTTATTTTTACTCAGGATTTCCCCAAAATAAATATGGCTTCCTACCCTCTTTTGAACTCAGATGAACTTTGCTGATGCCCAGAAGCTGCAGCCACAGTTAAAACCAAGTTTTGTTGTTCATAGGTGGAAAAAGCAGCAGCCCGAGTTTCTCAATCATTATGTGAGCAGGAAGTTTTGTTTAGCTAGAACCAGTGGCTAAAAGGAAGTGCTTTGTGATTGCTTTGTTTCTCCTTTCTCAGGAATTATGCCTTTCCCTGGGCTTGTCAGCAGTGGGCCAGCTGGTTTACAGCATCCATACCCAGCCCTTGAGGATTAAAGCAATAGACCTTTAAACTCAACATTAATGCAAGGGTGACTACTATCCATCTTACACTTTGGATCTTTGTAACTAGAGGAAGAGAAAGGAAAGGAAACAAGTCTTCTGACAGTTTTTCCCATTCTGTATTTTGAGTAGCAACTGTTTTTCAAACTGTTCCTAGAGTCTAGAATAGGATAAATTCTTGGAGAGGAAGGTTAGTGTACAGAACACAGGTGAGGTGGCCAGGGTTGAATGAAATGTATGATTTATTGTCTGTTTTTACAGTTTATCATGCTACCATTTTATATGTGTACTTTATAAAATACCATTATATTTATTGTTAGTTGTTGTATATGTAAATGCTGCTTGCTTATATAGCTCCACAAAGGCCTGCTACAATTCTTAAAATAGCCAGACATATTCTTGCTCCAAGGAGTTCACTACTTCTAACTACAAAATACGTTTTAATTACTTCCTATATCTCTATTGTGTCTTCTTAGTCATGTTAGACTGACGTTGTTCCTTCTTTGCGGATAGGTTCCAGACACTAAACCAGAGCAGCTCAGGAAAGGCTGGGTGTCATTTCTGTGCAACAGCCTGAAATGTTTCTGCTGCTGGCCTTATATGGGGATGATTGAAAGGGAAATCCCTCCATGTAGGAACCTTCAGGTGAGAACTTGTGAGAAGGAATATATCACATCATGCTTTTTTGCACATACTTTACTGTGCCAAGAATATTACAAATAAAATATACCTGTCAGCAGGTAATATGTCAGCAAAACCGCTACCATCTGAGATCATTGTATGAAGCCCCTGGTTCCACCAGCTTCAATAGGGAATCAGCCTTTTCCCAACAGAGCCTCTTTGGGGAGAGAAATGTTCATGTCTGCGTCAGCCCTCATTGTCTTTTGAAACAACCTCAGCATCAATGTGCTAGAGTTCAAGTATTACTCAAACTGCCTGATTTCAAAGATAGTTCTGTCATTGTAGAGTCTCCTCCAGATCTGAAGTACCTTCTGTTTCCAATTGTTGGTAAAAGCCTTTTAATAGAAAGAGTTTTCATACCCACTTGTAGTAAAGAACAGGGATGGCTAACTAGCAAGGAGAAAGGAGTAGATCCTCTGTTCACGGAGGGTAGACAATTCTGTTGTCTATTATCAAGCTACACTGACGTAATTTTCAAAACAACAGCTTTCTGTTTTTAACAGCTATAATCATCACCAGGAAGAGATGTGAAGAAGAGAGCCTCACTGTACCCTCTTGAAGCTATTTCTTTTCTTTTGCAAGCAGTCACAGAAAACTGAGATGATTCGTGTTCTGGAAGAAAAATATTTCTCTTCTGCCCCTTTCTTTTCTGTAAGAGAAGACATGAACCCATTCACATTCCTTTATATCTGTAACAACAGTGAGGTTACATAACCTTCATAAAATATCCCAAGTTTCTTAGCTAAAGAAGATTAGGACATAGCTACAAAGCTTCATTATAATCTGGGAGACTCTTCATTGGGAGGTTATGGATATTAATTGCCTATTGATACTGACAAATATTTTATAAGCAGGTTTCTTTTCTGTCTAAAGTTAAATCACTGGTGCATTTGCAGAGACCACTATTAGAGCTAATGCCTGTGTGGCCAGTACTACAGAGAATATTCTGATATTGTGTTACAGTAGAGAGATGTAATTTGAGGGCATTTATGTACAAGAATTGTCATTTTTGATCAGGCAAGGCAAAGATGGACAACACAGTGGCAGGCTGGAAAGTGCCAAGGAGGTGTCAGTGAGCTGGATGCTCTCTCTCAGTACAAAGTTGGGGGAGCAGTCCAAGTGGCGTGGGCTGGCAACATGTCAGGTAATTGTAGACTGATTTGCCTCTGAATCTGGGAGAACCCGTAGAGGAGAAATAGTTTCATTTAAAGAAAGCTGTTGGTAATAAGCAGAATTGGGTTTTAATGGGGTTCATACAGATAGAACAGAAATCACATTTGAGTCTAATTGGCATACACAAATGGAAGGAGAAGCGGCGAGGAGCACAGAGCAGCAATGGCTGTCTTAAGCTGAGAGGCTCAGCAATCAGTGCTGAGGCAGCCAGTCTCCATTAAGATCCTATCCATAATGCATGAGGTTTGGAAACCCAGGGGACTGTCCAACAAAAAGGGAAGAATCCTCCAAACTACCCTTCAGAAAGTGATGGGCACGCTGTCCCAGAAGGGGCCTGTCTAGAGAGCACTTTTAGTAAGTAATGGTTCGCTTTGCCAGTAGAGGTGATAGAGCACTAATGCACTACAAGCCAAGTGCTGGCTTCCCTTCCATTGCACTCAAATGCTCTGCTGTTCAAGGATCACTGCGGAGAAACAAGGCTTTTTTTATTTCATCAAGATTACTGTTATTTTTATTTTATTTTGAGCAGATTGCAGGAAGTAATCCCTGCCTTAAATTTCCTCTCAGGTTGGGAATACCAATGTCCTCCTGATTACTTAGTTAAACCCTTAAACCTTTAATTGTTAACCCTTTATTACTCTAGTGTGAGTCTAAAAAAATTAGGTGTCTATTTCAATAATTCTGAGATTTAGAAGAATTCACATTAAGAATTTTGATTCAAACCACTGAAGTACTAGAACAGAGTGACTAGCCTGAAGATGGGGATTTGGACTTTTCTTAAGAGACACTGTGATTTGGTCCTCACAAATTTGCATGTCTTTTCAGCTGAAGCTATGGGCCAGACCTAATGTAAATCACTGCAGTCCTGTTTCTCATTTCTGATTTGTGGGGCCTACAGTATTATTGAGTGTTCCAGTTATGTTTCGTACCTACATCAGAAAAAAACTTTACATTGAGCATTTTTAACTTCTTTTCAGCACAAATGCCGTACTGAAAAAGCAGAGTTATTAACTGAAATCTTCCTCATTAGTTCTGCTAAAATGAAGCTGCAACAGGCAGTGATTGGAGTGACTGAATAAATGGAGCTTGAAACTCAGAAGGTATTTCTCATCTGTCCATGTTTTATCTTGTCTGTGGACTTTATACTATACAGTAGCATAGACTTGAGACTGGCCTCCTGGGTCTTCATGAGGACTGCGGTCTATGACCTTTTCCATCAAAGAGAAGAGGGAGGATCTGTCAGTTCACACATGTCCAATTTATTTGCAGCAAACTACAGAATTCTGGAGAATATAAAGCCTACATCCCACATACCACAAAGCTTCCGACTACCTTACACTTTGGCAGGCAGCTGAGGGAACAGCTGAAACAGTAGGGATCAAAGTTGCAGTACTGTAAACAGCTTTGGCTCCACTGAAATCAAACTCAGTGAAGTGTAATGGTGAATTTGCTTCTCAGGCCTGAGAGGTATTGATTCCTTCTTCTTTGCTAGTAAGGCCTCCTGCATGGAGGGTACTTTGACAAGTAAGATTTGTAGAGATCTTCATGGTCTTGAACTGATGGAGTGTGCTCTAGGGTGAGACAAGGAGAAGATATCTGAAGATTACTAGTGGAGATTTATAACTCAGTAACTTGAGGGAGATTCTGCAAGTAGTGTTTTTCTAAAGCAAAAGCAGAAATATAATTCTTTATCCAACTATAAAAGGGACCTGATAGTAGTCTGCAAGTACATAAAAGGCTGGTATAAAGAGGGAGGCAATCAATTTTTCTTCAATTCATGATAGAACATGGATAGCATGTTCATGATAGAACAGGACAGCAGTCTACAGTTGGTCAAGGAAGCCTCAGACAAGATTTTAAGAAACTTTTTCTAATGATAATGGTAAGAAAGCACTGAAATAGATTTCTTAGGGAAGCTGAAGGATTTTAGAAGATTTTGTATAAGCACAAATTGATCTTGCTGCAGAGCAGGGAGGATGACTAGATGACAAGGCTCTTCCAGGCTCTGATTCCATGATTTTATACTAGGTTATAGCTTTGGGCAAAGTCCTGAGCTTGTGGTGCATAATTTGTTCTGCCTCATTTCTATCCATTTACTATAGACAGAGTTGGAGAAGGCCAGGAAAGTTTATTCTGGTGCATCTTTCTTTCTTATTCTTGTGCATCTGTCCATTTAGACACAGAGAGGTCTCACTTCAACCTGGAATCCAAAACACGACTCAATGAGAGCATGACTGAAATTTAGAAAGGGCCGTTTCTAAACTACTCAGATTACACATTTGGCCTGTTCCCATATTGGCACATGCTTCTGTGCGGATTCTGTGAAGCCAAGGTAAATGCTGAGCAAGTCTTTCCCAACTTTTATGCCAATACCTGGGAGTCTGGCAGTAGTCTTCAGTGAAGTACCATCCATTCAAATGTGTTAGATTGCCAGTATATGCCAGGTAGTTCAAGTTGCACTCTACACAGCACTTGCTGAGTGAAGTTAATACGTAAAATAGTGGTGGACTTAATTGTACTTCCTTTTAGGTACAATTTATTTCTTAATGCGTGGTTGTCAGCGTCATAGACCCTAGGGTCTGAAGAATATATGACCTATGTTTGGCCCATAAAAATGATAGACTCTTTCTACCTATTTACATACCTGTAGAGTCCCATGTGACATTTGGTTCATCTGGGAGGTAGTTTAATACTTTTTTGCCTCAAGGGGGTTTCATTTAATTAAAGCTCCGCAGTTTTTGGTAGTTGCAGTTCTTTCTCTCTAATGAATTTCTCAGCTGTGCTGTGCACTTTTGCAGAGATTGTGTTACTGCCCGTTCACAAGAGTAGAAGGTCACCTTGTAGGAGCAGCCACTGCAGTCAGTGGACACTGACCTGCCAGGTAACATTAAAATGAGGGAAGTTAGTAACATTCCTAAACCGTACTCTTACTGCATGCATGTCTGTCTTATAAAGCCACTCAAACCAGGGATCAACAATACGGACCATTTTCAGAACATTCCCAGATGTATGTAGAAGTTCACTGAACATAGGTGTCTTTCAGATTATCATTGAGACACCTGTAGTCAAATTGTGTTTGTTTTCTTCAAGTCCAAAATATTTTCTAGACTTTCCCAGGAAAGCATCAGAAATCCTGAGGAAAGCTGACTGCTGATGGTGTCTGTTAAAGAGCTGAAAAAACCCAATTTTAATTATAAAAGACTCCTTAAAATAATTTATTTTTCATCTTCTATCTCTCTGCAATCTTTCAGTAATGCTTCATGCCATCCTTAAAAATGTATATGTGTCAGGCCTGGATTTTACTTTGCTCTGAAGAGAATGCATTAGGTCTATTTGTCATTATCATAACCTTTGTCTCTAGACGTCTCTTTATGGCACTCAGGTTTTGTAGCTACTGGAAGCTTTTCTGTTATTATTGATTGTTGTAGCTGGCGGTGACCACTCTTTCAATGTGACATAACAATTTTTACTTCCACCATCTCTGCATATTGCCATTTGGAAACAGACCACCTAGGAGGAACAGATGTGAGTTTTAAGTGATGAGGAGGTGTTAATTGATTCTTTTTGAGCTTTCTCTTCTCTCTTTTATCCACCAGGTTGTCTGTACATTTTGCCATAGATACTGAGAGAACACTATAACAAGTTTGAGTTCAGATCCCTTGATCCAAAGTGTTTTATTTCGGTGTTGCTGATACTGACCTGACAATCTCCAAGGAGGGCTTTCTGCGTCTTCACAGTATTAGGAAAGTTTCAACAGGAGGTGACCTGCTGTGAGATGGAAGGTCAGTGCTTCTTGCACAGTCATGTCAACAGATTCCCAGACTCCTATGCAGGCAGCCCTGGAGGAATTGGTCTCGGTGCTGGAGATGGCAGTTCTATGGAAGTCATGAAGAGTAGCAGAAATAAAACCAGACTCTTCTAAAACAGATTCAGGGTGAATACAAGATCCTTTGATCACTCCAGACATGATTTTGCAGAAAACACAGTGTTCAGCTTGTTTTGAAAGCAGAGAGATACTTGTCAGCAATTATTGCTAAGCGAGGGAGAGTACAGTTAAGATAGATAAACTTGTCAGCTGTGTCAACTGTGATGATGGAGGAGCAGAAGGGCCAGCTGTAAGGTTGAAAAAGACCTTTGTATTTTAGATGCAGATAGTGAGGTTGTTCTTGCATAATGCTGAAAAATGGTTGAGACTATCCTTGTTTTTATATGCACTAATTCCACAATTCTTACATATAAAAGAGGCATGAATGATGGGCTAAGAGGGTTGTATTATCACCAGGAATCATGTTTGCTGTTGACAACATTTTTTTTAGGCCTGCATGACTGAATCTTTCAATTTGAGCTCCCTTTGCTATTCAGAGGATTAATTGGTCTCCTTCTTCTACACACTGTTGGTATGTTCATCCTCCATCTTTCATACTTATCTCTTTAAAATTGTAACTTTTGCTGATTTTCTTCAAAGGATCTTCACAGACTTGACTGATAGCTATATCAAATGTACTCTTTTTCTCATAAAAGTCTGATGGTGTAAGATTCTCACCATGACATCGAATTTGAGACTGGCAATGAATACATTGAAGTGTTCACTCTGTTGGGCTGCTAGACTTTGGCTGTCTACATGGCTGCTTTGAACCCCTGAAGAGTGACTTGGAAGGCCCAGGGAGACTGAAATGTTCAAATGTTCAAACTTGCAAAATGCATAAACACAGTGTATCCAGAACTGTTTTAATGTGTCAGGAACTTCCTTTAAATGCTACTATTATTTTTATATAAAAATAATAGTAAACACGTTTCATTTTTGTAGGACCTAAACAAAGTATCTTCTGCTCTGATGCCTGCGAGCCAGTAGAGGGAGTGAAAGTTAACTACTGAACCACCTTGGGCAATGCTGAGCTGAGATACTGAGGAAAAACCTTGTGCACAAAAAAAATTGCACATCATATTCCTTTCAAGTCCCATTAGAAATGAAGACTAAATAATCAGTCTGCCAAACAGAAAAATATGATAGTAGTAACAAAAAACATTTTAATTCCATGCTTCTAAGTGGATATTAGCAACAATAACATTAAACAAAATTAAACCATAAAAAAGTACTCAAGAGCATCGTATTCATAGGCAGCATATAGAACCTGATGAGACTTCTGGTATGTTCTCTCCATTACAGATGCTAGCGTGAAAGAAGTGAAAAAATCTGTGTGTTGCCCTTGGCTTGTTCAGACTGTTGTTATGTTTATTTCTATAACATTAGTCTCCCTCTCTCTCCTCTCAATAACTTACAGGTTTCAAACCGTGTTTTGCTCCGTCACACTGAAAGATGTTTAATGCATCTTCATTAATATACATGCAATGCTGTTACTGTTTTCTGCTGAAGAGGTAACTGTGGCTTTTCCATCTCAGGTCTCAGCTGTGTGTGCGAGAGTGAGAGAGACAGAGAGAAACAGAAAGGGGAAGTGCAAAAGAGAGTTGTTTTGTGTATATATGTAGGTAGCTTTAAAAAAAACCCTGTCTTTTTTGTTTTTGTAGAATATATATTATATATCCAGAAGACACTCAAAGCAGAGTCATGTCAAGCAGGGTCCAAGGGGGACCTTTTTTCAAATAGTTAAGTTTTAAGGCCTATCAGCCAGCTTTTAATCAACTTGGTGTATATCATGTTGGAATGTATGTCGTGTTCTGGCTTCTTAATCAGAATTTCATATTATAGAAAATCAAATGTCTTCTACAGACATGAAACTGGAGTAGTTGCCCTTTTTTTCCCCCCTCTGCATGACACAGATCACGCTAGTATAGAAATCAGGGAGTGAGGTTCCTATGTATCAGCATATCAGTAACTATAATAAGGGAATAACAAAAATAATAGGACATGCACAGGTATTATTAATCAATCATGATTGTAGTTACAGTTCATCAACTGCTTGGCCTTGTCTAGACCATTTCATGTTAATAGATGGAAAGATTTTTTGCTATCAGAATAAATCCTAGTGTTTTTACTTCTCAAAACATGAAGATGAGTACACCAGCAAGTTGACTTGGAAACTATAGCTATGTGGTAGGGATAAAATATCTAATGAAAATAAAACATCTTTTTCAGTGGTACAGAGTCAGGAACATTGAGTTCTTCTGGAAAAGACTGTATTCTTTTTCATTTGCTCCAGTCAGATCCTGTCCAGTGATTTCCTCCCTAAAATGTATGCATTGTAGCCTGTATACAAGTTCCAGTGTAAGGAAGATTTTTACAAAGCAGGGAAAATTCATATCAGCAGCAACTCAAAGGATGAAATTATCTGGAGTTTTGATTCATGAAGGCAAATCAAAAGAGTTTTTTTATGTACAGCTTGGAAGAGAAATGTGAGAGAGAAGTGGTCTGATAATCTAAAATGTTTCAGAAAGTCACAAATGCTGTGAGGTTGCAAAATAAAACCCAGAACATGCAGCATAAAACCCTAAGGAAAAACTCTTGGGAAAAACCATTAAAGATGATACAAAGGAGTGTAATTTCTTGAGGTAAAATGAGATGATGAAATTTGTTCTTGACTATGAGTCAGCGTACAGAGGAGCACATTTCTAAGAAATATGATAGAAGTACAGCCACTGACTAAGACCGAATAACATTCTTAGAATACACTAATTACTGCACTGATCAGGATTAGGGACTAGGTAGTCTCTCAATCTCTAATTTTTGTAGTTGTATGGATTTGTTCACTATTTCAGTACATGGCAGATAATAATATTTCATATTCTTGCAGCACCTTTCAGCAAATGATTTTAAATAGCTTTCATTAATACTCAAAATTGCCCTTTGTGATCAACAAGTGTTCTGTTTCTTGCACACAAACTGGTAAAATGAGATGAGTATGAAATACAGCTCTATGTAGATGGGCCTTTGCAAGATCTGTGCATTACTTAGAGTCGCTGCTGCCAGAAGAGAAATGTAAAAACACCTGCTCCATGTAACTAAGTAGCTCAGCCAGAATTGTATATATGAACTGTCCACTGAGACCTGTCAGCAGATCAAGAATTATCTAGTGAATAAGTTTGCAAATTATTTTGATAAAAATATGTTCAAGAATTTGACATACAATATGTGAAGAAAGTGAAATTAATTGGAAACTTCTACTGAGCTATAGTAGGCATTTGTTCAGCTGTAGCTGACAGGGAAGACTTTTTACCAGATGACACCTCATAAGCATTACTTGGTCGTCATTTTATATACTCCAGGTAAAATCCAGAGTACTGTAGTGAAGAATGCTATGATATGATACAGAAGTAGGGAATATCAGAATCTGAATCAGTGTTTGAAAAGAATCAAAGGCTCTTTTGTCTACTTTGACACCTGATACTCTGCAGCAAAGATTTCCACTTCCAATGAATAAAACTGCCGTAGGCCTTGTTTGCTACTCCAAATATCCAGGGAGTAAATCTCTCCAATTGTTCGAAACTGCATCGATATATAACATCAGGAGGAATGTGCAGCAGAATGGGTATAATGTAAAAAATCTACAAGGCTGAAAATAAAAACTAAACAACCCTCTGATCTGCACACATAATCCCATGGTGCAGCTGACCCAGAATTGTAATGCAAATATTGTAGTTCAATCAGGCTATTTTAAGACAGGATAGGAATGAGGCTTCTACTTTCCCCAGAAGGAATGTACATCATTGCCTCTTCTTTAATTTCCTTTTGATTAAAAAAATATTAGACTGTCTGAAGAGTATGTGCTATCTTTTCTGTGTGTTGAGGGAAAGAGAAAAATCAAAAGGAATGAGAAATACAGGTGAACTTGTCAATTCAGGTTCACTGGAAAAAGCTTAGAACTTTTTGTTAGATGCTTTTTATATGATTTGGTTTGGCTGATTAGGAAATCCAATTTCTTTCCTTCTTTCTTCCTAAAATTCTGAAATCTACCACTGAGATTCTAGATAAGGAGGGAACAAGGGGATATGAGTTAAGTTTCTATGCAGTTCTTCTCTCACCAATTGTCCAAGGTTTATTTATATAGCCATTAGTTCAATGGTTAGTGAGATGCAAGATTGTTGTGGGAAATGTCAGTTGTCGAAAGCATCCTTTAAATCATGGAATCATAGAATGGTTTGGGTTGGAAGGGACCTTAAAGGCCATCTAGTTCCACCCCCCTGCCATGGGCAGGGACACCTTCCACTAGCCCAGGTTGCCCAAAGCCCTGTCCAACCTGGCCTTGAACCCTTCCAAGGAGGGGGCAGCCCCAGCTTCTCTGGGCAACCTGTGCCAGTGTCTCACCACTCTCATAGTGAAGAATTTCTTCCTTCTATCTAATCTGAGTCTACCCTCTTTCAGTTTAAAACCATCACCCCTCATCCTATCCCTACACCCCCTGATAACAAGTCCCTTCCCATCTTTCCTGTAGCTCCCTTTAAGCACTGGAAGGCCGCTCTAAGGTCTCCCCAGAGCCTTCTCTTCTCCAGCTGAACCCCCCCAACTCTCTCAGCCTGTCCTCACAGGGGAGGTGCTCCAGCCCCCTGATCATCTTCGTGGCCTCCTCTGGCCCCGCTCAAGCAGGTCCATGTCCTTCTGATGCTGGGGGCCCCAGAGCTGGACACAGCACTGCAGGGGGGGGGTCTCACGAGAGCAGAGTAGAGACCTGACTATCCAGTATGACTGTCCAGTGTAGGATGAGGAGAGTGGCTTTTCCTGACAGCGTCATGGAGACACCAGAGAACAGAATAATATTTTGACCAAAAAATACTAGATGATAGCTTTCCTATTAAGAAGACAATATCAAGGAAGGTTGAGGAAACAGAACTGCTGACACAGAGAGGGAGCTATAGGCTTTATCAGGAATATCCTTAAGCAACGGAACGTTGAATTAGTTGAAGCTCTTGAATTTCTATTTTCGTATCGAGTTTTACTGTCCCACAGCTAGTTCGCATTGTGTAGCTGTAGAAGGGCAATGGGAGTGAATATGGTGCTGATATAATAATTTTACATGAAGATTTGCATGTGGTAGATAGTGGAAAATCAGACTCTGCAGTATATGAATATACACATACACACAGGTAAAGTGATGCATAAAACTTCTTTAATCCCTGAATTTAGAGAGCCTTATGTTCTGTTGAGGTTTCTTCTCTTTAGTATGTAATATTATGTAACAGAAAGTTTCTATTACTTTGTGTGTTGATCTGTCACTCCCACACTTCTCTGCTAGAGCCAAAGATGGTTGCTTTGCACATGAAACTTGAAATGTGAATTTTTAAACTCTTCATGGATTTCAGAAACTGATCTCCCCTCCCAAAGATGATCATTCCATTTGATACAAGCTATAGAAATTTTAATGGATTTTGAAGCTTTGCAGTGTTAATTGGAAGGCGGAGGAAATTCTTTATGCAGTTCTGCACGTTGATGGAGGGAATAAAATCTTTGTTTCATGAGGTCTAGGTATGCCTAGCTACTGCAGTGCTAGGTGCCACAGAACTGTTTGGCTAAACAGTTTACGTGAATTTAAGTGACAACATCCTGAGTGAGGTGGTGCTGGTAGTTCCAAACAAATGGCCATAAAACGGTGCTTGCGTTCTTCACAGTGTGTTTTTTGGTTTTGTAAAGACACTTTTTTTCTTTGGTCTTCATCATTTTTTAAGGATTTTTTTAGCTTCTTTTTAGCTTCTTCCTCTCTTTTGCAATGCATTAGTTACTATAGTAACTATGCTGTGAATGGTATAGAAAGAGGCTAGTGCACCCTAGCAGTGAAGTATAAAGCCACTTTATATAATAGTTTGAAATTTATATCATGGTTTTGAAAATACAGCAGTTTTGTGGTGGTTTCCATGACCACATATGTGGTATAAGTATATATAGCACTCTTAGGTCATCACTGGTAATTACCCTCTTCTGCCAACATCCGAAGGATGGTAACAGCCCTGCCTGAAATTCTACTCCACAGACAAAACGTTCTGAAATACACATCCAAGCACCTCGCCACCATCCGTTTTCACCTTCTGAACATGTTTAGTTGTTATGGAAAAGTAATCTGTACCTGTAGCATAATGTTATATTATAGTTAATTTAACTTCTACTTACTAAATAGATGGTTGGTGAAGGGTTGTGTCTGGACTATTTGCAGTTGATTGAAATACTTTGCATTACTATATTACATCCCAGTAGTGTAAAAGCAATAGTGTTTGTGCTGTGATCCTGTTATGTCCTAAGCTACCCTGCTTTGAGTCAGTATTTTCACCGACAAATGCCAAACATTGCAGAAAGTAAAGGTAGGGTAGAAAGTATTCCTGAAGCCAGTTCTGACCTGTAACTTCAGCATAGCTTCAGGAGACACTGAAGTACAGGGTATTTGTTGATAATGATGTATTACTCACCTGGTAACTTTTGTGTCTCCTGGTCATAAGAGACTTTTTTTTTTTTTTTTTTTTTTTTCAGAGAGCGTATTTAAGCATAGCCTGGTGTAAATTCATACTTTAGTAATTGTGTTCTACCTATCCCTGGAGTTTTGAGTGAAAGCATTACCATTCATTACTTCCTGTCCTAAACACAGTGCTGCCAACTCTCATGATTTTATTGAGTCTCAGGATAGTTGTTGTATTTTCAAAAAGTTCCAGCTCCTGAAGTAATGCAAATATGTGAAATCTATTTCATTACATAAAGGGCACACTTCTGGTTTTCTCAGCTGGGGGAAAAGCTTGAACTAGCAACTCAGTGCACTGTTGAGACTGGAAAAAAAGTCATTTAAAAGTATATTATTTTTAATATAGTCTCTAATTTAATCGAGTATCTTTTCAAGTTCCTGACTCATGAATTTTGGATGTTTGGACTTGACAATAAGGTATTGTTTGTTTATTTTTGCTGTCATGCTCTTCTTGGGAGCTTGAATATCTCTCTCACTGGAGGAATATCCTTTGCATTACCTCATAAAAGAATGAAGTCTAAACTAGAAACCCATTTTAAAATGTTTTGAGACCCTTGGATGGAAGCTGTGAAAAACACATCTGTACTCTTAAATATGCATTAACATATAAAGCATATTAAAAAGTCAGTTCTTAAAATCTTATTCCCATGACCTGAAACTCTGCTGATGTCTCTCTCTGACCAGTATAGCAGATTCTTGATGAGCTGGCTAATTCCTTATTTAAACTCTGTGAACCACTTAGTAGATGACTTCAAATACTGTGTTCAGTTTTGGGCCCCTCATTGCAAGAAAGACATTGAAGTGCTGGAGTACGTCCACAGAAGAGCAATGAAGCTGGTGAAGGGTCTAAAGAACAATTCTTATGAGGAGCAGCTGAGCGAACTGGGGTTGTTTAGTCTGGAGAAGAGGAGGCTGAGGGGAGACCTCATCACCCTCTACAACTGCCTGAAAGGAGGTTGTAGCGAGGTGGAGGTCGGTCTGTTCTCCCAAGGGACAAGTGATAGGACAAGAGAAAATGACCTCAAGTTGCACAAAGGGAGGTTTAGTTTGGATATTAGGAAAAATTTCTTCCCTATAAGCATTATCAAGCATTGGAACAGGCTGCCCAGGGAAGTGTTTGAGTCACCACCCCTGGGGGTATTTAAAAGACATGTAGATGTTGTGCTTAGGGACATGGTTTAGTGGTGGACTTGTCAGTGTTAGGTTTATGGTTGGGCCTGATGATTTCAACCTAAACGATTCTGTGATTCTATGATTCTATGATGCTAGGGTTCTGAGGGTACTGTGAGTAAAAGACAATAGTTACAAGTGGAAAATGGCTAGTTTCTGCCAAGGTGTAGAAAAGGAAAAAACCAGTATGTGTATGCATGCACGCATGTGTGTGCATTTGTGTACCTGTGGTTGCTAGCATGCTGCTTTTGAAAGGCATGTTGATCACTGGTCAGCAAAAAAATGGTGAGCAGATTATTTCACAGCTACCTGCTTTCTGCAGGTTTTCTTGGCTCTTCCCTTTTAAATGCCTGGAACTGACCACTGACATAACATTTAGCTGACAGTGTCATCTCATCTACTCTACTCATCTACATTGGCAATGTCCTGCATTTCATCATATAGCAGATGCAAGCTTGTATTTTTTCTTTGCAGAGCAAATTGTTTAAAGTATTCCTCACTGTGTAGTAGTAGGATGTTTATTTCAATAACACGAACTGTTGGATTCCTGTAACTTGGAGCCTAGAGAAAGGGAAGGAGCAGGAGAGAGACTGAAATGTTTCTGTACAAACCTCTGGCTAGAGAGCCCAGTAACCTCTCCAAAGCACTGTCATATTTCAGCCAAGTTATAGAAGGACTTGGAAGCTTGCTCGAAGCAGGCCTAGGAGGAACTTGCATTGTTCACATTACTGCTGGTATTCTCTGTTTTCTGGACAAGAGCCAACAGGAAATTCCTGGGACAAATCCTTCCACTTTTTTTTTTTTTTTTAACTAAAATATTTAGGGGGAAAAAAAAAGGAAAGAGAGTGAAACTACAGACAAAGAAGCCAATATTAACCTCAAATCACAGATATGTAAAGTTTTGGGCCTCCTTTGTGATTTTATTTTTTCCTCTGAAGGATTTATGACCTCACACGCGTTGTTTCTGTGACATCAGATGGTGTTGCCATGGGAACATTTTATTGTCAAAAACAAAAGAATTTTGAAGAGTTCCTTAGCAGCACAGGACACAGAGTGCAGAGTATAAAGAAACTATTTTTATCTAGATGATAAATCTGTTTTATTAGGCCCATGATTTTTCAGCTCTGTCCTGCTAGAAGCAAGAATAAATCTGGCAAAAACAACAACAGTTGCACCTGTTAATCAGGGGCTGAATTTGTCCTTACATGCAAAATCTTGGGAATTTCCTTTCTTGTCTCCCCCCTCCAAATGACTGATAGTTTCCAAATGCTTTAACATATGAGAATAAACAACAATCTGTTCATACGAGCTTTACAGGAGCAAAAGCTTGATAAGTAGCAGGAAGTTTATATTGCTGTGATTTTGGTTATTTTAAAATGACAGTGTACAATGCTGAATGCAATTCATGCAGAATGAAATACTGAGGATTCATATTTTATAATAGCTCCAGAATCAAAGGACTTGAGAAATTTGGTAGTTTATGTTGTTCAATATACAGTCTCTAGTTTGTACTGAGATATGAGGGTGAGACCTCCTGTCCTCAGCTGGAATGATGGATACCCACCAATGGACCCATGCATAAAAAAAGAACAAAATGTTGTGATTGAGCATATTTAAAATGCAGAAGAATGTTCAAAACCTAGCTGAAAACAACACAGCATAAACCTGCTAAAAACTAACTGTTAATATGTAACAAATCTAGGAGTTTTATGTCCATAAAAATAGCAAGTGTGTATGATGTGTGTATGTGCATACTGATAACATGTACTGATAAGTGTTACGATCAAATCTGTGTGCATATCTGCATACAGAGTTTAGCATATAGTAACAGGGAACAGCCTAGTTTTCCTTAAGAAAAATATCAGCATGGGTTCCTGAAGAAAGTTGTTAGAGGAAATTTTAAAAATTCCTTTCACATATGTATCCTGCTCTAGTTAAGATTCTGCAGCTGCTGAATTTAGTGCCCCAGAACTGTTGCTGTATTCCAAAAGACAAGTGATCTCATTGCCATATATTTGCTAGAGTAAAAGTAATATACACAAGGGGATAGGTAGGTTAAACTCCATATGGTTAACCCCAACATTTCTGTTTTAAATGATTCCCTGCGTTTGGGTGTATATCAGCATTTTACAATGTTTTGCTGATCTTTTGTTTTGTAACGAGGTAACCTGGGGAGGGAGAGAATGATAGTAACTGTAATTACTACCGATTTATATCTGTTCTCTGTCCAATCCACCTCTACAAATGTATTCTTGTAGACCTAAGCAGCTTAGAAGTGGATCTGAGGGAATATCAAGGATGCAGAATCCCAGCATGGGAAGGAGAAGAAAAGTGCTGCTTAAACATTGACACATTGCCAGATGTAGTGCTTTTTAACATTGGTGTGGGCTTGTTCACACTTGTCAAATCATACTGTGCTTGCTAATGTTGCATTTTCATCAAATATATTAGCTCGCTCTCTATTCCTGCTCTTCAGCAATCCTTTTCATTTCTTCATTCTTCCCTTCATTACACTGTTCTTTGTTTTCCCTTTTTGCCCTTATCTTACGGTTATTTTCTTTCTTTCTTTCTACCTGACTCCTCCTCAGCTGAAAAAAATCAGTCTGACCCAATCTACATTTTTTTAGAACACATAGGTTAAGCAGATTCCTGCCCGGAGGAATTTACAGTCTCATCCTGATGTACAACATGCAAGGAATATATAGGCTGCTATACAAGAGTGGGAGTAGTTAGTTGTTAATCAGCAATTGAGGGATACATGAAAGAAACATGTTTGGGATTTTCTTAGGAAAAAAGGTATAGCAGTGGATGCCTGCCCTGAAGAAAGGGATGCTTTTTTTGGTGTATCAGTGGGTAGTGTCAATGAAGAAATGGAGTTCAGACCTGAGGAGCATTTTGTGCAGAATACTAGGATGCAGCAGAAATAACAGTAGGTGGGAGTTTCTTATAGGTGAAAAAGAGGCTCTTATATTAGTTGTGGAAAATAGCTGAGGTTTATGAAGGGATTTAAAAAAAATACATGGAGTAGCAGAACATCCCCTCTTCCCTCTTGTTTTAAATGTACACAACAGAAGAAAGTATTCTCATTCCTTTGCCCCCTCAGCTCTTCCCCATTTCCATGTGTGATGTAGAAGGATAAAAAGAGCATTGAACTCAGAGTGTCTGATATGGTTGGACAGGAGAAATACTGAGAAGATCTTTGCTGAGGGCAGATTTGTAGGCAGCAAACAAGGGTGAGTGGAAAGGAGTTGTCCTGAAAGGCTCTTATCTAGGATCTCATCTCATTGCATCCGAGAGGGGGATGTCTGACAAGTACAGACAGTTAAGCAATGCCAGTGTTAAAACTAGACTGTTGCCCTTCAGTGGTTTGAGAGCTGCTGCTGGAGGGAGAATGTTAAGCAGTACAAAATCCTGAAGGATCACTAAGATAGCCTGAACTATGTAGGTTATGCTGTCTAGCTGGTAGTGGATGCTCTTAGGGGCAGGTATCATATTATAATCTTTTTTTTTTTTACTCTAGATTGTAAGTCTTTTTATTCTTATGCTGAAAAATGCTAATGGGTCTAAATCTTTTCTTCACATAGACAACCTTTTACAAACCTGAAAAGGAGATTTTGCCAAGGAAGGATTTCAGCTTGTGGTCCCCTGGTAATGTCTTTTGCGATACGAATATATACATTTGTCCAAAAAAGAGCAAACAAGTTGCTGAGGAGGCAAAGCCAGTGAAGACACAGACCAAGTTGTACCAGCTTTTTCATGGACCTGGCACCTTTGCTGGGTGGGTCACAAAATGGGGTTTGGTCTTTGCTACCTTTCTCAGAATATGTATAGGTCAGCTCTTCATATTGCCATGCGGCAGTTACTCATCATACTGGGGGACTAAAGATACTCACTTTGGTAGGATTCACATGGGCACTGCTGCATTGGAAGCCCAAGGAAAATTCTGATCAGATCAGTTATGCTGTAGAAGCAGAGAAAGCTCCTTGATCCACCCGTATTAGTGGAAGAACCACAGATCTGCTCTACCTCTCTATCTTGTTATCCTTACGATGGGTAATCACTGCTTTTGTGCCAGCTTAGTGTGACACATCCACACCTGATGCGATACTGATTCCTAAATCTGATGATTATCAACCACAGCCTAGACTGTAATGTTTTGGAGTCCTCATATCCTATGCATAGCAAGGGAACATAACCAAATATTTTTTAAAATAGCTCTGTTTCTTCCTGTTCAGGGAAGGGATATGGTGTGTTCAGCAAAGGGATATGATTTGTTCAGACATAGGCTTACCACAAGCCATCCATCTTTCCCTTGTATGTAATCTGAGGCTTTTCTGTGTTTGGGGAAAGATTTGCGGGGGACTTAAGTAAATTAAGGATAGTTACATGTTAGAAGATACAGAGCTGCTGGTATTCGTGGTAATGGCTGTAGGTATTATAATGAACCCTTATAAGAATACCACTTGCCTGAGACCCTGCGTGAATGATTACTGTTCATCTGAAAGGGGCTTTACCTGAATTAGTGTTTTGATTTGGAGCAATAGTGTAGTCTTGAAGTGAGCCCCCTAATCATCTCTACTTTCCATGCATTGAAGTGGTTTTAGAATGCATTAACCAGGTTTCTTTTGGACGCACTTAAACAAAGACCCTGCTTTAGGAGCACCACAACTCCCAGTTGGGGTATAAAGGTCCAAAACAATGATTGGTCTTGTGAATACTCCTGAACCAAATATATGGCAGGGATACTCTGTCCGTGGAATCAGACTAAATCTAGTCCAGAGCAAAACTCCAGGACTGCATTTAGTGTATGCTTTGATCGACTAATGTGCTCCTATTGTACAAAATTACTTGCAGGATGTAGCCAAAAGTGGCTGCGGTTTAAATGTCAGAATTAAATGTAAAGATGAGAAACAGGAGAAACAAAAATTACTCCCATGCCAGTATAGCAGTTCATCCTAATAGTTCACACTGTGAGCAGCCCTATACCTGCCCCCCAGCTTCACATTGCCATTGGTAGATACAGCAAGTTCTGGTCTTCTTTGCCTATGAAATCCCTACAATGAAGTCAACCCCTCTTTCCTCCTTACAGGAATATGACTGTCAACTGAAGATTTGTGAAAATTCACTTATCAGAGAAGGACTGAAGGTAAAACTTAATATCAAGAAGTGAGAAGAGTAAATGGTGTGGTATGGGAAGTCATTAGTGTGTCTTACATGCCTATGCATTGCACTGCAGATTGATCTCCCCGTTGTTCAAAGGACAAGGATACCTGAGACAACCTCAGGGAACTTTAATTTTAAATTCCCTCCCTTCCCCACAAAAGTTAGTCTTATGAAGAAGGAAACTGGAGGTAAATGTTCCTGCTTTTCATCTGTGGGGTGGGGCAGCAGTTCTCAGCCCATGGCTGCATGCCATCATTTTTGCCACTATTCTAAAAAGGGAAAGATTTTAAAACTTTCATCTTAGAATTAGAGAACAGCTGGGGTGATTCAAGCACTCTGTGCCCTGTGGCTGTCTGTAATTTCCTCTTTCTTCACAACTAGCACAAGCATAATTGTTTGGTTCTTTTGAGAACGGAAGGTTGTATTTGTTTCTTTTTAATCATTAATATGCATCCCTTAGACCATATATTGGATTTTTGGTTAGAGAGGAGAGAACCACTATGAATGTGGGTGCAAGAATAAAAGATTAAGGCCTGGTACAGCCCTGAGACATGGAGAGAGATGGGACACAATGGATTCATAGGCTGAAGCAGTACTGAAGACAGGAATCCTGTTAGAGGACAGGGGGGTTCTGCCATATGTAGTAGTTCATACGGGGTGAGGAAACAAAGGAATTCTTACAGAAAAGCAGTGCTGACATTGTTTTCAAGTTAAGCTTTTTGTTCTCATTAGTCCTATGAAATTTCATGGTGAATCAGTCTAAATTATTACCTCCTCATGCTATTGTTTCTTGCCTTGTTTTGGGGATAATGTTATAAATCTTAATTTTTATGGCACTTTGCTTGATAATGCATGGATGTTTGGCTACATGATATCCAATGTTAGTTGGTGTGGTTGTTAGTATTATGTTATCTTTGTCTTAGAGCGGGCAATATAATTAAAATACATTAATATTGACTAAGCTTCAATGTTTCTAGATTTTTAGCTGAGTCTGAACTCAGTGTGAGTAGAAATAGAAAGAAGGAGTTTTATGCACCCTGTGTGCATGCAAGAATGATTTCTGGAAAGTGCTAAACATTTCAGCTTAAAACTTCTACAGGAAAAACCTAGAACATTGCAGTTGCACTCCTTCATACTGATTTATAAGCCAAATTTCTAAAGGAGAGGAAGAACTACAGCTTCATTTCTTTATATGACTATGGACCATTCACAGTGTACAAAAGTCATAAATCAGATCCCAGCAACAAAGAGATTGTTCTAGGTTCCTTTTACTTGCTGGATGGCCTTTAGGATTCAGTTTTCCAGATTTTCTACACATTTCAGGAACTATCTTCTAATTGACAGGGAAGACTGGTATGTAATTTCCTGATTCCAGGAGCTGGGTCTTTGTGAAAAATACAAAATACTGCAAGACCAGCCAAAAAAAAAAGTGATGTTTGCATATATCTGTGTCATTGGTTGTTGTAGTCTGATGAATTCTGTACTGGCTTAAATAGGAATTTATTCTGTTTGCTCCACCTTAAATTCTTCACCATGATCTGGCTTTTACACATTCAAGATAATAATTTTTCACCCATAAGAGTAATCAGGATGGCGTAGGTCTAGGGAGAGAAACACAAGGACAGTACAGTAGAAGTCTTCCCTTAGACTTAATCTAGGTAAAATTAGTTTTGACATGCTCTTCCCTATCTTATTGCTTCTATTCTCCTGTGAAAGGGGAATGAACGCGAGGATTTCCAGGTCAGAGTACAGGAACATGAATCAGACCAGAAGTCTGTGGGAAGCTTGCCAGTGCCTGCCTACTCTTCACTTCTGTCTGCTACTCTGTAATATATGTGATCACTAAATACTACTCTAAAATAAGGAGAGGAAGAAGACAGGTCTTTCTCAGAGTGGAGAGGGGTAAAACGAGAAAGCAAGCGAGAAAAAGCCCTCCCAGACACAATGCTTTAGAGATTCACATTTGACTGCAGCTGCTCGTGCTACATTCAGTTCATCCCACTGAGCAACATCAGATTTTTGTCTTAGTCCCTAACTCCATCAAATAATGGATCCTTCCCTTTGTGGGCATTTTCAAGGAATCTGCTTAAAAGCTTTGCAATGTGTGCAAAAGAAAAAAATTTTGCAGGGCTCTTCTTTGCTGAATAGCAAAGCCAGCCAGAGCTCCCTATCAACTGTCCCCACTGAGCTGCCATTCTTGATTTAAACAGGACTAACTCTGCATTTGCCTTACAAAGGTGCAGTAGCCCTTTGAGATGAGCATCAAGTCCTTTTTTTACATTAGCTGTTCCTTCCTCACTTGCTTTTAACAGGAGTTGTGCTGGCAAGTAAACTCATTCATCCTGAGTACAAAGAGCTTAACAGTTGATTTTGTGCTGCCTCCCCTTGTGCTGCCATTTCTACATGCATGGCCCTACCAGCAGCCCTGCGTGTCTCCTTAGTTGCAGGTTAGAGGCAGAAAAATGTCCCCTTTCTGTCAGTAAATAGCACTCCTGAGTGTTTCTCAGCTGGTAGCGCCAGTCCCCTGCAGCATTTTCATTGATTTTGCACAGTGCAAGGAGTGTAATTTTTACCTCAGAGAGGGCAGGAGCCACATGGTGTTCCTCCAGCTTGGGAAGAGCCAGCTGCACATCCAAGTCCTGCTACTTGGATCCTTCAAGAGAGGCTGTCAACTCGACTTTACTTCAAAACAGCCTCAGTTTAACAAGCCTTTTTTGTTGGGCTGTAAATTCAAATGTAAGCCTTCAATTTTTCTGCTTTTCTGACATGATTCTTTATTATACATATCAATGCAGACTGGAGATGCAACCAGGTATGTTGTATGTATCAGCTGGGCCACGGAAGCTGTACATGATGCCTCTGGACTTTTCTCAGAGCTCCCATCCACCCACCCCTACCCTCAACCCACTGTGGAAATGACCTCTTCAAAAAATGCACGTGCCTAAAGACATCCTTAAATATTGATGGAACAAGTGCGTTAACAAGAGGCTTCTTCCAACTGCCTTTGCTAAAACTCTGGCAGTCAACCCCTGACTCTGGTTATACCAGGTATTCAGACTGAGAAACAAAAGCATCAGTTTCATTGGAAATGCACTGAAGCAGCTGAGGGGAACATCAGCTCAACTGATATAAACGGGCAGGAGATTCTGTCAGTGAAATCCTCTCTTGCCACCTTTTAGGAGCCTCTTCTGGAAGGAGCTCAGGATGAGGTGACTGGTACAAGGAAATCATTCACTCTGGAAAGGGAGAGAGTAAGGCTGCAGCCTTGGGAGTATAATATCCTTCTGAGAAGATCTCAGAACTGCTCTAGGAATATGGTGGGTATCCTGTGAAGTCAATATTTACAGTCTTCACTTTATAAGGGAAGACACAAAGTCACATATTGGTGGCAATATGTGTGACAAACAGACTGTTACACAGGCCTGTGAGGCTACACACCCTTCTGCAGGCAAAGGTGTCTGTGGTATCTCATTTTTGTTCTTCCTATCTGACAACTATTGGTACATATCTAAAAAGCACAGTCCATCAGGAAAGAGATCCTACCTCTTTTGAAGAGGAAGGTAAGACTTCGAGAATGTTTGAGGTCACCTTTATGGTGCCCAATTTACATGCTCACAAACCTGCAGTTGGTGAAAGTCGTTTGTGCCCAGTATTTCTTAGATGAGCTGAAACTGCCACAGGATCACTCCAAAGTCTCCCCAGCTTACAGAATTGTTTCTTGCAGGTTTGTCTCTCCCTTGAGAACTAATTCCTGCTATTGCATGTCTCCATTCATTGGCATATTTTGTGAAATATTAATTTGTTTTTATATTGTACTTCATTTGGCCACCTGAGTTACATAATACTATGTCTGCTTCCTAAGTGATACTTTTTAAACTGGATTATGGCAAGGTCATTTAAAAAATGAATTAAAAAAACCAATGGGATTAATTCAGCTGTGATTCTTTTGGTTTTGCTTTTCTCACTGTTCTCCACACAGGAAAAATCTAAGAAACTTACTTTTTATTTTCCTAAAACAAAGGTTCCAGACAGTCATGTGGCCACAGAAACTAGGGCTTTAAGAAAACATTATAAAACTGTGAGATTAATTATAAAATCTTAAGAGTGGACAAAACACTAGCACTCACCCACATACAACAGCTCTTGTGGTAGGGAACAAGAAAAACAAAAAACCAAATACCACACATCATGAGTGCTCCAGAGAAAATCCAACGTGTTTTTCATAAAAAAACCCACAACACAACAAACAAAAACAGAACCCAAACCAAAAACCCCAAATCATTTATTTGTATTATTGTCCTCTGGCTGCTTTCTGACTAGCTAATTTTTCTAAACTACTCTAAGATCCTAGAGTCAAACACAAAATGGGGAATAAAGTTAAGGGAGTCTAAGGAAAATGAATTTTACTGTATGCGAGAATAATTAATGAAAAATTGCGGCAATAACTGATTTAACTCTTTTATTGGACTCTTGCTCATCTTAACATTGTGTCTCTTTCTTTTCAGAGTCAAAATGCTTTTATTAGAATAAATGTTGTGACTCTGAGGATAACTGCTCTGTGGTATTATTTATAAGTGAAAAGGAAGAGATTTTTGTCCATTGGATAGAAATTTGCAATGTTTCAGTTTGATCCTAGCTTTATCAAGCTGATGCAGGTTTCCTAGGAGGCCACATGCACACCCCTTGCTCCACAGCACTGTTGGCACCACACTATCGCTGAAGCCCTGAGATTTGGGAACTGTTCTTCTCTGCCTCACAGCAGACTTTGCTGGGACTGCCCTGGCGTTTCTTCTTCCCATGCACACTGCAGTGAGGCTTAGAATTCATCTCCTTGTCATTTCAGGTTATGGAGCTCTGATCTTGTGCTGTTCTTTCATAAACATCTGCTCTGCATGCTTGCCATTTGTGTTAACCCACAATTCAGTAAATGTTAGAGTAAACAACTGGATGGCTGCAGCACTGCAATTGTTAGTCTCTTATTGCACTGCAGTATACACCCACTAAGTATTGTTGTATATTCAAGCCACAATCATAAAACCCGTTCACAGCTTAAGGCATTTTCTTTTCCTAAGACCACCTCAAAACCCCATGCAATTAGTACATATAAAACCCTGTTCCATTTCTAGCAACTGATTTTGTTGGCTCTTTCCTTTCCTTTTGGCCTTCTGCTGCACCCCACTTAATTTTTAATATTTTTCCTTGGGTTTGCCTTTTTTTGCAAAGTTCCTCTGCAGTATTCTATTGTCCCACAAAAGCAGTTTGCTGGTACATCCTCAAGGTCCCCAACTATGTACAGAAAGCCTGTGATGTTGTATGTGAATCTTGTAAGTTTGGGAGGGGTCTCCTGCCTACATCATGATATTTTTCTTGTCTGTAGCTTTTCAAAATAAGTTAATGAAAAATTAATCAAGTTCTGAGTCTACCTTCAGCCCTTCAGTTACTATATCAAGTTAATAACCATCTGCTGACCTTTAACGTGAAGGTGCCAGGTCCTTTGGTGCCTGAAATAGAGTGTAAATCTGGGGCTGCTCAATTCAATTCTGTCCCTAGCCTTGACTGCTGTGATTTTCCCTCTCTCTATGATTTTCAGTATCTTTTCTGTTTTGGACTTTGAAAACGCTTAGGTCATCAATGTCTGAAAGCAGAGGATATGAGGGGATGTCCGAGCTGAAATCTGATTTACTGAGGATTCAGTATCCAGTATAGGATTCACTTGTGACAAGTACTGCTGGAAAATGTTTGCTAACAGAGTATGTGATAATGCACATTTCCTGCAGCACCATGGCCATGCTCAGACTCTGGCTAAAGGCACTTCGCAGTATTCAGGATTGGGTCTGAAGTGAACATTTTTTCAGCCAATGGGATTCCTTGAAGTTATTTATTTACTCCAAAAAAGAGGAATACTCCTCCTGAGACTGGCTGCTTCCAGGGTTCCTTATAAAAATTGCCCCGTTACTTCAAGTTTTGGGGGGACTGTGTGTGGGGGTGTGTCTGTGAGGGAGAAACAATATACATGTAGCTTTTGTACCGTGTGATGTGGAAGTTGCTCTGGCAACTACACATGGCTTATTGAATGCCAAGGTAAATAATAGCAAAAGACATGCATACACTATTATTCTCATAATTTCCTGCTGCCCTCAGGCAGTAATAACTTACACACCCTATTTTCCAAATGTTTCTAATTTATTTCTCATGAGCAGAATTATCTCATAAGTAAAACTCCTCCCCGCTGCCACCAGTCCTGCCTCTTCTTTTACAACTGCCACAAATGAGGTGACCAGTCAAAAGAAAAGATTACGGTAATCACATTTACTGTTAACTAGTGAAACAGAATGGCTGCAGCACACTTAAACTCCTCACGTCGTTCTGCTTGTTCATCTGGAGCTCTGGAATTCTCCCTTTTCAAGTATTAATTCTGCATGCAATGCTGCCTGCAGTTCTGCAAACATATTTCATTCCTTATCATCCCAGATGATGGTTCTCACACAGCTTCTGCTTTTATATCTGAATCTTAGACTGTGATATCCTTGTTATTCCAGTCCCACGTCTGTCATGTGCAGCTTGAGCTTGATTTGCAACATGCCTTTTATATCAGCTACTAAGCTTCTCTTGAGAAAGAGCAACAGAGGGAGGAAGTAGCCAATTTTGGGGATTTTTTTAACATTAAGGCAGCAACATAGTTATAGGCCCTCAATTTTCCTGTGTTGAGGGGTTTCTTTATTTTTTCAATACTTTTTCCCCTTTATTGCCATCTATATTGACTTTTGAATTGGTTTTGAGAGTGCAGCAAATGATGTGCAGTGATGACAACAAGATAATTGAAAATGTAGTAGAAAACACACCTCAAAATTAGATTTTGAAGATTGGTTAAGCAAATAAAATTACTCAAAAATACCATAAAACGATTTCAATGAATGCTTAGGTTAAACTGCAGTTTGAAAAGGACGTCCCTAGGCTGGACTGTAAATCCTACTTTGTGACTCCACTCCTGCCTTAACATCCTTTAGCATGAAGGTCAGCAGTAATTTCCAAGCTTGTGAGTGAGAGAATCGATCCAGGTGACTCTGACTCTTGAAAGTAGATATTTAAATTTTCGGTCTTTCTTTTTAATTTTTGGGGACTCAAAGAATAAACCACTTACAGAATGTATTTTGCTTTTGTATAGAGTGCAGTGAAAAAGCTCTATATGTCCATACGAGAGCACCGTGTGTACGCCTCCTCTATTAGTTTGCAGCAATCCTTGAAACAAAAAGGTTATTGTGCTTCCATGCCCAGCCAAAGTTCTTAGAAACTGAAAATGTACAGTAGTCAGAAATAAAGAAACTGAAAATTTGTAGTTATGCTACAATCTGTTATAAAAATGAAATTGTTCCTACAGATTTGTAGCTAGTGCTGTTTATTTCTCCTTTATAATCATGTAGTTGAGCCTGTGAACTGGTTAAGGGAACTAGAAAGCAGGATTAGTCTTTTAACATGTTTTCACTTTCTCAGTCCCATGCAATACCAATACAGTATTATGGTAACTGGATTGCAAAATACATCTGAGATGTTACTTTTCTCAGCAATAAATGAAGTAAGCAGATTTTTTTAATGGATTTGGAAGTAATCAAGAAAAATAAGTTTTCTTCCACTTTCTATGCTATATATTGTGTACCCTACCCCATTCTTTCCCCTTCAACTTCCCGCTGTGAGAAACATTATGCTGACTACTTCTGCTGCCTTCTCTACTCACAGCCCAAATAGCCGTTTTTTCTCTGTAGCTGACCAGCAAAAATTGGTGGTGGTGGTGGTGGCATGGCAGTATGAGAAGCGGTGAGGGAGAAGAAGGGATGGTGAGGAGCAGGGTGGTTACAGTGTGGGCTCTGTGGTCGTGAGAGGTAATCATGGCAGGCAGAGCTGTTTGCTTCCTGCAGTGCTGCCTGCCCAGTGAATGACATTTCAGCGGGGTGATGGAAATGGTGGCACAGCGAGTGGGATAAAACCATGAGAGTCACATTCAATATATAGAACTTGAAGAAAATTTTTATGTGTTTTTTTTAAAAAAAGCCCTTTTTCAATTCTGTTCAGGTTAGGCTTTTATAGGACTCTATTTTCTTTTCTTCTTCTTCTTTTTGTGACTAAGCTTTCATCCCACTTTTTTGAGTGGCCATTTTCAAGGAACTCATTTACAAGGATTCAATTCTGATCTGAGACAGTTGCTTCTGTGCTAAATAAAACAGCAATTAATTATTAAAAACATACCTTTTGTGGCTGAACATTTTCCCTCATAGCTGTTAAACTCTAAGACATGTTTTGCTTTTTAATAATTCATTTTTTTAATTTATTTTGTGAGTATACAGTAAGTGCTTTGTGGAAACAGGGAGAAGGATGGTCTGGCTGCTGCTTAAGGCTGCTGTGTGACCCAGGATCAGTTCCTAGCTCTGATACATGCTTCCTGAATGGCTGAGCACATACCTAGACGTATCATGTACATCTGCCTCAATGCCTTTGTAAAAACAGCTGTCAGGTTATTACTGATGAGCTTTAGTACCTCCTCTTACAGGACTGAGAAGAACACTGCCCATCAGACTGTTCAGGGAAGTGTCTCAGAGATCAAAGAGGTGCTGCAGTGCCAGAATAAGTACAGGCACAGAACAAGGGAACCAGATATGCTAATAAGAAGATTTGTGTATTCTCCTCCTCTCTCCTCCTTGATAACCTGCGAATCGGAACAGTACAAACCCAAGATTTTTGTATGGACTGAACCACCGTAGCTTGCCCTGAGAAAAACTGGTTCTGTACGATGAGAAAAATGGCAAATTTATTTGCTTAAGGTTTAAAAGATATTTATGAGCTTTGGTAAGGAGGAAATTTCATCTTTGAACAAAGCCTTATGCACTAGATTCTTTGTGAACTGCCTCAAGCCCTTTGCTGTAATTATTCATCTGATCTGTACAGGGTGAATTCGGCACAGTGTATTCCTCTTGACAAACTGACGCTGAATGTTACAGCGGTGCTCTTTAAGTCATTGCCTCTGTGCTGGAAACACTGCAGGAGCCTGCGAAGGGTAGATCTAAACTCAGCTGGTGCCCGTAGTCTGTGCTGTTACAGTGTGGGAGTTATGGTGGCAAAGCAAGAGCATTAGGAAATGTGTAGCAGGACCAGATAGGCAGCACTCCTCACTGGTGTGTTAGAGGGTCTTGTGCTGCTGAAAGTGCCATTTTTTTTCTAATGAGACTTAAGACTGTAGCTCTGACCTCCCATTGCGTATTAGCACTTTCTGCAAGAGATGAGAAATTTGGTAGCTGGCCAGATTCCAGCCTGCAGTAAGTTCTTATATTTTGCCTGCTGAGATTCCCTCTGCAGCTTCAGGTACACTGAGTGCCCTTCTCTCATTATCCTGAAAGGTTTTACCTCCGTTAGCAGTATACAGCAACTTTGTATAACTACCACTTTCCACTCCAGAAAGGACTGTACCGCAGTGGTAAAGTCCTTTGTCTCTGAGTGTATACCTGTGTAAAAACAATGGATGATGGAGAGGGAAAATTTATCCTTCTCTTCTCCCACAGTAGCTTTGCCTGGAATCTGAGGGAATGACTGCTTTTTTGAGGGAAGGATGATAATGGTCCCAAACAAGCAATGATTTTCTTCCAACTGATTGGGTTATTAGGAAGGCATAATTGTGCTCCTGCTGCCAGCTTTGGATACCGCCCCTGTGGAGGGAGCTTGTCTCCAGGGCTTTGAGGCCAAATCATTTAATGATTCAGACCATATAACATTCATTTCAGCCTCCATGTCTATTTAGTGTGAAGAGTCAAGCACTTGTAAGGAGATTCAAAAGGTCTGGAGGCTCTGAGTGAACAACTGTCTAAAGATAGCCTAAGGATCAGTAAGTACAGGCACTTCAGTAAAATAGAGGCTGTGTGAATTTGTTCCTTAGGGCTAGATATGATAATAGATTTTATTCACTAACTGATTAATATGAACTTGGAGAACAGTCCTGGAAGCAGGGATGAGAGCCCAGAACTCCTTCTTCCAGGTGTGTGTCATAATGACTAAGATGCACAAACAGGCTGTCCCTTTCTAGCCAAAAAAATCTTGAATTATTTCTGCACAGAGATACAGCAGAGACAGACTACTCTATTAAAGGTGAGTACTACCTGTCAGAACTACTGAGCGCTATTATTAAGTAAGAATAATCTCTGCTCTATTAAAAAAAAAAAAAAAAGTCACGAGGAGCCTGTCCAGAAGAGGGCCTGCCAGGTTACAGGTCCTGGAAGTGCCTTTCTTTAGCTCTGAGTCTGAATCTGGGACATGAGCATTAAAAAAAGGGTAGAGTCTGTTCCTCAGTGTTTGCTGTTGATTGACATTAGACAGCACCTTGTTCTTGGACTGGTGAGGAGACGAATGCTTGGGTAACTCATGTTTTTGGCATTCATCCTGAGCAATAACCCTGGGCTCCACCTGCAGCCTGGGAAGACTAGAAAGCAATTCCAGAGGCAGAGTCAACTGATATAACTTAGATTGCTTTCTTGTATCATCCTGACTTACATGCCTGGGTTAGGACAAATTAATCCCACCCTGGAAAGGTGAGATTTAGGGATTTAGGCTGGCTTTTGACACAATAAAGAGAAATTGAGGAAAGGTTTTTTTATAGTTTAGGAAACCAGGAGTAAATAGGAAAAAAATATTTTACACAGAAGATAATAAAGTGCCAAGGAAGGCACTGAAGCAGAGAAAGCAAATACCTTCAGGAAATACCTGCTGTATCTTTTCTTTTTAGAAAATGTATTTAGAAGACACAGTATAAAAGTAGGGAAGTAGGACCAAGAGCAACCAAACTAGGCAGACCTATGGTCAAGGATAGCCAAGTTGTTTTCCTGAAATTTCAAACAAGATTTTCCCGTGTTGTTAACATTTGAAGTGCTGAGAATGTATGTAATTAATCAAACATATTTGTTATTATGATGAAGCAGCCTGAGAAGTCCAAAATTTGGCCTACCAAGTGAAATCAAAATAGTCTCTGTCCAAAGAAACACATAGAGGATAAGAAGTGAAAGAGTTAAAAATAAAGTGATCAAGGAAGGCAATGGCAGCAAAACTCATGTTTTTTTATTATTTTTTTGGGCTAGAAGATCTCTGGAAGTGAATTAGAGGTAGGAAAAGGCAATTAACAGGAAAGTGAGGCAGGGACAAGTGTGAAATGAGCCTGGGGTCTAAACACTGAAAATCTGGGTGTGAAGACTGGCCAAGCAGCATAGCATGAAGAAATATCTGGGAAGTAATATTCAGGAAATACTATCTGTGACAGTTTATTGCTGTGCATACTTCCCCTGCCGCTTTTCTACAGGTTCCTCTCCGCAGTTTCTCCAAATGGCTAATGCCTTCCTTCTGCACTGTTAGTAAGATGTGTACTGTTCATCAGGCAATTTTCTTGAACCCTCAGAAATACTAAAACCTCTCCATTCTCTTATGCAGTCCAACAGGGGATCTTTGCTAACACAGTAACACAGCTCGTGCTCATCTCCAAGGCTCCTTGTCTTGCACTCTAGATTAGCAGAGGCATGCTAAAAGCAGCAGGCTCGGGACTTTGCTGGAGGTAATTCATTGCATAAGTCCTCTTCTTGTGCCAGTATTCAATCAGACTTGTACATTCTCAGACTCATTAGAGGATATCCCAATAAGAGGCGGAGAAAACATGGGCAGTATTGAGAAAATTCAGGAACTCTTTCATTACTTGATGGCTGATTCAGGATAGTCCTCAATACAAATAAATGTTAACAGTAATTACTTTGTGGGCTCCTACAGTAACACGAGGGGTGGATAACACTGGCTTTTGGCAGACACTGACAAAGAATTTACTGGTGCAGATTTCCCTGCGCAGTTACTGTCAGTGCATGTCACATTTGACTTGTTACAGCTTCTCCTCCGGATCCTGGTTTCCAGTTCAGGTTTCCAGCTCAGGTCTTCTCTTGAGCAAGATTCTGTCCTTCACCAAAATGGGCTCTTTTCATGGTGTGCACAAGAGAGAGCTAGGGCGTGACTGCTGAATCCAGTTTTTAGTTTAAATATACAAAATATGTTCTTTGATGTGGTTTTTTTTCTAGTGGTAAAAAGATAAATAATTAAGTCACGGTGATGTGGCAGCAGCAGCGGTAGTGACATTATTTCTGTGCCATGTGCTTTCCCAACAACAAAATGGGCAATCTATCTTGAAAGATTTATAATAAGAAACAAGCAGGCAGGCAGAATAAAGAGGAGGAAGCACAGCATACAAGTTCAGTAGTCAAACAGATGTCCAGACTCCTGTTAATAATAGGGATATGTAGATTACCCTGGGCGTAGAAATGTTGCAAGGCAAACATGATGCTGTGGGTGTTAGGAATTTCAAAATGAGGTATCCAGCCCTGTGCCATGACTTTTTCATTAGTGAACTATTGGGACAAATTTTGTGAAAGTCTTGGGAGTTGGAGCTCATCAGACTACAGGAGGACTTTTTTGGTTAGCTAGTTTGCTTTCTCATGTTCTTAAAAAAATGGCTACTTCTAAGTCTGCTGAGACAGCTATATTGTACTCCAAACCTCCCTTCAGGAGGGTAATTAAAGATTAGCATGACTTTTGACAGTGCCAACTCTAGCTTTGGGGGCTGGATTCCTTCAGTCCAGCTTTGTTCTTCTGGGCGTGCTGATGTCTCTGGTCGGGGTGTACTTGGTTTTTCTAGCATCCATTTGCCAGTCAGACATGGCCTTCCTGATGCCAGCTGAGCTTGAAGAGCTCTAGGGATTCATGCTGCCAACTCGTCCTGCATTATCATGTGATGCCAAAATTACAGAATCATCCTGATTCCCAGATCGGCACAGTGACACAAGGTAACCCATTTTTTAGGTTAAACATTTGATATTCCCATGAGTTTCTCTCCACCCTTTGGTAGAACTGCATCATGTGACTGAATTTCCATACATAGGATCTCCTCGGATTTTCCAAGGATCCATAGGATCTTCCTTATTTCCCTTCTGTGTGTGCCTGATTTTTAAGACCTTTCTCCTTGAGAAGACAGAAGACTTTCTTTATAGTAATTGGGAAATTCTTTTGAATATATATTCTGGAAAACAACATGTACATCTTAGTGTAAATGCTTATGCTACGCTACATCCATTCAAAAGCAGTGATATTTCATATTATGGGGGCAAGGGGAGACATCGAGTTTAGTTAAAATAGCGCACTGAATTTGGCAGGAACGTACAGCGTAATGCTGATCAGACTGCTTATGAGAGCAGCAAGTCTGGAATGTGTGCTGTGGAAGCAAGGAATAAGAGAGATTTCAGCTCTCTTCTGCCCAAATTAATTAGCATTATGTAAGTGGAGAGAAAAGCAAAAATTTAAAGTGGAGGGAGACATCTGTTATGTCTCTGAGTTTTCAAGCTTGCCTGCAAATACGGGTCTCCTGGAAAGACAGAAGTATCTCTGTGCTTTTGAAACAGTGAGGGGGTAAGTGATGAGGAGTCACTGGCTAAAATCCAGTGGTGTGGTTATTGCTAATTCTGGCTTTGTCTTAGAAGGGATGGTTTGCTCTTGCAACTCTTTATGATTATTTATTATTATGTTATAATGGGAATTATATAGCAGCAAAGTGTGAGGACAAACTGAAACCTCCCCGTCCTCTCCCAAGAAATCTAAGCAAAGTGGCAGTGTCTATCAGACTGATGGATACAATTCCCAAACACAGAATATCTACAGAATAAGGAAGTTTTCTGCGATATCAAGAAATTCTTACTCAGGAATGTGTTTTATTTGCTCTAAGGTGCTGCTGGCAAAGGCATGGTGGCTCAAGAATACTCTTGAATATGTACCAGGCAAAGAACTGATTACAGTGGCGAGGTGGGAGGTAATGTTCCAGCAATTTGGAAATCACTGTTGAGAGTTATAATGTTTAGCTAAGGAAACGCTTCTCTGAAATAAGACGTTAAGGCAGACTGACTCCTTCTCCCCCCACTGCTTTCCTGTGGTGGATTCTATTAAAGTGTGTTGGGAGGAATAAAAGGAGTGAGGTCAGGTCAGACTGCGTGGCAAGGAAGGTCAGACAGGGTTAAGCGGGTCAGGTCACATTTCTGTGTCTTCTGTGGTTCTTCAAGAATTTGGGGTCACTGCTTAGAAACTGTGCTATTTGATCAGCTGTTGGTAATTTGAGCATTACACAAGAGCAAGTGGAATCAAAGATGATTCTTGAAGGTGAATGATTGGAAAGAAGGAATGAATGGAACACTGTTACATTAAAAAATTAAATTCACCAATCCTTAATTTTATTCCCATTTCAATTAAGCTATCATGGTTGGTTGACCTAGAAACAAGTACTGTCTGGCTAAGCAGCCAGAAATGTGTATTTCACTGTGCTTAAATAAATGCAGAAAAGTCCATGTGTCTGGGAAAGGAGGACACACAGCTGAGACATGTGCATAAGGTGTTGTTGTGCAGAGAAGATTAACTTGTCACTTCAAAAGTGGCTGGGCACCAAGCTTGGACAATAGCTACTTTGAATATCTGGTAAGAGATGGAATCGTGTTGAAGGGCTAAGAATAAGCTTTATCCAGTAATTGCAAAGTATTTAATAACTTTTTTAAAAAAGTATATTATCGTGAAGTAGTTTTCATCGCCATTCATCAAACTGGCAAATTGAGACATTCAGAGGTTAAATAACTTGCCTAAGGTCACAGCAGACCAATAGCAGTGCTGGCAGTAGAACCTATTTCTAAGCCATGACTGCTGAAATTACTATGTCTGAAAGAAAGTAAATTCAGGGTGGATAAATTAACTTTTCTTGAATGACAAAAATGTCAGTAGAATCAAGTAAGAGGAGAAAAAGCCTGGCATCAGCAGCTTAGAAAACGTAACTTCAGGCTGGATTTCCTGTTCCCAAGTGAATGAAAGAAGACAAAGGAAAACTGTGTTTGTTTGGGTTTTCTGCTAGGTTGTTTTTTTTTTTTTTTTTTTTTCCAGATCATGTTGTTTGTGTCCTGGATAAGAATATGGCTCAGATGTTCCCAAATCTTTTGCGCTTTGTAGGCCAGTCTCCTTATAAAGTAATATTTTCAGGTCTAGAATAGCAACATACATAGAAAAGCAAATCCACCTGAGACTGTTAGCTTAATGGTAAGTTCTCCTCTGGTAGCTGCTCTGGGCGATGAGAGATGCATGTGGTTCTCTATCGCCTGCCGTCCTTGTCTTGGATCTCCTTCTCCTGAGTTCTCCAACCCTGGGAATTTGTCTCCAGCACACAGAGATAATGCTGAGAAAGAAAACACCTATCTAGTGGGGAGCAGAGGGAATACCCTATCCCTGTACATTCAGTAAGGAAAATCTTGTCACGGAAGTAGGAGTTTATTTACAGCCCAGCAAAGGAAAGTGAGTTTCAAGGAGGCATATTTTGTGGCTGTTTTACTGAACCTATAAGGACTTACATGCACTCACTGGTTATGTCACTCCATAATTTTGTAATCCAGCTCAGAGTTCCTACTTCACCATTTTCCTCTACCCACTCCTGCTTGGCAGTTTTTTCCTCTGAGCATTGGTTTTGGACCCATGACAGATTTCTGAACAAAACAGCAATTTCACTGCACTGTGATTTCCAGTGTTCTCTTATGTTCAGATGCACCTGCACCCCCACAGACTCTGAACATTTCATATCCTTTTATGCAGAAATGGCTACTTCTGAGTTAGGCTGTAGCTGGAGTAGAAGAAGCAAGCCCAGCAGTCATGTGTTTATTGAGGCATTCAATGAACTCATAGTACAACTTAATTGTATATACCATAAAATTGAAATACTGCAATAGTTTTGTAGGGAGTGAGTGTTTTAAAATCACTTAAGCCTAAACACATTCAATTAATGTCAGATTTTCCTGTTTCTGGGTCCTGAGAATACTACTGTTGTGGAGAACAAAGAAAGAATCACACAGATGACACTACAAGAACTTTTGTGACTTATCATCTGCTTCACAAACAAGGGAGCAGCCTTGAACATGTGCGGATGTTTGGTGATGGAGGGGCTTGAAAAGTAGGGTTAGAGAGGTAAGACTTTCAAGAAGGGCAATCCATTATCTTATCCTAAGCCAAAGAGCTCCACCTTGCACTTTTCCATGCTGAGGCAGCCTCTCCAGTCTCCTGCAGTTCGGGGTTTGTGCTCAGACCATGCTCTGCCTCTAGAAAATATCTGTGTCAGTTCTTTTCACTGATGTATTTGAGGAAGGACAACACGAGACAAAAGTTGGTGACTAATCCTGGTGTTTTCTACAGGATGATAAAACAGCCACTTCAGTATTTTTCTTTGAGTTATGAAGAGCCTGAAATGTGTGCACTCCGGTTACGCTACCTTATTTTCAGTGGCTTATTAATAATGTGTACATTTAGTTTGCCTCCATAACACTATCAAGAACAGCTCATTTAAAAACCGCACACAGGCAAATGTACCTTTACTTTTTATAGCAGGAGGGAGAAGGATGAGTGTCAGTCAGTCAAGACTGGTTCCAAAATTGTCTCCAACTAGGCCTCCTACAGAATAAGTGATACTGGCTGGGTGCCATCGAAATTACTCAGGGCTATAGCTCTTTAAAGAGTGTTTGTTATGGATTTCCACAGTAGAGATATTTACTGGGGAAGAACAAACAGATCCTGCTACTGTGTTTCCTTGTGCTTTATAGAAGTGCTCTGAACTGTTTACAGTGTTGCCTAATACTGTTTAGATTAGTTTCACTTTCTGGGTGTTGTTTCATCCTGCCCTGTGTTAGTGTTTGTGTGGACGCAGGCTATCTGAAACAGCTCATCTAGTCCCCCTCGGTACACCAATGTTCTTGCAGAATCTCACAAGGGGCGCTTTTCTTAGCACTGGGCCAGGGAGTCCAGCAGGGGTATGCAGAAACCGTCCTAACTCACTTGCTTCAAAACAGTCTGACTGTGGAGGTGAGCCAAGCTTGGAAGCGCTTTAGCCTGCCCGCTCTGCAAACATTCAAGTCTCTGAGCTTAAATCAGGGTTATGCTTCAGGGTTACTCACCAATGATTTCATTTTCTGGTTCAGACAAAGCCTGGGAAATTCATCTTCAGGACACGACCATCCTGAAAGCTTTCACACCTGATCTCTGGAGTAAGCGTGCCAGGATTGCATTGTACCTTCAGAAGGTGGTATGAATTTCCTGTCCTTGTGCTTGAATGATACAGAAATCTCAGTGTAAACTAGGGGATGAATTTCACTTGATAGTAATTTTTTATTTTATCATAGCCGCAAGATGTTTGCCTTATTCAGATATTTCTTCTATCGTTTGTCTTTGCTTCTGTTGAGGAATATTCTGTATATTTTTTTCAAGTTTTACATAACTCTGTAGTGCCTCAAGCAATTATTGGGCTTAAAACATGAAGGGACAAAAAGTTACTGCCCATGGACAAACCCAAATATTGTAATAATTTATAGTGTTATTTTAAATGTACATATAATTATTCTTTTGGGCATCTCCACATGACATTTGCCATTTTTAAAGATGCTAGGATTTTTAAAGATTCTCCTATGAAGAGCAATGTAGAGATTTTTGTTTCTGAGGGAACAGAGAGACGGAGAGCAGTTGTGGCAGTGGAGGGCTGGGAATTGCAGGGACTGGATGTCAGTGGTGTTGCCTGGGGGAAACGTGGCAGAAAAAAGCACAGGGGGAAGAGTGTGGGCTAAAGGACAGTGGCAGGGAGGTCAGGCTGGGGTGAGAGGGACTGCAGAGGGGTTCAGAGGTCCAGCAGGAGATGCAGGGACTATGTAGTATTAGAGACTGGAGAAACTTCTGGGGAAGGCAACACATAAAACAAGATGAAAACTGTGTGACTGGACGCTGCACCGAGTGAGAAGACATCCCTGAACAGGGAGTCTTCAGCCTGACCTGGCGCTCAGTATTTGTTTTTCTTTTCCCTGCCTGTTAATTGTTGAGGCCAATGGCCATTAAGGCAGTGGACCTTCTGCTGTTGGTTTTATCTCTAGTTTTACAGTCCTGTCAAGCAGCAGTAATGTAGATAAGCTGCTCGGTGGAAGCTGTTCAGACACTAACTAAAACTATACTGGGAATTACAAGTTAAAACTCAGCTATACTGATATTGAAAAGAAACTTAAAATAGAAGAGATGTCAGTTCAAACTGCCAGTCAAACAGCAATGCTTGGCTCTGCTGGGTCAGCTCCTGCCTGACTTACTTAAAGATTTGGACAGACCGATTATTATATATTTATATAATAAAGATATGGCTATGTCAAGAAGAATCCTCTCATTGCATAACATAACCAAAGCAAGCCCTCGTATAAACCAGCTCATGCCTGATCTTTTTTCATTCCACCAATGTAATTCCATTCATTTCAGCAGGGATACTATTGACTCAAGCATCACGCTTATACAGTGGCACAGATGCCCTCTCTATTTTCTAGCCTGCTTCCTATGTAGCAATGGGTTATGTTGTAAAGTGTCTATAGTCTTTGACTGAATCAGAAAAGGCTTCTGTAATATTTCACTGGGAATTTTGTCACGATCTATTATTTACAGTCTGGTTTGTGAAAGGAGTTCAAGAGCTGAGGCCAGCAGAAGTAAAGCAATCCAGAAGGGTGAAACTACTACCTTTCTTACACTGTATCTTACTAGGTAAGCTCAGTCTTACAAAGAGCAAACATACCAGTTTCATACCTGTGCATTGCCAAAGGCAAGAGCACAGTGAATGGCACCACTCATTAGAGCATTAGAGTGTTTGAGGTGTCTGAAATGATGAATTTAAGAGGCCAGGGCAATTTGAGGACAGCTTCAATTTTAAAAGGTGTATCCATAGACAATGGGAAGGATTAGAGTTCATCTCTGAACCAGGTGGGACAGAAGATACCTTGCTATAGAGGTAGTCGTTATTCTGGCAGTTGCATGTGATACAGACAGTACCTTGCCGTTCATCAAGGGCAGAACATGCATTTGCCTCTGGAGGAGGGCATACGCATACTAATCCCACAGGAACAGCTGGTTAATTAATAAAGCCATGAGGAAAATTCTGTTTGGCTTTGTTCTCTCTTTTCTGACTTCAGGGTTGATGAGTCTGAGGAACAGAGAACTACACAAAACTGTTTATTGCAATGTCTTGGGACCTTCCAGCAACAGAGAACGTGCTTTTTAATGGCTGTTTTGTTCGAAATAATAGTCGTGCATCTGTACAGAGTTCATGAGCACCGTTCCATTACATACAAGTTTTAATGTGGCACTTGAACAGTTCCTGCCACATTAAAACTACAACATTGAGGAGCACTTGGGCCACATCGCTCTGCAGCAGGAAAACACTAGAAGGTAGGTCATGGAAATAATCCTGCTGGTTCCAGTAATCAGAGTATACAATGGGGTCGAAAGTTCAGAGTGAGCTGGGGAATGCAGTCGGAGTTTCTTCTGCCTGAGTGCTGGACACAATGTATTCTCTCTGAGGGGCTGCTGGAAGGAGAATTTCTCTTAAGTGGGACATAGCCATCAGCCGGGCTCGATAAAAAATGCAAAGTTTGCAGAACCATTTCTTCCCTGGAACCTGGTGTCTTCCTTCCTCTCTGAAGAATGAAGTTCTTCAGAGCAGAGAGTGTGAAGAAAAAACTTGCTAGGTCTCTATATTCAGATGTGCAAGTTCTACATACTGGAAATACATCTAAGTTTCTGGGCAGCTCTACGATGGTTTGTTCATTCCCACTCAAAGAATTTAGACACAGGATGAGGGAGAAAAGGAGAAAACTGACTGGATGTGGGTCAAGTTTAAGATGAATTTTGGGTTAGAAGCTGTGGATATAAAGATTGTTATTTTTTTGAAAGTGGATAAATTGTCTTGGAATTTCAGACTGATTATTCCTGTGGTATTTTGGCTGCTCCTGCCTCAGGGCCAGGATGCAGAATCCAAAACCATGCTGTGGACTTGATTCAGAATCCAGACCTCCTTCTGAGGTGTTGATACAGCAATTTGTATCCATGATTATCCCTTTACTCCTAGTCAAAGTAGAAACTCTATTTGAAAACTCTTTCAGAACATCAGGGCGGCTCACCTGGCCTCTGTCTATACACATGAATAGTATAAAACCAGTAACTGTCATGCTGGGTAAACTAGAGCTGTGTATAGGCTATGCATAGGATAAGGTCCTACTTTTATACCCTTCTGGCTCCTTGCAACTGGTAGTTTATGATGTATCCTTACATAAGGGATGCATATAAACCATCATGTTTAATACCTATGAATGGATCAGTCCTCCATGAAATAGTCTTTTCAAATCCTAGTGCCTGCACACCATCCTGCATCAATGAATTCCACAGTTTCATTTACAAAGAAAAATCTTTGGTTTGTCTGTTTTTAAACTAATTTATCAGATTTCTTCACTGTGGCTCCTTGATCCTTGTAATGTGAGAAACAGTAAATAATATTTCATCCATTTTATCCATAACACTCAGGATTTACATGTCTCTTCATTAAGCTCTTCTCTGAGCTGAAGATAACTAGTTAATCTAACTTTAGTCACTGCTACAGAGTCCTTGTGTGGCTTTGCTCTTCAATTGCTGTGCATGTGAAATGAGGACAATACTCCCGACACCATAAGTGCTTGTAAAGAACTTAAGGACTATTATACAGAAAAGGTATTATCATAGCATTCAAAATGCTGCATATAAATTAATCCACAAGTATGCATACAGGTGACATGAGCATAAATTTGGTCATTCCCATTCACAAATCACTTTTCTTACAAAATAGAGACATCAATTCCCAGCATCAGTTTTTGCAGATTTGGCCATTACTTACTAGGACACACTCCCAAAATTATCTTGGCTCTAAAATATGAATATTCCTATGTAAGAAAGGTATACAGTGAGACTATTCAAAACATTAATTGGTATTAACTGAAAGAAAAGTCTCCCACACTTCCTTATTCATTGCCTCACTCATGAATCACAGTTCATATAATGCATCTATCATTCCTGGACCAAATGAAAGGGCAAGTATATAAGTATTTCTTAAGTCATTTTACCATAATTAAATTTTGATTTGTCTCTTTCAAACCTTTTTTTCCTTGCTAAATCTTTGAAAGAGAGATTACTGTAAGTAAAGAGTTTAAATGGCAACTTGTAAAGTTCTACCAGGTTCTCTTCTGAGGGGTTTGTTTATAGCGGGTTTCTTAATCTTTAAAGCTTGTATTTCCCTTTCAGATTGTCTGTTCAGATCACTTTGTTTTACCTAATGTAAATATTCCTGCAAATTTCAGAACCAAATAGTGATGAATGTGATTAGAATCAGACCTTTGTTAAACAGTATGAGAAGATCCTTTATTTCAGCAAGGGAGATATATCACCTCTGTTGCAAATTATATCATGCTGACAGAGTGAAATGTACTGTAACCTGATGAAAAAAGAACATGATCTAACTGTATTGATACAGGAGGAAAGAAATGCACACAATGTTCAAAACAAGTATGTCAGGAAGAGTTCGGTTTTTTCTTGTTTTCATTTTCTGAAGCAGATAGTGAGGTAATTGTTTCTCTGGATAGAAAAGTACAGCCAGTGCCTGGTTGATAGGTGGGTCTTATTCATTTGCTCATTAATTGACAGTTTACGGTATGTGTAACAGGGACAATCACAGTAAGAATGATGAAGAGCCATCTCAAACAGAAAACATTACAGGGTCCCATCTTGTGGAATTGTACACTGAACAATTTTTAAAAACCTTTTTTCAGGGGAACAGATGGATTGTTTACAGGCAATAATTAAGAAGATGTCCCTTACCTAAAATGCTTTTTATGTCAGGACCAAATTTCATTTACTGTTACATCAAATCTCAGATTAAGTCATTATCTACTTCATCTGAGCCAACAGAGACAGTCTGAATTAATATAGGGGCTGTCGGGAGGAATATCTACTTAAAGGACATATATAGCAACAGAGAAAGGAAAGCCCAGTGGTGAAAAGCAGTATCATTGGGCACTGATACGAAACACAATTATTTGGGTCTGTGGTCGTGTTTGCTTCTTTGCTGGATACACTGGTTTGCTGAATAAGTTGCAATACACAAACTCGACTGCCTGTATAAAAGTCTACTGAGATTTCTTGAGGTCAGGTAGCGGAACAGTGTTCGTCGATGGTTGCTCACATACAGGATTTTACAAATATGTAAATAATACCAGTTACCATTGATGCAGGTTAAAGGCATCACCATATTCAAACCGATGAAAAAAGAGTAGCAGGACTCCTTGAAGTGTTGTATTGTGTACCCAAAAATAGGCTGTCCTTTATCACTCTTCTCAAAGATTGTTTGATATTGCAGTTGAGGCTAAAGCTTCTTGTATGGACTCACTATATTCAATTTTAAAAAGCAGTTTATCTGCCAAAGCAAGTTCTTTCTGAGTCCTGCAGTCATTGACACTGCCAAACCTGTCTGTTTTTTACAGCTCCATCACTACAGTCTTCATTCTAAGCCATTGCTACAAAACATATTTCTACTGAAGGAACCCATTTCCAGCTGAAATGTAACACAAAGCTTCCACTATACTTACTTTGTAAGCATAAGTACCTATTTTTCAGATCATCAGGTGTATCAGTAAATGTACCTACTCTTTTTAAGCGTTTGTTAAACCTATACTTAAACTGGGCTTTGAAATGGCAGAAAATTGCATGTTGGATTTATCATTAAGGGGGTGGCAGGGGAGAGGAGAAAAAAGCATTGTCTAGTGTATGAATAAAAGAAAAAGGAAGCTTTTTATTTTCCCATTGCTCATTTTTCAGACACTGGTGGTTGCAATAAAGATGGAATGAAATATCCCATGGCCCCTATGATAGTCTTGACCAAATGTGGTAAATCTGAAATTTATCCCAAAATTTGAGTGAGAGAGAATGTGCTTACCCACATCTAAATTCTTACCTATAATTTCAACATATAAGTTTTACATGGCATTCTTTTCTTCTTGTTCTAAACTGCCATGAAATGTTGCTATGCTGATATGACTATACATGTTCCTATCAAAATAAAATCTCTGCTAACTTTATTGCTTATGATTTGTTCCTGAATGGTGCTGGGTTTTACCACATCAATAGTGAATAGTTACCCCTGCACATTAGCTTAAGTTTTCCAAGTCGTTTTGAAAATTAGCAAGTAAATAAATATATATGCCCTGTGTTGTTATTGTCAATCTTACTAACGTGTGGGAACAAAAATGTTTTAAATAATAATTTTAAAAATTAAGTATTTTAAAATACTTTGCAAAATGGCAGGAAGGTTACTTTTTTTTCTTTACTTTTAAACTATTCCGTTCTATATTACCCAAATGATCATTTTCTTCACTTGTATAAAACAAAAATAGTTTTGCTCTTAAAAGATGAGATTTGGCACTTAGGGCAAAATTTTCCTCTCCAATCTGCAATGCAGATGCCTTCGCCGCAGAGCAGATTTCAACTGCCTTTCTGCATTCATTTCATGCATAAAACTTCCACTGACGTCTATGGGAGCTCCATGCATGGACTCGGTTCAGACAACACCGAACAGGCCAGAGGGAAGAATATTCCCCTGATTTACCTTGAATGCCCAGGACCAAAATCCAGACAAAGATTGAAGTCGTGCTGGTAGCAACCGTTTTAAGATGTTTCTTACATGATCTAAAAATTTTCTTGGAATAGTTGAGAACAGGCTGTGGTCTGTTGGAGAAGCTGATATTTTGGCGAGGGTTAGCACAGTTCTGTGACTAGTTTCTCTTCTCTGAATCGAACACGAGGTGATAACTCTGCAAACCCACTAGCTAAAATTTGCCATTAAAAACAAATCATTGCGGTCTATGTTATGTGCAGGGCTGTTACCAGCATGCAGGAAGAATTAATTTCCCTACAGTGCAGTCTTAAAGATGTCTGTGTCTCCTTCCATTAGCAGCTACGCTGGAGTGGTTGGCTGGTGAATCTAACTACCACTGTCCCTCCAACCCGTCCCTTCTGTCACATGCTTAAGATAACGCGCAGGAATTCTACAGGGAGGAGACCCTCAGGATGAAGTGGATATGAATCCTTTTGGTATTTGTACAGGGGAAGGTTCCTTCCCCTGTGTAGGAAGAATGTGTTAAAGCCAGTACCAATTGCTGTTTCTGTGTGCCTTGAGGCAATGCAAGCAGGATTTTCTCTTTAAATCACTGCTAATTAGAATGAATAAATCTAACGAAATAGCAGCAGTGAATATTAATTGAAATAAACCCCCAAATCTCACCTAGATGTATTTTGAATTTTTCTGTTGTTTTTTTTCTGCAAAGAGTCATACAAATACGGTTATGTATGTGTGTCCATGCCTAAGAAAGTGTGAAAAAGCAAATAAAAAATCACAGACACCAATGAAAATGTATTTTGTTAGACATCTCCAGCAGAAATATTTATTCAGCCATGTTCAAATCTATTTCCTTCTCCTCCCTAAAACACTGTATTTGAGAAAAAGAGGGGGGAGAAGAGAGTCATCTAGTTCCGATTTCCATGCCAGGTGTGGTAAATAATTAAAGATACAGGGTAAAATATTGGAAAATACTTTTTGTTAAAATGAGACCTGAGCACCTAGCAGTCCTGCTGAAAATGATCAGGGCTTGGACACATTAGTCATTTTTGAAAATGGTATTTTTGTAGTTTTGAAATGTTATTTCTCCTGTTGCAAGGACTGAAGTTGATTCAGGGGAGCTCATGAAACAAATCCACAACACTTAGTCTCTTCTTGCATTGCAAACAGAAGAAGGGGCCTGTCCATGTACTGAACTAGAGCTACAAATGGTTGCTGGGTGAAGTTTCTTGCATTTTTCCAATAACAAGATCTCACCCTCCTGTCAGTCTTGTGCATTTTAGTCTCCTTTAATTTCATTGGGGCCAGACACATGAGCTTATTGTCTTTGCACATCCAGTCACTAGATATAGTGATCTTAACGATAAAATATAAAGAACAAAAGCAAAATGGATACCTTTTACCTGTGTTTAAGTGGTGCAATAGAAGATTCTTTCACCTGATTGCAACAAAGGCAGTTTCACACAGTAATTACACTGGATGGGATTAAGGAGAATAAAAATCTTTTTGGAAGACGGATATTATAACATAAACCCATAGAATTTTTCTTCTATAGGAAGAATAGGAAGACTTTCTTTGCGTCTTATTACTGGCTACTACTTAAACTTCCGGCTGACTACTTAAAATTAATTTCCTTTCTAGAACAGAAAATTTAAAATATAGTATCACATACACTTGTGTCTGGAATTTTGATCTTTATAGGGATGTTATTTTTAAATTTATTGGGTGGGACAAAAAGCCTTTCAGTTTAAGTGCTTGACTTGGTTTTATGGTTTCTGTGTATGGTTGTTTCTCTATCATTTTTTTCATAACCCTGGGCGAGTCACTTAATACCTGCACTTCATTCAAGCCCAGATTGGATGCCAAGAGCTGGAACATGCCTGCTGACTTTGCCCTCTTTGTAGACTTGAAGAGAAGCCTCAGTAAGAAGGAAATTGAAAAAATAATTAATATCACTTGTTCTGGCATTAATCATTTACTCAAAAAATTGTATATAGGATACAATGGGATTAAATGGTCAACGTTGATTTAAATATGTGAACTGGATTTTTTTAAAAGAGGAGGTACTGTCTCAACCTCAGAAACGGTTCTGAGAGGTATTGCTTTGCTTACATGATTTATATGTATTTTTTAAAATGCATTATCGATCTTTTCCATTCAGTGGAAGGGCTGAATCAAATTATCCTTTTCAATTACAAAATAATACAGAAGGGAACACAGATATTTCAAAGCTTTCCCTTTTTAAGGTGTAATCAACACCAAAGCTAGAACACATCTCAGACCGTATATTCTGTGATTTGCAAAGTTATCAGTTCCAGTGCCCTCAAAACAGCTCAGAGATGTCTTGTCCGATACTCCAGGACAGCCTGTCTCCTGTGTAATGAATTTAGTAAAAATCCTTGTGATCAATGTCTCTACTAGTGCATGTTTCCCATCCCCTGCCTGTTACATAAGGAATCTCCAATTTAGCCTCTAATCCTGGCAAGCATTTCTTGGACCATATCGCTATCCTTTCATGTTGGCCAAGTTTAAAGGGGGGAGAAGGAGGAGGAGAAAGATTAGCCAGCTGCATCAGTGCATACTGTATTTACTGGGATGGTCAGTAAAGACAAGCTTTGGTCCTCTTATTTGCTTTTTGGATAAAGACTGTGTTATGTTTGGGGAACAGAGATCACGTTTTCTTGCACTTGTGTTTTGTGATTGGTGTGTTGCTTGAAGACTATGAGGAATAAACTTGTGCTCCAAAGGAAGTTGGCAATAAAATTTACTCTATAAAAAGAAACCTGCAGTTAGGATACAGTTTCATTCTGAGTCAAAGCAGGGTGTCAAGTCAGAAATTCCGACCCAGCGGGTCAGGAAGGATTCCAGGACTTCTTGAATCACAACTGAAATGTGTTCCCTTCCTTTCACCCTTTTGGCCCAAGTCCCGCTGGGATTACTACTTAGAATTATTTTATTCAATTCACTGTGTGACTGGTGCTTAATATGAATACATACTGTTTTTTCCCCACGCTGTATCTTCTCTTCCTGTCTTAACTGACTACTCCTGTTTCTCCTCTACATGCTGTGCACCTGACCAGTTCTCCCCCTCATTTAGAAGACTTTTTTATACCTAAAACACAGGAGATGCTGAACTCTACTCTAAACTGATGAAGATAACTGCCCTTGCTGTTTCCAGTGTCCTTGCTCATGGTATTGCACTTGTAAAAGAAAAACACCAATGGACTTATAAGCTATTTGGGTAGTGATTTTATACCAACCTTATATTTTCATTAGAATTATTTTCAGAAGGACACACAACTTTCTAAATGAAGGTTTTTTTTCCTTTAAGAAAGCTTTGAACATTTGAACAAAAGCATGCACTTTGTTTCCATATCATCACATTTAAAATAAAGACAGTGCACAAAACATGGCAGTTTGTTCTGTATTGACTGTGATTTTGTGGACATATTTGTATTAGGAACTTGTCTCACTTATCTTTCTCTGTTTGTATATATGCTTGGCAAGCTAGATGGAGAATAGGAAATATTTCTTATAGCTGTCATTCTCAGGTGGTACTGACTCCCAAATACAAGGTCACAAAAATTGTGTAAGAAGCCATGAATTATATATACCATGTATAGCACGTGGTTCTGTTGTACTTTATGATGTGAAGAAGTGAAAATTTCAAATCTGCCTGAAAAGAAGGCAGAATGTAAAACGAGTGAATCTCTTGTCATGTAGAATAGCTTAAATTTGATGAAATGGAGCTAGTAGGATGTACTTACCTGGATGGTTTTACTGTTTGATCATTTATTGTATCCCATCCTCCTGGTTTTCTTCCCCTCCAAGGGTACACTAAACAAACCGATGACATGATTTCTTTCTCTCCACCATTAAACAAGTAGCACATGCTAAGGATGAAATGCTCAAATGTAAAGACAATGCAGTAATTAGCAAAGACAATAGGCACCTAAAAAAGAGAAGAAAATCTAAAAGGTGAAATAACGACGTTAGAAGGGAAATTAACTTGTAGGTAAGTGAAATTCATGAGATGAGCAAATTCACTGAAGTTTTAGTGGTTCTGTGGATCAAAGAGCGTGCTTTTGCAAAGTGCCTTACCTGATGTCATTAGGTAAAGCAGTACGTGGTAAAACAAGGCAAATCATTAGGCCTTAATCATTAGGCTTTAGTAATTCTCCTTCTCTTTTGCCCAATGTATCTTCCACTCTGCTACACACTGGACTATCATCAAAGGATGGGTGGAGAACACTCCACCTAGAACACCCTGTAATTTAGTAGTTAGGTCATTTTCATGGGAGATGTGGGTTTGAACCTCCTTAGGCAGATGTCTCCCACTTCCTTGTTACTGCATTAAAAGGGGACATTACCCCAGCATCTTAAGAGAACATTTTCTAAAAGGATGACCTTAGGTACCTAAACTTGAGGAGAACGTTCTTGACTGGCGATCAGCTCTGTTGGAGGTGAGCAAAGGTGGCCATGAGGGTCAGCAGTTTGTATCTGAGAACCGAGAGGTATACAGCCTTGCTACAGGAAGAGATTTCATACATGTGCCCTGCTTCAGTGTTTTCCACTGGCTGGGCTAGGAGCAGCATGTTGCCTTCTGTACCATCTTGCTGAGGAATCAAACTTTCTTCATGAATGTATGTGCTGAACACTGTTCTGGGAGAACAGTGCCTTCCTTTGGACAGGATGATGCATCAGCCTAAGTCCACTGTAAATCTATCCCTCAATTCTGTTCCTGTCAGATTAACACCTATGGTAGCTCACAGGTTTAGACCAAACCAACTAAATATGATGTTGAATTCATGCCATCACCTCAAGCTCTTGATCCTTCTCTGCTTTTTAAGAGGAAGGTATGAAGTGGTCAGCAATCAAAGACATATTACTCTAGGCTGACTTGGCACACATATAAAGGACGTGTTTGGATAATGGAGAATCTAGCTCTTATTTTCCCTCAGCAGGAAAAAGTCTGGATCAAAGATCGAATGCCATGCTACAAAGACTATCTCAAGCTCCTTTCCCATTCAAGACAGTGGCAGTTGTTTATCTTTCTTATTTCTCATTTGCTATGCAATAGCCTACAAGGCTTCAAACTGTGAGAGCGAGCAGGGAATGGCAGTCTTTCCTTTACTGCTTTTGCTCCAGCACATGCACGTTATTTTAGCTGATCATTCCTTTGCAGGAGAAACAATGAACTGTATGAATCAAACGTTTTCACAGCAGTTAAAAACTATAGCTTGGCAACGAAGGGGAGCGGGAAAACATTAAAGACAATGTAGTAATAACAGACAGGGAAGAAAGAGAGAGATGGGGTAGAAGATAAAAGGGTATTGGGTAGAGCATACAAGCTAAACAGGAAAAATTAGATGAGGAAAGGAATGTGAAAAAATGGGGAGGTAAAGATTGAGAAATCTATCTTGCCAGGTAAGCAAGCTGTGTTGTCTCACTTTGTGAAAAGGGAAGGTTAGAACTGTTGACTGACCTCTGATGAAATATAGTATGTATTTTAACAACATCTTAATAATAGTAGTAAAGTAATTATATTGCATAATGGTCTGAGAAGTGGATACTTCTAACATTGATTTCTAGCTCTCTGGCTTGCTGCTGTAACTGCCAGGATACCTTACACCTTGTGATAGGATATACTGATACTCTGTCTTGCAGGGGTACTGCAGGTGCCATATGGCTGTCTTCCACAGGGCAGGCCATGCCCAAGCTTCAGATTTTGTGGTGCTTCTTAGCTGCATCTGTGCTGGACTCCTATGTGTCCTTTTAAGTGCGTGTTTCTTTTATCTGAGGTACTCTTTGTGGAGGTGAAAGAAAAGGTTTGGTGTCCAGCACTTAGAACATAATTGAAATTTCATGGCTTGAGGCTTTCACATAATTTGTTCAAGGAGTGTAAGGCATGTGGCCAAACACACAGCTGATCTGTGTTTTGGTTGTACAAATGTCCCTGCATTGAAACCTGAAGAGGGTTTTTTTTCTTCCATATTCTTATCCTGGAAACTACTCTCGAATCTGCGTCCAACAGACATTTGCAATGGCCCCTCTATGTATTCCAAGACAGACTTACAGCTGGTTGTGGTCTGGGATGACCATACTGCAAACCCCTGAAACCAACGGCGTATTTCCCAAAGGCAAACCCCAAAGACTCACAGTTTGTGGGCCCATTTTTGTGGTGTGCTCCTGTGGTGAAGGATCAGACAGATAGCATTTGCTTCACAAGTGATACCGACGCACACGCCGAACACCACCTTTCCCACTGAGCACTGCTTTCCTTTATTCCTCCTTTGCGTCACATTTGCCTGTTCTGTGTTGTTTATTTGGGCACAAAGTCCCTTATACATGCAGTCACTTCATAAATCCTGCAAAGGATAGACTTTTTTCCTCCTGAACCTGAAGGCATAATGTCGCATTTCACAGACACAGCCTCACTGATCTGAAAACCTGCTGGTGACACTCACATGCAGTTTGCCCTGTAGCTGAATTAACCCAGGTCTGTAGGAGAAAACCACAGACCTTGAGCTACTCCACATTTTCCTTATGCGATACCTAAGCCGCTTTAAAACACAGCAAATTTATAATGTGTGGTGTCATCTCACAGACTCTGCCAACGAATGTAAATGGCATAAAGAGCATGTGGAACAGATGGAATGAGACATGCACGTAAAGAATTAAAGTATTTGTGAGGGAATTTGGCAAGGATATTGGAATGCTTCAAGCGCTGTGTATGGGGGTGGAGGGAGGGAGACCAGGATGAGTTGTGGGGGCCTGTATGCTGGTGATCCATTTCTTTCAGAAACAATATGTGACCTATTTCTGTAATCATGCTAAACAGAGCAACAAATATTCCTTTTTTCCCCAGCTTCCTTCAGGAAGCTTCCTTCAGGAAGCTTGACAACGTCTTTAGTTGGAGAAAACCTTTCCTGGAGGAAGAGCTGCGAGTTGTTTGATTTTTCGTTGCCAATATTAGAGCAAACAAAGAATAGCAAATAGAAAAAAGAAAGCGTGGGTGGGAATGGGGTGACTTGTTACAATCAGTAACAATGCACATACCTGTGCTCCATGTGGGTAGGTGGTGAAGAAAGTAATACACTAATGCAGTTGTTAAATTTACTTACTTGAAATGACTTATGGTTTTAATTTTAAAGTGGCCTTATGTATTGGCTTAGTCTAATTATTTTAGAAGTGAGCTTTTAGGAGATTTTGTACACACACACAAAGAGTGAGGCTTTTTGAGTGGCTCATCAAATTGGAAAGAAACAGGAAGAAATTTTATGTAGAAGTGACAAAGAAAAGCCCCTGGAAAATGGAATAAAAAGCAACAGGCTGCCGCATCACGGACTTCTGCAGACCCTTCCCTTTTGCAGTTCCTCCAAGCAAACTTGGGGACTGACATTTTTGATCAGCTCATTGCATAACCTTTTTCTTGGAAGGTACATCTGGAAGTTCATGATCAGACCTTGGATTTGCTTTGAATGTAGTCCTGAAGGGAGCTGCTTGATCTGCTGCATGCCACTGGTGACACACTCACACAGATTATGGTGACATCCCAGTCTTCAATGGAATTTTGTAATCTTCAGTCGTCCTTTCTCAGAGAGGGATGATAGAAGCCCTAAGTCTGTGGATAAATGCTCTTGTTCACTGCACTGCTCAGACAAAATGTCTAAATTCATATACGTGAAAGGAAGGTTTCTTCCAGCCACAGAAAAAGCAGATATATTAACTGAAAAGATTGTGGAAAGAAAAGAGTGACACTTATTTGAGCCATGCAGACTAGCAGTCTTAGGAAAAGGTAACACCTGATGGTTTTCATTAAATCACTAACACAGCTTCTAGTGGTGCTACTGGACTTTAAAGGAAGTCCACATCCAGTTAGTTTGCCCAAAAAGAAATCCTGAAACAACGATGTGAATAGAAGAGACAAGTCAGGTTTCCCTTGATAATCATAAAGGGCTCAAATTACCTTCCTTTCCATCCCCAAAGGGGGCATAAATACTTCATTTATGAGATTGTTTGCGCATGACTAATCTATTTCTACTTGCTAATTGTAATGACTAATGTGTGTTACAAGACAAATATTGGCTTGTAATAATACCTGAACAAGTAGATTTATAAGCGTTAAGCAAAAATACAAATAATTAGCAGACGCTAACTGGTATTATCTTCTAATTAACTGTAAAGACACTTTCTATTTGAAAGAAAAAGTACGAAGATTTCTCAAGAAGCTGTAGAAATAACTAGGCCAAGCTCCCGTTCTCTTGAAAAAAAGGCAATAGTCAGGTAATATTTAGGTTTCATGGGAGCTGGATTCAGTCATACTTCCCCCACTGACGTCAGTGCAAGAAAAGCACTTTTGGCCTGTTCCTACCTGCTGAGACCATATGTCCACTGGGAAGAATTTGGCAGACATCTCCGAGTAGAAGTAATTACAAGAGACAGGAATGGTCCAGATAGCACAGGTCAGGAGCTATTTCTGCACTGCCGAACTAACTGACCACTGCTCACAGAAATTGATCTGAAGGAATGTTGTTGACCAAACACCGGGTTTGATGCATACAACGCTTCAGACTTGGGCTGTTGTGCTTTGCTTAAATAGAACATGAAAACTCTGCAGTGAGGTTACACGTACTTAATTTAAAGTGGGTTCTCTTTAAGCGAGGCGGCACATCAGAATCATTATGGAGTGTATCTCCGATTTTTTGCAGTGGATAGGCACACATCATACCAAAATGATTTTCCAACTGTTGAGACATAAAATCTGTGTCCAGGTTAAAGCACCACAGCTCATATTGTATTTGAAGACTGGACTTAAAGGAACTCTATTGACTTTGATACCTCCTGAATGTGTGGCTTGAGGGCTCACAGGCCAGCACCCCTTGTTGCCTGAGAGGCAGAATTTGAGTATTGATTCCCACCCTGTACCAGAATGTCCTTGATAGAAAGATAACTGGTTAATCCCAGGCTGGAGCCAGAGTACACGCCAGCATACAGGCAGCATGCATGATTAGAGAACTTGACCTCAAGTATTAGCTTGTGACTGAAGCAAGTGTGACACTGTAGACATAGTCTTTGAAAACTGATGGAAGTTGGCTCCTGGCTCCAAAGTTACAAATTGGATTTGGGCTCATAAATGGTATCATTACTTCAAAAATAGTATTCCAGAGTAACTTTTTATGATAATAATGTAATCCTTCACTTAAAATCTGTGAGTATTACCTAAAATATTTGACCTATATTACGGACAGTCATCCAGAAGCCAATTGGCTTGCCTAAAACCACAAAAATGAACTGAGGATAATGCTGGAAATGTTATCCAGCTCTCATGCTCCCAATTCCTTTCTTCAGTTTTGATCTCTTCCAAGTTTTTAATATTCTGATAAGTGATAATAATACTGCACCCTGAGAAATAGCATGGGGAGGCTCCTCTTTTGGCAGGTATCACAAGTATATGCGAGTGGTGGGCCCAACTCTTCAGTTGCAAATAGTTACAACGCCAAACTGTAGACTGGGAATGTGCTCAGCCTGCAACTCAGTGGTCTGCATCCTGTGGAATCTTAGTAAAGATTTAGTGTATTTACAAAGGTAAGCAACAACAAAATAATGATTTATGTGCATTCATGCTGGCTTAATATTAAGAGACCAAACTAGAGATTCAGTAGAATTATTACACCCAAGTTTCTCATTTTACTCAAACTATATAGCTATGATATTAGTTTAGATTTTACACAAAAATATTTCTTCCAAATATGAATTAGGAACACCAACTGTGTTTTGTCAAATGCTGTATTAGCTTGGAATTCTAGAATAGGATTTAGACACTGCAGTGTGCTGCGACTTGTAGCTTTGTCAATAATTTAAAAAAATCTCTGTTAGCAACACTCACTAGACTTCTACTTACCCCCCCCACCCCCCCCACCCCCATTTCAGAATAAGTTTGTATCCATTAAAGCCCCAACAAATGTGGAATAATCAGCAAGTACAAACACTACTTGTTTCCTACTATGAGTAGAAGGGTTTGTTTAAATCAGCAGTGCCCAAGTTAGGTCCATGTGCCAGAAAGCTGAAGGTCATCACAGATTTGGCTAGAACAGGATCAGCTGGGCTTCAGAAAATACAGTTGCTAATATCAACTACTGCCTCTTAGACAAAGTGGGCAGTGGAAGGGAAACCATGAGAAGGCAAGGACAGCTACTTGTTCTGGACCAGAAAGCACGCTCCCATTGTGACCAGGTCATTGTTACTCTTTCCATCTGGCTTTGCAAATCCATTCAAATTTTTTAATTGATCTTCTGCATAAAATCTCAGTCAAAGGATTTTCAACAAAAATTATCAGCTGAGTTGCTACGTAGGTATTAGTTATGTTGTATGTCGTAAATGAGGCCAAGAGGCTTCAGCCTCCACATAGGAAAACAATAAATATCACTGTGTAATTCCTTTCTTCATATATCAAGCAAAGACAAGTATTTCAACTTCTTCCTGAAATGAGTGTCAGAAAAATCCAAAAAAGCAATATTCACTGGGCTGCAGAAAAACAGAAGGATGAACAGATATCTCTAAGCTTGCCTAGCAGGCAGGCAGAAAGATAGGTTCCCTTTAAACAAACATTTCAAGCCATGGCTAGTTTCTTGAGTAATCAAGAAAGCGGTTGATTAAATTAAAAGCAGTTGAAATGTTTTATTATATATGAGTATAATTTCTTATAAGGCAAATATTTTAAATTTTTGGTAGTAGGAGTGGTAGTAAAATAGGACTTGCTCTGTAATTCCTTTTTAAATTAGGGCTTATGAAACCTTAAAATCTCAGAGAAATGAGTTGTTTCATTTAATAGGGCTTGGAAACAGGGATGTCAACACAGGGCATCTATGGAAGTCTTATTTCTCTAATTCTTTTATTCCTTCTCATATTTGCAGCAAAAGCTTTCAGCACAACATTTATCTGATGGATCACTGAATGCTTACAACTGAAGAAAATGAACATCAAAGATATCCAGTAAATTATTTTAATGGTTGGATCTTTCACAGAGCAAGCTTCACCTTTCACATGCTTTGTTTCCTATAAAAATGCAGTTTATATACGCTTTAAAGGCAGAATTTAGCTATAGCTTACTATTTGCTTTGATTTACATTTCTTATAACTGAGCTGTAAGTGAACTTGACAGCTTTGTGGCCAAAGGGAAGTCCTGATACTAAGATTCCAGAATAAAAGGGCCTTAATGAGGTCAGAGTGGTAACAGAATGTAAACCAGAACATTTCTTATTCAACCTCATTATTAATGATGAGCCTTCAGTGGGTCCTCACTAGTTGTCCAGACTCCCAGGAATGGGCTGGGAGGAAGCAAAGACAGAACTGAGAACAGGCATAAACTGTGAATAATGTAGAAATTATTGCAAATATTGAAATGTGTGTGCCTTCTCAGAGTGAAATGCATGGACATAGCCTTTGCATTTTTGTCAGCATACCTGTGACTGACTAGCTTGTTCAGTTTTTAGATGAGCTGTTTTCAGGGATATGAGTCTGAACCTTAATCTCTCTTTAAATGGTGAAGTCCCGGACAATGGCATCTACTTCAAACTGGTTTCTGTTCAGGTCATAAATGCTCACTGACTGCTTGTTTTGCTCAAGATACAGCAGGAACAGCTGCACAGCCCTTTTCAGATACAAAACTCATTCAGTGTTTTGTTCTCATATCAGTTTGTAATGTAACTTTTTAGCCTCAGAAATCTAGAAGTACAGAATGTGGGAGTGCAACAATGAGATACACTTTTAGTGGTAAGAAAAATAATTCTAGAGGAAAGGGGAGAGGAAAAAATTGGCCATTCGAATTTAGTAGCGCCTGTAAGGACTGGAATGGGAATGATGGGTGTATGTACAATGAAATATTAAAAATTATCCCTTACTTACAAAGAATCTGCACACTGGTTGCTAAAGGCCTGGAGTTCTAGAGCTGTTGTCTAGAGAGTTTATCTTAACTTGTCAGACTGTGGTAACTGTTCCCATATATCCATACAGAAATGCTCAAGCCAAGGCTTTGATAGCATGGATACTCTGTTCTTCTAAAGGATCCTGGTTTTCTTTCTTCTAGCAGTGTGTTTACATCAGAGTACAATCAAAAAAGCTGAACAACTGTAAGGATGTGTTAAAGTCAACTCTGACAGAGCTTTTATTCACTTATAACTGCAGGATCAGGCCCCCAGTATAATTCCATGTCATCAGTATAAAAGCAAAATAACCTGTAACTGAGAGTTATCAGCTCCTTTTTCTAGATCATAATGGTAACATAACATTTTAAATTAAAATCTACTTGGGTTTTTTAAAAGTTTCTTCATAGTGCTTCACTTTGCAGAAGGCTGGTGGAATCCATTGGATGAACTTAAAACTACAGCTTGGATATTGCACAGTTTGCAACAAGAGGAACAATAACTCTATAAAAGAAAGAATAAATATTTGAAAGGGGAAGAGTTGGAAGATAACAGAAGACAGGCTCTAAAGTGGTCAGTGATCACAGACCATGAGCATGACTTAAAAAAAAGCAAAGTTTTCTTAGGACTTACAAAAAAACCCTTTACCTTATCTTTTCCTGCCACAGTAAAGCAAAATGTTTTTTAGAATTACAAAAAAATTTTTGGAGTGATATACTTAATTTGCCATTTGCCCATACCTTTCCTGCACTTTGTCTAGAAAGGCCATACTGTCTCTAGCAGATTTTTTTTGTTTGTTTTAATTTTAAGCTGCAAAGTAAACCTTGTAAGTTTAGCGGGAGAAGTCCATATATATTTCAGGGCAATATTTTGCAATTCTTGTTTTTACAGCCATAAACACCTTCTAATGCCAAAGGGGAAGAGGATTTTAATCCAGATAAAATAAGATTCTTAAACACTGAAAACTGTACTCAGATTTATGGGCCAATTTTAATATTTGAGCTCCCATGCCAAAAGCTGCACATTCCACATGTGCAGCATGGGGTGTTGTCTGACTGGCTGCTTCCAAGGTCACAGCACATCAAGCTACATCACCCATCCAGAGTTACCCTAAAATCTATTCCAATAAATAAACTTGGAGTTTTGTTCTCAGAATGTGTTTGCCAAATGTTATTTCCATATTTACTTTGCCTTTTAGCCTTAAATATTTTCATTTTTTTTCTCTTGTAGTATTTTTATCCTGTATCTTATTTAACACCTTTTAATAAGCTGAATTCTTACCAAGCGAGCACAACAACATCTGAAAGATGAAATCTATCTCTTTGATGGTATGAAACCATGACCCAACAGGCCCATCCTCTGCCTGGAGGGCTAGTAGGAGCTTCATGTTAGATTATTAAACCCTTTAGAAACTCAGGTATGTTTATTCATAATGCAAGGTATCTAGCCAACATCACAATTCTTTCCTCTTTTGAGTGCAAAAAATAATTTACAATTAAAAAGTATTTGCCATTTTGCTCTGCCTAAATCATGCTCCCCTTTTATTTCTGAATATAGTTTCAGTTGTCATTTGCTTCTTTCTGTTTTTCCAAATAGCTCATTTGCTTTGGTTCTACAGAATATTTAAATGAGAATTACAATCGTGTCTCACAGAAACCAAGAGGGCATGCTGGTGCACAAAACTGTTCCTTACCTCCAAACTAAAAATAAACACATTCCTTTGTCTTCCTTTGGTAGTTGCCTTTGCAAGATCTTGCTGGCCACTTCACTCTATATTGAAATTTATACCACTTACACCTTAAGTTCTCAAAGGCCTCTGTGACACATAGAGCATTATTGTTCTTTTTTTAAAAAAACAAGTGAAAACTTGCTACCACGCTGATAGTGTTTTGACTGTCAAATGGGACATCGTATATGGGACTGCCTGAAGCTTTATTTTTTAATCTTATCTATTACTATTTTCAACAACTTTTATTTTTAGCATTACATTTCCCTGAAAGTAACGGTTTGCATTTTGCTATTTGCTTCATCTCTACCAGTTATACCTGAAATGTCATCTAAATATCACCATGATGTAGGAAAGAAATCAATCTACTTCTCTGCTCCTGAACTGTTTTTATCCTCTGTTCAAAGCCACATTTCTAGAGACCTTCCTTGTTTTTTCTCGAATTGGTTGCTGGCAATTTAAACTTCACACGGCCAAATTTAGCAATCCTTTTTTCCTGACTCCCTCACACTTCCATCACTACTAAAGGCACCATGCTACTAGTATTACTCTTCATAACGAGTCGGACACCTTTGACGCCTTCCTTTCTTTCACTTCATTCCTCTGTTCATACCACTCTTCACCGCTCTCACTCAACTCCTGCTGCTACTTCATCCGTAACAGTAAGAGATGACCTTTTCTCTTTCTAGACAGTAAAAGACCTTGTCTAGGCTCCTCTTGCCTGCCACAGCTTCCTTTCCTGCCTGTCTTCTATCCTTTACAATCCAGAGAACAAGGAGCTACTAAGATAATTTGTCTGGTTTTGGATAAAAATATAGGAGCACTTCCTTTTAACTCCATGTACAGCTTTATGTCTGCTTCACCAGAAGCTTAAATGTCTCATTCTTGTCATTATGACTCACCTATTAACTTGAACTTTTCCTCTTTTCTCTTTCCTAATGATATGACCTTCAGTTAATCTAAGTCCTCTACAGCAGTTTGCAGGTTTCTTTCAACATTATCTTGTAGGTGGGAAAACTTCCCAAAATTGTCTTTCCAGGTCACTAATCTTCCCTCAAACTGCTCTTTAATAGGTACTGGTAGTATAGTATTCATGCGAACAAATAAAATCATTTTGAGGGAATTTTCATGTGTTTAACTCTCAAGAGGTATGTTGAGACTGACCTCTGCCATGTGTGTGCTTTTCCGAACCCCCACACAACCCTGACCCTGAAACAGTTGTGCCTTGTGAGAAGCTCGTTCGTGTAAGTAGTCCCAGTGACATCAACACATCTAGTCAACTGAAGCTATTTATTTGTGAAAGGCATTTGCAAAATCCCTGCAGTATAACTACTGTGGGGTCTAGCATCACATCTGGCAGTAGCCTACATTTAGCCTTTTCTTCATCCTGGAAAAGGAAAAGAAACAGAAATTCCATGAAGTCCCAGCAGACTATCCCTGCTGCTGTTGATTGTCAAAGGACAATGCTTAGATGCTGAATGGTAGCACTATAAAAATCCCAGCTAGTGTCAGTTGGGAAGGTCTGGAGTCATATGGGCCGTGTTTGACTTGCTTTTGTGCACTATAAAATAGTCCATGTTATCAATTTTGATTAAAAATATACTTAGTTTCTACAGCTAGTTCTATAGTTAGGGATGGTTATAAACAGACTACACGGATCTATCTTGCAGTATTTATTGATAATGGTGAGCAAGGATGACTAATTCAAAGACCACAGTCTAATCACTAGCAGGGCTTAAACTATGGGCCTCATGAACAACTTCTCTACAAACAAATCTTTTACTTATGTATTTATTTTCCTCTTAGGTAGGAGTACCCATCCCTTCAGAAAATCAGTATCTTGTCTTAAAACTCAGGTAATTTTTTATCTTTACTAGGAATAAATAAACTTACTAATTTAGCCATTCCTGTATCTTAATAAAATGAAAATTAAAAAGTTAGTTTACAGGCAATCTGTAGATTATCAGTGTTCAAAAAAAAAAAATAAAGAACAATTTAGTATGGATTTAATGTGTGAAAAAATTTTATTATTTTTTATGTTAAAATTAGATGCTGTTAGTTTCTTTATGCCAGTGAACTACTTTGGTTGTTTGGGTTTTTTTTCCCCTTAAGTCTTCAGTCTGTGGAAGTAAAGGTTTTTGGTTTAAAACCAAAATCATTACGAGTTCTTATTTATAAACACTTGAACAAAAAAGTGTAATTACTGGATGAATTAAAAAACACTGAAGAAATTAATGCAACCTTATAAAAAGTAGACAATGAGACCACTGGAAACATACCTGCAATTGGGCTGTTCATCTGCACTACATTACAAGAACATGCAATAGCAAACTACATAAATCATGGACAAAGAGCTTCTAAAACTCTTTAAGTTCTAGTAATCATCAACGAAATTGCTAACTTGAGTAGAATTTATTGAAGAGCAACTGAAGAGCAGGGAGGAACAAAATTATTTTCCTTGTGGCTTTTTGATATGTAGAATAAAGTCCATTTGCTTGTATTATATTCATAACTTGGGTCATTCTCCCCCACACTATCCTTTCCATTACTGGGTATTGTAGGCAACTGGAGAGGAAAATTTAGAAAACAGTAACAATGACAGTTGATTAAATTAGACACAAGACGATCATTACTTATACTGCGAAACCTGGAATTTGTGCTAGTGAATAACCATAATGTCTAACTCCAATATGTGGAAAAATATGCTTTACCTAGACATGAGTTGTCTTTGACATGAAATGTCAAACACCACTTCTTTTTGACACTGACAAAACTTGGTTGAACTCCAGTTCTGCTACTGGTCTAAGAAGGGCCAAACTCTCCATACCCACAGCTGGGAGAGCCCTGTCTAAATCTAGTGCTCAACCCAGTTGTATTCCTCAAGTAAATATTATTTACACAAATCAGAGGTACTTGAAAGTACAGCAAAGTGGTCGTACTTTAAGGCAAAATAAAACCAAGCAACTGCTTGACATTCTAGCTTTGCTTTAGCCTCCTGACATCTTTGTTTCTTCCTCCATGTTTAATTTGAAGCATAAGCAACACCTGCTGGTGGAAACAAAGTCTACGAAACTGCTGAGCTATCCTCCTGGAAGAACAGGTTTGATCATTACCGTAGGCTCTAGGATAGTTGTTCTAGAATAAAAGGAGCTTGCCTATCGCTATTTGGACTAATTTTGTAAGGATAGGTAAATGGCTCCTTCCCAGAGTGCTTATCAGCTCTGTATGGTGAAGACTAAATGTGACCCAACTGATCTCCAGGAGCCTGGAAACTCCTTTCTGCGTTCGAGTTTTGGAATTGCAGCTTGCAAGTTAATACATTGGCAGAATTAATTACCAAGTTCCTGTATCTTACTACTACGGAAAAATGGTCATTTTGTTGAAGTGGAAACCCCAGAGTTATTGTTCATGTTCGTTGATCAATTTTTAAAAAGAAGTAAAAGAAAACACGGAATAAAACTTGAATACCCTGAGTTGGGAAACACGTTCCACCACATACCATCTACGATAATTATGCATGAGCAAGTGTCACTTGTATATGATATCTGTAAGTGGAACAATTTCTGTTTTAAGCATCACTATTCTCAGAAGATAGCAAGGGAACTTTCCTAGTTTGTTACTGTGAAGTGAATGATTAGACTGTAATGATTTTTCTTGTCTATGATCACTGAACATAAAGACAAGTAACTGGCAAACTTTTTAGCGAGTTGCTATCCTTTTTCAGTTTAAAAACAAAATTAACTTTGCAATGCAGGGATGTGGTCAAAATGTTTGACTGGTAGCCTTTCACAAATGCGAGCAGCAACCCTTCAACTTCAGAACATTGACCCATTACAGGTAATTTAATTACACTAAAAGATTTTTAATTTAGAGAGTAGTTACTGTTCGTAAGAATCCTGAAACATGGCCAAAGCAGCACAGCGTGAGTATATTAACATTTCTCCCCATGAAAATGGATCTGAATCATGTGTCAGACCCCACATTTTCTTGAGAAAATCAAGCATAATAAGTCATCTTTACTTGGAAGATCCAGAAGAGGAATGCTGACAACTGGAAATACCATTTGGAGGGTAAGCAGCATATGGAGGAAACATGAATTCTGTGGTGTCTAATTCGCACAGTATTGTTAGCTTTCTCTGGGATAAGTAATAATGTGATTCCCAATTTCAAAATATTTCTATAATAAGAAAACCATTTTTTTCATGATAAGGGATGCTCTTTTATTCCAGAAATAGAATGGATACTTCCTCAAAGGGTTTGTTGTACCCTAGGCGTCATTCAGCGATAGGCTGGCTGGCTGGCTGATGCTGCCGTGTATTTACAGAGAACTGGACTATTTTAATGTGATTGCTTGGTTGGTTAATACACATTGCTTGACATATTTACAAGTGTCAGATTGTATTCTCTGTTTATAAGACTTGTTGCCAAAAGGAAGGGGAGTAATATGGTCTCCTGATTCTGGATTGCCAGGCTGTAGCAAGCAATTTCTAGACTATGGCAGTTTGGCTACTTTGTCAGCTTTGCTCCTTACCAGTTTGGAGCTTTTACAACATCTTTGCGCCGCTTTGGTTCTCCTAGATGAACTGAAGGAGAATAAAAGTCTCTCCCTAGGGTGAGTCTAGGTTTTATTTGGCCGACAAACAGGTGTAAAAAAAATAAATACATTGCAGTTGTAATATTGAATTTGTGTTTGAAAACATTTTTCCTCTCACTAATATAGGCCCGGTGTTTGCAAGACAGAATTCCTGTTCGGTGTGACAGCGAAGGGAGCGGGGCACGAGGGATCGGATTTGTCAGACGCAGGACGCACGCGGTAAGAGTGCTGCTCTTGGTGGAAATTTTCTTTTGGCCTAAATTCTGTCTATCGCTCTGTGTACGTAATTTAGCTAAATGGCTGTGATGCTTGTTTGTGTTAGAGATTTGTTACTATGAGGTAAGTCCAAACAAACTCCATTCAGTCATTAGAATAGATGCTAATCTTAATTTATTATGAAGAAAAGTAAATTGCAAAAAAGATGCCTGAATAAGATTAAAATCACGATAAGGAAAGCTGCCATTGAGCACAGAGAGAGAACTTTTTCCACTGAATCAGATCGTTGAAAACGTGCTGCATTTCTGTATTAAAGTGTTAAGCTGAATTGCCAAATAATCTTCATCATTTAAGCAACAATATTTGCTTTAGATCACCTGCGGAACACTCCCGTCAGTGAGAAACTCAGGCAGGTGAGCTTTAATCTGCTTAAGCAGGTCAGGCTCCCACTGGTTAGCATCAAAGGGTCGTTACAAACAGTGAAAAAACTGTTTGTTATGAATTATATATTTTAAGCAAAGTATTTAATATTTATTGTTTATTTTGTGTCTATCCTTTCTTCTTCTCCAGACCATGACTATTACAGGAATGAATGTCATTTCTTTCTTTAACTTGGGTATTTTCGAGTTCCTTTTATAAAAAAATAACTATACACAATGTCTTAAAAGCTGTTTGCAACCGAACGAGCGCGGGGCTACTCTGGGTTTTAGCGAAGTCCCGTTTCACGTGCTCCGCAGAACTTGGGGTTGAACTTGACTTTTAAAGGGCAGCTCCCGGGGGGATGCCCGGGTTCAAAGCCCGGACCGAACACGTTCCGAAGTCAGTTTTAAACTACTTGAAAAGCCGCAGGTGCTTGTGGCAAACCCCGCCGATGTTCCGCGGTGCCGAGCTGCGGCGCCGGGCGAAGAGCGGCGGCTCCGCAGACGGGAGCGGGGTCGAGCACGGCCCCCGGCGCCGCCGCTGCCCCCGCCCCGCCCCGCCGCTTTGCGGTAACGTTTCCTGGCGGCGAGTGCCCCTCGGCGCGGGGCGGCCGAGCCGCGGCGGGGACGGCCGGGCAGCGCCCGGGGCAAGGCGCGGCACAGCTGCCCCCCCCTCCCCCCCGGTGCTCGCAACGAGAAAGTTTGTCCTGTCCCAAGGGGCGGCGGGCGGGACCCGCTCCCCGGCAGCGCCGCCTCCGGCGGCCCCCGGGAGGGCCGCGGCCCCCGCCCGGCCCCAGCCCCCCCGCCCCGGCGCCGCCGCAGCGCCCGCCCGCTCCCGCGCGCCCCCAGCGGCCCGGCGGGCGCCGCGGCGGCGGAGGGCGGGGCCGGGGGGAGCCCCCAGCGCCGGGCCCCCGCCCTCCGGCGCGCGTCACGTGGGGCGGCGGCGGCCAATGGCGAGGCGAGCTGCGCCTGGCGGCCGCCATTGCTGTCAGAGTGGAGAGAGGCAGAGGCGAGTGTGTGAGGAGGAGCGGGTGAGCGGGGCCGCTGGGCGGGCAGCGCCAGGCGGAGGGGGGCGAGGACGGGCAGGGACAGTGCTCCCGCTCCGGGCCGGGGTTGCCGCCCGCCGCCCGCAGCACCGGGAGCCCCGCACGGAGCGTAAACAAGGCGGCGGCGGCGGCGGCAGCAACAGCAGGAGGAGGAAAACACCATCCACCCGCAGCCAGCGGCGGCAGCAGCGAGGGGCGGCCGGGCGGGGAGGGGAGGGGACACGGCCTCCGCCGGCACGCGAGACAGCGCCCCCCGCCCGCCGCCGCCGCCACTGCCCGGGGCCGGGACCCTCCCCCCGCCCCGCCCGGCCCGTGTCCCGCAGGGGCCGCCGCCGGGCCGCGGGAGAAGACACTCCCCGCTCCGTCCCCCTCCGCCCTTGGCCGCGACGTGTGCCCCGGCCGGGGGGGGGGAGGGGGGCCCAGACCTGGACGCGGAAGGAGAGCCCCGGGCCCCCCCCCGCTTCTTCTCTTCGCCCCGGCGGTGCTGAGGCGGCCTGGAGGACCGGCGGCGGCTTCTCCCCCGCCCCCGCCGCCTGCTGAGCGGCTCGGACCCGGGCGCCCCCCGCGCCCCGCCGGAGAGGGCCCCCGCCGGACCGGCCCGCGCGGCTTGAGGCTCGCCCGGCCGGGGACGGGAGGGGACGATCGCTCCCGCCCCGTCCTCGGCGCCCGCCCGGCGGCCGGGCCGCCCGCCCCGTCCCGTGTCCCCCCCGGCCCTGCCCGGCCCGCCCGCGGCGCGCCCCCTGCCGGCCGCGCGCCCCCGCCTCGCGCCGCCCGCCCGCCGCCAGGGGCCGGCCCGCGGGTGCCGCCCCGGCCGGCGGAGGCGCGCGCTGCCCCGGGGAGCGCCCGCTGCTGCCGCCGCCGCCCCCCCCGCGCCGGGCCCGTCTCCTCAGACATGCCCCGCTCTGGCGGCCGGGCTCGCCGAGGATCATGACTGCGGCGGCGAACTGGGTGGCGAACGGGGCCAGCCTGGAGGACTGTCACTCGAACCTCTTCTCGCTGGTGAGTGCCCGGGGCGGGGGGTGCGGGGGGGGGGGGGGGGGGGGGGGCGGTGTGTGGGGCGGGGGGATGGACGGACACGGCGGCCGCGGCTTTAGCCGGGCGCTCCGCTGCGCAGCGAGCTCGCCGGTTGGGTGCAGCTGCCAGGGGCTTTATAGTCGGGGCCCGTGGGGCTGCTCCTCCGCTGGCCCCTCCCCCGGCCCCGGCTCCCCGTGTTTATTTTGCTCTTTAACGTGGTTTGCTGCGAGTGTCGGTATCGCTCTCCCAGCTGCGCTCCTCTGGGTCGGAGAGCGCAGAGGCAGCGGGTTGTGTGTCCCCTGCCTGCGCTGCCTGCGTGCACGACCATCTTCCCTGGTAAACAGCCCTTTCTCCCCGCCTCCCTTGGCATTCCGTGCCCTGTGTGCTTTGTGCCTCCCAAACTGGGGGGTTTTTCTCCTTTCACAACGACAAACGCCATTTCAGCAGCAGCGAACAGTCATGTAGTGTGATTGTCTGTCGGACTGAGGCTCTGGGCTCTTGTGACTGCACGTCAGCTGTTGTTACAGCGTGCTGTCTCCTCTTTGCATAGATCGTGCTTGGGGGCAAGAGGTAAAAAAAAAGCAAACCAACAAACCCAAACCTTTTAATTTTTTCTTCTCTGAAGAAAAACAGCAGCAGAAAATGTAGTATGCTGGATAGCTTGTTTGCATAGATGCTGTCTGCCCATCTTACTGGTAATTGACAACTTCCTACACGCATTGCGTGGTTTCATGTTGCAGAAATTACCGTATCAGTTTTGACTAGCTACAGATTTGTAATTTAAAACAAGAAAACAATTTGTTTCCGTGTAAGGGCAAAGTCATTTGGAAATACCTTGCTTTATTTTACCTGACACATAGAGGAACGTTATCCCTTCTGGCTGGGCAACAGCTGACTGAGCGAGAGGACTCTTAGATCATCAGGAGCCTTCTAGTGCTACCAGGGAGAGTGTTGGAGGGAAGGAGGGACTTTTTTAGCGCATGGTATGGTCTAGTTAAAACGAAAACTTGTAATGCAAGTTTGGGGATAGCGTGTATGAAAGATCCCCGTATCAGAGCTCTGCCAGAATTGGAGGTGGGTGCATATGTTGCTCTTTTTCTAGTTGAAAGGAAGAGATTGTTTTTAGCTCCCTTGTAGGAATTAAGGGGAAAAAAAGAAAGAAAACTAATTAGAAATGCAAATGATGAAGCTCTTTGTTTTATGTTTTTATCTTTTATTGCAGTAAGTTCATTATTTTGCCTTTTTTTTTTTTTTATAATGTATGTATGTTTGTTTTTTATTTTTGTTCATACCTTTTAAGAATCTGGGACAAGAGCCGTAGTCACTTATGCTGCTAGGAAACTGGCTCAGAGATTCTTCCGTGAGAATAAATGTGATTCTTACTTTGGCTTTTTATTGAACTGTTACGTAAGTTTGTATCTATGCTTCTGTTTGATAGCATTTTCTAGTATTTATAAATATATAGCAGTGCTGTATGTATCGAGATGCAGGAATTGTTATGGTGATTTTGACTAGACTGCTCTTACCCAGTAAGAAAAATGAAGCAGTAAGCATGAGGGAGACAATTGTCTCTGATTGCAAGAGCAAGGTAGTGAATGGTTTGTCCTTTACAGAAAGAGAGTTGTGAAGTCCCCACTTATTAATGGAGAAGCAAGTAGTGTGTTTTTGAGAAGCGTAACTTTTCACGTAGTTGCAGTCTGCAGATCTGTCACTGGCAAAAATAATTGTTGGTGTGCAATTAGCATAAATTATAAAGTGAAGTTATTTCATAGTTACTGTGGTTTGGTATTTTTTTTTTTTTTTCCACCTTACTCGAATAAGGAAATGTTAAAATTCAAGTGGGTGTGTAATATCATTTAAATAAGTTTAGCAAAATTCTTTTGCAAGTGGGTTTAATAATAATAATGAGTATAATGTGCAACCCTTTAATCTCCCATGTAATTTTGTGGGAGGTATCCATATCTCTAATGTGGTGCTATGTATGAGACTGTAAGGTTTTTATTGTTTTCTGGCTCCCAATTGCAAAAAAAAAAAAAAGGCAATAAAGTAGTAGTATTTTTTTTAATATAGCATATATGCAAACGATTAGGGTGATTTATTTTATAATATGTTAGTATTTGTTAGGATTTATGTATCAGTGAAAGATATGGAGAAAGGAAGTACTGGCTGGAAATATGTGGCCAACACCATTGACACTTTAACCTCAAATTGTCATAGTTATTTCAAAATTTATGAAGTGTTAAAGCTACAGTAGTCTGGATGAGTAATTAGAGAAACTTTTGCGAATAATTTACTTTTTCAGTGTAACAGAACAGAAACATTCACAAACTAAATCAATTATTGATGGGAATTCATTCATTCTTTAGGAGTGAGGTGGATTACGAATCTTTTTAAACTGATTCTGCTATTAGAAGTTGACAAATTTTTTTATCTCAGGCTTTGTTTTCGGTGTGAATCACAAAGAAATGTTCTTGACTGGAGAATTACAGTTCTGAAATAGTTATAATCTACTGTGATTCTGTTTGTTTATGTTTAAATAATATTTCTTCCCACAAACATTTGTTTTGTTTAAGAAGGAATGCTATCTCCCCACCGCAGAGGAGCCAGAGCTCTGTGGTGAGTTTGTCTGTGACTGTGCTGTCGTGGATTTGGGTTGGTTTAACAATGATTTCTAGCTTCTTTTTCTGGCAACTGTAGAGAGTCTTTAGAGAGAGGTTAGGTACCACTGTTTTTTCTGAATCTTTTTATAGAAAATATTTTCTAAAAGCTTATTAGTAACTGATTATCTTTTTTCAGTGACGTTCAGAACGTACAGAGGTTCTTAGTGTTCTTGGCTCAAAAGATTTCACAGGAGGGAAGGTACAGTCATACGTTAAGGTTTCAAAGTTAGCTTTGAATATCCAGATGCTGAGTGTGATCTCCGGCTTGCCTGGTTGGGTTTCATGAGGTGTCCCTCTGGACTTAGTGACGCAAAGGGCTGTTGTCTGTATTGTGTATTGCTCTATTCTGAAGCAGGAATCCAGTGCTGTTCTAGAAGATGGGTTAATGTTTGTATGCTCTGTCAGGCAAAAAACCCCACTGACAACCTACGCAAAGAAATCTAGAATTTTGCTCTAAATGTAGGATATTTCTTAGTAAGATGGTGTAAGGGCCAGTTTACATATTTGTCATCGGAATACACCTCAGACACAAACTTGTTTGTACTGGCATACACAGCAGCTTAATAGGCTTGCTCATTAAAAACACACATTCTGTCTGAAATGGCTCTGTTTCTAGCACAGCAGTAGAAGAAATTATATTTATTCTAACTCTCTTTTTGCAGTAGTCAAAATGTCTGCTGCTGCTTCTGAAAAAGAATGTCTGTTTATGAAAACAGTATTTAATAAGCAATTGTTAGGGGCCAGTTTATTTAAATACTAATTAGGAGTTGTCTAATAACTATTTAGAGACAAAGTGTTCTGAGGTAATAAGCTTTGTATTAAAACTTCAGACCCAGCCGGCAAACAGTCTTTCTATGAACAAACCTTAATCATAAAAGTAGTCTTACTGAAATTAATTTGACTTTTCCTGTGAGTAAGGGTTAATCATACAATGGTGAGGGCTTGCACGAAGTACGAAGGTGTTTCCTCAACTGTCTGGCTTAGCTGCTGTGCTGGATCCAAAGGCACAAGTCAGTCTCTGAAAACCGGGATGAAGTTGCATAACATTTCATATTCTGGAGCTGGAAAAGAGTACAGCAGAGGGTGTCAGGAACGACCTAAAATTTGGACTAGCTTTCATGTGGTGAAAGATTAGATACTGTAGGAGTCTTCAGCCTGGAAAAGACACGATTGTGTTCTTGGAAAGTGAGACCTATTTATAGAGGACTTTATAGAAGCTGGTATGGAAGATGTCGTGAGTACTTGTTTAAATGTGTTCTTACAGAAACCTGCTGCCAGAAAGGTCTGGTTAGTAGGAATTGTGTCTTTGTTCCAGTTAATGTTCAAAGACGAATTTACAAACTCTAAAGGTCACTGCTGCTGTTACTTTTTTCAGTTCACAAACAGAAACAGACGTTGTTGTCTTCCATCAGTGAGTTTTGTTGCTGTTTTCAGGATGAAACTGAAAGGAGTCAAGGAGATCTGAGATGGCATTTGAATGATTTTCTTAAAGGTTTTTCATGGCATCAGAAAACAAAGAATGCAGAGGTTGCTGGTGAGGTACACTTCAGTGTTGCATAGCTGTCAGTAAAGGACTTCATAGTAAATGGTTGATTGCCCAACCAAATCCTTAAGTAGCAGTAAATTAACCAGTAGGTGTTCCTGCTTATTGTATTATCATAAATGCCGTGCTCCAAGCAGTAGGCTGTTACTTTGGCGTGCAGGATGTTACATCACTGCATAGTAGATACCTCGCTTGTTTGAAATTTTATGTAGGTGTGAATTTATGTGTAAGAATTTGTTCCATTTAAGAAATGGAATTAACCTCTTAAGTTTTCTAAAAGTATTTGATTCTTGAGTTATCTTCATCTTGAATTTTATTGGGTAACAAAATAGAAGTAGAAAAATGACATTAGAAGGCCTGCTTACTTCCTGCTAATGAAAGATTATTTCAGGTTTTAAATCACTTCAGTGGTAGGTTTTTATGATGTCCTGTCAGAGTATTTGACAGTTTAATGGTACCTACTAGGGTGCGAGTTTGAAGAAAATAGACCCGGATTTGCAAAGAGATCAGGATGGAGTGACATTCAGTTAGCTTGCCCAGCTTTGGGAGTGGAATTAATGAATCTGTGTTGGGTAACTAACCTTTTCTGAACATTGCACAAAGAAAAATGGGTGCGCAGGAGTGACATTTTGGTTCAGGACAAAACGTGCCAAAGAATCCCAAGATGGCCACTAAGAAATGTTTGAGTGAGGTTTTCTTGAAATCCTGATCATCTTCTGAACGTACACCTATACTGGGGGTGTGGATCCTTCTCCAGTGACTGTCTTCTGATTTTGGTGACAGCGTGAGTCCTTTGGTGAGATGGCTGTTGTGAACATCAACGTGATTAAGAAAATACTCAAGTGTTAGGCTGATGTAGTTACCTAGGTTTATTTTCTTTAATACATCTTAAGAATCATCATTTTCACTTGCTGTAATACTATCAGAAAATACATATTTCTGGATTTTTGTACATAGTGCAGTGTTGACATCATAACCCTAGTTCTCAAAACCCACCAGATTCATTTGATCTTGAATTTTTTTCCCCTTCTGTTTCTGAGAGCACTTCCTCATGTGAAGGAGAGTAAAGAAGGAACTCTGTAATACTATACGTAGAGCTTTCTTCTGTTTTCCTTCTTGACAATGCACTTCTTTTGAAACAATCTAAAGAAACTAAAATTTTTGAGTTTCAGTGGAAAAAAAAATGTGCTGCATATGAGATATATCTGCTGAATGCATTAACTTGATTAACTTCAGTCATTAGATGAAGGAGGAATTTTTATGGATTTTTTTTCATTTTTTTTGTCTTAAGTTTTCAAAGATGTTGTGCCTTGGTAAGGGGGGGTGGGGTGTGTGTGTGCGCAGATGCACTGCTTTTCAAACACCAAAAAACCATCAATGTTACTGGAATGTCACACTTTGTGATCAGTTGAATGTCTACGCTTGCTTGAAGCTTTCTGTTGACTGAGAATGCCTAACCTGTTGTCTCCACTTTTCCTGGATCACTACAGGGAATTACACCCAACTACCCCCAGTCTTTGCTTTTACATTTTTAGCATCCCATATCCACGTTTGAAAAACATCCCTTCTGTATCAAGAACGCTGCTACAAAGTTTCTCTCGCATCCTGTGACTGGGACCGTGTTGCACCTTTCTGCATTTGTTCACTGTCTCCTCCTGTTACATCTCCTTAAAGTTAACTGTGCTTTCACTTTCAAAGCCTTGAGTCCTGTTCCTTCTCTGCCTTTTAATTTTTCATTTGGTACTGACTTTCTCTTGACTCCAATACACACCAGGATCATCAAATTATAAATTAGTATCTTTGTGGTGTTTTTGTTCTAGCTGTTCCATTGTATTTGTGGAAGGTTACTAGTTGATGTCCACAAATTTACTACATTGCTGTCCTACAGACTCTTTTCCTAAGCATGTTTGTGGGAATCCTACCGACAACCTAAGAACACCTGGAGTAGGTGGTTGGTCTTTTCAGACTGTTGCCATTAAGGCTGACAAGTATAGTTTTATATTCTTTCAAGTCTGTGTGTATTCATTTACTGTTCTGTGAGTAGTGCACTTTTTTTTTTTTTGTAGAGTCTAGTACAGTGGAATTTGCAACTTGTTGGTGCCATAGTAACTCAAATAATATGAAAAAAATACTGCCCTGACTAGAAGGGTGCTCATTTTAGTATTAACTTACCAGTTTTGAAAGTGCACAAGTGTTTTTAACAGAAGATTCCAAGCCAAATCCAGGAGATTTGTTTATCTGGAGTATGTATTTACATGGGGACACCCTTCTTCGTCAGACCAAACTTTTATACCGCTTCCATTTTAAGATTTAAGTATTGCTTTAAAAATAGGTCCTCTTTCCCTGAGTTCCCCAACAGCAACTGGTAGTTTCAAAAAGAAACCATCTAATAAAATTATTCTGCTCTAACAGACCTCAGAATATTACAGAACCACTGCGTTAGGTTCCCTCTGCACACAGTTGTGAAGCATATACTGCAGGGGTACCCAGGCCTGTGATACTAACAATGACGACTTGCATCGTTTCCTGCTGTGGCTTCAGCTAGTTACGCGGTCTTGCATTAGTATGATCGCTATACTGTAAAATCATGATGACGTCTGAACCTTTTGATACCATCTAGTAATTTAACTTTTCAGGTCAGGAGGGTTCTTAGCATTTTGCTCAGTAAGATGATACCTGTTTTTTAGTATCTTACAGATGTAAAAGGTTTCAGCAGCCCTTCCTTTGGCTTGTGCTGGGAATTTTGATTAATTTTGATAAATCCTGACTCTCACTTCCTGCCTCAGTCTGTTTAAAAGATGTTATTTCTCATTGAGTCATGTGTGGCTTAATTCACTTTACTGAGCAGAATTGCAGTAGTGCATATGGAAATGTGAGCTTTTAGTGGCATTCTCTCTTTTGTCTCTTTGAGACGGGAGATTTTATTGTGTGTTGCTGTTGTATAATGTGCCCCTAGGCAATATTTACATTTATGTGACTAACACAGATGAGCTCAAACATACACAAAGACCTTGTCCCTATGCTAAGGAATATGTTTAATCAGCTTATGAAAATGGAGAAAAATCAACAGTCTACTGAAGTTAATTTTTAGTTTACGATATGACACACTTATTTCTGTATCCCTTCTCATTAGGCACTTACCTCTCTTTAGTTAGCCAGTGTTAGTGTAGTGTACTATTCTTATTTATGAAAAGAAAATATTAATTACAGAGTAAAAGATGTGGGTTTTTTCCCCTCTTTCATTTTTTTTCTCCCTCCCTCTTCACTTTTATTCTAAACTTGGTGACCCCAGAATGATTCATAAGCTCACATTTAAGCCTGGATCATGGAACTGACCTAGTGAAAAGCTCTTCCCCCTTCTCACTCCCTAGCCAGCTCTGTACCCCTTATTCTTCTCTCTCCATGCTAAGTTTTGGCAGCGGCATGGATTGAAGTGAGATCAAAGTGGCTGTGTAACCACAATCCATGTCTTAGAGAAGGAAATTTAAAGCTTGTTCAGTAAAACTTCATTTAATTAATCTTTTAGCTTTAAAAGAGCTATGCTGTGGTCAGTGCCTTGTTGCCTATTATAGCACCATATTTGCCTATAAAATAGAGTATTTTGTGAGAACAGAGGACTGAAAACAAAATTTAGAGGAAAACTGTTCTGTACCTACTGACCAGGCATTGGCAACCTTCCATTTTTTGGTAATGATGACAGCTATGAGACATAAGTTTCAAAATCTGTTGGTTTGTTACAGTATAAAACAATGATTTTTTCTGATTGGAGTCTCTGGTTTACTAGGAAGCTTTCAAATCTAGTCTAGTATATCTGCAATCTCTTAGTGTCAGGTTTTTGAGAGTCCCACTTCATCTGTGTGCACAATATTACTGAATTTGTAGATTGTTCTGTTTGAGTTATAAAATTAATCCGAGGAACATCTTGTCAAGTATTTTTATAAAAAATAATTTGCTGACAGAACAGATTAATTGGTTAAATTACTTTATTCTGAATTTGCTGGTTTTATTTTTAGCCCAATGTTTCTGGTTATTTAATAATATGTGTGTATTTTAATAAAATTTTGACTTGAGTTCTCTGTGAATTTCCGTAATTTCCTTCTGGCAGGAGCTGCTGGATTCTTGTCTTTGCAGGAATGACAGTAAGAAAGCTGGCAAAATGAATCTACATGACCAGTCATGTAGTGGATTTATTTGATACTTTCTATATTAAAGAAGATTCATACGAAAGAGTTCTTCAGGTGGTGTTTTTTTAAAGGGCTAAGGGATTTTTGGCAGACTGCCTAACAATTTGAGCGTTTTTTGATGTCAGTGGTCAAGACAATGTTGATATTAAAGAAGCAGGGCTGTCTGATTGTATTTCTGCAGCTACTACCTTCCTAGCCTGGAGCCAGGAGTCTGGGCCAGGGCCCATTCGGGCACGCAGTGTGGATTGCTTTGTAGGTCAGTGATGGACACATGCGTAAAACGACTATGTGAGCTGTTGTTGGCATTCACTAAGCAGTTCTGCTTAGATGTGGTGTACAAAAATGTTCTCGTTCTGAGCTCTTAAATACAGTTTTTTGTATAAGGGAAGAAAAGGAACTGCATTCTTTAACTCAGTATGCCAAAGTTTACTCTGGTTGTTACTTCCTCCAGCCCACCCCCCCTGTCTTTTTTTTTTTTTTTTTTTGGCCCATATGTCAGATTACTTGGTTTGGGAAGCATCTGATAGTCCATTGTATGACTCTGATGCTTAACATTTCCTTCCTCCTTCAGTTAAAAAACAAAACAAAACAAAAAACCAAAAAAAGTTGAAGTTGAGGGAAGAGAGAAGATTCCTTCGTTCACTTTCAGGTTTGCTTTTGTCATCTTTTTTCATATGTTGGACTACTTTTCTGTAAGGGGATATTTTTTTTAGATTTGGAAAATGGGCAATTACTTAATTCTGATTCTGTCTTCTTGAAGGGGACTTGCAAACCTAATCATCCTGTCTTAGAATGAGGGAGGGATTCTTTGGCTAGCAAGTTGCATGTTCATTTTCTTTCTTTTGTGTGCTATCTGAAGTGTGCAGTTGTAGCTTTCATTTTATTATCTGCTCTAAGCCATCTACTCAGAAGTTAAAATAGAATGGATTCCCTTTTGTGAAGAAACTAGCGGAAATGTTATGGAACTCAGAAGTACCTGCTGGCATGGTCTGTAAAATAGTGTCTGTAACCTGACCTGCAGGCTGGTTCACTACCTAAACCTCGGGTGTGTTAAAATGAAAAGAACGTATTCAGTTGCTTCTGTCTTCTGTTTTGGAGATGGCATTTTGCTTCTAGGCATTGTATGATTCCATACAGCCTACACTGGCATACATTCAGTTCTGACATGAGTAGACTTCATTCCACTTCTTCCCCACAAAAACACCCAAAACAAATCAAACCCCACCATGTCTTGTTTTTAAACTTGTCTGTTGGCTTGATTGGGTAGGTATGTTCTCCAAGTACATGTGTGGGTCTTGTGTAGTAGCGTCCTCTGAAACCTAGATTCCTACTGATTCAATACCTGCTTTGTTGTTGTGATTCTTTTCCGTTTCCCTTTCTCATGCTTGGTGGTGAGACTGGCATGAGAACTTCCCATTTCACATGTCTGTATTGGTGCAAAAGCCACTAGGTACGAGTGTGTGGAAGGGTGTGCCTACGTGAGTTTCCATCACATGCTGACCTGAGAAGTTGTTGCTGCCACCTTTCAGTTTCCTTGTATTTTTGCATCTTGAATATTTTTGACTCAAATGCATCTTTTTAAGTAATGGCTAAATCTCAGCCCTCTGAACTTAGTTACAGCCGTTACAGCGGAAGGGAGCTCACGAGCCAGGCGCCGCTTTGGAACCTTGTACCAAGATTTGCTGAATCAGTTAAGGGGTGGGAGATTTGCTGACTAAAGCCATTCACTGAAGGGGAAAGATGATGTAATGCAAAGGTCTTCCCTCAAAAATTCCTTATTTTGTTGTTGTTGTTTTATAATGAATTTTTTAAAAGTTTCTAGAATTGGTCCTGAATGACTATTACTGTTTTATTGATGGACATTTGGTACTGACTCGAGGATGGCAGATCTGAGAGCTATTTTGAGGGTGATCGTTGATGCTGCTCCTCGTGTGCTGATAAAGATTTCAAAGATGCCAGTATGGTACCTGGCTGAGTGACACAGCACGGGGACAGCTTTGTTGAATCAGAACAAAAGTCCATCAAAGCCTCCTGTCTCAAGGGTGGCGGGTGGTTGTTGGGCCTGCTGGATTTAACGAAGCATTGTGTTGGTGCTTATCAGTTTAACAGCTGCTGTGCTGTCAATGACAGCAAGCTGTATTACATGACTTTCTGTATTTGGGAGGTTACCTGGAGGTTTGCTGTAGCCGCTCATAGCAATGCTGCAGTTTTTCTGGGAGATGAACAAGAGACCCAAAAAATCTGCTGCAAGTGTGCTCTCACCTGTGAACAGTAGCAGTTACCTGGAGAAAGAGATAAGAGTAGGTCAAGGACATAGTAATACTTTGCTTGAATCATATCCCAGGCTCTATATATATTTGGTTGAGAGATTTCTTGAACCAGGTAGATACTTAATAGACGATTTTTATACTAGTACCTAGGTTTTTATCCTGACACAAAAAGTTCAGCCATCTCATTTTGATTTGAGTTTGCATTCTGCTAATTTGATTTGATACCTGGAAGACACAATCAGCAGCTGTTTTCTAGAGATCATCCTAGTTTCCCTCTTTTAGATCGAACAGTCTTAATCCTTGAATGCTTTTTGTTGTATGGACTACATACTTTTTGACCATTCCTGTAATTTTTCTTTTTTCTTTACTTTTTAATATGGTGAAACAAGAACCGCAGTGAGCGATGAAGGTGCAGAGCTACGCGATATTTGTGATGGCCTGACAATTTCTGTGTCACCTTCTGTTTTGTTGATAAGAATTTATAAAGTTTGGTTTTGTTTTGCCAACCTGTTTTGGCAGTGGACTCCAGGAAGATACTGTTTCTCTTTCAGTAGGTCAGAGTGCACTCATTTTCCTTCCTTCTGCTGTGTTTTACTTGGGTATTTAACCTTGAAATTCTGTGACGGTTGGGATACATATTAGCAATTTGGGCCCTTTTATCAGATTGTTCTTTTTGTTATGCTTGCCACTCAAAACTTCTTTGTTGGTAGCTTCTGCATCTGCTGAAATTCGAGCATTAATATTGGAGTCCTTTTATATTTTCCACTGGTAAAGATGTTAGTTGCCACCTCAAATTCCTTTTGAGACTAGTCTGACTTTTGTTTCTTTGAAACAATCTATTAATCTTCCTGGCTGTCTCCTCTCCCACATAGGCAGAATCACACTGATATCTAGGAGAGAGAAGAAAAAGCACCTCACTTCTGTCAGTACTGTTTATTTGTTGGGCATAACAGCTCATGCTATTAGTTTGTGGCTTTTAATATTGGTATATGTGGACTCTGTTATTTTAGAAGTGTCTTTGTTTTCTGGTCCTCGATACCATGATATAGTATTTCACATGTCCCCAGGTACAGAAGTCCATCAGGAAGATATCTGATAATAGGATTTTGGTTACAGCTAAATCCTTCACTGAGACTTGGCGAAGATAAAAGATGACATACAAATGCCCTGACACTGTTGCTTGTCACAAACAGCTCAGAAGTAGTAGCATTTAGATAATCTGTTCCAGGGGGTATGAAGGAAGAGGGCAGCATGGTAGGGAGTGAAGAGACTTATCCAGCAGAAAGCTGTTATGGGCACACGTGCTGCATGCAGTAGCGTGCTCAGTTTCTTGCTGGTTTTAAGAGCAAATGAACAACAACAAAAAAAAGGTAATTTTTTTCATCCTTCATTTTTAAAAGATTCTTAGTGCCTCTCCTTTATCTTCTTTTTTTCCAGCCACTTGACTGTGTGCCTTACACAGTGAAAGGATTAAAGTCAAACATGTCATTCGACTGTTGATCAGTTGAATATTAAGAACAATGACGCTCAACTCAACTGATCATTCAGCTCTTTGAAGCACTGAGCATGCCACGGTTTGTCTGTTGGCCATGTGAGGGCCATTTCAGAATTAGATATCTCTTTTTAATGTGTTGGGTTTTTCCGTTCTTGAATTCAGACTATGAAAAAGTTTGAAGAACCTTGTTTATGTAGTTATTGCAATGCTTGTCTGCCAGTAGCTTGACCTGACAGAAATGTCATGTTGAAGCTGAGCCATGGCTCGTTCAGTGCATGATAAGGCCTCTCTTCCCTGCCATATGGTTCCTCCCTTTTTAAGGGGCAGAAGGAATAAGCCCTGAGGGAAGGGAACACAAACCATTCCTCACTTTTTTTTAAATGGATAGGATAAAGAGGGGAATGTTAATGTGTAGTTTAGTAAATGCTCAGATTTCAGGAGACTGTGAAGGATTGAGATGGTTTGTTTTGTTTTGTTTTTTTAAACCAAGAGAATTACAGGCCCGGGAGTAAAAACAAGAGAATTTCTGTGTACAGGTGCTTGCTGCTGCTTCAGTCTTACTGTAGAAAGTTGTGCTATCCAAATAGGAATCTTTCTCAGAGTGTAGAAATAATATATAGCCATGAAAAATGCTATTTTTTTAGTTAAGCAATCTCCTCTGTTCCTTGATGTGTTTCTTGCCTCTCTTCTTTCAATTCACTTGACAGGGACTTGGGCAGATGTTACTAAATATTTTATTTCGGTGGGAGTGGGGGACAAGAGTTCTTGTCAGCGTGTGTGTTTGCCTCCCCCATAAGCATGCGTTGCTAAAGAGTATTTTCCAGTCCTCCTGTCTTCGTCCTTTTGTCCTTCCTTCCTTCCTTCCTAGTGAGGTGTATCAAGATGACATAAATTTTATCTGGTATTTAAATGGCTTGAGTAGAGTGTGAAATGATATTTTGTTGCTGTGTGAGGATGATGTAGTGAAATGAAACACTGTAACCAAAACAGATGGTGCTAATCTTGAATCTGTCTGCAAGATCTTATAGCATTTAATTAAAATGGTGGTGTAATTCCCATGACACCTTTAACTACAGTTTAAATTCTTGGACTATGAACTAAGGGCTTTCTTATGCAGATTTTTACTCATGTGAGTAGTCCTTAGGATGAGTCTCTAGTGGCTTCAGAATAGCTACTTACTTGAATGAAGCTCTCTAAGATGAGAGTCTAATAAAACTGGCAAATATATATGACATTTTCATTTTTTTTATGTTCCAATTTGAAGCATAAATTGTAGTCTAAAGATACTTAGCAACTACAGTATCCTACATAGAAGCAAACAAAAATCTAGATTAGAGAAATTGTTTAGATTGTGCCTAGCTTCAGAGGCTGGTAAATACAGCGTTTTAAGGTACCCTGGACAACTTAACATCTTCCTTTTGGTTAAAGGGCATATGATGAAAGCTTTTCCATTTTTATATTCCCTTTGGTTCACTGAAACTTGGTTGTAGAAGTACCTGACTTGAGTGATGAGGTGTGGTGTGACTTGGTTTGGTTTTTTAGGTCACCTGCTTTTTTTCCTAAGATAATTAAGGAAATTTATGTTTGAAGCACTGTGCAGGCCTGAATTGGTCTGAGCAGCACCTTTTGGACAGGCAATTGGGAAGTATTTTTATACCTGCTATTGTTTGTGTTTTGGATAGGAGACCTGAGAAAGATAAAATGGCCTGAATGATGCCATGTTGAAAGTCTTTGAGAAAGTCAGGATTGGAGCTGAGGGCCTGTGTGACGGATATCTAGTTTATTTGCTCGTAAGACCCTTCAAGCCTTTTCTGTAGATTGTTGCCTCCTTTTCAATTATATTCTTCCCATTGTGGAAGTACTGGGGTACAGATTTTCTACACTCTGGGGCCTGAATCTGCCTTAGCTTTTCTCACTTTTCTGTATGACATGAAGCAGGAAAAATAACACATGATTATGTCATTTTACCTATTGTTTTTAATGTAGAGAAGTACAATAATACAGAAACAAGTCTGCTTTACACTTGGAGTGGCCAAATACAAGAATTTTTCAAACTTTCAATGCTCTGCTGTTTTTCTGGTTCTGCTGTGTCTGTGTTCTTGTACAATCTCTCCAAGGGAGCTTTGTGTATTAAACTGGGTGGAATTACTCAAGTCTTCTGGAGAAGTTCATTTAGAATTGGTCTGTCCATTTCCCATACAACATATACAGTCCAGAAAGCATTTGGTGGAGATGAGGGGAAAAAAACAGGAGGTGGAAGATGTGTTTTGCTTGTGTTCCATCTGCGAGGACTGCAGAAGTGGAAAATAGTCACAGTGGCTACACAGCACTAATTATATCTTCAGGGTTGCTGGTAGCATGCCAGAATCAAGTTGTGCAGTGTGAAATGTTACTGGGGAATTGTGATTTTTAGCAGCCTAAACTCTGCCAATCTGAATGGAGCGTTATGAGATCAGCAGAAGACCCTTCCTGCCTGTCTATTATTCTGATTTAAGCCTGAGGGCGAAAAAGAACTGGAGCTTAGGTTTTATCTCTACTAGGAATTTACAGTTCTGGATGCTGTCCTGGAGTTAAAATGGCTACAGCCCTCAGCTGTTGCAGATAGATGCGAAGGTGTCTGTATTTAGGGCAGCAGACTAATGGTTATAAGAGGAAGTGCTAATTTGCTTTTTCTGTCTCTTCTGCTTGCTTATGTGTATAGGGGATATCAGAGGTTTGAATGCTCTCAGTTAATTTCTTTTGAAGCCGTTTCACTCTGCAGAGTGTAACGGTTAAGACAGTCACCTAGGAGGAAGGAAACCTGTGTTTGCACTCCTTTTCAAAGGACTGTAGATGACATTCTTTCTATGGCTGTTTCTGAATGAAAGCATTGGCAGGACTGCATTTTCATTAATGCTTATTTCTTGGGTATGTTTTGGGTGTGTTTGGGTGTCTAAATGGAATTTGGGGTTCAAACGCACTCTTCTACCCTGATAGCTGCTTTTGGATATGTCAGAACCAGATCTTTTTGTGTCTTGGGAATTTTACTGTAAAAAGTTGAATGTTAGTAAAGATTTTGGATATGACTGTTAGACATAGAGATCTGATTTCTCCGTTTCCTTGCAGGCTTGACCCAGTGCATTTAGAACAGGCGTCTTACAAACACTTTATTCTGTGTCCAATTGCAGTTAACTGAATTTAGAAAAAAAAAAAAAAAAATTCTAAAAAAGCCCCTCTTATCTGGGAAGTTGAACCCTTCAAAGCACAGTCCTCCAAAGCATATGTTCCTTTATAAACCAAAGCAAAAATCTGTTGCATAATGCATGATTTACTAACAATGTTGGTTAATAGTAAGTACTTGTAAGTTCCTTTTTTGTCAGGCTTTTTAGTGTTAAGAACATTGCAGCAACCATAATAAGCCAAGGCTACGCATATGGGAAAAGATGCAAGAAACACAGTAGATTACATCACCTGGCAAGAGTTTTGCTTTGTTCTGCATTCGTTTCTAACCAGTTGTAAGTAAAACAGCATGTTCACCGTTTTGTCCTCAGGTTGGCAATCTTGGTTTCTATCTCAGTGAGTTTTTGAGGCTGCTTTAAAACCAACAGTCATACTAAAAGGAGCAGCTCTACCCTCCCTGACCTGCTTTGTGGTCCTCTGTCTTACGGGTACAGGCATCTCTGTGGCTCTTTTAATGAATCGGGCATGGGGACTAATCTGAGTAGAGGGAAAAAGCATTTAATATAAGACTTCTGATTTTTAGTCAGTCCACCACAGTGTGAATCTATGTGAACAGGAGCACTGCCGTAAAGCAGAGGTGGTGGTAAAGTCAGGAGCACATGACTGAGGCAGGGGAGGCAGGCTGGTCCAGGACTGCTTTTGGCACCGGCGCTTGCTTGGGTTGGTTTAAGGTGTACATTAACAACAGTCTCTGCGTGCAGTTTAATGTTCTGTTTTATCTGATTGGAGCTGTCACTGAAAGGGGAGATCCCACTCCACTGCTGCTCTCAGCTGTGTGTTCTCACTCCTGCTCTTCTGTCTGCTCTAGTGATTATGTGGCTGCAGGGTAGGCTGTCTGTGCTGATCTGATAAACGTTCTTTCTTTTTGTTTCTCATCTTTAAATTGGTGAACTGATTCCATTCACCCAACAATTGCATGATCACTAGATCTAATGTCAGATTGGGAGATGGAAATGCATGGCTGGGGATGAGTAAGAGGCTGCCATTTTGGTTGCAGCCTGTGTTTGCTGCTGATTAAGCATAAATGAAACCATGTTTAGTTCTTCAATACGATCACCAGAACCACGGACCATCGTCTGTCTTGTCTGTAAAAACCCTGCTACAGATTGAGGACTTTTAAAACTAGAGATCCTTGTTTGTTTAAATAAATTAAGAAAACGTAACGTGGATGCAGATATTCTCACTATAGTATGTTAAATACTTTATGCAAAAAATCTGTAGAGGCATAGAATATATGTAAGTGTTCCTGGTGCAGTCTTCTCCTGTGTACTACTTCTGGATTCAGATCTTCTTTTGAATTCCGTTTTAATTAACGGAAGGATAAAATCTAGAAGTTCTGAGGGATTAGTATTGATGCTTACCTATTAAAAATTTAAACAGAAACAGACATAGCCAAACAGATGCACTGAACCCATCTCTGCAACTTCGACCAGGAAACCATGTGAGAGATGTCATTTTATGCTGCTACTGAGTCCAAAACCCCCAGTACTTGTCTCTTCTTTTTTTTGTGGGAATCACTTTCTGTGTGGGTGGTCACTAGTGATCTGGTTAGCTCTAGTGGTTAGTCATTCCTCACAGTCTGTAGAATTAGACACTCCAGAAGTTTGTTAGTGTAGAATTAAATTGGAGGCAGCTCTGCTGGTTTCTGTATGCTTTTCTTGACTATATTTCATCTGTAATATGGATGGAATGTTATGGGTTGGTACCTCTGAGCTACCAGAAGGCTGCAAGAGCTTGTCTGCTGTTTCAAACAGTTACTGCTGTGTTGATCAAGTGAGTGGTGCTGTTGAGTAACCCTTTTTGTTTGGTTGGGTTTTTTGGTTTTTGTTTTTGTCATCCTCCTATTTCGTGGTTTTTGTGACTTACCATATGTTCCTAGTGGATATGAGATACAAACATTTAACGTTTTTCTCCTAGGTTGCCTATGCTGGCACTAATCTTTGGTGTTTTGTGATTTGTAGTCATATTCATTACACTGTTTCAGAAACTCTGCACGTTCCCTTTCCAAGCTATAGATAGAGATCCATGTAGAACAGATGTAGATGTTTTGGAGAAGCATGTGTAAGTACTTTCTCTTAGAGCATTATGTAATGTGTGAGGTATTCCAGTGCTACACAGCACCCTACTGTGAAAAAAAATTTTTGTCCTTCCCTTTTGCCTCTCCCTCTTGCACTCCCGTGCCTCCTTTTGTGCCAGGAACACGGCATATATGCTGTGTATCTGGGCCAGTCTCAACTATCTTTTCCTATTTGCTTTTCCATAGTTCCCCAACACTTTGAGTGGATGATCAGCGTTTCTGTCTGAGTGCAAAAGCGGTAGTGCTGCCTGTAGAAAGTCTTCAACAGGGATAATCCAGTGTTGGCTGTGGTTATGCCACTATTGTGTATCCTGCTGGCATGGTACAGGTGGCATCGCTTCCACAATGTGGAGCTGAAGATGACTGGTGGTTTAGGGGCATGCAAAAAATAAAACCAATTTCACTGCTGTTCAATGTGTTGTCAGATTTTTTTCCCTTCCCAGTGGAGGTCAGCTGCTGTATTCCTGTGTGCCTGGTGAGACCTCTTCAGAGGAAAATTAAATAGGCAACAGTAAACTGAATCTGGGTAGTTCAGTGTTTAGGGAAATAGTCCCTGAGGCATAGTCACAAGAACTTTAGTCATGGGCCAGAACCCTGCTGTGCTAGGCAATATACAGGCAGAATGATGTGAAACTCTTTTAGAGGATATATTTATAAGATCAAAGAAATACGAGTATTTTTAGCTTGTGTTGTCAGTATGATGAATGTCACCTTTAGCTCCTCAGCAGTTAACCAGCTAGCTCGTGAACAAGTAACAGCCTACTTCCAGTTATTGTGGTGAAGGAGACTACATTTTAGAGTTTAAACTTCTAAATGAACTAAGTTTGTGGACTTGAAAAGGGATATCCTTCTCTATGTGACATGTAGGTCTTGGAGGAGCAGTGTGGGCCAGTAGCTTAAATGTCCTTGTGCAGATGATGAAAACATGAGGAATATGTGATTTGCTGGTCTTTTGTTTTCTTTAGGAGTAAAAATTCACCCTTTTTCTTGTGAGTATTTTCCATATGTACTGTCCAGAGAAAGGAAAGGAAAGGAATGTTTACTGTTTAGATACAGCTTAATTTATTACTTGGGGGAGGGGCAGCGCAGACAGGCATTCCTACAGCTCGTGTTCCCACTGCTGTGCTTTCTCCCTTCTCCCTGGCAATGACTTTTCTTGTCAAAGGTGTAGATGGTGTATTTGAGTTTTTGCAGCTTGTTGCTGTAGACCAGCTGGCTTCTCCTGTAGGACCACTTTAGAGCTGAGCACACCGGCTCTTTCTGAACAGCAAAGTGAAGGTGTGAATACTGTAAATGAAGCAAAGGTAATAACAGCAGTGAGAATGTGGTAACATGGGTTAGAAACTAGAATACAAGCCCACTGTGAACACAGAGAATATACATACCACTCTTTTATTTGATAATGACACTGACGTTAGCTAGTCTAAAAGTCACACGAGTATTCCCCCTTGTCCTGGGCAGGCTCCCAGAGCCGGTGGAGGGTAGAGAGAAAGGAGGATGCAGCAACAGCCATAGGGACAAACTGGGAGTGGAGAGGAAGAGTATGATGGGCAGGGCAATAGAAGTAGATAAAAAGGTAGCAATCTGGACACTTCAGAGATGGGAGGAACTGAATGTGACAGCTGTGAGTATCTGCTATTAAAAGTGAAAAAAGAAAAAAAAAAAAAAAAAAAAAAAAACAACCAAAAACAACCCAAACAAAACCACCAAAAAAACCATTGCTCTGCTGCCCTGGTTCTAGCTGCCAGCTCTTTCATGGCTTGATTACTATGTTGGCTTCTTCCCTGGTAATTGTTTATTCACACTGCTATGCAGTGGGACACCTACACTCCTTCAGATTTTTACCCTGTGTAGAGGGAAAATTCTTCCCAAAAGTCTGGGTAGCCGTTTTCCTGTTGTTCTTATTTTTCCTTGATGGGTAATAAGAGAATTCTGTCTGGTTGAGAGACAGTAAACGGCAACTGTCCTTATTCTGCTTTTGTTCATTTGAGCGAAATAAAAATGAAACTCATGTAGTAAACCTGTAACATCTCACCATTTTCAGTAAGTGACTTGTTTTCTTATGTTCTGTAGTACTCGCTGTGACTTTCCAGTGGTCAGCTTTTGGGCTGATACTGAACTCACTTGGCCACCAAGCAGCATGTAGGGAAAGGGCCTTATTCTGTCTCCCTGTTTGTTTGCTTGAGTTTTTTCCTTCTAATTTGTAAGATTACAATAAGATAACAGTAAGGTTAGAAATGAATGAATCTGCTGGAAATGAGTCAGGTTGTGGTGAAAAACCTAAATGCAGGTGTAAGCCCTGTTTATTCAGTACTGTTTCTAAAATTTTTTTCCTTTTTCTTTGAGGGGGAAAAGAGGAGAATATGGGAATAAGAGGAGATTTTAACTTCAGCTGCTTAGAGCTAAATTCTAGGAATTAAACAATGAAAATGAAACAAACCAGTACTATGAATATAACTAAATTTTGAAATAGAGTGATTTAATGACCTTTTTTTTTTTTTTTTCATCCCATAGGCTGAACTCACAGGCATCAAATGGCGTAGGTACAATTTTGAAGGTCATGGGGACTGCGGCCCTATCATTTCAGCCCCAGCACAGGATGATCCAATTCTGCTCAGCTTCATCCGCTGCTTGCAGGCCAATTTGCTTTGTGTGTGGCGCCGTGACGTCAAACCGGATTGTAAAGAACTATGGATATTCTGGTGGGGAGATGAACCAAATCTTGTAGATGTCATACATCGCGAACTGCACAGTAAGTTACTCTCTTTCTTTGCTTCTTGATTTGTTTATATTTTTTCTAGTGAAAAAGGAACTCTGTTGTTAAAGGCTTTAACTTGCTACCATACATGATTTTTGTCACAATTTATGTATTAAGACGTAAAGAAAAATAAAAGCTTGTAAATCTGACTTTTCTGCTGCGAGCAATCTGCAGATAGACTGCAAAATAAAACTTGAAAGAACGTAGGAGACCTATATCCAACATAATTACTTAGACTTTTGTGAAATCTGAAATATGCTGTGAAATTAAGTAAATTCTAGTTCAAAGGATAATAATAAAGAAGAAAAACTCTGGCATAAGGTAATAGTTGATGGAATAAACAACCTATACTACAGAGTCAGGTAAACTCCATGGCACAGCAGGTAAATCTGCAAGGTCATAACTTGCCACATTGGTCGTGCTACAGGATATGAGTGTAAATGGAGGCAAGTTGCAACAAGTGAATGTAATAAAAGGAAGGAAGGGGAAGGTAGAAAAAGGTGACAATGATAAGTTGCCGTGATGGTAATTTTTATGCAACGTGATTGTTCTCAGTGATTCCAGAATGTGTAGCCTTAAAATTACAGAACAAGGCTAACTTTATCTGTTGTGATCCTTTTTGGCTATGACTATCCATTATGTATTAATTCCCTTTCAGTGATGTATTGTTGCTATGAGTAGACCCGTTTGCTGAAAAATTTAACTTTTAAAAGGTATTTTATTAGACTGTGTGAATATTTGTCTCTTGTTTTACCTCTCATGTCTTAGATCAAAACAATGAAAGTTCACTAATCCTGGAATAATAATAGTAATAAAAAACCCCCTCCCAAACCAATAACGAGGATCAGTTCCTTGGTTTTTGCAATAAATTTTCATCCTGGTAGTCTTTACACCTTCTGGTTACTTGGCAATAAAATTTGTATGCCAGTTCAAGTATACAGAATACTGTATTTGTCACATGTGCTCTAGATGTCCTTTATCTCCCCACCTCTACCCCACAGTTTTGGTCCTGGGTTATGCTGTTCTAACCACCTGTCTTCACCCCGTTACAAACTTCATACTTCCATGAATAGCAGATTGTTTATTTGGTAATACAGCCCGTGAAATCACAGATAGGAAACACTGTGTATCTTGAGGCGTATTTCGTGCAGGTAGCTATGTGATCATGTATAATTAAGGAGATGGCTCGGAAGTGCTGCACCAAGCCATTCCACTGACATTAATTTTTTATGAGGCACCTGTTTTGAATGAAGGCATGGGTAATATTTCTACTTACCCAGCAAAGCTTTAATAATATATGCTTTTCTCTTTGTGAAATATAGTTTATTTAATATTTCAAATGCAGTATATGGGACTTAAGTGTCTTTTTATTTGATGGGAGTTGCAGGTGATAGCTTCTGTTTCTGTTGTAAATTGATGTAGCTTGTTTATATCCAACATCTTGGTTACAACAATATAATGCTACTTCCAGTGATAATGGTGTGGTGAAGCATTTAAATGTATGAATAGCTGAACCTGCTCAAGTGCAGTATGGGATGGAGTATAGCAAATAGACGATAGCATCGCTTTGGTACGTATTTTCACCTGGTCCAAAATTTGATGAAGCATCCGGGCAGGAGCCTTCAGCACAATAATTTTTAAGTGGAATTAATTCTGAAAATTGTCTGCAAGAACACTTTCTTTTTTGTCAACAGCAGCAGTATCACACTGATGATAAACAGTCTGAGCGTAGTGTTTCACAATGCTGCAGCCAGCTGTACTGAAAAGTTGTGTCTACCCTGGTACAATAGCACTGTCACTGAGTGATCCTTGTTTGCAGTGCTCTCTCACATTAAAGTAAAAATGTCTGAAAGAAAAAGATTGTACAGAGGGATGTGAAAAGATGCAAAATTGAGTTTGGAAATGGAGAAAGGAAGATTATGCATTTAGGGGAATGAAGTACATGGTAATTGAAAGAGGAAGAAATATGCTCCTGCTAACTGTTAGGACTCTACAAGAATTTGGGAAGTAATCTCCTTTTCTTCTCCCTTCCACTGCAGGTTTTGGATTCTTTGTAATGTGTGTAAATCATATAGTGAGGGGTTCACTTGTTCTGTCTTAAAAGCCCATTGAAATGTTTGTAGTGACTTATCAGATAATAGTTTAGTGAGGCAGTTGTAAAAGTATTATAAATTTTACTGCTGATAGAGCTGTCTTGCTCTCTTCAGTAGTTTTTTTTAGAGTTCAAACATCAGCATTGACAAAATACTGAACATCAAATTCTGCCAGAATGAGGCATTTATGTACATGGATTCCTTGAAATACGACAGAGGACGCTGGTCAATGTTTCATGCAGCAGCAAGGCAGAAGAAACAAGGTTATTTTGCTTTTTATTGATAAACAAACCACAATACTGAAGTATTTGATAGTTGAAATTAGTTTCCTGAGCTTACATGCTCTTGAAAATATAAAGGACTTTGCATGTGGGCATGCAAACAGATAAGTAAGTTACTGAAGCATAGTGATTTACTCAGCTGAGCTGCCATAGCATGCTGTTTGTTTTGGTATAACCTGGTCATGAAATAGGCTGCACTGGCTTAAATTCTTGTTGGTGTGGGTTGGATTGTCACTGTGATCAGTAATTTAGAGTTCAGTGACCAGAGCTTTGTTTTTGTGTTCGTACTCATACAGATGTACCTAGAAATCTGACACTGCAGACCCAAGTGGAAGACTAGAATCTGTCTGAAACGTTTTCAGCTTTACAAATCCTGTCTTTTGAGATTTATGATCTTTAGGAAATAATGGCTGTTAATAAGATCATGAATTCTTACTAAGTATGAAGTTGCTCACAATGCTCTGGATTTCTCTTTTCCTGCCTAGGACTTGTGCTTTAAAAGTGAAATTTTTGTTAGGGTAATAAAAATTTAGTGGCAACTTCAATTTAAGTCTTTATCTTTTATTCAGTCAAGGCTGTGTTAGAATTACTGATTTTCCTGAATAACAGAGTCACTCAAATAATACTGTGTGACATTTAGTACTTTTGCTAACCATATGAGGAGTCCAAACTGAGACTTTTTTCTTTCAGAAACTTTTTAGAGTTTTGCATATGAACTGTGTGGATTGCCTTATCTTTATAACATTGAAGATAGATGATTTTGGAAACAACAATCTGCCTTCTATTAAAAAATTTCATATAGTCATAGCAAAAACAACTTAGTAGTTATAAACAAGAGGTGCTAGGAACAGTTGTTTATGTAGTAGCTTTCCAAAACTAGGTAGATAATTAAATGCTGTCATGGGAGATTAAGTAAAAACAATAATTTACAGAACAGCTATAGATCAGTTAAGTAGTTAGATTAGCTAGACAGCTGTGAATTTCAAAGGTGGGTCTCTTGCACATACTCCTACATTTCTTTTTCCTGCCAGCCTCAGCTGTTGTGTTCTGGTTTTTGTTATGATTGGATTTTAAATTTGAAGGAAGACAGAAGATATTTATCCTGTCCCAAGTGAAAAAAGCTAATGTGTATGGGGTCACGGAGTAGGAGAAAAAAATTGAGTGATTTTACAAGTTTGAAAAAGTTGGGAGTGTTTTAGTTTGTGGAAGTTTTGTTTTCCCAAGGATAAATGCTATTTAATGATATTACTGCCTGAAGAGGTTCGACAAGAGTTACAGCTGCTGTACCTTTTCCCATAAAAATTTCTTTTGTAAGTTCTACAAAAGAAAGGGAATGGAGAGGAGGTAGTATCTTACTGTTAACAGTGTTTTTGACAGGAAAGTTGTAGATTTGCAAGTTGCAGTGATCTCATTTGCATTTGGTGACCAAATACCATCTGGAGCACCATAGATAATTTATACTTGACTCCTGGGTTTTTTCTTCTCTCCCACCCTGCTGCCTTGTACCCTGTGCATTCCACAAAGATTACAAGCAGGTGATATCTGTTCCTTAGTTGCTGCCTTTGCTTTTTCAAAGAATACTTATGTCTGACATTTTAAACAACCTTTTTGTCTGACAGTTTTGACTATAAACTTGTAATCTGCATAATGACTTTAGGGATATATTCAGCTTTGTTGCATCTGTGGTACAGACTACTGGAATTACTAGGAGTAATGCAGAGATTATGATGTGCACTGCTATTGAGAATATTGTTTTGGTGACTGTAAACACGATCCTGGAGGGGCACTCTGGAAGGCTGTGAGAATATTAGACAGTATCTTGAAAAATGAGTAAGATACTGGACGTTTGATAGAAGGATGCAGTTTTGTTTAAAGAACTATCGATTTAATAGCTTGTATATCTGAAATCACTAATTCTGGTAGGTATTTGGGATTGCCATCACATGTGTTCCTCTGTGAAGACAAGACAAACAAATATGAGGAACTTAGAGCATCGGTGAGAAACCCCAGACACCCATCTGTACCCTCCAGCCGTTATTGTTGGCCTAAGCAATGCGAGGTGCAGAAGTGAAAACCCTGTATTGTGACGGGTGCTTCATCATACAGTTTCAAAATAGAAGCTTAACAGTACAAAGTTCCTTGAGAGAAAATAAATACAATTTTAGTATTTTTATGCTCGCGGGACAGTCATCCTTGAAGTGTTGGTAAAGTTACAGTTAACTCTTGACTCACTCTCACTTAAAATTCACTTAAAGACGTTTTCCCCTCAAGTGGATCAGATTGACGGTTCCTTCTGTGTAGCTTTTTTGTTGCAGGAAGAAGGGCTTGTGAAAGGAAGGTGGTACATGTAACGTTACTATTTTTCAGTGGGCTGAATTCTTTTGAGCAAAACTTTTTTCTTTTGTATTGTCTGGTGTATTGCACTTGATCCATTAATTGCTGGAGGTGCTTCCCCCCAAAAAGATACTAATAACCTTTGCACTACCTTGGTATTTTGATGGAAACTCTTAAAAGAATACCTTATCTTGAATTAGGTGAATCTTTCTTGAAAGATTATTGTTCATGATAATCACAGCTTGGTAAATTTAAAAATGTAGTTAAAACTTGATCTGTGACTGGAAAAACATGGAGCTTCAGTTCACTTCTGTTTATGAATTCTTGGCATATTGGGCTGATGCAGTTGTAATCCCTGTCTGCTGATAAATGTTGAGAGGAAAAAATGTTAGCTGTAGGAAGGGTTTTTTGTAAGGCATCCATGTTAGACCATATAGTTGTGGCCCAGACTTAATTTCTGCTATTGTTTCTCTACCTGCAGGAGAACAGAGCATGCCAGCTATGTTTCCAAGGATGTTTCCTGAAAAGAATAACTTGCCAGAGATCAATTTAGGTATTTTTATTACAGATAGGTAGGATTCCTGATACTAATTAACTTCCAGATTTCAAATTTATTTTATCAGTTGAGTCCTCTAAATTAAGTAAATGTTTAACATACAAATATTAAATAGATGGTGTTTTTCAATATTTATTAGGGATTTAAAGAAAAATGAAAAACTTGAATTTTGGAAAAAAAAATTTTTTTGATTCTGCTAATGTAAAAGAGGATAAAGGGAGTGAAAAGTCTATTTTTCTACTTGACTTTAAATTACTTTAATATTCTTTCAAGGTACTGGGTTTGATTTACTGTAGTTGTAAGGAATTGGGAACTCTTTCGGGAGATAACAAAATATGTTCTTAGCTGCTGTGTAGCAACGTATGTTAATTATTGAACGAGAAGATGTTCCTGTCTGTCGAAATGTATTTTAAGTGTGTGAAGCAATGCGTAAAATCAAGAATAAGCACCCTTTCCTGTGAAATGGGTATACAAATTCATAGTATTGCTTTTAATGAAAGTGCTCGTGAATCTTTCATTCTATTATAAGATTATGAAAGTGGGAAGGAAGGGACTGTTTTGCTGCTGAAATTGCATTATGGCTAGCTTTGATACTCTTGAAATTACCAAAAGGTTATCTCCTCGCTTCCTGCTTTGATAGGCTTAGTTGAAGGGTGTACAAGCATGGAATGTGTATTACAACAATTTGTTTTATGTACTCTAGATAACTACATAAAGCCCATAACCATTGTCATGCTCAGTATTATTTAGAATGAGACCAGCTAATATATGGAAAAGCAGTTTACGAACAAGGAATAAAAGAAATCTCATAGGAGCTGAAATGGAAGTATTTTTGAAGGCTTTCAATTTAAAAAGAAGCTACGAATATCAAGCAGCTGAGTACCACTTATTAATAATTTGAAGTGAAATCTGAAAATGGTTAATTGCCGGCTCTTGAGTTAAGAGTGGAATTAGCAAGTAGGTTCATATGACAGAAGACTTTATTGGAATATTAAGTTACTGTAAAGTCTGTTTCTGGGTTGATTGCTTTCAATAAGATAAGTCATTTGCATTTTCTTAATTGCCTAGCATAGATTATTTCCAAAGGCATGAAAACAAAGTTAAACTTTTACATTCTTCTGGAAAGAAGATAGGATTTAAAAGTGAATTCATACTTTCTCAGCTCGCAGAATTGTTCTGTGACCCTTATATTTGACACTGTTAATTGGTGTCCGGTGATTGCCAGTTGAAGTTTAGCTTAGACAAAATAAACTTTTTCTTTTAAGGAGGCATATTAAATGAGGTTATTATGCCATCATTTGGGATTAAGGAATTGCTTCATGGGAAAATGCCAACTCCTTTCATGCACATGAAGTTGACAAGAGCCTTATTGTGTCTGGGCAAGATGTCTTCATTTTATTTTGTTTTCTTTTTAAAATAAATATTCTTCCCACCACCCTAACTTCTTCCCTCTTTCTTACTTTAAAATTCATTTATGCCTATAGACAACAAGGGTATGAGTTGTTTACAAAAAAAAAAAAATCAAATCTGAGTCTCCCATTTAGCAGTCAGATTGTGCTTACCTTTTCCTTAATTCTTTTCTTCAGTGGTTTTTCTCTCAACATTAACAGTGAATCTCAGTGTTCAAAGTAGTATCAAATGAATACGTATGGCATTCATGAATTCTTTATCAATTCTAGTCAATGATCTACCATTCTAACATACTGCATTTTTTCCCTTTTTACAGTCTGCAATATCTAAATTTAAAAGGTAGCCAAAAAAAAAAAACCAACCAAATCATCTACCTAAGGGTTGTATGTAAGATATCCTAATGCTTTCTTCTTCTTTTTTTTTTTTTTTTTTTAAATCTCCTGTAAATGAGCATTTTAAAATCTTTTCATATTTGGGAATTTAGAGGTTTTACTGTTAATTGCAACAAATTACCTTCTGAAAATAGTTCGAAGGAAAGACACTGATGGAAGGTAAAGCCAAGAAATTCTCTACTGAATACTATACTTTTTCCTTTTAATCTTTTTGCTTTCAAAATATAAGCTTAGTTCAATTGAAATAGTTGAAATGTTAAGTAATTAATCTTTAAGTTTTATTGGCCACACAATAGTTACTGTTTTTCTGTTGTGTTTTTGTGGAAAAATGAATTGGCATTCATTGTGAAACATTAATAGCTGCATTCTGTGGTGACCGTTCAATGATTCTTTTGCAGAACCGTTTCAGTAAGACTAGACTTCATAGCAATCCATCTGCATTTAGGGGCAGAATAGAATTGGTGCTGGTAGTGGTAGTGCACAAAAAGTGCTGGAAATCCAAAACAAGATTATAATAGCTCAGAATCTTTTTCAAATAAAAGCCGGAGTGAGGTATTACTAATGAATTGGAGAGAACTATTGTAGAAAATGTGCTTGGAATTAACGAGAGTGTTGAGACCAAACTGAAGTCCAACTTTTGAATGTAAATAAAATCGATGTGTTACCACAGGCAACTCAGTGAACCACGTAATTAGGTTTTTTCCATGAAAAATGAGACATTATACTGCAGCTGCAGCAAAGCAGTATGTAAAGGATTTATATTCTAGTTATATGAAAATTAAACAATCATTAAAAGATTGTATTTTTAAAAGTGCTGCTTGAGGGGGGGAAATGAAAAAATCCAATCAGTAGAATTTATTTTTCAGCAATGTGTTGGGCAATATCATCCACAGTAGTTGATGTTTTTTTGCTTCAGGGAATCTTTTTTCCCAGTGAAATGAACTCACTTAACTGTGTGAAGTAAATCTAAGTTAGCTTGAAGTGAAATCTGCATTAATAGAGCTCATTACTAATAACATAGGGTAAGCTCTACTGGTACATTTCAGATGAAATGCCACCTTCAAAAAATAATAATTAAAAAAATGCAATTGTATGTGAAGTTTTGGTAATGCTGTTTTTAGCATAATTAATGAACTTCTAGTTCACATGCTACTGGATTGCAAATAGAAAACATAGAAACGTGACCCTTCTGAAGTTAACCCATAGCTTCTCTTTAAAGAGGTATGTTTTCCATTACGTAAAAGTTACTTTCTTTATTTTAATGTTCCTATTAAAGGTTGTAAACCTTGATACAAAATTCTTACACCCTGATTCTGAGAGTAGTTTCATTTTATGTGGACTTAATTATACATGTGCACTTACTTATCCACGGGTTTGACAGTAATCTGTATTACAAGTACATAGAAACATGTATGTATGGATGGCAATTTTAAGATTTGATACATGGTTCAGTGTGTCAGTGAGAAGCAGTGTTGTACACTGAGAATGAAGGTTTTGAAACACGAAGTCTGTTTCCTAACGTTTATTTGAAACTGCAGGGCACGCTGAAGTTGTAGTATGTCATTTCCAAACCAGCATGCATAGAATTAAGGAGGAGCAACTGCAAAACAACTGAGCTGTAGTACGTAGAATGGCTTAAGGATGAGGTTGAACTCTTACCTTTGCTCTTTGCCCATGGGAATTGTGGGTTTCAATGGGAAAAGAAAAGGGTGGAGTTTTGCTGTTAGTTAAATATTAGTTCCTTGTTTAAAAAAAAAAAACAAAACAAAAACCAACAAACTGTGTGTTGCAGTCACTCATATAATGACAACTAGAACTTGAATTTCCAGTGAAATAGTTTTAAATTGATTTTTCATTACTTAACATTTAAGTAGTTTGGAGGAAAAGTATACACGAGAGGAAAGGCACACTACTGAAATGTTTTTGCATTCTTGTTGATTTAAACCACACTTTAAATTATTTCAGTTTCAACGGAGCAGTGTAAGCAGAATTTATAACAAAGCTACCTGTGCTCAGTATGGTATCAGAAAATTGCCTATTGTGTTCCCTTTAGGCATACAGATGCACTTCGATTGTATTCTTAGTTCAGGTACAGGCTGGTGTGAGACAAGGCACCACTTCTGTTTCTGTTACAGCTGATGACCAGGTTCAGAGCATCACAGCCCTCAGCTTGCTTCGTTTGCTTCTGCCTTTTACCATCTGTAGTTTTGGCTATGAATGAGACCACTGCTACTTCTGTGATTTAGCAGAGTTAAACTCGGGTGTTCCCCTCAGTGTCCCACTGCTACAGTTTGAAGTACCTGCCTCTGCATGAAAAAGCTGTAGTCTGAAAATAGCCATTCTTCCTACTAGATCTTTACAGCCCTTATTTCTGTTTTCTACTGGTACAGTATTTGCCAGTCACAAAATCTTAGGGATTTTTTGCTTTGGAATAGTCAGCCAAAGGGGTCAAACTCGAATGTTGCAAATTTGTATAATAAATTGATGGTTGGATAGTAACAAATAGCCAGGCAAAATTACTGCCTCAAATTTCTGCAGAAATTGAAGTGTGAAGTTCCTATATTAAGAGGAGTATATTGATAAACTTGGTCTCAGGAGGAAGAAAGAAGCTGGTAGGTGTGGCAGTTTCTAAGCAGGAGTCAGGAAATAAATAACTATTTAAAAAAAAATATTTTTTTTGATAGTTCAACTTGTTCCGTGACATTCTAGCTGCTCTGTCTTTTCTGAAACATATGTAATACCTTTTTTACAGCCAAGGGAAACTTCACATCATAGGTGATGAAAGTATCATTGTACAGTGTTTTTTTTTTTACTTGAATGGCTTTAAGAGTTTCATATGTATTCTTTAATGCTCTCTAAAGAGATGGGAAGTATGAAAATTATTATTGTGTCTACAGGGGGAACAGGAGGGCTTATAGTCTTACGTGTTTATGGTTCTGGAGAGTTGGTTAACCAGTTGGGGCATGGAGGTTAAATCTCTTGGTCCCTTTTGAGTTCAATAAAATCTATTTTATGCAGTATTTTGCAACACATGTGAACAAAATTCACTGGAATCTGTTCTTTAAGGCAAATCGGGGGAAGTGTGTGTTTTTTGTCTCCCCTGTCTTTTTTTTTCTGTCTCGCCTGTATGAAAAGGATCCTATTTCTGATAATATCATGGTAATAAGCAGTGTGATTATAAAGCAAGTATGGTTTCTGTATTTGATTGATGTTCCCTGCTCTGGTTAAGTGATGTTGGACTGTGTGGTTTGGGAAAGAATGATGAAAGGCTTAACTGAAAGTCCTGCTCTTCAATGATATTCCTGAATGTGCCTGGGAATTCTGCCACTTTAAAAGGCTTCTTATCAGGAGGAATATGTGTTTCTGACAAGTTTTATAGGTTTGCTTTAACGTGCAATTGGCTTATTGAAAGATAACGTTTTATTCTTATTTTGTACTAGCGTTATATTTTGAAAAAATTAACTTAGGAATTCCGTTGCTATCCTTAGCAGCCCTCAATCGTTAGTCCAATTCTGATTTTCTTTGAAAAGCAAAGTAAGATTTTCATTGTTGCAATATAATAAGAGCAATTATGAAAACAAAATTTTTTTCATTGTTACAAAGAAATAGATGCAGCTAACTGAACACCTGGAAAGTAAAGATGGTTGTTCTTTCCTTGTTTGTTTCAGTAATAAGTGGAAAGAATATATATGCTGCAACTTGTTAACTACTTATGTGGACAGTTACTTCCTCTTCATGGTAAGAATCACTTGAAAACAAACAAAAAAAATGGAAGAGACTGATACACTTCTGCCTCCTGGGAAAAGGAGGTGTAATTCAGTTTTAAGCCTGACAAGCCATTTAAACCTTTGTGCCGTTGCACCTTTGTGCTGCATGTTGCATTGAACATCACCGTAAGCTTCATGTGGGGAACCGTATCTCTTTCTTTAGATTGCAGTATGTTGAAGCATTATGTTGTATATGCAGAAACTATATATATTTTTGTGGTGAATTGTTATAATTTAGCAATGTGAAAAGGGATTGTGATAGGTGAAATGCTAGGCTATTTAACAGGGACACTAAAATTGTGAAGAAGTATCCCAAAGTGATGTCAGCATCATTGCTGCTGCTTTTCTGCTGGCTTGTTGGTGCTTCCAGCTTAAGTAAGGTCCTCTCGTCCTCTGTCTTAGACTCTGCACAAACTCAGAGCTAGAGTTTATACCCAGGAGAGTTTTACAGTCCAAATGGAAGAGTTCCCACTTGTCTGTTCCCTTTCCCATTCTTTGGGAAATGATTTGTTCAGGACCTAATAAGCAGATGAGGTAAAGCTGAGAGTAATGAACAGCAACATGTTTCAGAGATCTCTCTAGAGAGACTTTATACCTGGAGAAGCTATCCATTGAAATGTGTAACTTCTAGATAGATAGCCACTGTCCCACATGTACATAGAATTACTGCTGAGTTCCATCCTCCCCGCCTTTTTTCTAAACTAAACCAGATTGTAGTAAGCATTATTTTTTTTATTATTATTTCTTTTGCTGTAAACCACAGTTAAGGCGTGGAAAGTGGGAAGAAAAATGTTTTGCCTGCAAGACTGTTACTGCTTAGTTTCAAAAGAAATACACTATGGCACTCAAATTCGTTACTCTTTAGTATATGGGTTCCTGCCTGGCCTTGTCCTGAAAGTTTCTCAGTAAGACCACAAAATGTGTGTAATTGGTGAGCAAACATGACACATAAGCACTCTTTGTTGTTTACTTGTATGTCCTGTCCCAGACAGCTGTCTCAACTTTGTGCCAGAGAGATGCTCAGCTTTTAGTATGGCTGATCTTGTGTTTGAGCAACTTCTCAAATTAAAGTTCTCAGATTATCTTGTGTTAACAATCTAACCAAAAGATCATAATGCTTATAGATCCATTAAATATATATATATATACATATGTATAAAAAATCCCATTACTATCTTTGAGGAAGTACCTTTTGAATTGAGTGGGAATCTACATGGGTTTGGTTTTCAGTTCTCTCCATGGTTTTACAATTATTTTTATTTATTTATTCCCCAGTAGTAAACTTATCAGCAAACCTGTGTTAAATGTCCTCTAGGAAAGATGTTTGCTTTCTCTTTCCCTCTTCAGTAACTGAGTGCAGTTTGCATTTTGTCTGTTAACATAATACACTGAATAGGAGATAAAAATGAGGTACTGAACTCAAAACTGGCCAAAATACAAATTCTGTAGGAGGGCTATGGTAGATATATTAAAAGAAAAAAAACAACCCCAAATTACCACTTGCTATCTCTGTAGGCCTCCTGCTTATGCTCCCTATATCAGAATTATGCCCCAAATATCAGAATGCTTATGCTCCAAATATCAGAAACAGCAACTGACTTTTTAGTATTTTCATCTGAATTTAATTGCTTGGTGTAATTGACATGTAATCACTTCACTGAAAAAGTAGAGACCTTGGATTACTCATACATTGGAAAATCTATGGTAGCTATTCATTATTAAAGATACCATTTTATATAGCTGAATGGTATATACAAGAAACATGATGCTGATTTAGCTGAAATAACAGAGGGATGTGGAAGGAGCTGCACACTGATAAGGCTGCATGATTCATTATTATGTTAGTTCAGAATCTTTCATTGCTCAAACTGCTGAGCTCTGTAGTTTTGTACTGTCATTTGTCTTTGTTTTAATGGGATTAAGTAATTATGTGTGCATTTTCTTTCAACTAACTAGCCTGATAAAAGCATGCAAAACTGAATAGCCTATAAATTGTCAGCTCTTCTGTTCTAGAAAAAGTGCTTTGATTGCACTGCAGTTTTTAAATCTTGGTGCATATATTTAGATGACCTACTGAGGTGAGTAAGACTATAGAAGTAGTTTATGTAACTAATGGGTTGAGGGTCTCCCCTTGGGAGTGTGGCTAGGGAAAAGCAGATCTCAGCCTACAGTACAGAAATTTTAAGAGAACAATCCACAGCATTTTAAAGCAGAAATAACAGATACGTAAGTAAAGGCAGTGTCAGAAGTGACTCTTCAACTGTTCTTCCAAAACTCTTCATTGGAACTAGTCATACTTGGTATTGACATCTATACTTTGGCTATATCAGTAGTAGCTTCAAATACAAATTTTGCTGCTGCTTTGCAAAAATCTCTGTCTGTCCTGCAACTGTTAAGACTTCCACTAGTTTTTTGTTAACTTGATACCCATCTGATTTTTCAAGCGTTGAATGCTAGTCATGTATCATGTCATATGAGAAGGGGAGCATTTGTGTTTAACGAAATCTTCAGGTGTTTGGTATGTGATACCATCAACCCACTTAATTGTTTTTATAACTTCATGCTTTCTGTATGGCATGTTTATACATTCAATTTTATCTTTACTATTCAAATTAAGTCTTGTTTTGAGAGTTTATGTAATGACTTTAACGAAGTGGTTATGTTTGCTTGCTGCTTCCTGTTTATTTTAAATATTGGTCTGGGGAAGTGAAGGTCTTAATGTAATCAAAATGATAACTAGTAGTAACTATGCAATAGTCCTCTGTTAATTCATTTTTAAGTGATCTGCATATAAGGTTTTTGTACCATTATGCTGTCTCATAATTTCATGCTAGAACAAACTTCTGTTAATTGGCGTTAGTGCTAGTCCATATGTGTCAGAGCTATAGTTTTTCATTCCTCTTCTGGCTTGAAGTTATGTTCTCAGCAGATCCATTTCTTCTTTTCTGGAGTTTGCATATTACACTTGACAATACAGTTTCTGAATTTTGTGGAGTTGTGACTACTGAATCCCGGATGGCTATTTAAATTAACCTGTTACAATGAATAATGAATGACTGTATCCTAAAAATGATTCTTCTTGTTACCTGTACAATTTGTCAAAAGGCTTTCTGTGATTGTCTGTACCAGCATTGCACGTATTAAGCAGTCTAGGTTTAAGAACAGTAACTTGTAGGACCCATGATAGAAATGGACAACTTTCCCTACACCTGTCTTTTGAGATCTGTGGAGGAAAATAAACGTTCAGGCCACCTTGTTTCCTTGTTTGCCCATTTTACAAATGGAATTGTTTGTATCCTGGCTTCCTAATAGAATGGATAAGTTCTAGCTGAACGTTGTGTCTCTCATATCCTTACGCTAGCTCTCATCTGGCCGTTTACAGTGGTATGTACGCTCTTCAGTAGATGGCTGTAAGACTAGATGGTACTCTTGCTTTGGGGTTTTTAGCTGCTGAGCTGATTGTAACCAGGCTCCTGAAGGTGCCTTAGCCAAGCCAAGGTGCCTGCTTTTGGATTTAGCATTTCCCCCCGGCCACCCAGTCTAAGTTTCCTCAGCGTTTTGACTTGTGAAGTTGTCCAGGATGTGAGACTGAGGAGGAAGGAGTTCTGGTCCATGATTTATGTGCTGAGATAAACAAGCAGGCGATGCAAATGATAAATGAAAGTTAAGGCTTGCTTGCCTATCACTTCACCTTGTCTTTGTGTTCTGCTAGCAGGGGTAAATTGGGAAAAGGAGAGGTGTTGTGGTATTGTTTAAAAATAGCAGATACCCAGTATCTATCTTTGTTGCTCACACTACTCCCAGCTAAATCTTCATGCTAATCCTCATGTGATTAAGAATGTTGATGATGACACAAAGATCTCTACAAAGTAGTGCTTAAGGAAGATACCCCGCTGTGTGCATTTGATGCCACATCTGGGATGAGATTATAAATGAATAAAAAAAGAAAAAAGAAAAAAAGAAAATACAACCCTGAAAACCCATGAACTGTAACTTTTTAAAAGCCTTTGACTATATAGAGTTTGAAGAAAGTTGAAGGAGTTAAGATATTTTGCATAAATGTATTAGAAAAGAACACAGAGTACATTCAGACTCAAGTTTTATTTGCCATGGTTGTTGTCAATATGTAGCAAAACAGTAAGTATTGTCTCAGTCTGTTACTGTAATGTGTTGAGCGTTTGCACTTGTAAATCCCTATCATATGTCAGAAATACAAAATTTTGCAACTAAATAAAAACATACAGAAACTTTGGATTCACAAAGCTTTATGCCATGTACCATAACTTTAGTTGTGGCTTCAGTTCAGTGTTGCAGCTGCCAATGTATAAAGGGAGTTTTCAAAAATGTATGTACTGTGAAAATGTAGCTATGTTTATGTAATGACAGTTTATTTAATAGAAGCTTTGCGAAGAATTTGACTGCCTGTGCAGTGTCCAAGTTAAGAGGGTGAGACACAGAAGTGCTAGGGCATAGACATCTTAAACAGAAATTACATTTTTGTGAGAGTAGTTTAAGTTTTTCAGAGGTCATATCTATATTAGTAATTCAGTGAAATAAAAGCAGTTCAGTAGATCAAAGCAGTTGGGTAGAAGGTCCTGTAGTCCACACTATATGAAATTTGAGGTTTGCTTCAGTGGGACCAGAAGTCCTCACCATGCATGGATTTGAATTAGTTTAAACAATGAACCCTTTTGTCCCCTTTTGGGGTTGACGTGTATTTCAGCATGTATGTGGAACAGATCCTGGCTTCATTGCTGCCAAAAGGAATCTGTTTTGCGTGTACAGAACTGGCGGAGTGATAAGATAATAGGTGATCAGAGTTGTCCAGTATTTATACTTAAATAGTGCTGTGATAGTTTGGTTTGTTACTTGTCTACAGTGGGTGTATTGCATGGATGGCATTAGCTCCTGGTGAGCTTTTCCTGCAAGAGACACCATTTGTTGTGACAACATGTATTTGCGTTGCACACATCGGTTTGAGTGTGTAAGTGATTTGCTGCATCTTGGACTTTGTGTGCAAGTAAAGAAAGTCTGTTCAACACGTGTACAATAAACTCGATGAACCCAGGATGCGTTGAATTGATTGTGTATGTGTTACTCTGCTGGTCTCCTGCAGGCTTGTCTTATGGCAGTCATTTATGCACACTGCCAAAAGTCTGGAAATTCCACACAAACATTGAAAGTCCTCATGTTTCAGGCACAGTTGTGGGTGTGAAGAGAGAGTGCAGCCACTGAAGGTGTGTAGATCCTTACCGTGGATGTACGTTTCCTTCGTGATGCCGTGCATGCTTTTCCACTCTGAATGTCAGTATTGTGCTTGTATGTGAGGGAGTGTCTGTGTTCCTCACCCTTTTGTTAAAAGTCATCTACCCTTCTCTTTTAATGTTACTAAATATGTTAACGTCCCATCAGTATGTACTGTATATACAAAAAGTGGGCACCACTACTGAATTAACATCCAAAAGCTGCTTTACATTTTATCTGGTTGGGAAAAGACAAGAAGCGTTTACTACTGGCTCCTGGATTTCTCTTGGATTTAGTCTTGTAAGTAATGTGGTAATGGTTGGTTTCATGTCATTCTGAATTAAAACTGAAACATCAGATTATATGATTTACATAGTTTAAATTATTTTGCCATTATTATATTTACATTAGTCTTTCCTTGTATTTTTGTTAGGCAAATTAATTTCCTGTTAAATATTTGTGAAGAGAGTTTTGAAATACTGTGATTAGTTCTTTTATTTTGAAAGAAATAGTTAACAAATAGGAAAATGCTTTTGGAGTGCTGAATTTCTGGCAAGTACCATCGGTACAGAGTGTACTGAACTGTAAATGTTGCAGAGTTAGCACAAACTGTCTGATATAAAAAGCACGTTTTTGTTATAAACACTGGCTGGTTAACAGAGTTTTTGGTCTTGCAGAACAGCTTTAAACAGTGACTGTTGCTTTTGAGTAATATTAAATATTTGTCTTTGGTGAATGTTGTCTTAGGAAAAAATCACCGTAGATAACAAATAAAAGGATTGGTTTATTATGCAATATAAGTGCATCTGAACTTCCTTGTTTTTATCTAGACTGTTTCAGTTTAATTTATGTTTTTGTGAGGTTATTCTTCACTTGGAAAAGTTTTGGGGTTTTTTTCCTTCAAAAAAAAGTATTTGTACAAGTGTTTTCTGATTGCAATATTGGCTGTGTTTTTTAAGCTTTGTCTTCTCTTTCTGGCTTTGTACTGACACTTTAGTGTCTCTCTTACTGTAGTGTTTCAAGTGACAGGAGTTGCAACAGTAATGGAAAATACCCAACTTAAGTAAACATTTTCAGGAAGTATAAAGCAGTGTGAATGTGTAAACCTTTCTGAGCTTAAACTCTGTAAAAATGTTCTCTAGAGCTCTGCCCTGCGAATGACGGGCTTGTGGATTTCTGTGGCTCTCTTTTTGATATTAAATGCTACGAAGACAGGGAATGCAAAGTGTCTCTAGACACTGTATTTTGTGAATGATCTGGGGTGTATTAACTTAGAACCAGCATCAACTGGCCTTCTTCATATACAGTGTGATTTGTATATTCTGAATTCTAGGCTTTGTGTCACCATTCTGTACTTGATCCTGCAGTGTATATCTTTTTTTTTTTTTTTTAGCTGTCTCTGTGAACTCAGTTGGAGGAGATGATGTTTTTTTGGGGTTTTGGGGGGGGATTTGTTGTTGCTGTAGGGTGTAGTAGCAAATACTAGGAAGGAACAGAATGGAGAAACTACCATTTTTGGAGATAAATTGCATTTTGTTAATCACACTAGCCAGTTTAGTCAGGGATGATAATTTCTGAGCTCTCTGTATGCAGATTTGTAGTTGTGTTGGAAGAGGAGGACAGAATGTTAACTTGACTTATTTATCTCTTTAAAATAAGAATGCCCCTTGTTTAATTTGGTTTGTTACTTTAAGAGCATCCTTACTATTGTACCAAAGTTGTTTTGGTAGGGCTATAGATGGCCCAGTTTAATCTTACTTGTGGTTACTAGACCTAATGTAATGGCTATCTTCTGGGATCTTTGGAAGAAAGAAAACAAAGCCAAAAAACTCTTACCATTCTGTATAAAGCATTTATATACCTTTGTTAGTATAGCAATAATTTTTAATTTATAGTCATCTTCAGTAGAAGCTAGATACCTAGGACACTCTTCACAGGTCTGCTAGATGCTTGCGTATACCTTAAAGTGTGTCAGTACCTTTTAAAATTGGCTTTTCGTGTGGCAACCCATCTTTTGAGTCAAATACAGTACTAAGGGTTTGGCTTGAAAATCGTGAAGGTGTGCATTGAATGGCATTTTAAATAACTGGAAAGTTATATGTTCAAAACTTCCACCCCGAGACTTGGTGATTCAATAATTAAAACAGGGCTCTGAGGAGCAAAAAGGTTTATTACCCTTTATCTGATGACTATTTTCCCCTTTTATTCTAGTGGCTATATTTAATATTTTAGGAAGATAATTTATCATAGAATTATTCAGTACTTGAGGTTGGAGGGGACCTCTGGGTATCTAGTCCAGCCCTCCTGCTCAAGGCAGGGTCAAGTAGAGCAGCTGGCCCAGAATGATGTCCAGTTGGGTATTTAAAATCTCTGAGGATAGAAACTCCACAGCCTGCCTGGGGAGCCTGTGTTCAGTCAACCTTACAGTAAAGAAGATTTTTCTTTGATTTCCACTGCTGCCCGTTACCTCGTGTCCCATCACTGGATCATACTAAGTCTGGCTCAGTCTTCTTTACTCCTCTCATCCAATATTTATACACAATGAAAGATGTCCCGAGACTTCTTTTCTCGGGGATAAACAGTCCCAGCTCTCTCAGCCTCTCTGTGTATGACAGGTACACCCATTGATTCATCAGCATCATTGCCCTTTGCTGGACTCGGTCCAGTTTGTCCATATGTGTCTTATACTGGGGAGCCCAGAACAGGACATAGTACTCCCAGTGGGGTCTCCCTAGCGGTGGATAAAGGGGAATTCCGAAGGAATCACCTGTATAATGAACTGCAGTTCCTCACATGGTCACAAGTGTCCAGAGAACTTCAACCATACGCTTTTCCTGTACTGTACTTAAGCTATGTAAATCAAAAGATCACAACCTACAAAATCTAGTGTCACAGAAATCAGGCAGGAGAGCTCAAGAGCGGTACCAATGTCTTTGATTTTTGTGATTGGTGAGAATTTTCTAAATCCTAGGCAAGGAGGGTTCGAGCATTATAGGAGGCCAAAGTAAAATATAATACTTCCTTTTTAAGTACTATTTGTGTGTTTGTGCAAACTCACTTTCTTAACTTGTTTTCATCTTCTCTGTAACCTTACTATTCTGTGTTAACCAGAATCCCCTGCTGATTTGGGCACTCCGGAGTAAACGAAGTGCATCATCGCTATCAGATTTTGAACTGATGGCTACATGACTGTAGCAGTCACTTTGTCTTCATGCCATGATAGTTGTTTCTTCTAGTCTTGAGGAGGCTGATGGGAAGTGCAAGAGGTTAATGTTGCTGCTGTTGGTATGCCAATTCTTTAGATTTTATTCTTGCTGTTGCTCATCTTCAATAAAATTTAGGTCTGTTGTGTAATTGATTAGGAATATATCATGGTTTTTAACCCCTCCTCTTTTTTTTTTTTTAAACCATGTTTATCATAATCTAAGCTTTGAAATTCTTGGGGGACAGTAGGTGCCTCTATCCCTTTTCTGGTCTTCAAAGATGAGCCCAGGGCCAGTCAAAACTGGGTAGGGAACAAGTGATGGGGACAGGCCCTCTTCACTCAGCAGGAGGGAAGGAGCTTCTTGTGTTCACACCACTGCCGAGCATGAAAGAAGCTAACAAGTCATCCGTTTTGGACAGCAGTCATCTCCCAGTGTCCTCTCAGAAGAAACATTTTGGTGCGTAAAAGGTGGAGAGGGACAGATTTGTTTTTAGGTCATAAATGAGCAACCTGTTTATCCCCTTTTTAACGACAAGGAAAATCTAATTACTTAATGCTTACCAAACGAGCCAAAGCATACCTTAATCCAGTCTGTTTCTTTTTAACAAATTGAGTGTGCATGTCATTATTTAAATATTTAATGAGATTCTGGAAAATCTGATTAAACCTACTAAGAAAACATTGTGAAGTGCAGCAGAGATGAAGTAAAAATTATTCTGCAATTGAGCGTAAATAATTGTTTTTGTATCAAACTTGATGGTGTATGTGATTTTTTTTTTTCTTTTCTTTTTGTTCCTTTCTTCTTTGTTTGCTTGTTTTGTTATTTTTGGTGGTTTTTTTCCACCTTCTGTAAGCATCAGTCTCCTGCTGTCTTCCCTGTTCTGAGAATTTTGTTGTAGTGGGATGCTGTGCAGCCAAACACTTTCAGAGTAAGGAAAGAAGGAAATTGTTTTTTGCTGATAATCTGTCCAGACATCAAGGGAAGAAAGTATCAAAAGGAAACTTTTTTGAGCTGAACAAATTTTGATTGGAAACGTAAGATTTGGAAATACAAGGCCAGTTTGAAAGGAAGTTGGAAACCTGATAACCTTGATGTAAAATATGACCTTTTTATCTTTGCATGCTGAATTTTGTGAGCCTATGAATCTTACTTGTTTTTCCTTGCATACTTATCACGAGTAGATTCATATGCTTATAAAACAAGCAAACTTGCTTTGTCGCTGGGTAAATGATTAGCAATGGGAGAATGTTAAACAAGAAATACTTTGGAATGTTAATTGTAAATCTAATGACTTCCTTTTAAAATGAACCTGAAGCAAAATTCTAGTAACTGTTATTAGGAGGCAAGAAACGTGGGAGTATAAACTAGATGAAGCTTGCACTAGCTTACAAGGGGGTCTGGCAGTTTGGGCATGAAGGGGACTTTCCACTGGCATTTCTAACACAATTTGGGGGTATTTTGCAGTTTATGGTGGACCTGCTGCATGGGATCAGGTTTTGAAGCCAATGCATTTCTCTTTAGAAATAGTTTTAATTTCCAGGCTTGAACTTTGGGTAAAAATATGTATTGGGAGAATTGAAAGAAATTCAATTTTGGATTACTGAGTCTTAGAGAATGTGTTGGCAGCAGTAGCTCTTGTATCTAAGTGGTTACATAGGTGTTTTAGAACTTAGTTACCTCTTATGACAACTAGTTAAAAAAAACAAAACAAAGCACAAAAAGCCCACAAAACCAACAGCAAACACTTTCCCTCCCCCACCAGAGTCACACCTGGCTTTAAGTTTTCAGCTCCTATGTTTTCTACTTCAAGTATCTTCAAATTTTAAGGCCACCATAATACAATTTCAGCAGTAACTGTGATTCTATGTGTGACTGTAAGAAATGACTCCCAAAAGAACTAAGGGAAACTGTAAAGTTAATAATGAAGGTGAAAAATAAAAATTTCAAGCAATGTGTCCTGTGAAGAAGCAAAATTGTGGGTATTTTAACTACAGATTATCTTGTTTTGCTACTAATAGAGTGTCTCATTTGCTGTTTCTAAAATGGATGAGAAATTATACAAGTAAGGACTTTGCAAAGTAGATGTGCTATTCTGCCAAAACATAAACAATTGCATATTTGTATGCCTGTAAGTGTGTCCGCAAAACTGGGAAGTGAGGATTACTTACTATTCCTATTTAAAGTAGGACATAAAACTTACACTCTTGGGCAGATTGCTGGATCTTTGTTGGTGCAAGTGGCACAATGCAGCGTGGGGAGCTGCGGTGCAGACTTGAGTATCTGCTGAAGTCTTACCTGAGTATCTGGAGTTCTGTGTGTGTTGGTGAGGGTGTATGGTAAGAAGTACTGATCATAACAGAGAGGAATACAGATATTTTTTTTTTTAAGAATTTGGTTAGAAATTACTCCCTCCCACCCCCTTCCAGTATTTGATATATATAAAAAGAATATGGTAGATCTCTTCACTCGTTCTGCCACAGCAAACCACAAGAAGAGAAGTTGTTTAAACTAGATGACACATTTGCCTTGCCCAAAAAACTTCCTCCATTCAAACTGTAAATAGTTTTTCATTCTGAAATAATGATCTTTTTATCTGCATTGCATTTTTCTCCACAGCTAGTCCCTTATTTGTAGGAGTTTATTTTTGTAAGGGTTTTCCAGATTTAGGAACTGCATTTGATGACTCATAGTATTTTTTTTCCTTTGCTTTATGCCAGGTATGAGCAGCTGTGTACTTGATAATTAGCTTACTCTCTGCCTTTGCTTAAACACTGCATTCTTTTCAGTGTGTTCTGGCTGAGGGGGGAAAAACGCCGAATTTTTCTCCTGTTTGCTTTTTGTGTTCAGCCTACAAAAGCCAGTTTTACTAGGCTGTTGAAGCAGCCAGAATATTTAAATAGAGCATCTAAGTAAAAGGAGGGCTATAGAACTGCTGTAAATAATCCTTTTTTCCCCTCCATGTTCACTTTCTCTGAACATCGTAATTCTGGATAGTATTGTAAAAGTACAGAGGCAACAAAAAGCAGATGGTTACTATAGTTCCAGTGAATGAAGGCACAGTTTTACTTGGCTGAAGGTATTTTCTAATTTCTGTCATCTTGCCTGCCATTCATGAAAGGCTTTTATAAACGCATTGAAGTACCGACTATTTTCATACATCATTTGATCTTTTTTACCTCTAAAAGCAGAAGTACTATCTCTGATGTTTTTAAGTACATCCTTATGCTAACGGTTTTATTGCCACTATGGTTTACTCATAACTGCCTTCATTTCTTTTGAATAGCAGAACTAGTTTCCTTACGCCGTGTCAGTCACAGTCCTTTTCGAGTAAATACCTCTCCCACTGGATAAAAGACAGCTATAACTGCAGGAAGAATTTTATTCACTTGAACTTCAGAAAACAAAGCAGGAGCCATAGCTTCCATGTAGTGAGTTGAGGTTGTGGTATGGGAAATCATAGTAATTAGAACTGTGGAGGAAGTGATTAGAAGACATTTTCATGAATCTGCAGTATCTGTATGTATCTCTGCAGTCATCTGATAGATGATGTTGATAGATGTTATATATGAACCTGTGTTATGATAAAATAGACACTTCAAAATATGAAAGGGATTCTGTTTGCTGTTCCTTTGCTGAATGGGCATCTGCCCTATGGAAGGCCTGTTTATTTTAAAGCTGGTATTACAGTGGTTAAATTTGAATTTTTTTTGTAAATTGCATAAAACAAAACTGTCCCTTTGTCCAGCAGCTAAATGTTAGGTGTGATCCCAACAAAATTCCTGTCACTTGATGCTTTTTAGCAGCAAAAATTATTCAGCAATAGCCTTGTGGCAACCCCCAGCACCACCAAAATGAAGAACTTTTATAAGCTTCTGCCAAACAGAAATTGCAATATATAGGCCTTGCAGTACCAAGAACATTTTTTGCTTGATACGTAACATTGGAGATTGAAATAGGTAGATAAACTTTTTTCAGAGGAGAGCTTAAAGTTAACAGAAGCATCCCCAAGTGGGCCTGTGCATATTGTTAGATGCATGTGGCCATGTTTGTTCTAATTTCAGTTGTTGTTGAGCAGAGTTTGACAAGAAATTATCTATTTTAGTATGCATTATAGGTAAGTGCATGCATGCAAGTACATCTACTAGTGTGGAGGAAAACTATTAAAAATTATAGTTTCCATTTTGGTGATATATTTTTGATTTAAATTCCATGAAACTTTCATGAAACATGCATGACTTTCTGAAAACAAAGTACAAGAAAAGTTTTGTGGTTTAGGTTTGTTAAATTTTTCTTCTGTAAGTTGGACTTTGTAGATGTCATGCTTCTGCACACCTGGTGCCTTTTTCTAAACCTCTTGTCAGGAGTTTGGCATTAAAGCGTAAACAAAGAAGACATTTTACAAGGTTTCTGACTTCTCTGAAGATGTGGGTAGTAGCAGTCTGTATGGTGGTGTGGGGTTTTTCTGTTTGTTTACTTTCTTCTTTTCCCAGACACTTATCTTCTCCTTGCCTGATAGCTTCTCTCTTACTAAAGAATTTATGATAGAGCTCTCTGACCCCTGGCCTGCTAGCCCACAGCATATTCTGTAAGATGAAATGTAGTGTAACATTTTATACTCTGTATAGCTTTGTAGTAGTTGGTAGGCTCTTGTGAAAGAGGACTTTTGTGCAGAAGCTGTACTCAAAACAAAAATATTTTTCAACTTTAAAAAAGCTTTCATTATAAATTCAGGTGTTTTAATCAGAAATGGTGTTTACTATGGGATCAGTGAAATGTTTCCTCTCTGAAATTGCTGAGATTTTTAGCTTATGGGTTAAATACTTACATTTGGGGAACCAGAAGCCCTCTGGCTGATCTTTTTTAGTTACTTTGGATAACTGAAGAGTGTGTGTATGTATATACACAAATACATATACTTAATATATATGAAAACCACCATTTGAACAGAATACTAAGCCTCTCTTGTGCTTCAAATTCAATTAGCAACTCAACATCTTCATGAAGATACACAGGACTGTTCACAATTAATGACTATTTAATTTTATTAAGGTGCACACGTGGTCTGTGTGTGGGTATGTGAATCCAGAACATACTTGGAGTTTGCTAATTACACCCTACTCGTACTATATTATAAAGTAGCGATCTTCATATTTCTCTGCATTGTGCGTCGTGACTTTGGCATTTGTGAGGTGCTCATTTGGCAGCTTTACTGTTTTCATAATTTTCTCAGTATTTGAATTGGCGTGTGGGACCAAGGAGGAGTAAACAATCCCAACTATTTTAAACTACAGTTAACGTTTGTTTTTTAAGATTGGATGAAATTCAGTTTAAACTTCTTTTGTGCCAGCATTGGAATAGCAAGTAAGAAAACAATTACCATTTCAAATGAAGTGATTGTGAAGAATCTGCAAGTGAATTCTTCTGATTTATTGATACCACCTTGAGCTGATGGGGTTTTATATTAATTTTATCTCTTCTTTTAAGAAACAGATTTTTCCTTGATAGGTGTTATTGTGACTTTAGTAGTGTTTTTGCTTTAGAGAATTGTCAGTTTTGTTGTCTTTCATGCATTCTGTAAAATGCCTGCATAATTTAGCATTAATCCACCTTGATTTTTTTTAAATTTTCTTACTCTAAGAGAAGATTAAGCAACTAGAGTAGTAATAAACATAGGAAAGGTTGCTGCTGCATAAGAAAATCCAGGCTGGGAGCAGAGGATCACAGCAAGACAGGCAGAGGCAGTGGCCTCACCAGCAAGGTCATAGTATCACAGTACCTGATCAACAAGAACAGACATGGAAGTGATGACCAGCCAAGAGTCCAGACCACCAGACAAGTCCATAGTGATGAAGCAGGTCCAGTGGCAAGCTGGAAAGCCCCATCAGTGGCTCAGGGTGTCAGAGAGGTACAGTGGTAGGCACAGACCTACCTGTAGCTTAGGCTCCCACCCTTAGGCTCTGAAGCAACAGAAGGGGGACGAGCCCCTGCTGAGGCTTCTTACAGCTCTTGGTTTCATGCTTGGATGGCTGCACTGTCAAAGTTGGCCTGAGCCCAACTATTTGAGCCCCCGGGAGCAGGGGATTTGTCCAGGGATCTGACAGATTTAGGTAGGATCAAAGATCCATTTAGTATCCTGCGACTGATAAGACCTAGCAAATAGGAAAAGATTCAAGAGGAGAGCAAGACATACAGTGAAGTGTCCTCCAGTTCATCTCCAAAGTTCCAGCAACCTCCAACTTAATGACATTTCTTAGCCAGAGGCTGTTTCTTTGTATTTGAGTCCTCACCTGTTCTGCCCCCCTCCCCCCGGTTTGTCAGACCTTCTTCTTAAAACCGGGTTAGTTGCTGACATGAACAGAATCCTGTTGTGAGGTGTTCCCCAGCTTCTCTTTGAACATACTGCCTGCAGATTTTGCTGGGGTCTCCCTGCTCCAAGGTGGTCTAAGTCACAGATACTTCTGTAGGGAAGAGACAGTTCTGCCCCTAGGTTGCTTGTTGCTTTGTGCCAGCAAAAATATTTTATAGTTATCTGTTGAACTGGACTGAGGAACTGACTGGGTTAAAATGGGAGAAGAGGAGCTGAAAAACTGGTTGGGAACCAGGTTTTGGGAACAGATGCTGTATTTTTATCTTCTTGCTTAATATACAGCTTGAATGATGCAACTTATGAGTTGTGGACTTAAAGTTTGTAAAGGTGGAACATACAGAAGGCAAAACTGAAGGAGGCCCACAGAGGTGAATTGACTCCATACAAGGTGGAAACTACTACTTCTAACTGAAAATTAAATAAGCTAATAGGAAATCTTGCTTTAAAATCTTGTTGAAACTTGTTCTTTTTACTTGTTTTCTTGTTTGTTGGATTTTTTTTTTTCCTCCCTCCTGCTAAATACAACTGAACCATGGACAGGGAGGTTGTTCACAACCAAATCCACCCCCATCTGAGCAGGAAAACACAGCATTTTTTTTGAAAATAAATTCTTTGAATAGGGGTAGTTCTATCATCTAACACTTCTTTATTTAGATTCTTTTTTCATATGTTTTGGCTATCAAGAAAGATTGCACTTACTGGATTAATAATTCTTCCTTTGGTTTGTATCTGTTTTTACTTGGCTAAAATTTAAGTTAAAGATGTGAAACAAAATTTGTAATCCTACAACTAATTCTATCCTAAATATGTTAAGGACTTACAAAATAGATGAAGTTAATCTAAACATTTTCCCTTGAGACTTTACCAGTTGCACATTTCAAATTTACCTGTTTCTGGCAGTCATGTCTTAGCACTACCAATCTACAAGTGTCTTTTCTTTTGCATCTAACAATTTGATTGGTGAATAAGTATATATGAATACATTGATTGTTTACTTTTCTGATACAGTAAATAAATTGAAAGAAAGCAGGCATCTTGTCTAAGACACTGAAGGCATTATTGGAGAAGTGGAAGGAGAGCCATAAAAGTTGCAGCTGTGAAAGCCAATAGAGAACAATTTTTTTGACATAGAAAATCAGCGGTCAAGATAAGGGTGGAATGGAATGGTGTGGGGAGAACAAATGATGTTTTCTGAATTAGGGAAAGGAGAAGACCCTGGTGTGTTGTAGTTAAAACCTACACAGGTTTTGGTTGTCTTGAAGTTTCCACCCACCCCTTCACCTATGTCTCAAAATTTGGTTTTAATAAATGCCTTTTACAGCTTTGGCTAGAAGCCATATGGACACTTCTAAGAGAAACTAGTGCCAGGACAGGAAAATCTCAACAAGGTTTACTATTTCTAGTTAAAAGGTTGGTTAGACTTAAACACTGAGAAGGCTTTACGCAATCTGTTGTGAGGAAAATGAATGATTCAACAGTGTTTCCATTTAAGAAAGTTATTAACTATTCCTGGCCTTGTCCCTTCATCTTCAAGGAGCAGCTGTTCAGATTGGAACAGGCAAAACTTTAGCAGCTTATCTAAACCAGGTGGCATAAAAGTAACTTCAATCTGTACAAGAAAATAAGTTTTGTCTCTAGGCAGACAGCTTGTTGCTGACTATCTGTGACTGTGCGTTCCTGTAGACACTGATATCAGACAGGTTCACGCATTATGATAACTATCAAAGAAAGTTGGAACAGAGTCAAGAAGCCTGTTAATAACATAAAATAACATAATGCTTTATCCCAGATGAAAATTTATGGTACAGCTTTTGAATAGTAACCATCAATAATTGTGCTTTAGCAACAGCCCTTTCTTTTAAAGGAATCCGAAGCAGTTGATATTCAGAATTTGATCTTTTACTTTAGAGATGTTCAGCCTTATTCTTGGCAGACTGGTGTAGGGTGGAGCAGGGAAGACTAATGTGACTATGGCTGTGTAATACTGTATGTAAACTATTATTAAACCTTGCCAGCCTGGCTTAGATCTGTACACCCCAATCCTAACACACAGAAATGAATCAAATTTGTTTAGTCTGCTGGAACAATTAGGATTCCTGGGGTCAAAGAAAAATTCTCCATGAAGCAGATCTAGCAGTTCAGCCATGAAGTGGCCATCTTTCTTTTGATTTCTACAGTTACCTTTTTTGTGCAACATCGCTGTGGTTTAAAAAAAAAAAAGAGAGAGAAAAGGAAATTAATGCTTATTAACTAGATTCATAAAAGTCCGAGGCACTGAAATAACACTGTTTTGTTCAATATTGTGGTATCACTGATACCCAGAAGGAAAAAGATTAAGGAAAAGTCTAAGGGAAAAAAAAAAGACAGGAGCTCCAGCTTTTTTCCTGCTTACTTATGCAGTGGCTATGTCCAAACACTAAACATCTAAACATCTTACTCTCTTAAAGGGTGACAGAGAGTTTTTCCTACTGTTAAAGCCTGGAAGACTTTGATGTTTATAAATATAAGGGGAAGTGGATTGCAAGGCACTGCACTGTATTTATATTGGTCTTTTAATAAGTAATAAAAATGTAGATGGACCATGATATGAAAACAACTTGCTGCAGGAAAAATTCCCCAGGATACTTGATTATTTCCAATATCTACTGCTGTAATTTAGTAAGGAAAACTGTACAACAAGCAAGGTCTGATGTTAATGTTGTGCTCTCTTCCTGAGTCTACTCTTTAAAGATCAATGATTGAAAAAATGAAATAATCTTAAAAGTGATTTTGCTTGCCATTCCAGAGGAAGTTTTAACTTGATAAGGGATTGGGGTGATTAGGAGGTGGTCATTACATATAACTTTTGGACTGTCTGTTTGAAAAAAAGCATTTTATGGCATAATCTTTTCCAGTGTTTAAATTTTGTTCAGAATGGTTTTAGAAAATGAATAATACTAGGTGTGCTTTTCTGATGACTTTTCAGGTTCATCTACTAGAAAATCACTTCAGTATCAGAATATAAATTAAAAAGCAAAACAACTAGGCTTGTCTCCTCCTGTTTATTCTATGGCTGAGATTCTGAGGTGTGACTTCTTGAGCACTTAGCAGAAAAATAAAAGGTTTGGTTTTACTTGTGAGCTAAGAATTTTCAAACGTTCAGTATTTAGCACGGTAAAATACTTTTCACAGAAAAGTTCATTTACCATACGCTTCTGGAACTATGTTGGGTTTTGTGTTTCTGCTTTAAAACATAACAGCACTACTTCTTTATTCTCAGTAACACAGTCTCATCTGCAAGAGGCACAGCTAGATTTAAGATAAACATCTCCACTTACCATATTTCTGAACCCTTGGCTTTACCTCATTAGTACTTCCTGCATTTTGCATTAAATTTAATGTATGCTGCCTTTTGTAATAATAGTGATAAACTATGCTTTTGGTTTTCTGTTGCTTTTTAGATTTCTGTGAATCCATCATCTCTGAATTGGTTTTACATCTTAATCTAACGATCTTTACTGTTACTTGCTGAATTCATCTGAACAAATAAAGCTGAACAATTTATGAAAATTATAAAAACTATTTCATTTATGATATTTTTGACCTTATTATTTTTCCTAAACTGATACTTTAATGAAAATGTGTATGAAGCATTCATAAATAAATCTAAAATATAGATTGAGCTGCTTAAAATTCTGCATTGCCGAAATAGCATTAGACTTTCAAAATATACTTTGCAGTCAGAAGAGCCCTATCTCCTAGTGAGCTTATTATTTAAGATCTTCTCGCTGCCTAGGGCAGCACAAGTAATTTTCTCTTCAGAAAAAGAGCAAGAAACTTTCTATTTAAGAAAAAACCCTCTTGTTGAAGCCCAAAAGTTATCTTTTTAAGAAGTGGATTTTTCAAAAAGCTGTAATAGTGAAAACCAATTTCCTTTACCTCTGGTTCCATTAGATGAAAGTCTTTGGTTCAGTCCAAGTTTTCCTGCTGTGTTATTCTGTGTTCTCTGTTATTCAAAGTATTGTAGGTAAATTGTGTTCTGTGCTCCCATGTGAGGATTAAGCTGATAGAGAATGTGTTTCGGACTTCAGAGTTTATAGTGGAACTTTTTTTTCCATAATAAAATTATTGGCCACCCCTGAATGCCTCTTTCAAAGCTCACTAGAAAATTGTTTCAGTCAGCAGCCAGAATGTGGGCATTAAAATATTTCCACTTTTATGGAGTGGAGTAATAGATGTTTCCTCATCCCACACCAAAAGAGAGATGATGGTTGGGTATTGTTCGAGAAGTTGCTTTCAAGTATTGAGCCTGGCAGGAGATTATTTACAGTGAGAAGCCGGTAGCAATAAATACTGCGATGCATTCCCACTGGTCTTTTTTATTTGTGTTTGTGTGTTTCAACATTGTTTGGCTTTCTTGACACTTCTGAAATGAAAAGAAATTCCTAGGGCAGCATAAATATGGACCTTGCTCAGGATAAAATACTGTTACTAAATTGGTTTTCCAACTGATCCATACAGTGCTTATGGTGGATATCCTGGCATGTGAGTCACTCTCTATCCTCATCTACAGCCGCTCTGCTGTTGTTCTTCAGCTGGATCTGCTGCTGGAGAGGGGCTAGTCAGAGGCTGCTGCTGTTTGGATCTGGGTTGCTCATAAATATTCTATCAGTACTGCCTGATGGTGCTGTGGTCTCAAAGAATGCACTGCCAATGTTCCCCATCCTGAGGAGCATTTATTTCCTTCAGTAAATTTTATCAACCTTCTAGACTTCCTTGAAAAGAGTCTTCCCAGTCACTTTATTGCTTTGAATTTCTTAAATCTGTATTTTGTCAGGCCATGGTTCCCCATTTGCTTTTCTTATGAGGGTACTGTACAGCGTACATCTTCACAGCTCTAACCCTGCTGTGAGATTGGTCTTTATTTTCAAGTACTGATGAAGCTAGGTAATAGAGTTAGAGAACTTTTTTTGCTTAGTTTAAGCAGAGTTTACAGGTTTTCCCATCAGTAAGATGGAAACCTGAATTTATATTTTATTTCAGGAATTTGAGCATATAATGCTTAAGCAGGGATTGCCTTTGTAGATTTGTGTAGGTTAAATTTACTCTGTGTTGGGATTCTGTTGGCTATTGGTGCTACTTACCTAATTCAAGTAACAGTTGATGCTTTTTTCTATTTTTTTAACTGCTTGCTTATTTGTTTTCCCTGTTCAGTTCTCATTTTGAGTGAGGGAAGAACTCTGTCAGCTGTAAAAATATTTGACTATACTTTGAGAGTATGTTTATTTGTTTAAACTAAGAAATACTGTCAGCAGAAGAAAACTGAGTGGAAGATGATGAGTATATTGTGGTGTTTAGTCACATTAGGGGGCTTTATTTGTGTTAAGTGAGACCAAAATTTTAAATTATTTACCTTATGAAGTTCGTAGATCCTGTTAAAAGACCAGCTTTATTTCAGTGCTTTGGTTTGGAAACACATTAGCCTGTTAGTGTTATAAGAAGATAAATGTATTTAACTGTCTAGTCTAAATTGGGTGAGTTATAGGATCACATCTATTGCAAGGAGGCTGGGATTTGTTTCTTTGTTTTGAGCAGAAAAATAGAAAAGGTCTGGGCATTTTGTTGGGGTCCCCTCTTTCCTGTGAAATTGCTTAACTTTTATTCTGAATCCCACGGCTACAGAGCTGTGTAGAATAGATTGAATTTCTGGCAGCAATGAGATTTCTGACTCTGAGTGTGATGGAGCTGAAGGGAAACTGCTGCCGAGTAGTGAAGCTGTTGTACTGTATTTGAGGCGTGTGCCTGCGTGTATTGACATGTTTGCGTATGTGCAGATACAAATTCTGGATTGGGGGGCGTTAAGGGATTTTTTTGAGTGGTCTTTGTTTAACCCGAGCTCACTGAACTGCTGCCATTGTCTACTTCGGTTAAGCAGTATGGATCCTGTACTGTGGAGGGAGATTCCACATCCTCTGCAATGTTTTCCAGGAAGGAATTGGCACTCGTCTTGAAGTGAGCCAAAACTGAAATGGCAGCGTCTTTATTTGTGTTTTTAGTTTTTAGTCATTTGTAGTAATATCTGGATTATGTACTCACCTTACTTGTTTTCAGTATTTATCTACTACTTGGTGACTTCTGGCAAGTAATTAATACCCTGAATCTGCTGGGTGTTAGGAATTCCTGCCTCCCTTATCTCCATTCCCTCTCTCACTTTAAAGGATCAGAGAACTGATTTTATACATAACATTGGCCTTTATAGGTTTCCTTCTGCTGTTGACACTTGCTAGTCTCTTAGGGCTCCTGGGTTTCATCTGTTAATTTTCGGTTAACCGGTACTGTCTGTATATCCGTATATAGCTGTCCTTCATTACATAATGAAGACTGAGTTACCTGGGTGAGATGTCTGATGTGCTTGCACATGGGTAGACTCAGAGATTCATGGGCAGAGATGTATTCAAATCCATGCTGTTTTTTTTTTTTTTTAAAAAAAGTAATAAACGCTTTACATGCTCAGAGTAGAAATTCTTAAGTCATAGTCATTGTTGGAGGTTACTCCTTGTTTGTTTACAGCTCACATGTATAAATGCAGAGATGCTATGTAAGGGAAAACTGTATGAGAACTTGCTACTTAAAAAGGGAAAAATACATTGTTTCTCATATTGTAATCGTACTTGGGAGTTCTGCTCCTGATGTAAAGCCTCGTGGATGGTGTAAGGCACTCTACTAAAAAAGAATTAAAACAATCTTTGAACTGAATTATAGTCTCTAGAATGGCATTAAAGGGTTGCTTTTGTAATCTACATAATTTTTGTGTTAAATCTAACAATTCTTTTTTTTTTTAACCTGATTTCCCTGACTTACCTGACTTCCACCGAATGCTTTTAGATGCCCTCTGTGACAGTAGAGCAGCCCCCGGGAGGAAGGAGGACAGCAGCTATATGGAACAGGAGCTGTCCATTTGGAGTGACTTCTGATGGCAGACTCGAAGTTGTCTTTTTCCCCTCTAGGAAAACACAGATTTGTGGGTTGCTGATGCTGTCAGTTCTGAAATGTATCTCCTCTGAAAGATGCTGCGAGCTTAAACCCTGAGACAGGACCATTGAAGTAAATAACTATTTCTTGACATATGCAATTGTTTGAAATTCAGTTCAAAGCATGCCCTGGACGTAGAGTGTTACTAAAATGGTCAGGGAAGTATCATGTAGCTTTTTAATGACACTATATTTATTGAATAAGTATGTATTACCTGCTTTTCACTAGGTATCCTCGGTGTTAATGTGTTTGAACTATTACAAACATAAGATGCAGAAAAAGTCATGGCTTAAGTGCCTCGGAGGAATCCCTTAATTAGCTCAGACCAAGCAATGTCGTCTTACATGGGATGGATGAATTTGGCTGATAATTATAAATGAAATTACTGAAATTTGGGAGTGTTTTGTCCAAGGGCAACAAAGGTGAAAACAAGATTTGATCACCACACCTGTTCAAGGACTTATCTTGCAGACAGTAAGCAATTGTTCGATTTAATGGGATCTCTTTAGTAGAGAGAACAGTAAGTGCAAACATATGGAACTTATTCCCTTGACAGGCCATGCCAGGTTTATTTGTATACATAATGAGCTGTGCGTAGGTTTTGAATCGCTCGCATTGTAACTAGTGCTGTGACTTTGCTTTTGCTTCTTTTTTCTTTTTCTTTTTCTTTTTTTTATTGTGGGCCAGATGTGGGCTTAAATACACATATTTTCTTGAGCTATCAAAGTTGTGTGGAACACTTTTAGGTCACTGAAAGTCCATAAAGCTGACTTGTTGATCACGTGAAACATGATGCTTCTCTTACAGTTAAATGGTGTTACACATAACTTCCACGCAGGTCTAAGGCTCAGTATTACACATAATATACTAGTTTATAAATATATGTGTAGTTTAAGAAGATACATTAAAAAACCCAGGATTATTTCTTTATAAATTAATGACAGAATTGTTCTTGTCTTAAGGGATGGTATAGTCTCACGTTTTCTTTCACAATGAGGCATTCCTAGAGGCCGTCATGAGTCAGATATTTTTGATACAAAAAAATTTTATGGCCTTTCTCAATAGATTTTCTTTTTAATAGGACAGTTTAACAATCAAGAAATGAGAATATTTTTAAGGAGTGATAGATTTATTCATTTGAAGTATCTGAGATCAAAATAACCTCAGAGATAATATTTAGATTTTTTATTTCCTCAGCTAAAAATCTGATTTGATTGTGAAAAGAAAAGACAGTTGTGTGTTTTCCCCCTAGTCCCTTCTCCACTTGCACTTCTCAAGAATTTGCAAAACCTTAAACAATTTAAAGACACACAGTGACACTTAGGGGTGGTTCAGTCCAGCACTAAATCAGAGCTGCTGCCAGTTTTCTGTTCCTAAAACCCTTTCAGAGTTTGCAGCATCTTTGCCAGGGACGTCGTATCCTCTGTCTTAGTTTGAAGAATGCTGTGCTAGTAAGTTTGCTACTCTTGTATAGACAATTTCAACTGAAATCATACTTAATGATGCCTTTTATATATTGACGTTGGCAGTAGTAATACTAATGCTGAGCTTAATATTAGCCTGTGTTTGGACTGGCATTAGAAGCAATGATCTGCATTTGGCCTCTGTGCCAGAAAGACTTGTCATCACTAGGCTGGAGAATGCCAGCAGGCTTTCTAGGCAGGTAGGAGATCTAGGCAGATACACTCTATTTTTTTAAAGTGGTCATTTGATTTTTAAAGCCTTCAGAGTTCCTGAGAGCAGACTGGTTTCAGAATAATGCAAGGTTTCAGCTAACGTGTCCCGTGTCAGTGTTAAGGAGGGGTGAATCCCGTCATTGGGGAAACCACTTAGGAAATGAACTGCTTTCCTGCTGGAACTTCACTAGGTAACTCAGTAAATACCCTCTTTGTCTTCTGAAGGGGATTGAAAGATAAAGAGAATTTTGTTTTTAATGTACTAATTTTACTCCCCCCCCTTCCCAGTGTTCTTTAATTTCATGTTGATTATACCATTTTCATTTCAATCTTCAACTAGTCTGAAACGTCCTCTAGAATTTCTGCAACGTCCATAACAGAAATCTTACATCGATCGGGTTCCCCTCTGCCAGGCTGTCCTTCCACAGTGGACTTCCTGCTTTTTTTAATTGTTTGCTGCCACAGATTTTAAGAGCAAAAAGGCAGCTTTCGCTGTAGAGCAAATAGAATTTGGTACTACTGGAATGGCAATCCAGGGCTTCAGTGGAAGAATTTGACAGAATTAAACACTGCTGGCTAAGGTGTAAATTCAGTAGGTAAAAAACCCTTAGTGTTACATAGAAAATCCTTTTTAATGCAGTCTTGGCGATACTATGCTTTGGGAGCTGTTTCTTTATTTTTATTGTATTGAACTAATGTTGTCTGGTAAGCATTTCTAAGGATTTTAGGCATGTTAATTTGCTTTCCTGGCCCTGAGAGCAGTATCTGTAGCAACTGTTACTGAGATCCCTGTCGTAATTTGTTGAAACTCAGAAATTCTGCTGCCATTATTTAACTGGAAAAAAAAAATCCTGGAGATAAAGATGACTACAGCATTACTTTCACTATAGGTTTTTCAAGAGAGGCTACATACTAAGTTATTGTATTATTTCAGTTTTACATTGCTCAGAATTTGTGAAACAAGTGCAGAAGTGGTAGTATTGCTGTTGGATTTGACCTTCTCCTTAGCTTCTGTAAATGGAATCCTTCATGGCTCATCTAAATGGCTCAAAATCCCTAATCACTTTGCAATAAATTCTAGATTGGGTAATTGCTGGAAAAGCACACAGAGGTGGAAATTTCTTCATAAATAGCTGGTGTAGAGAAAGTTTTCTGACAGCTGTGCATTTAGGTGGAGAGTATTGGATAAAAGTGTAAAAACTAATATTTTAGAAAATAGGAGGGCATAAGAAAAGAACAAGGTATCTGCCGTACTTCAAGCAGTGGAAATCAGTAACACTTAATTTTTTTCCCATCCATTGGCACATCAGAGATTAATCTAAACTTGTGTGGGTTAACAAGAGGAAAGTGTTTGTAGAAACATCATTTGTCTGAAGGGTGCCTGTGTATTCTCGAGCTGTTGATTGAATAATGTTTGTGGAAAAGATTGGAGTGACTTACCTGTAATAAATACAGTGATATAATTTACTAGGAATTTTTAAAGTGTTGCTCAGTGTTTAAATTAAAAAGATGAGTTTGAACAGGCATGGACTTGATGAAAACAGTTGGATCATCTTTCAGAGTTAGCAGATATTGGTCATGTGTAGGTGGACTCTTTAAAATGTAAATCAGGATAAAATGAGCTGTTAAAAGCATACTGTGAGTAGGTTTTGTTGGATTTGTTTGTGATCAAATAATGCAGGCATGGATTTGTGAAACATAAGAAGCAAAAATTCCTTCTTTATGGATAGTTTTTGATAAGCAACAAGAAAGTAATATCTACTCATTTCTAAACCTCCCCCTCCTGTAGCTTTTAATATTGCACACCTGTAGTTCAGTCATAGTTGTAATCCAGCACAGGTATCCATATGGACAGCAAATCTTTTTTTAAAGGCTGAGGGGGAACAAAAACAGTTTTCCATTCCGTTTATCCTTATGAAAAGTCAAGTATTGTGCTTGACGATCCCACAGTTAGGAAAATGAACTGCAGCCAGATGGGGCTTGCATGTTATAGCAAAGCTGTTTAATTATCTGACTTTCTCCTGCCTTTACAGGCTCAAAATGTGAGAGTTTTAAGGCATTAAGTATTTTATTAGACTGACTGTCATTATTAATGGCATTACATGTCAGTTGGTGCTTTTAAATCAAATTTGTTGGTTCCACAGCAGTTGTGCTTAGTGCTGTAGAAGAGGGGAGCGAGGTGAAACTAAGGGTAAAATCTACTGCTTTTATTAGTTTCAGAAACAGTATTGTTGGTTGGGTAAGAAATAGTAAGCTTGACATTCAAATACTCTTAAAAATCCTGTATGTGTTGTGCTGAGCAATAAACAGAGTCTGTTTGCTGTAGTATTAACTGCTACAAGGACACATGAGTGTTCTTAAGAGTGGTGTATGTTTGTGTGCTAACACCCCGAATGATGAGACTTGATTGCTTTATATGGAGTTGAAACAACCATTTCTCAGCACTTTGTCTTAGAAAGAGGTATACAGCTGTTACTTTTTAAAGGTTTTACAGTGCTCTTACTTGAGTGGCTGAGAATGAATTAATTTGTGACCATTTGTTATTTCAAGGATTCTATTTTTTTTTTTTTTGTTATGGAAAATAGTCCTAATTTCTGTTAATATCTGAAGTGAATGGTCACCTGTGTTGCTGTTTCTATTTATGAACTTCTGTTTACAGAGAGTCTTTATTTGGTTCTTTTAAAAACATATTTTATTAGAATAGTCACAGCATTTCAAAGACTTTCTTGCCAAAATTGGATCGATCTTCTGCACTGCCATACAATGTTAGTTGCATTAATTAAGACATCCTTGGCTGCTTCTGTTGCAAGTGAACATATCAAAGTTTATATCTTCCACAGTGTGTTTGGAAATAATGTCATGTGTTGAACAAACACCATAATTGCATTGTGTGTAGGCTTTTGACAGGACTCACATGAAACAATTGAGGAATCAGTTAAAGTTGGAATGCTAATAGTGTCCGGAGCAAGCAGTTGCCTGTGAATTGTAATTGAATGGAAAGAGTATCAGAATTCCATGAACTGTTTTGAGAAATTAACCTAAAAACTCTTCCAGCCTGTAATAATAATATAATAATACTGTTAAAGTACAGTATAATTATTTCATTTTTATTTAAATTCTGTAGAGCAAGTGTTGCTTAGCGCACAATGTTAATTGCTGCATAGTAATAATTTTCTCTAGCTTTAATGTTCTTCTGATAAAGACCCTTTTTATAGGTGCATCAACCAAACACTTCGCTTTTGGGTTATATCCACTTTGAGACTAGATGCACTTGCCATTTCTTGTGGGTTGGATGAGTGGGAATGTGTAGGTGATGGGCACACCTGCCATTCCCACAGGAGCACCTCTTTTTTGGAGGCTGTTTCACTTCTGCTTTAGCTCTTCCTTTCACGTTTCAGAGTTTCAGAACTGTTTTTGTTTCCCCGACAAAGTCATCAAGGCATGAATATTTGCATTTTCAATTAAAAAAATAGGAATATGAACTGCAAACAGGTATGAAAATATTAAATGCCTCTTTTGTTTGCAGGAAAGACTATGTGGAAGTATTTGAAACTCTGCATTTCCTACTGGAGGGGTTTGTGTACATTTTCTATCCATGACATAGAAAATGAAAGATAAAGTAGTTCATGAATTGTATAAAATGTGATCATTCTTCTGGCTTTGTGTTGCTGTGCACAAAATGCTTCCTTTTCATGTGTCTGCAGCAGAGTCTTTTGTGGAGTTAGTTGCCAGGTCAACTTTCCTGTTTGCTGCTACCTTGTTCTGGGATCCAAAGTCTGAGCTCATGGAAAAAGCAACTTGTATTCCCTTGCAGAGATCTTAGCGGAGATGTAAGCTTCGCAGTGCTTGGTGATCAAAGTTCATCTACCTCTCTTGGGCAGCAGCTGACAGTTTTGGGGAATATGTATGTGGATCAGTCAAGGTTGAGTTTCTTCTCCAGCGAGCCCCAGAATTTAAGTAATTAATTTCTCAAGTAGCAGAGACTGTACAGTATAGCATACTTTGCAGTCCCTGTTCTGTATGTAATTATTGGTTTAAATATTTCTTCCTTGAAAGCTTAAAACTTCATGTTAAGTAATATGACATCTTGTGAAATTCAGTCGGTTAATAGCACGGTACTAATGAAACTTCTGAAGCTGTGGGCTTTGCCATTTTGAGATGTCCTCTGTCAATTCCATTGACTTCTACAGATTCTAAGCTTAACTGATGAGGTTTTAATATGTACATCAAACTCATTTGCCTCAACTGTCATGTAGGACTGATGACAATTATTTCTAATGTTTTAGCTATCATACTATGCTGCTCTTCAGAGTACAGCTGTAGCTGTAGCAGGCAGCTTTTCAGTATAGGCACGATTCCTTCCAGTATACTGGTCTTCTGTAACCTCACTTCCACCTTTTTTTGTTTGTATCCTTATAGAGAATGACAAAGGAGATGCTTGGAGTGCCATGCAAACAATAGAAAACCCTAAAGGCATTCATTTATTCATTCATGATTTATGGGCTTGGAAAGAAAGGTCTTATCTTTCTCCAGAAGTAAAAGAAAACAAAGTGAACAGAAGTGCCAGAAAATAAACAGTAGCATATTTCTGGTTTTCAATCAAGTTTCAAATCAAGAAAACAAAACATTTAACACTAATCTATAACATGGAGTTTCAGCCGTTCTTAGATTCCTCATTTAATATGCTTCTGTTACTATTCCTCATCTATTATGCTCCATAAAACAGCTGAAAAAATTATTTTCTCTATGTGGATTTTTTGATTAAGCTCTTTTAACCTATTTGTTCTTTTGCTTCCAAAGCTTTACAAGTACTTTTTATGAGAAAGAGACTTTAACTGTTGTTGGTTTGGTTGTGGTTTAGCTTATTTTGTGATATAAATATGCCAGCCTTTCCAGTCCTCTTTGTACTTATTTTTCTTTAGGCAGTGCTTAAAAAAGTAAAAATGTTATTGTTTGAAGTGTTTTCAGCTAGGAAGAGTTATTTCTGGCAGAGAATGTGCCTTCTCTCGGCCAGCCTGCATCTGCTGTTTTGTAACGGTTTCCTGTCAGGAGGCCTGATCCATGAGCTCTTTCCTCCCCGGGTAGTTAGGGAATTAGGGTGAATGAGAATTATTGCCAGAATCCACATGACAGGTAACATGGAGTAAATGAATTGGTTCGTGGACTTGTTTGCAAGTAGTACTTCCACCTTGTATTAAGACCACACTCGTGCAAGTTTGAGCTTGAGCTACAGGACAGGTGAATGACCTCATCACCGGAAAAAGGGGGCGAATTGTGCTTTCCCAGTTCTGTTAGCTCCACAACTTTAGAAAGCTTGGTTGCAACACTAGGTGTAGTTCACTTCAGGTATTGAATTTGTAGTATTTATGCACGTACAATTTAGGTATTAAGAAGTTTTAATAGGCTTTGGTAATCTGGCACAGTGCGTAGGAAGTGCGTACGTGGGAGCTCCGCTGGCAAGTTCGAACCAGTCTGCACTCTCATGCTTGTAATTGTGAGAAGCAGCTGAGGACAGTGACCTCTGGCACAACCGTGTGGATGTATATCCACAGCGACAATGCAAAACATGGATTTGGTTGGGGTTTTGTTTTTTTTTTTTTAAAGCAGCTAGAATAGAAAAATAACTTTCATATGAAACTATCTTATTATCAAAGTACTTGGAGAATTTTCAATTTGCTTTGCACAGCTGTGTTACCTTCAGTACTGAACACTACTTTCATACCTACATTTTTTTTAATGGATCTTGCAGATTTTTTTCTCTTCCAAGTTAGGCTTTCCTTTCTTCTGCAGTAACATGTGTTTTTAATATAATGAAGAATAAAGTTGAACACTCTTCAGAGCTATACTCTATTACAGATATCTTGAGAAATTTTCTACTGTTCCATAAGTTAGTTAGTTTCATTTTATAGAAAATTTCTCTGCAAATTTCATTTAATCAAATCCTGAGCTTTATCTGACAATGATGATGTTCAGTCATTTTCTATTTGAGCTATTTTTATTGGGTATTCTTTCAGGAGTTAGGTAATGGGAGGTTTTTTCCATAACCTACAAAAATTACAGTATGTACTTTTACTGCAATTCGGAGAAAATAAATCTCTCACCAGCCTTTTTTTTTTTTTTTCTTAAATTCAGATTAATTGTCTGTGGTGGTAGTTGTTCATTTAACGATTTCTAACAAGGTCATATATTGAACAATAACATCTATAAAAGATTGCAGTAGCCTTCTGAGATGGTGGACTTCTGTAAGGTAAGCATTTTGTGTGAAAGGTAATACACTGGAGACAGCAGTGTTGTACATCATTCTAGGCATGAAAAAGCTATTAAATACACTGAATGAATGAGAAATGTGGCGCTGTTGTTGGCACTCTCCTGTTCCACAGACTTGCGTGTAGGCAGGGCAGACTCCTTTTCTTGCTCTTTTCAAGAGGCCATTTGCTGGTTTTTGTCAAAAAGAAAAGCCTCCCTCCCTCCTTCCCTTTTTTTTAAGCAAAAGCTCTCCAGGCCCTGTGAATTATTAAGATCTGTTAGCACAGTTGCTCTTTCTTTGGGAAATTGGCTGTCAGAAGTAGCAAGAGAGCTCTTAGGAGTCTCTTTGCTTTTGATTAAGTGGAACAGTTGGATCGGTAACAGATTCCAGATTTTATATGACAGTTACTCATTTCTACGCAACCTGTGCGATTAGAACAAATTCTCTGAAATATGCATGTGTAGCTACATGCATATGCATATGTAAATATAAGAATTTGCCCTGATCATAGGCATTGTGTGTATATACACCCACAAACACAAAATGGGACCTGCTTTAGATTACTGTAGTATTCTCTTTGCATTTCTTTGAGCACAAAATATTAGAAAATATATACAGAGATGGATTTTATACTGGCTGTCTTCTTACTAAGTGGAATCTACAGTGATACAATAAACGTTGTGTCACTCTCAGTATAACATAATTTGTATTTGCCACCTATTAATAAAATTATAGTACAAATTCTTTAAAATTCTGAAGTGTTGGTTTTGAAAATAATCTTTGGAAGAATTGAAATACACAGCTTTTCTTTGTAGAACTAGGAAGACTGGCAGTGTATAATATTTTTGGAGCAGGCTGTCTGTTTTCTTTATCTTCTCTAAGGTGAAGAGGATTTCTCCTTAAGTCCATCTTGTCCATCAGTTATGGACAAATGGATGCACTTGATTTAGTTTTCTGTTGAGCCCATTTGCAATGCACTGTGTTGTGGTACGTTCATGTCTGTGGAGGTAATGAATATGTATTGCGGCGGAAAGCTTTTTTGATAAATGTTTTGAAGTTTACCTTTTCTTGAAACAGGTTTTCAGTGCTGAGGATTAGCTTACTGAACAGTTAGCATATATTAGCATATATAACTTTCTGTATGGTGGAATGAGATTTGTTTGTTGCATCGTATGAAATATGTTTGCATCTTTTAAAAGGACTATTTTACTCTTAGCAGACATTTCTGGCCTGGGCTGGTTTAAAAAGCTGGAAAGACCATGGAGTTGAGCCTTCTAAAGGGGCAACAGGATTTAGAGAACTTGGAATTTTCTAATTTCAGTGCCATCTTCTGGACTCTACTTGGACAAACTGATGCCTGCTATTTGAGTATTTTTGATCTCTGAAGAACTGGCTGAGCTGCTAGGCTGGGAGAGAAATGGTTAGTGTTTCAAGGTCCAATTGGCATTCAAGGTTAGCAACACTGTTTCTCGAGAGTTAATACTGGATTTGATGCAAAATGTTGCACCCAGGATGGAATAAAGTCATGCACCAACCATTACAGCCTAGGGCCAACCAAGCAGCTTTGTAGAAAATGATCTGGGGTCTTGATGGGCAGCAAGTTGAATATGAATTAGTAGTGATGCCCTTATGGATAATTGCCTGTTGCTTTGGGAAGTGATTATTCCTTCCTGTTAGGCACTGGTGAGGCTGCATCTGGAGTACTGCGTTCCATTCTCTGCTGCTCAGATGGGCGGGCTGAGGTGAGTCTGGCAGAAGGTGGCCCAAGCACGTGCAATAGCAGGAGGCTGTGGGTGCTGCTCTCTCCATTGTCTGAAGAAGAGAAGATGAAAGGAGGACATGATTGCGGTGTCTGAGTGGCTCTGCGAGAGGAGGAAGCAGACTCCTTCTCTGTATATGCCCAAGAAAAATGAAAGACAACAGAAACAAGTTGCCACAAATGGGCGGAAATTTCAATTAGGTATCAGAATCAGAAAATCCAACAAGGATGTTCAAACACTGGAACAAGTTGTCCAGAGAGGTGGTGGAATCTTTATCACTGGAGATGAAGACTTGCAAATTTGTCTGAGAGCAGTGTTACCTAATCAAATCATGATCCTGTTATGACCAGAGAGGTTACATGGGTTGGCCTCAAGATGTTTTCAGTCTAATTTACTCTGTGATTCCTTTGCTACAGTATTTTTTGGAAACCAACACTTGAGGACTTCTGTGGCCCAGAACAGATGTAGCTGCAGGCCTTGTCTGCCAGTTGGCTGTTTTCTGGTTTAATACAAGGTTGATCTTATGAAATTGGCCATAATGAGTGAATGAACATTATGAATAGAATTTCTCTACTTAGTGTGCTCTTTGTGCCACATAACTTCTGCTTTGTGAAAATTGCTCCCTTTTATTTCAGCTTGTTTTCTGAGGTAGAAAATACATTTTTCTATAGTATTTAAGTCTTAAAGAAATTAAAGTTCTCTGATCTGTGAAGCATCCAGTTTGCTATTAGAGTAGCTTGAACATTCATTGGTGGTGACGCACTGTGCTCTCACCCCTTCTTATATCCTGAAAAACATTTTGTTACTATTCTGTAATACATCCTTAAAAGAAGACTACAGCAGTTGCCATCTCTCTGTCCTTTCACACTTGTTTTTTTTTCTTTTAATGGGCTAGGGTTGCTTTCTGTTTGAATTTAAAATCATAATTTCTGGAGATATAGCAGTCAAGACTCAGGATAATGCAAATTGAACAAAAGGAGCATTTCATGCCAAGTTGTACAAAAGATATCAAAATTAAAAGACTCAGTGCATTCACAAACTTCTGTAACCAAAGGCATGAGCCAATCCTAGCCTGTCTTACAGATTTTACTTGGTCATCTGCCTGGGATGGATGTCTGTGCTTTGTTAGGTCTTTTTTTTTTTTCTATGAGAATGTATGGTGTAGCTGCTTTTAATTACCTGCTGCTTTCCTCTTCTGTATTGTAATTTGAACATCAGAATATTCTGTGACTTTCTAACGGAACTCTCTTAATAAGAAAGGTGTTTTGAGGGAACCTTACTCTGAATGAAGGTGTGCTGTTTCGGCGGTGGTGAGGAGTTTGACTGTGTGAGATCCTGGGTGAGTGACATGCTGAGTAATCCATTCTCCACCTAGAAATCATGTTTTAAAAAATTAGAGGAAGTTGGTAAGAGGGTGTGAATAATTTGTGAAATGTAATCAAGGTATTTTTTTAGCATGTTATCTGCTTCCTCTTTTAGGAAAATATTTCCTCCAAACTATCGTCATATAAAGCTCCATCGTGCAATTTTATACTCTGAAACCAAAGCCTGCTGTTGGGGAAGTTGCTAATTAGGCAGAAATAGGATTTAACCTATCTTATCTTTAAAGGCCAGTTTATCCTGTCATATCTACATTCAGTCATGAAAGCACAAGCATAGTCTCTTTTTAATACAAAACATTAAGTCCTGGCTTTGGGTTGAACAACATTTTCACCAATTTCCATGGGCCAGAAGCTGTTCCTTGTTTTCAGACAGATTATTGAGTATCTGAGGAAAAATGATTTGCTAGCTACAGTATGATTACTTGGCACACATCTTTGTGTTGAAAAGTTAATGAAATTGGTAAGGAGTGGGGCTGGGTCTATGTAACAGCAGCCCCATGGATTAAGTGAAGGCAAGATTAAATAAAAGCATATTTATGTGTTAATAAAACTGGATCTACAGCTACCCGAAATATAAAAGATTTTGGAAAGGCTGTGCAAAAGCTACACCAGGCAAGGTGAAAGGTTTCCCGTGAAGTAACACTGCAATTGCAAAAGCAGGAGTACTGGTTAGTGAATTGTTTATTTTAGAGAAGCAGGAGAAATTATCAGAGAAGCTGGGTCAGGAAAACTGGAGCCGTGATCAGAATAAACTTTGGAATGGAGCCATAAGAAAACCTCAGAAACTGTTTAGAACATTTATTGTGTAGAAGGAAACTTGGAGCTGTGAGCAGAATTGCTATTTCTTGCTGTTTGATTTCAGCTCTGTTCAAGGAACTAGAAAGAATCTTGGGATATAGCCTTAATCTCTTCTTCAGTGATTAAAATCTTCTGAAGGTGGTGTGCCTAGCATTGATTCTGGTAGGCAGTGTGCTTCTAGGGGCTAAATGTGCAAGTAAAGCTGGATTCAAGTTTGGATCCATATTGCTATGATAAATAGATAAAATAGCTTAGGAAAGCTTTTGTTAAAATCTGTGGTTACTTGTATATCCTTTTTGTGCCTTGGAGGAAGTTGGAATGGTTTGTTAGTTAAAGCACGAGATTTAAAACTAAAGAAATGTTGGATTTCGTTGTTAGCCAGCTTCCAGCCGGAGCTATGGTGTGTCTTGTTCTTCCGCACAATTAAAAAAATAAAAAAGACAAAATGCCTCTTCCCTTACAGAAGGACTGTGTTTCAAATCTTTTCTGTCCTTCTAAAGCTGTTTGAAGGACTGTGTATTTGAAAATATTCTTATTAATAAAAACATGCACATAAACTATCTTAAAAGTTAAAATATCATTATGCTTTATATAGGTATAGTGCATTTGGCTTCAGATTAGATTACTTCAGCTAAAGGTAACAAAAGCCAAAAAAAAATATTTTACTTTGTTGGTGTGACCCACAGAACAGCTCCAAACAGTTCTGAAACCTGCTGATTTTTAAAGAAAAAAATTCCCTTTACTTCATCTTCCAAAAAACTCTGACAGGTGGTGAATCATGTTTAAAGTGGAGTTTCCATTCCAAAAGCGCAGAACACAGTAAACACCCATAGTATTTATACAAGGGCTTAGACCAATTCTTTTTCCCCCTCTGTTTCAGCTTTCTTTACTGATTTTTGTTTCCTGGAATCAGTTTTTCAGTATAGCTGTAATGTAACATTGTGAAGCTCTGCTGGAAGACAGTAAAATGTGAGCAGTGTGCCTGTTTTTTCAGAACCGAAGGTAGGACAAAGGTAAAAATTTAGGTTTGGGTAATAATGCCTCTCAGTCTCATAGTTACAAGAATATTGGATGTACACAGTGGCATGAAATAGTGGTGATGACTTATTGTTTGTTTATTTATCTCTTTTCTGTCAGTAAGCTGTAGATGAGATATGTAGGGAATGTATCTTCTATAGATTGAGATACTTGTTGCACTTGTTTTATGACCCATGGGTAATGTCTGCAGTATGTCGCCTTTTGATTACAGAAGAGGCTGTAAAGAATTTCATGAGTTAAGGAGTAGAAAACAAAGTAAATACAATAGCAAAACCTCAAAATAATACATGAATAACATGTAAATTTAAACTGATATGAATAGTATGTGCCTATGTAAGTGATAGGTTTGAATATTGGCACTAGTGAAAGGGTAAAGATATAAACACTTGAGCTATTATTTTCTTGCTCAAATTTAACATTATCTGAAACTTGCTTAAAACTTTGATTAATGCAGCTGGTTGTATAGCTTGCTGCAAAGAGTTAAGCAGTCTTTTCGTGTCACTGTAGATGGAATTGTTGCATGTTTGCCTGACAACCACCAAAATTAATTTAATAAAAATAATATAATTTATTTTTTAAGTGGAAGGATAAAATACTTCTGAGTCATGATGGAGTTCAGCAGTCAAGTTTATGAATTTATGAATTGCTTCTGAGCTTATAGGTAATCCACTTTTTTAGTGGTGCACATGTAGATTAAATGACAACTTCAGACATGTTTCAGATGTTACTAATAATGCAATTATTCCTATAGCAAAATGCAAGGAAAGCACAATTAAATGAAAAAATTTACGTTTTGGTCTCCAGGAAAGAGAGTATACGCCAGCTAACGGCTGTCAAATCTTTTAAGCCTTTGGGTGTGTGGAGTGGTTCTGAATGATCTTTAATATCAAAATCAGGTTAGCCCTTAGGATGGAAGACTGTTACAGTAGGAGAATAAATAATTAGAAATTATGTTTTGTTTTTCAGCAAATAAGACGTTCATAAGAAAAAAATATGACTAACCTAATAAAACATTTAGGATATTTTTCCTCATTAGATGAAATAAATTTGAACAGCTGCAAAAAATAAGCCCTACATATCAAGTCGATACTGTATTCAGTTAAAAAATTAAAAAGACAAATCTGTAATTTGCATAAATTGTCATGTTTGCATGCACGTTGGAAGAGGTACACAGTGCTCCTTCATTTTAAGCAATTAGTATTCTCTGAAGGTTCAGAAAACAGAAAGCATGCTTAAAGAGGAAACCAAGATGTAGAATGTAGTTACATTTTTAAAACATCACTGACAGGAACTGGAATGCTGAGAGTTCTCAGGTGGAGTACGAGAATAATAAAAACAAAGTCATAGTCTTGGTAAATTTAGCTTTTGATTTGCACGCGGTTGTGAAGCAGTATCTCTGCTGTCTGCCTTCTAGGTATGTTTCCCCGTTTTTGTATTTTTAGTAGTGAGAGAAACATTATTTTATCAGTGTCTTCTTTCTTTAAACTACAAATTAGTGTAAATTAATCACAGTTATTGGTTGCTTCTGAAGGAAGCCCTTCTAGGATGGATGGCTTTTGTGTGTGTTTAATATGTTGATACTTCTTGTCAAATAGACTTTCTCACACTGAGTGTTCTCTGAGTAATGGAAGATGAGAGGGTAAGCAAATAAAATCCTCATTTATTCAGTGGCTTATTGTTTCTCTATTTCATCCCTGAAAACCTCTGAAAGATTAATTAATGGATGACAAACATCTCAGCTTCAGATATCCATCTGAAATACATGATGTATCTTACAGCTCATAATAAATTTATTATTACATTAGCAGTAAAAAGATATGAAATATTGAGAAACTGACAGAAACCCAAAATCTCCAGCCTAATATTGATAAAGGGACAAAGAATTGTTCCACAGTTGTGATATTCCTTTACCAGTCCAGAGAGTTTAGCTCTTAATCAGTGTCACCAAAGCAACCTCTGTGCACTGTGCCATATTTTCCAAGAGGAAGGCAGAGCAAACAAGCAAGGGGGGGGAGACTGGCTTGGTACTTGGTTTTGTCTTCCTTGTAACAGTAGAGTTATGAAGTTTGTTCTTACAAAGCACTACAAAATGTCATAACATAAAATGCCCTTTTTAGGCCTCTGTGGATGCTATGAAGAAGTTATTTATGCATTGCAGCTTTTTTGCCACTGAAACAGGATTAAGGTATCTTAGATATTCATGCAGTTGTTTTTAAGCCCTTGAGGCTCTACAGAAACACGACATTGTAATTACTTGGTGTTACATGTGTAGCTTGTTTAGACATTTCAGAGAGGGATATGTTGTTTATGGCATGTGAACCCTGGTGTACAATCATGTATATTGCAGAAATTCTGTTTAAACAATAATTAATCATGCAATTTATTTTCTATTTCCAGATGATTATTTCCCCTTAGGCCTGTATTTCAAGTGGTATTGGAAATCTTAGGTGTGCTTGCCTCTAGAAGGAGATGCTTCCAGCTATGTTTTCAGGATCATCTTAGTTTGAATCTGATCTACTTCCAAAAGAAACAGCTAATTCCTTCCTCCCTGTCTCCAGATGGGCTTTTCTGCCCCCATCGTTGTCACTGTTAGTGACTGCACGTCACAAGAGGTCTGTGTGATTGCAAATTCTGATAGGAACTGAAAAACAGTATGAGGAAAAAGTGGGGATGGCAGAATGGAAGAGAAATAGGGGGAAGAAAAAATGATAGAGGGAAGGGTCAGGCTGTAGAAGCCAGGGAGCAAATGTCACACGCAATGATAGAATATATATTCAGCCTGTGTTGTGACATGGATATTAAGCTGTAAAGTTGTAGACCTTGAAATACCCTGAGGGCCTTCAGTGTAGCAGCCTCTAAACTAAGAAGAATGGAGACTCAAGTGCTTATACAAAGTTCAGAAACTCTTCCCTGTGTTTTTCCTAATGCTATTCCTGAAATGTGTTTCAGGACCCTCATTGCTGTCAAACCAAAGTTTTCTGTGCTCTCTAAGGAAAACAGTCTTAGATGTGAATTGTAAAAAATATATAAGGTGACATTCTGGGAGGTCTCAAAAAAAAACCAACCAACCTGGGTTTAAGTGTAAGTAGGGACCTAAGCTGTCATATGTGACACCTGGGGTAAATCTGTGGCCTTCTTTAGGTACCAGCACAGGAGCAGAACCTGTATTCCCAGAGAGCTGGATGCTGTGTAGCTGTGCTGAGCACAGCAATAAGTCCTGACTGGTGAGGGGGTCTGAGCTCTTGCTTTAGGTGTTGAGTAAGCATGACTTGGTCACATTGCCGTCTGTGCAAAGCTTCTGCATGTCTCTGAAGTTTTCAGTCATAATTTTAGCAGACCTGCACACAGATGAAATCAACAGCAGAGTATAGTCCCCACCTCTAACAAGGTCTGTAATTCCACCTGCACTTGCAGAGTGGTACACGTAGCAGCCATTATCAGATTGCGTGTGCGCACATAAATACGGAGATGATTTCTGCTCCCTAAGAATTTTTTACGGCTCCTGATCGAGAAGCTACCTGTAGTTGCTTTTTTTACAGCCTCTGGAAGAGAGACAGAACAGGAATGGCCGACTAAATTAGAGCCTGTGGTCATACTGTTGAACAGCATTCTGTCCTATTTGTCAGATAGTACTGCTAGACTGTAGCTAGAATTAGGGTGTGTCTGAAATTCATGTAAGGAATTTAGTATAGTAAATGTAAATCACTTTGATAGGACATGTTTTAGGGTATTTTCATGAGAATAACTATTTTCCTTTCTCTGATAAAGCAGATAAAAAAAATTAGAAGGGGAAGGAGACCTAAATAGTCTCACTTTTTTTTTTAAGGTTTATTTTAATTTTCATTTCATCCAAAGTTTGAAATAACTGGTGGTGTTTTGTGCAGAAATGTCACTTACAGCAAGTCTCCTGAATTGCTCTAAACTGAATTCTTGGACACCTTTATGTTCTCATCGAATGAGAACTGTTTTTTTGCTTAACAGAAACCCCTTCTGCTCTAGCAGTAACTGCACATGTACACTTGGCTTTGAGTCTGCTGAAAATTGTTGCAGAAATCTTAAGTGTAAAGTTAGATAGCTGTCCGGCCTAGCAGCTCACTCAGAGGGATGCCATTTGGTGTGCTGTTCAGCACTGCTAACGGAACGGAGTGAAAGGCAACCATTGGAGGAGAGCATCAGAGTGTATGGTCCTTCAGGCTCTTATCACTTATTCCAGTCAAATTCGAATCTATTATTTAGCAACACAAACCCTTGAGTTTGTTTCTAATTTTCTGAATGATCCCATCACATTTTTAATGCCCAGTCTTACACGTTTGTTAGTCCTAGATGTGAAAAACTGAGGGATTTCTTTTTTCTTCTTTTTAAGATGAATGAGTTCATACTGTTTGGTCTTTATGGATGATGGTGTGGAAGCACAAATATTGAGTAGTTACTTAGTTAAAGTCATCACTTCATGAACAAGAGGAAAAGCAACAAAATACAGGATTTCTCATTTTTAGAGCCTTATCCATTGCTTCCTATATTTTTTTTATCTTTTAAAGGGATGAGGCTTGTTAAAATGAGCTTTTTCTGCATTTTGATTATTTCCGTTAACAAATACCCTAAGTAGTGAATATTCCATTGCTTTATTAAAAAACAAAACCAAAAACCCCACCTAAAGAAAAACCCTCAAAACCAAACCCACAGAAAAACTCCCACAAACGCAAGGCAAAACCAGGCAAAGCTGGTTTTATTTGAAGCATTAGTTTCTACTTCCTTGTGGCTCTGACTTAAAGACATAAATTGGGATAGCCAATGTGGTTTGTGGGGAACTGACAAAGTAAAATTTCCCAGTATTTTCTTTGAAATCATATTTTCTGTTAATAAATATAATATTTAAAAAATATTTTTATTTAACTTACTCTCCCTCTTTTCAGACCTAGATATGTTGCTGCATAGTGAGTGCAGCTATATATATATTTAAAAAAACTGGTATTGAATTCTGAAAAGTTAAAAGGTCTTGTTTTTCAAAAATCAAACCATTCCAGATCAGTTTTAACCTAGATATTTTAAACGTGATTTGGTTTGAGAGAAACAGTTCTGTGAATGCTAACTAGAAAATATATCATCCCTCTGGGCAGATGCCATTAAATAAACATGTGTTCACTACTACATAAGAATATTATTTTTTCTAATGTGGCATATGCATGACAAGCACAGAAGGCTTAACTGTCAAACTTGAAAAAATATCTGTATAGCTAATTCTGAGCTTGCTCTTAAACTAGCTTTTGCATATGCTGTAAGTGTTGTTTTTGTGCATAAAATTCTGTACTTTTGCTTTTAAATATCCATTATAATACTGGGACTATAATGAGCCATAAAGTAATAGAACATCACTGAACCCCTCACAGGAAAATTATTTAAAGGAGAATATATGCTGATATAAATTAGATGGTATTAAAACACCTGACATACGTCAGTATAATTTGTGATTAATTTGATTTGATTGAATAATTTTGGAGAAAACTTTCTTCTTTTTAGCCATTTTGAATAGGCTGAACAGAGTGAAATAATAAAAAAAAAAATCCAACTCTCTTAAAATGAGATCAGTTGAAGTGCATTTTGGAAAATGTAAATTCTTTGTAACCTATCTTTAAAGGGAGATTCTGCAGGTAATTAGCACAAAATCCATTTTACTGGACATTGTACTTGTTAAATTAAAAAAAAACCCAAACCAACAAAACCAAACCACAAAAATTTGTCTTTTAAAATGAAACCTTCAGATTCCTGGCTTTTATAGATCTTCTGGCCTGAATAAGCAAGATAAAAGAAATGCAAGGTTTTCTGGATAGAAAGACATCTCAACCCAAGATTTTTAATTATTCCCTATTAATATTATCAGCAACCTGCCAGAGTGAGAACAGTGCAGAAATCCTCTGGTTAAATAATCAGATTCTGTTGTTTTAACTTGTGGAAACGGGCTGTTCCTGAATCACAGTTACTGGATTATGATGTGTTGTGCATGCTGATTAATGTATGTGGTAGTACTCTGTTGGGATGTTATAATGTTAATTTTTCAAAAGTGTTGTAATTTACATTGAAATTAATGAGATTCAAAAAACCCCATGTATTTCAGCTATTTCGATATGGGCAATTATAGATGGTGTTTTTCTTCTGTTAGATATTGTTCTGTTCTGGAGTTTTCATTATTCTGGTTCTTGAGGAAGTGAGAGATTTTTTTTTATTTTTTTTTTTTCCTCCTCCTCTTCTGACTCCCCTGAGGAAAAACGAGGGTTAGTGTAGAACACGGGAAGGTTTGAGCATGGCGTACGTGTGGGATGATGTTGGTATGCTGAAGGGGGTTTTTCCTACAAGGGAGAAGGGAAGGGATGAAGGAGCCCTGTGAAAAGTGTTCTGCATTTGTGCCTCGTTTCTCACCTCCTCTTTCCATCAGTTTAAAATTTATTTTCTCTTGTGCAGCCAGATGTAATGTTTACTTTGGACCAGTGGGAATAAGAGCCCTTACTATGAGCATAAATGCAAAAATTGTATTAGATTTGAGTGTTTGGTATTAAAGGATAGGGAATAGGTTGACTGGAGTTTGCTGTAAACCATTAGAAGCTGATAGGTATGTCAGTACTTAAGTGGTTCTAGAAGAAAAGAAGAAATTCTGGATAAGAAGTGAAAAATTTTGGTCAAGGTGGTCTTTGACATTTCCAGAATTTTTAATTCTGTTTTTGTCATCTACACTATAGTTTGCTTATATCCTTGGACTAGCAAACTCTTGATGACAAAGTTCAGCAGCAAATAATAGTTGTATCTGGTTTTTGGATGGAGAGAGGGTGAGTGGTTTGAGGGTGTCCTGAGGAACGATCAGGATTGATTTATGAAATTAGCCAGGCTGGAGACCTTAAAAAGATTAGCTTGGTTCAGCACATCGTCTTTCTGTTGACAGCTGCCTATAAATGTCATCTCTTCTCTCTAGGCAAAGGTCTGTGTGAGTGGGCTATGCAGCATGGAAAGCCTCTACTCCAGGGCAACTCTCTCTCAATAGCTGCTTCTGGGCCTGAATGGCATGAGCAAAATTAAATGATTGCTTTTAAAGGGTCCATTGTAAACTTAAATATAATTGTCAACAGAGATTACATTATTAACAGTGTCTTCCTTTCCTAGATGCTGTACAAACATTATCTAATTAATCAAATCTATCTGGACAGTTAAAATAAACAATCTTGCCGTGATGCGTGTCTGCAGAGAGCAGGAGAAAATGATGTTACTGTCTGGGATCTGGATAGTCACACTGGTGGGATGTCTTTGCAGAAGACTTGCACTGGTGGGTTCTTTGCAGAATGGAGTTGTCAGACAGCTTCTTGAAGGCTCCAGATGAAATTTTTTGGTCACGAATTCATCTGTGACTTAACATTTGTCCGTGTTATTACAGAGCCAAAAAGTGATCCAGTGAAACCAAATTGTTTAACAGTTTTAGGCAGAAGACAGACAACAAAAGCAACTTAAGTTTACAGCAGCTTGTGGTTAAGGTGAGCTGTCACAAGTATGTGTATCACCTATCAGCCGTGTATTTTGGCCCTGGAAGAGATTGCTAGTTTCTGACTTTGAAGTAGTATGTTTCCCCAAACCTACTAAAAATGATGTGCAAAAATAAATACAGCACATTGCACCTCTCTTGGTTACTTGTTGTGAGTCCTACCAATGTGATCAGTTGCACCTTTTAATAAATTTTGAAAAATCAGGGCTTATTGACATTCTAGATATGGTCAATTACTTTTTAAGGTTTAAAGAAATGAAAGTTTAGTAATCATAATATTGGGAATTGTTTGAGAATCTGTATGTTGTAGATTTTTTTTTTTCAGTAATAATCACAGGGCCTACTTAACTAACTCCATATGGCCAAAAGCATGTAGTCAGCCTTTAAGTGGGACAAAGAGTGTTGGAGTCTTAATGAAATATGCAGTAATCATCAGGACTGTGTTAGCTCTTTACATTATTTCACATTGCTGCTTTGAAACAAAGAACAGGATGTGGCACATTTAATGCTTTCCCCTTGAGAATCAGTTGGAGTAAAGTTCAATTTTTAATTCAAAAGGCAAGGGAAGCTGTTACGGAATTAAAGATGTGCATGCTGCCCAGATGAGCTATAAATAACTGATCCACGCACAGCAAAACCTCTCTAATAGTCATGAAAAGATAAATGTAAACCCCTACGACAGCATACTCATCCTAAACCACCTCTCTTAGATTTGGGTTGGGTTTTTTTTTCTGCTGAGTAGTTTAGCTGCAAAAACCAGCAACCAGTTAAACTGAATTAACCTGGGAGATGCAAATAAGAATTATACCTTGCAAATATAATTGCAAGTGCCTTTTGTTTCATTGCTACGTGAATGTCTTCTCACTGTATAGTTTGCTATTCACACTTTGTGTGATCTTGTGTGACAAAACACTTAATGCTTGTGGCTGTTGGGGTGTGCATACAACCTGTGCTGCTCGGTCTTCTGAGGCAGGAGCAATAGAGTGGCAGCAATCTTGATTCTCTTGGCTCCCATCATTATTTTTTCGATTGACTGTCCAATTTACTTTTTAGCTTCTGGTGCCAAGTTTGTATAGCCAATGGTTTGGGTAGATTTTAAGGAATATCAAAGAGGTGTTGAAATTTCTTCTGTCTCTAGCTGACTAGCATACCAAACTATTACACACACTGAGACTTCACAGCTTAGTGCCAGAATTTATTCAGCTTGTTTCAGAGGAATCTAAAAGTCAGAGATAGGTGAGCTAGCAAGTAGGACTCTATTCTTTGTCAGTAATTCTTGGGTCATATGCCAAGGTCAAGAAGAGAGTATTCCAATACATTATTGACGGCTGAATCTGTAGTTTTTTACCAGTACCATCATGGAAGGATGCTTCTTGTCAGCAAGCTGCAGTGGGATCCTTCTGACATATGTCTGTGGTTCTTGCAGACATTGAACACTACCTTGTATTTCTAGCTGTTGAAAAGACGGCTAGCATTGATAAGGTAGGTGTACTCCTACAGGGGCTGCTTGGTTAAAAATAACATACCAAAGAGCAGTAGTTACTGTAGGGTAACTATTCTTTTTTGGCAGAACTCCCGAAGTGAAAATGTTGTTATTGTATTGAGGTAATATTTCAATCTTGATAGATTTGAAATTGCTTTTGAGCTTCCTCCCTCCCATTCTGTTGTTTGGATTAAAATGTATTCTGGTATCCACTGGGCAGCCAGCCAGTACTAAATTAACAGCTTCCACTGAAAAGCCTTTATGTGTTCCAAGGTTTTAGTGTGCACTTGTTTGACATGACTATCTCAGAGTTTGGAAGGTATCATTCCTAAGCATTATGAGTACATAATACATTAAGTTCTTTTTTCCCTTTTTTTTTTTTTTTTAAATTTTGAATTTATTTGAGAATCAATGTTTTTAAAGGGTGGTGAAGACTATAAGACCCGGTTTATGTATATATACACACCCACATCTTCTTTTGATACACAAAAGCAAGAGTTTATTAAACAGCTACAGGATAATGCCTGCCACTTCCACTTCCCTTTCTTAATTTGTAGTTTAAAAATGAGCCAAATGAAAAGTTAATTTTTTCCTTTTAGTTAAGCTTATTTGTATTTGATTCTTACTTTTACCAAAATGAGCTTGTTACAGATACTTGTTTGCACGCTACAGCATCCCCTGTATTTCTGTAACCCTTTACTTTGAAAGTATTCTCCTAGTACATTCAGCAAAGCACGTAAGGAATCCTGTTTTTTGCCACGTCACTTAAGCACGTACTTAAATCCTTTTCTCATTTACTACAGAATTTCATAATGGTTTGTAAGGGGGTCAGTCGTCTCAAAAATACTTCTTTTGCCCTGTAGACATGACTGTTATAGGAAGGAGCCACTGTTTTTTTTAAATGATCACTGCCTGTCAATAAGAGTTGCTGAGAATTAAGCAAGCAGTAGGTTCAAAGAAACTTTCATTAATCTTGCCAGCTTTTAAATTTTGTCATCTTATTGACTCGTCCGGTTTGGTGTTAGAGGAGCAGTGTCCCCTACTACCAGACGCAGTGACACCATGTGCTGTTCTGAGTGAAACCAGCCGTGAAGCATGAACCTGGGCTCCTGACGCAGAAATGGTGTGAGGCAGTGTGTGTCTGTCTGGAAAGTCCAAAATAGTGATTTAATCTGTCTGTATTTCATCGACATCTGCCTCTAGTATAATCTCATACACTGTATGTGGCTTTTTTTGTAAACCTCTCTGATGTAAATTAATACCTGTACATTAACGTTGTTGATTTAAGGTCTCCTTGGCTGAGGATACAGGACAGGGGGAGAGTGTTGTTGTCTTGATAGTTCTGTGCTTGGTTGGAGTAAGGAGAAGCTGTCAGTTAATACTGTAATTAGGATCTTAGCATTCCCAACGTAATAAAGTCTGAGTGTGAGGACAGCTTACAAGGTTGCTGTATATATGTAAGTGCTAAATACTGTCCTTAACCTTGTCTTGGCAGCCACTGTTGGCACCGGTGGATGCAGCAGTACTGTGATAGACATTTTGTACTAATGCTGGCAGTATGCAGTGAACAAGAGGAAATGATGCAGTAACTTTAAAGTCTTTTGGACTAATTTGTGTCTGATGTCACGTTATAAGGCATTTTAAAATGTATAGAGACCAAGAGGAAGTTGAGTGCGGTAGATTTTTTTTTTTTTGAAATGCAGAATAAATATAGCATTCCAATGGTGACATCTTGTCAAAAGAAAAGACATTCAAAACAGTTTCTGTGAAATGCAAAAAATAACAGTAGTGAGAACAAGTATATATTGCCTTACAGATTTGCTGACAATTCATTGGGAATTTGAGAAGAATTTTAGGTATAAAACCCTGCTTATCAAACTTGTTTTCCCATTGCATTATGAATCTCTCACTTTATGCTGAAAGATATCCTAGTGTAAATGAACTACTTGTTAAATAATTCGTCTGACTCTTACTGTTCTGTCTTGAAAAAGATTGTCATTTGTGGTGAAATTATTTCTCATGCTTAAAGGTAGGAACTTCATGCATTTTCTACCAAGGTTCTGGTAGTTTTTAATTACTTGACTGATTTAAATCTTGCATAAATGTAAAATATCAATAACTTTTCAGAATTACCCCCATGATCTAATTTTTATTCATTTATGAAGTCAGGTAAAACCTAACACTTTCATGGCTGGAAGTAAGTTTTGGAGGTGGAGGTTAAATGCTAGCAGTAGTGACCTTTATTTTTATTTTTTAACTAAAACACAGATGGTGCATTTACCGTAGACATTAAATCCCATATAATAATTGTCATTAGAAGCTGCATATTGACAATTTGAATGTGCTAATGCTTCAGTGTAACAAATAAGAAAAAAGCGCCACGGAACATAGATACTGGATATTATTTGTGAAATCAAGATGCATTTTGCTTCTCATGTATACTTTCTGCAAAATACTAGGGCATGTGTCTGTACAGACAATACATGTGTAAAATTAATTTTATTGGAAACAATCGCTGCTATGATTATGTTGAAACCTAGTTCAGAGAGGTGTGTGTTCAGTGGAGTACTGATGGTGGTGGACTGAGTGGTCAAGTATTGGGTCAGGAGATACATCTGTATAGAAAGCTGTGATCAGAAGGTAAGGAGCATAAAGATTGCTACAGGGGATGATTTTTTTATATAAGACAGCTTAAGATGGTAGCTCAGAGCAGTTGTATCTCACGTTCTTAAACTGGGATTATCTCCCTATTTGCTACCCTCCTTAAACAACCGAGATGTGTTTTGTAGAAATTTAAATGTATTATGCCAGCAAAATAGTAGCTGGAGTAATTGTAATGTTTTGTGCCGAAAGGCAAAGGCTTCTTACAGGCTATATGGGTATCAAACAAACAAGGAGGAAAGAATAAAAGAAAATAAATGAAATTGTCAGTAGCGTCAATCATTGATCTGTTGGTTATGTTTGATAATTGCTTTTTATCAGGATAAAGAATATATAATTTAGTAAGTTTCCAACAGGATATGTTTCCAGTTGTTTTATATTCCACTTGAGGGGGGAAGTAAGCAAAACCCAGCCTTTTTGTAATTTTCAGTTGGAAGCCTCATTTGCTGTCAGATTATGTTTAAATGTTACAAGCTAGTGAAATTCTTTGGCCAAGAGAGATCAAGCTGAGCAGGGCTGCCAACTTGATGTGATATTTCAGATGGGGATTTTTCATTGTTAATTTGCAGTTTAAACTCGAGCACTGTGATTTTTATTTAGCAATGTAGGAGTGTGTATGTGGTTTGCAGTAGTTAAGAGTTGCTTTTTACATCCATTGCATGACAAAGTCAATTAAGTATGGCTTTTCTGCTTCTGTTGTAAGTAGGTGAGAATTTGTGTATGGTTGTAGGCGTTCTGAAGTGAAAGATTTATCATATATGTAAAATCAGCTTATTTTTGCTTACACGAAGGACAGCCATAGTTCTTGCAGGCAGTCTTTTGGGTATATAGCTGTATGTGTATGTACTTTTTGATACTAAAACTGTGGACAGAAAGGGAAAATTTTTATGTCCATTACAGTATCTACATGTCTGACGGCCTGACAACAGATTTCTTCTCCCCGCCCCCACCCTATTTGATAATGATCCCACAGATTCCCTGTCATACTCAGTCAATATCCTGAATTTGCTTGTTAAATTTCTGGAGTGTCCATTGGAGTTGGTTTGATGTACGTGAGAGGAGGCCGTGGCCCAAGGCAAGCACAAAAGGACGAAACACTTCACTGCTGTGCAAGTGTTATCTGAAGCTAATGTGTGGTGACGTGGGCTGCATGGTCAGCCAGAACAGAGTTTCGGCTTAGGGCATACGAAGATTGCTGGGATCACAGTGTCAGCTCTGATTTCAATTAAGTCTCTGCAAAGAGTTCTGTGGGTAGGTCCTTCTGCATGACAGCTAAGGTCTTTCTTTTAGGATGCATAAATATACAGTTATTATTGACTGAAATATTAGGAAAGAATTACATAGACTGAAGTATAATCTTCTTATAGCTGTGTCTTTAAACAGGATTACATTTTTTAATAAAACATCAATGTTTGTTTATTTATTTATTTTTGGAGATGGCATTTTGTGTTCTCATGTACAGTGAACCCCTGGGCTGGATGCACAGAAACGTTTTGAGTCTAGAAGCAAACTGCACGGCTGTGTGTGCAGAGCACTGGCCTTGAGTGAATTGGTCTGAATAGCTGCTAGGTGCCAGCTCGCCAGTGTGCAGAACTGCTCTGTGTGGCTTGACGAGAGCAAATTTCTGTCAGCGTGGGGATCTCTGCACTTCATCTTGCATCCTGCAGACACTCCTCAAACGCCTGTGCTGCTCTTGCTCGTGCTTGGCTCCATTTGATGGTTTTGATATCTGAGCATGGTGCTACTGTGTGTGTTCAAGGCTGTCTTGTAGGCTTGTTTACTTTTTAGTGCCCCTTGACCCTGGATGTTCTTAAGTATGTAGAAATATAGGAGGAATATCCTTCAAGGAAGATAAATTCTTAGTATTATTCCTCATACAGTAGCTATTGCTTAAGTTTTCAGAGTTTGTCTACATGGCTGAGTTTCTGCTGGCGTGCCTGGGTTGGTGGCCCCTTGGCCCCTGCAGTGGAGATGTATTATTTCTAGAATAGGGACCTACAGGGGCTGGGAGTCAAATTAAACGTTCCTAATCAAGAAATGTTTTGAAAGTGAGCAATTAATGTGGATCTACAACCTTGGTTTCTCTAAATGGGAATGGATAACAAGTAAAATACCAGTACAAAGAAAAGAAAGTTGAGACAGGTAATGGGTGGCATTCTTCCTTGTTTCCTTTGGGTTACACTTCAGAAGCACGTCCATGTGTGTGGCAACATTGTCTGTTCTTTGTGTTGCCTTAGCTCTTAAACTAAGCCTCGCTTTATACGTAAAGCTGAAGGCTGGGAGGTGGGGGATAACACACCACGGCCTGCCCCCTTTACCCCAATTATATGACACTTGCATATGACACTTTTTTCGGTGTCTTGTTTCCGATATCCAGAAGCAGACAGCATCGACCAGGGTGATGTCAGTTTGTGGCTGCTTTGCCCTTTAAGCTACTGAATTAAAAATAGGATTAAAACATAGTGTGGAGGTGACCCTTTGTTAGCAGCGGTATTCAGATTACTCCAGAACAACTGATGCACATGTGCACCTGCTGTAGAACTGATGCTAAGGGTAACATCGCAAAGGAGTACAGCTTGGTGTGAGGGACTGCTTTCTGTTTAACTGGGAGGGTTACTGTTCATTGTGTATTTTATTAGTAGTAGCAGATCTCATAAGCGAGTGAATTAAACAGGTTGAGACAAGGAGCTAGAACATCTTCCAAAGACTAGTAAAGTTGAAGTTACAGAATATCTCTCTTCTAAGAAGATGTCAAGAAACTATTTTTTATTTTCTATTTTTTCAGCTATTCAGTAGCCATTTGCATTTCAGAGAGATCAGAATGGAAAGCCTTTCTTTTTATATATATTTTTTTCTCTTTCTGCACATTCCTTCCCCCCAAGTATGTGGGGGCACCACCATTCAAAGTGAGAGACTTTGAGGAAAATGTTAAGGCTCCTCATTAGATTGAATGGGGAAGCGGAAGCCACAGATAAAACCAGGGAAAATAATCTTAGATTATGAAAGATGAGATCTGTTCTGTTGTCTGAACTTGTGAAAATGTCGAATGGCTGATTTGAATAGAAGGGCTTGGATTTTTTCCATTTCATGCGCAATTCGAGTAAGTTTGAAAAGAGGGAGAACGCGTTGTAAGTAGATGAGTTACTCATCACTGAACTAGCAAACTTGGATAAAAGTGCCACAAGACCTCAGAAACGTAGGGCAGTTTTGAGGCTTTTGCTCCCTATCTGAGCTGACAAAGGAAATACTCAGAGTGGCTCTGTTTCCTGACAGGTTGAGGAGCATCGCAGTAGTAGAGTGGGTTAGACAGCGCGAGGGTTCTCCTCACAAAAGTGCTGCTTCCACCTTTGGGTGGATCTTTGGTGTGTTGGTGACTGTGGTGGAAGGAAATGGGTACGTGTTGATCCCTGCATCACGTGAATGGTCTAATTCATATGTAGTTTATTGCTTAGGAGGTCTGAATAGGTAGAAATGCCCATTCATTCCCCAGTTGCTGTGTGTCTCTTGACTTAACTAAATCCACTTTCAGAAAAGCTAAACTGTTTGGGAAAGAGATTAAACAAGACAGTCTGACTAATTGAAAATGAGAGAAATCCTGGATTCTCTTCATTCTAAAAGATGTAAATTGACTGTGAACATTGGCTGTGCTTTATACTGTATTATACTTTTCTCTAGGCTAAATTAGTTTTTCCTTCTCTCTTTGTGTATATTTACAGATAAAGTAGATGAATTTATCATAATCTTAACTACTGTTTTAATAAGGCAAAGGCAAATTTTGTTACTGTTTATTCCTGGAGTCCTTGGAGAGCAAGACTCTAGAAAGCTATGTAGGTAATAAAGGGCAATCTGCAACCCTGATTTTTCAGAAATTAAGTACTTGCAATTGCCATGCTTCTGACATGGCCCATATGCAATAAATGTAATTGGTTAGTCAAAAAGTAGCTGAAATAAAAGGAAAAGGATGAGAGTCACATAGGCATTGCTGGGATGGATAGCCACTGCCTGATTTTAAGGTGAGAGTCCAGAAACAACTGAGATGTTTTCAACCGTGGTAGAAAGCTAACTTGCAGAAGTGCTGTTATATTTGTGGCTGAGGAGGTCCTGCTGTGCACGTAACAGTCCAATAAAAGTAAAGAGTAAAAGTAAGTAATTTGTAATCTTCTAGGTAGTTCTTATGTAGAGAAACATTCAACAACACTAAATTAAAATACAAATTTATGTGTCTTTTTTTCTGTTTGTGATTTGTACAGCAGGTGCTTATTCTTAAATATGCTGTCTTAGATGAGTTCTTATGTAGAGAAACATTCAACAACACTAAATTAAAATACAAATTTATGTGTCTTTTTTCCTTTTGTGATTTGTACAACAATGCTTATTCTTAAATACGCTTTCTTAGGTGAGTTCTTATTCTTCTCCTGCTTACAAGCCCTTTCATTTTGTTTCTGCAATGAAGATGTAACAATTTATGACATCACATTAATAACCATGGCAACAGACTGTAAAGTGAACAACATATTACATTTGCATTGCAGAATCAGCGGTGAGCGAGGTGGCTCCTGTTGAAACACGGATATGTGAAATAACTCCAACAGTGAATACGGAACATGTGTGTGAAGGGGAATTTTTTTGTAGATGTGTTTTCTCAAATTTTAGAAAACTGAGCTTTAAAAGGAGTTCCAAGTACAGAAGAGTCAGAAGTTGCATCACTTCTTTGGTCGAATATAAAGTCATCGTTTCTTCCCCAGCCGTTCCTCTCAGTGCCTGGGAATCAGTCTCAGTTGTGTCTTGTGTTTGCAGTATCTCTCGTAGAAGAGATCTTTACAGAAGGGATTTCTATAGACCAGGACTGACCTGAAATTAATAGTTGTTATATATATTCAGCCTTAATGATTATGAGAAAAGGTGCCAATGTGATGGTCTAAGGTAGTCCTTAAAATCTTGATGCTTAGTTTATTATTGTGCACGATTCCAAGGATTCACCTATTTCCAGAATGGCACTCCAGTCTTCAGTAATTTTTTTCCATCCCCAGTGCCGTGTACCATGTTGTGTCATCTTTTTTTCTCATTTTCTGTAATACATTCTGTTTATAAATAAGAATATTCTTACAAGTAAGAGTATGCTTATTAAGAAAATGTTTTTCTGTCCCCATCCAAAAGAGCATCTGTAGTCTTCCCTGCTTGAAAAGGCAGATTGGAGTAGATGGGAATAGGGAAGGAGAGAGAGGTTGTTTTCCAATAGTGAGTTTTTAGTACTTGTGGTGTGGGGCAGAATTATATTTGTCCCTCTTGCTCTGGCTGGCCGGCCTTACAAACAGCCATGTATTGTGCTTGTTTGATTACCATTCTGATGTTTCTGTGAAGGGGGAGGAAGAATCTGAGCACATCTACATTGATTAATTTTGTAGTTGAAGTTTCCTGTGTTGAAAGGTGCTGCCACCATAGCATTTGTAACAAATAGGTAGTGTTAGGGAAGCTCAGCGTTATTAAAAAAACAGCCTCAGTGTAGCACAGTCCCTAGTCATTGCAGCAGCCTGGTTAAGTATGAACTTAAAAACTCAGAAATTTTGAAAGTTTCCAGGAAAGACCAAATGTGTGAAACAATATTAGTTAAAAATCAGATGTCTGAAAATGTAAGTATCTGTTCAACCAATGGAAGTAACGGGCATACAGATTTTCAAAGATCTTATTTAGCTTTTCTCAAGGGACCATTATACAGATTTGATACTGGGCACTTTGACTAGATTAGTTTTCAAGGAAGTTAGTCTGTTTTTAAAGCTGTTTCATATGGAGCATTTTATTTTAAAAGTAGCGATTAAACTGCTCCTACTCAAAATCTGCCCTTTTCTAATATGTTTATTATTGAATGTGGTCATTTTTTTCAGAATTTTTATTTTTAGCCCGTATGATCTCGTATCCTTTTCTTAATCTGAAAAACAGATCCTACATGGAAAGTCCAGGAGCTGGTTACATGCAGCTCCCTCTGCCGGCTCTCTGTCAGAAGATGACAAAAATATATTTAAAAACCTGCTTGACATTCTGCTGCCTAAATATCAGACCACTTTGTTGGTAGAATGCAATACATGGTGGGGTTGCACAAAAGCTGCTTCACAGAAGAACACAAAGTATTTTGGCATGCTTCTTGGGGAGCACTAAAATCCAGTAAAGAACAAAGAAAATGACAAAAATATGGTTGTCTTTGAATTCTTTTCTAGCCTTTTATTCTGTGCCCGTGGTTTTGAAAGTCTACAGTTTTCTTTAAAAAGGGAAACTGTTTGCACAGTCACATTTTTAAAGAGGCTTAATTTCACCACTTCTGCTGCTCTGAATACCTAAACTTAAGATGCACTTTGTTTTTTTTTCAAAAAAGAGTAGCAAACCTGAGAGTCTGGAAACTTTTCTTTTGAAAATACGGTACTTCATTTACCAGCATCAAGTCTGAGCATAAACATTTTTGCACTGATGTTAAGTTATTGCTGAAGCCTGACCCTCTGCTTCTAAAGTATTGTATAAACATTATAGGCTGAAATTTATTGCTTCACTTTGCTACTGAAAAAAATCTGCCAGCAACATTAAATTTGGCTTTGCCTATTGCTATTACTTTCTATTTGGTGATTGATGGGTGGGGTTTAGGTTTTTTGAAATTGCTTCAACTTTTGCTCCAGCAAGTTTTAAAGTAAACAAATCGCAAAGTCAATTTTGTAGTTTGCTCCTCTGTAAAATATAATGAATTCCAGTAGTGAGGTAGGAAAATGAAGAGTAAAATAAGCTGTAAAACATTATTTTTAAGTGATGTATAAACTAGAAGCAAATGTCTTTTGCTTTTTCTAGTTTCCAGAAAATAAGAGGTCTTATCTAATATGTTCTGCATATAATGGAATTAGTGTTGTAGTTCACACTTACAACCTTTAGCTGTTATGTGTTTGTGGTACATGATGTATGTTTAAAGTGGGAGGCTGCTATAAAAATATTTCCTATGTCCTTAGTTAAATCAAAATCTTGTTTTCTCACAATATAGCATTACAAGTAAGTTAAGGAAAAGAACACTTTCTAATGGAAATTGTTATCTCTATAAGCATTGGGTTAAAAAAAAATAAAGATAATAAGAAACTAGTACTCTGGGGGCTCTTAAGTAATGACAAGGTATCAATAGGAAGTATGAGCTGAGAAAAGCACAATTCTTAATTTTTATGCAGAAGAGTAAACTCAAATTTTAGCTAGTGGAAAACCAAATATTTACTTAGTTAAATAAATGTACAACTGAGATGGAAATACTGTAGTTTTTTTGTTCCACGAAGTACAGCCTAGCTGGGTGGAAGGAGGATAGCTGTGATCATGGAGAGATTGGACAATGTTACACCCTTGAATTTCTCTATAAAGATATCTTTGGATAGGATGGAGATCTTGTCTGTCTTATGTTTGTAATCTTAACATATCAGTTGAAACCTGTGGCAGCCTGCAAGCATATTGTAAAGCAGCAAATAATAATAATGAGAGAAGCTGGCTTTCTTAGAGATGATTATATTTTTTCCTGTCTATAAATGTGCTCGTTGTGTAACGCGAATGCATTAGCCTCCCTGAAATGTAAGAAATGAAAGGCAGCAAGAAGCAGTTCCATTGTTATCACTCCAGGCATGTCTAATGAATCGTGTTTCCATGTTCTCTTGGTCACGCTGCAGAGTGCCCTTAGCCAGGGCTAAGCCTCCTGTAAAATGCTCTTTAGGGTGATTGTAGCAAGCGCAGAAGCGCGGCTGCGGGGGGGTGGGAGGGAGGGGAGGCTGCTGAGCTCCCTGCTTTCCCCTCCGCCTGCCGGATTACTCGCCAGGGCTGGCGCAGGAGTGAGGGCCAACCGGCTGAGGGGCGAGTGGACGGCTTTTCAGGGACTTGGCTCGTCAGAATTGCAGTTTAGAGTGGAATCGTCTGTCTTGAGCTGTACAGTTGTTCTTAAGGCAAACCTGTGTTCAAGAAGAGGGAAGAAAGCATCCCGGTACCGCTTTCCAAAGTGATCTATCTGTATTTCAAGAATGACGTCTTGCATACTTTATAAATGAGAAAAGACTTTCGGTTCCTTTCGCTTTCCAAGTATGGATTAATATGAACTGTATTTTTCCTAGGAACAAGCCTTGTGTTCCTCTGGTGGTGGCTGAACTTGCTCTAATTTCTCTTTAAAGAGACTCGCTGCCCTCCATACATTCTGTTACCTCCAACAGAGCCCCTCAACTGCAGGGAACAGGGAAATACCCTCAACATGCTATCAATGAAAAACAACATTTATGTTTAGAGAAGAAAAATAGACGTCCACATTCTCATTGCATTATCAGTGCAGAGAGGAAGATCTCACTGATGCAAATACAATTCAGTAGCTTTGTTTTCTTTGAACCTAGAAAGATCAAAAGGCAGAAGTGGGGGGTTTGCAGGTGATGTGTGGAATGAGGGTTGTACTGGCTGTAAGTCCTAGGTGGTCAGTGAAAATTGGAGGAAATGAAGAAAACCTGGAGATTTGGAAGGGGAAAGAAGAGAGCAAATCAGGTTTGGAGAGGAGAGCTTATTGCCTGGGATTAGGAGAGAACAGTAATACTTTTAAAAAATTGATTTGCCTTCAGATTTTTTGGGTTACTTTTATGTTCTTCTGAGAAACTATTTTTTTAATGCCCTTATACCAAGTAGTTAAAGAGGGAAAGGAGATGTAATGGAAAGTGAAAAGTTCAGAAATGTGGGAGGAAATGCTAGAAACTCCCAGGAGTAAATTTAGGAAAGTACTTCTTTCTTAGTGGCATCCTTAGCCCTGAACACTTTAGAGGGAGATGATGAGAATCTCTCCAAACTTTCAGTCCATTTTCACTGTGGTCAGTATAAATCAGGCATTTGGAGGGAATTTTCTGAGGCGCAAGAGCAGCAAACAACCTCCCACTTTTCTTTAGGAAGCAGTGTAAACCTCATAAAAATTGTGCAACATATTTATGTTCATTTTACTCTTTCTTGGGACAGAGCTGGTGATTGTAAAAAGCATTCAAAGCAAAAACCACACAGTAAACTTAACTGCTTTATTTGGAATCTTTTACATCTCTGAAGCAAACTGCTCAGTGCTCTGTGTTAGCTGATTTTGCATTCCTATGTAGAAAGCAGGCTTGAGCTATAATTACACAGAAATGTCTATACTGATTTCGTAGATAATAATTTTGGTTTTGGCGAAGTTAGATATTACCCTTGAATTTTTGGAATATTTTGAAGTGAACTTCTAAAGAACCAGAAGTGATTACACATTTTGCATGACCAGTTTGTTCCTAGTGCCCTTTGAGATGTTGTAGAGTTAACTATGATACTGAGAAAATTTCACTTGCAAAGATCTGCATTGTGGTGTTACAATGGAAAGGCAAAAAGGGCTGTGCCAGGAGTAGAGGAATGTAAGAGTATGGGAGAGGAAGAGGGAGAGAATGTAACATTTTATGTATATTTTATAAAAAATAATTTTGTACTTACCGGGAGTGAGGAAGTGATAAAAGTAATACTTTAAGTAGTGCTAACATAATCTAAGTGCAGATAGTTACCTACCATCTGTTTTTCAATAAATAGCTATTATGCTAATTTCTGTTTCAATGCGCAACAATTAAAGCGTGGTAGTATTCCTGTGATATTCAACAGCTGTTGCCTTTGAAGGTTTTATTTATCTTTCTGAAGTGCAACAATTTTAGTTTCACAGTCAACTCTGCTTGAAAGTGTTAGTTTTTATTTAGAAAATTGTGGTCCATTGAAATGCAAACCTGGGTCGTGTCTGAACAGCAATCTTCAGCGATGGTCTTCGTTAATATTCTGATTTCCCTGGAAGCGCGGTGCCCAACGCGAGCTGTTAAGGCTACCTTGGCAGGACATGGATTGTAGGTGCTTCTGTGCGTGCACAGCGCCTATTCTCTGCGCTTCACATAAGCTCTGTTTGTAAATAGATTAACACAAATGGATCACTTTGGTGAGCGTTTCTTCTGTATTGGTTCTTTTTTGGCTGATGAGTTGACTTGAGAGACAGAAAGCCAAGATGAATTCTCAGCACTGTAAGAGTAAGCAGTACAATTTCCCTACAATCATAACCAGTGCGAGGAAATTAGATCTCTAAGTGGGTTGAATCTGATTTAGTAATAAGTCAATTTAATCACTAATGACTTCAAACGCAGATTTTACAAGGTGATCAATGGCAGTATAACAATGATCGATCAATAGCATTGTGTTTAATTGGATTTTTATGGGTATAATATACTTTTTCAGAATTAATGTACCATTGCATTGCTTTGTTACTCTTTTAACTCATTTCTTTAGAAGAAATGATGCTTCAAAATGCTGGTTGGTCTTTGAAATATTGTTTTAAGGGCACATTAATAAAAATTAAAATGAAAAATTAAATGCTTGCTTTTAGTAATTGAATTTCTGATTTTGTCTAAGTTGTTTGGCTGTATGTTTTTAAAAACTGTATCGACACAGAGAAAAATACCCCCATTCTTCATATGTCATGGTATCGAGGAGACAAAATATCAAAGAATAAGAAGGAGCATACACTGCTCTGAATATCAACCCTGAGTAGCCAAGTAACTCCCCTTCCTCTGCAGTTTGACATAGTAATCTTCCCTCGAAGTAATCTCCTTGTCCCATGTGTCCTGCTTTAATCTATCAGTATTTCTGCAGTGTGCAGCAAGAAATTGATTTTCAGTAATTTTAATGGCTGAATAACTGGTCCTGTCCCAGAGTGTTTTTTCATATTTGCAGTGGCCAATGTGGTAACTGAAGTCAGTGTTCTGGATAATAGGTTTCATTAGTTTTGATGCCTGAGGTAAAAAAGCAGTAGGTGGGAATAAAGACTGTTTTTGATGTCTAGACGTTCATTTCAGCTGTTGCTGCAATATGATACATTAAAAGGAAATATGTAACATAGCTCTGAGGAAATATGTATTCTTTGAAACTAATTCTACTTTTAAACTGCATAAGGCAGTGTGACCTGAATTATTAAAATGTGGGTGGCTGTATTTCTTAAAGGTATAACTATCTCTGCAATGCCGACATAGTCTCAACTTGCTTTCTTTTTCCTTCCTATATTTCTTTTAAGTAAAATATGTCAGTTTGGTCACTGAAGCAGAACAGAGATCTTATTATCTTTCCAGTATCTCTGCTGGGAGACCTAAAATTATTGAAGTATTTGCTTTGATATTTTGCTGTGACTTCCCTCCTTGAAATTTTTATAATGGCTCTTTTTTTTTTTTGAGAACATGGCTGGCTTCATAAAAATTGTTGGACTCTTTGAAGACCGTAATATCTCTGACTTGAAAATAAAAAAAGACCCCAAGCCAACTAAGCTGCTCATTAATGTATGTTTAAATTATAAATTTACAGTATAAGTCTAAAGTATTGTAGGTGGCTTTAATTCCTTTAACATCCAATCTGCAAGGATAAACTTAAAAATCATCACAAATGTTCTATTCATTTTTTGAACCTATGAAAACAAAATGGTAACAAACATTTAGAAACATTCTATGTGAAGGCTATCAATTAATTCCTGTTCTTTATGGAGACCAGCAGTGAGATTTAGCACCTCAGTCATAATCCATTATGACAAGTATCAAATATACCTTTTTACTTTTTGGATTTTCTGCTAATAATATCTTGGCAATGAGAAAATAAAGAAGTATTTTGTCTGTGGGAGATTTGTTTGCAGTTGTAAACACTTTTCAGGTGTTATAAGCAAAAGGGTTTTTTTTACTTTATTCCCGTACACAGTTGTATGTTGGATAATATTGATAGACAGGTACTTAGCTGTAACAGTAACTTTTATTTTTGCTACACAGTGCCTTGTCAGCTTACACAGAATTATGTTTTGCCGTTGTGTTTGTTAAAACATTGCTGTGGTGTTTTATTAACTTTCTGTGAAAATTTTAATGACTATTTATGTTTTCACTGCCTTAACTCTTATAGGTTGAAGCAATGATGCATGCTCAGATAAGTGAATAGAATATTCTTGTACAAAACTGGCTATCTCAAATCTTCCCCCTGACCCACCCCCTCTATTGAAAGATACTGAAAATTTCACACTTCTTTGTGGATCCATATGCTTCTTCAGTGCTCTCTATCTCCACTGGATTTAAAGAGTGTATACTGAGAATGATATAGTAAAGGCAGTTAGACTGGCTATCTCAACTAAGCCATTTCTAGAATTACAATTAATGGCAGAGATGATGTGACTGTACCTTCTTGCTTTTTTTTGAGAATACAGATTTTTAGAGGCAAAGTATTAATAGACTTAGTTGTTTCTTTTGAGCAATGATTTCATTTAAAAAAAAAAAACAAAACAAAACACACATAGTAGTTGCTTATTTTGGTGAGAAATGTAGTTGTAAAGTTATCCCTCTATTGCAGGACGCACAGCAAGAAGGGGATGAAACGTCTGTTTTACAGGAAAGTAAATGCTACTCCCAGTTGTAATCCTCGACTACTCTGGAATGTACACATGCTTAGATAAGGTAGTTAGGATATACAGATAACTATGTATATATACACAGAGAGATACAGATACCTACCTATAAAGATCTCTCACAGTAGAGGATCAGTAGATCTGACAGATCGCACAGGGTAGAAGGAGCTTGGCCTCCTGGAGGTCATCCAGTCTGACATGCTGCTCCAAATGGGATTGCAGCAAACAGCGGATCAGATTAGTGATGGCTTTGTCTACCCAGGTCCTGGCAAGTGGTGACCCACAGTTTTGTCCTGTCTGCTTTGCTGCCTCTCCAGAACTCTTGTCCTTCTCTCTAACTCCTCTGAGGAGACAGTACTTGCCGGCTTTATTGTACTCTTTCTCTTACTGAAATTCAGTCTTTACTTGATTCTTCCCCTAGAAGTTTTCCTTTTTGACGATGGCTTTCCCGGCTGTTGTATAGTGTCAAATTTGTTGCCTCTAAAGAGAAATATTTCAACTAGAGCAACAGAAAATACCTTCAGGACAGAATATAGGTGCTTGGCGTAAGTATGTTTCTGAACCTGTGCAGCACCTGCTTTCTGTTAGCTGTGTGCCTGAAAATGCTGTCAGGCAGCACTGAAAGGCTGATGAGGGCTTGAGTTGAAAGCGTTGAGTGTTAAAAGCCTTACAAGTCATTGTGTAGACAGAGACCCAACAATTATTTCCTAGTCTTCAGTCTTCTGTAAGGAATTTAAAATGTTCTTCAAAATCTAAAATCTCAGTACATTGCTATGGTGTGAGGAACTTTGCAATTTACAGGGATACTCTAATCTCTAGTGTTTTGCCAAGTTTTGTTACTGGTCAGCATTTGCACCTTGAAGTTGTAACTTGCTCCAGCTATTTAAGCTCTTTTGGAGACTGGATCAGGAAGCCGAAGAGCAGAGAGGATGTGAAAGGCTGCAGTTGTCATTTTTTTTCCTCCCCATTTTTACTGCAACAGATACATGTATATACTCAATTGTGAGATGAACATTTTTAGTAGGATAAAGAAGTATTAGACATAATTACAGTAAGTATAGTGCATTAATATATGTGGGAATCAAAGGCATTATTTATTATAGGAAAATGGTTATGAAGATGTCTTAGAGTTAAATTTAATAGGGAAGTAATTTTATTTCCATTTCATATATAATTTATGTGAATGCCAAGTAATAAGAAAGCCAGTTTGGAAAATTAGAATATTGAGGGATGAACACCATTTCAGACTTTGCCCTTTTCTCAGTCCTACTCAACTGCTGCTCCTCAGCCAGTCCAATCTCATTGGCAGCCTTGACCCTAGGGACTTACCTATGGGGACCTCCACCACGAGGTTAATGTGGCTTTTCCCTGCTTTTCTAGGCTTTGGGACACGTTCCCTTGCACAGCCATTCCTTCTCCTGAGTGCAGGATAACCGTGAATACAGCTGTGGTGGTGTGTAGAGGGGGAGAGTGCTGCCAATTTCCATTCCCTTGTTTTCAGTCTCAGTTCGTGGAAGAGCAGTAGGATGGTGTAGCCCAAAGAGGAGCTGTGCCAGTCACAGCTAAGCAGGGCAAAAGATACCGGTGATGTCCAGTACCTGAGGAATTTAATACCAAAATTATTCCACCTCTACAGAATATTACCTTAGAAACAGTGTAAAGCAATATGATCTGATCTTATTTCTTCTGGAGTCAGTGGCAGAATTATACTTGCAGAAAATAGTTCTGAGAAATGATACAAGCTGTTCTTTAATTGGGTCCCATTAGTTTGTTGTGTGTACTTGGGAGTCGACAGTGAGTTATGACTGAGAAATCAGAACTGGCTGTGAGACGTTTCCTGTAAGATCACAGAATAGATTGTCTCTCCCATTTTGCATGAAGTTCTTAATGCAGGGACAATATTGGCTTCTGGCACAGATGCTCTGATAGGATTAGGGTGAAACTCAAGATGAGCTCAGTGCCATGTAATAGTGGATTTCTTTGGATTTTTACAGGTTCTGTCAATTTCATGACACTCTCAAAATTTGGATTTTTTTTTTTTTAAATATGGGGGTTTTGTAGAGGTGAACTCCAATATGATCTCTCTCATACTCTGATCGCTGTTTATGTATTTGAGAATTATGTAGTTTCTAAGTGTGAGACTGTACCAGGCTTCACTAGTTCTAAACTAGATAGAATTTATACATCAATAGTTCTGAAAATGCATGGAGAGTCTGAAGTTCCCTAAGAATACTGTTTTAAACATGAAATCTGAGGACATGTGAAGTTCTATCTAGTGAACAGCTATGGCACATTACATACTCGCTGTCAGTAAGGTTTGGCAAGCATTAAAGGGGCTTTTAATGGTTTTACAGGGAAAGATACTTGGCTCATGCTTGTGCCCAAAAGCACAAGTCTGCCTTTTCATTCTTCTGAGGAAGTAACTGTGCTATTTGATAAGGTGATTTAGGTACTAAAGCCCTGGCTTTTTCATTCTGTAAAAGCAGAGAGCTCTGTTACCAATATTAGCATATCACAACATTATACGTTCAAAAAATGTGCCTCTTCTTGTTTGAGGTTATATGCGTTACGGTTACTGGGAGAAGCAGCAGAATAATGAACAGTGCTGGGTTTTGAGGCTTTGAAGTTGAAGACTGCTGGCAATATTAGTATTTTTCATACAGCAGAAACTCCTTAGAAGCTTTACTTTAAACACGATTGTAGAGTAAACTATACTTAGATAATAATCTCCGCATGATAGACGTGCTGTTGGAAGGTTTCAGCCTTTAAATTGGCCAAGGAGGGGTGTTAAGTATTCAGTTCTTAACATGCTGTAGAATTTTATGTTTGCATTTCTAAAGATCTGCAGAGTATTCCTGTAAAATTGAAATGACAGTACTCAGACAATTAACAAATTCTTACTCCTTGACGAAGTTATTTAATCATCTGTTTTTACTCTGCAGCTGAGATTGCATCTTCTGGCTGAATAAGATTTAGAATCTGGTACAGGCATACCAAAAATAGTTTTACTCCTGGTAGTTTTAGCATCCAGAAGCAATGGAGTTAAGGACAGCAGATTTTTGAGGTTGTATATCCTTCAGGTACTAATTCAGGCGACTAGTTCATGCTGCACTCCACTGTGAGATATTTTTTTTTTTCCAAACTCTCTGAAATCTCAGCAGTTTGGTACCCAGTTTACAGTTTTTATTTTGGAATAAAAAACTGCTGTGTGTTTCATATATTTGCTGTGTATTGCTTAAACTGCAGTAGTATAAGTCAGTACAATGGAGAAATTTCACTTGAGTGTGACAGTGAGAGGTTCAGGATAGTTGTTTAATGTTGTTTAAGTTTTATGTAAATTGATTTTACACCTTTAATGATTCACTTTGTTTCCTGATTGTCTGCATCTCTGGTTAAGTTTTAAAGGAGATCTCAGCAGTCACCAAAGAATGATCATGAATTCCTCACTACTTCCCTACTTTCATATTGAAGGCTATGAACAAATATGTTTACTTTTATGCTTTTGCATTTTATTTTTTTTAAATTCAAAGTCGGTGTCTTCAGTGAGTAAAGATTAAAGTTACTTTGGCAATATAGCTTATAGTTGAAACAGTTTCATGAAACATGCTGCTGTTGAAAATTAAAGCTGTTGGAGTTATGTTTTGTATAAATGTTTGTATTTTCCTATTCTGAGCATGTTGACGTTTTATGTTTTTGTAGTGGTGGAAGAAGGATTGTGGGAGAATGGACTCTCCTATGAGTGTAGGACCCTGCTCTTCAAAGCAATTCATAATCTTCTGGAAAGGTAAGGAAAACTCCATTGCACTCCAGTATTTCATTTTGATATTTAAAATAATGCAGGATATCTACAGACCATTTATATTATTATTGATCTTAAACCACATTTTTTTAGAGTAAAACTTTAGTGCAAGAAACGCAGGATAGAGATGGATCTCGTAAGTCGTTGACTCTGGTAATGTATCATAAAATGCTGTGCAGACTAAACACTCATACAAAGAATAATGTCGATACATATTTCTGCTTGCATTCATGTTGGGGAGCTGTTTCAAAAGCAAAAAAAACCAGTTTTCACCTTGAGTTGCTTAGAGAGAATAATTGTATCTGACCTCAAACCCCTTTGATGAGGTTAAATAGTGTGTATCTTAACAGATAACTTTAAAAGAACTTAACTGTGTTCTTCCAATCATCCTAGTTACAGGAATGTTATAATTTGGCTAAATTTGTGCACAATATTCAGGGGGAAGCGTAACAGTTCCTGTCCCTGACAGGCCTAATGTATTCTAGCATTGCTTCCTTTGTCTTGATCATATATATACATATGTGTCATATATATGACTTGACCGCAAAGTTATTCTGCGATTAGTTAATACACTTTTGGCTTTTTCTTTTTAATCCACTTAACAACTCTTAAGTTTACTGAAGATTAGCTTGTTATTAGGCCTTCAGTGTATATGACATTGCATCTTGGACTATTTTATTCCTTCTCTGTTACTGCAGTTCTTCAGGTCATCATCACCTTCCTGTATTATATTTCAGTTCTTATGAATTCGGAGATCTTCTCAGAACTAAGTGTCATTAGGCTAGTCCCACTTTTTCGGAATTTATGATAACAACAACAAAATATAATGTACATTTGCTGTACCAAAATTACAGTAATTTTTCAGAAAGTAGCATTGAATATTTTTTCTTTCAGAAAAAAGCTAATTGAAAATACTTTTATTTTGTCTCATTTACTATCCTGTTTGCTTTCATGTAGATTTACTGGTAATCAGGTTTGCATTACGTCCTGAGGTTGTGTTTCCATGAGTGTGGTAGCTGTCCCCTTGGCTGTTAGTTACCTGTCCATATCTGCTAGCAAGTGAAGTTTGAATGGCTCCCTATGTGTATGTACACAGGTACAAGGACTAGTTGTTGTATTTCAAATTTCTTATCTCATCAGTCTTTTTAGGTGATTTTTACGTAAGTTATAGTCTACTTAGAGTGAATACAAGTATAAAATTGAAATTCCCAGTCAAGAATGTTCGTTAGTTCTTATACAGCTTTGCAGTATAAAAGGGAAAAATAATTTTACGTATGTTTGCTAATCTGTGGAACCCAGCCAACTGACTTGTAGTGCAGGTTTTTATTCATTGGACCTTTTAAAGCTTGTGAATTAAATTTCAATTTTTTTTTTTAAACAAATTAATTGAAATCAGTTGGCAGAGTTAGCAGAATTGTTCTGTCCAACTGTGACTGGAAAGTCTTCAGAGCTCTCTTTCTTTCAGCAGTAGTCTGTTTGAAATACAGTTGGTCAGCACACATCAGGTGTTTGCCGAAAGCCTCATCTCATGTCACCACAAGCTGATCCGACTCGTGCTGCAGTCTCAGCCTCCTGCCCTGGGCGCTGAGCCACCCGCGGGTCTCTCGGGGGGGCCGAGGTGGCGGCGCTGGCTGCGGACGGGGCCCTGCTCCTAGTACCTGGGGCTGGCGCTGAGGCACGGCTTCAGGGGCACCCTGGCTTACAAGTCTTCTAACGAAACGGTTGTCAGGGTGACTTAGGATGATGGTTTACCAAACATCTATCCAATGAGCTACATCATTTTTACAGTATTATAGCTGAGTTAATTTTAAATTACACACTTTTGGTGTGGTTTGTCTTTTTGCCCTACCAAATCTTAAGTTAAGATCGTAATTATTTCACTTAAAATAATAGCAGTAAGTATGTAGGCTTTATTAAAAAGAGAAATAACATTTTAATTTTTAAAGACCCATTTAATCCTCTGTTCAGGAAAAGCTGGATTAATAAAAAAGAAATCTTGAGTTTCTTTTTGATATTATCAAAAAGTGACAGGGCTGTTGCCTGTACTCGAAGTTTTGTGAGGTTTTTTGGTTTATTTTGCAGCTAGCGAAGGACAGATTTTCTTCTCTCAGAAACCTCTTGTGTCCCACCACAATGTAATCAGGGGAAGTTGATCAGGGTTGATAAAAGTTGATAAGACAGGGAAGTGATCTTACCCCTGGACTCGGCACTGGTGAGGCCACACCTCGATGACTGGGTTCAGTTTTGGGCCCCTCACTACAAAAAGGCCATTGAATGACTCGAGCGTGTCCAGAGAAGGGCAACGGAGCTGGTGCAGGGTCTGGAGCACAGGTCTGATGGGGAGCGGCTGAGGGAACTGGGGGGGTTTAGTGTGGAGAAGAGGAGGCTGAGGGGAGACCTCATCGCCCTCTACAACTCCCTGAAAGGAGGGTGCAGAGAGGGGGGATGAGTCTCTTGAGCCAAGGAACCAGCGCCAGGACAAGAGGGAATGGCCTCAAGCTGCGCCAGGGAAGGTTTAGACTGAATATTAGGAAGCATTTCTTTGCAGAAGGGGTTGTTGGGCGTTGGAATGGGCTGCCCAGGGCAGGGGGGGAGTCCCCATCCCTGGAGGGTTGAAGAGTCGGGTTGACCCAGCGCTGAGGGATCTGGTGGAGTTGGGAACTGTCAGTGCTAGGTTAATGGTTGGACTGGAGGATCTTCAAGGTCTTTTCCAACCGAGGTGATTCTGTGATTTTCTTAGCAGGGCAGTTTGGTCTGTCTGACCCGCTCCGGCTGTGGGCTGCTCAGGCGGCGCAGGGCGCGCTGGGTGCTGTGGGCCGGGAGCAGGCCGCTGCCAGCTGCCTCGTGCTGCTCGGAACCGCTTCCCGCCACCTCTGGCACACAGCGTGTCTCCCGCCAGCCCCCGGAGCCCACGGCACCCCGGCTCAGCCACGGAAGCGGCTGCTGCTGGACAAGGGGCATGGAAAACTGCTGGAGCAGGAAAACCTGGCGGCGGGGAGCAAATGGTGGCAGGAAGAGCCATGGTGTAGGTGATCCCCACCGCCGCCTCCACCTGTCGCCTCCCTGAGGAGTTGGGAGGGACTGAGTGAAACCTGCAGTGAAAACGAGACTAGAAAGAAGGGAGGAGAGATGTTTGTTTTAAGTTAACCCCGGGAAGGGCAAGACAGTGTATTTACACAACTGTTTATGGGTGGGGTTTTTTTTTCCCCAGTACCGAAATTAGTGATCAGAAGTTTATGTTAATTGGCAATCTAGAAAGTGTTAGAAGATCTGAGGAAATAATGCTCAAAATATTATGGTGTTATTTCATAATCACTAGTGTGCCCTTGTCAGGTCAATTTTTTCATAGAAAAATCAGAAATATAAGAGGTCAAATGCCACTGAAATGCTCTAACAGCTGTACTGCTTAGGAAGAAAATATCACTCAGCCTTAACTAGAGAAATGAGCCAAGAGTTCAGAGTATTTTATGTCCTTATTTCATATGATTAAATAACTGCTTTTAAGTGTATACTCATTTGGGATTTTATGACCAGTTTTTTTTAACGCAAGTTCATTGTTACAATGTACTGTTAAAGACTAGTTGCCATTGACTGCTTATACAGCAGAAATAATGCCATACTGTCATTAATTGTTCACTCGGCCAAATCATTGAGATCCATGCTTCTGCAGTCATGTTTCCCATTTCACACAGGATTATCCCTTAAATAACTTGTGATTTAGTTTAGCATGTGAGGGTTGGCTGATTTTTAAGGCCGAATCTACCCATGAAGACTTTTCTAGGAAAGTAACATTAGTTTGAGGCAGTTAAACCTACCGTCATGAGATGTGATGATGTGGCATTAAAATGTGTGTGTGATGGGGGAGAGCTTATTATATTTTTTGCTAGTAGAGATTATTTCCTTTAGGGATCTGATATAAACTTCACAGACTTCCTTTTGTTTGTACAAAGTGCGCTGACACTGACAGACTCTCTCTGATAGCAAATATTTCCTAGGGAAACAGTTGCTGAAGCTTTTTTCCCACCAGCACAAGAGCAGTGTCTTTAGATCTCTGCTGATTTAGCTTTCATAGTCAGTTTAAGATATTTGTATATTCAACTGAGATGGATTCTTTTTGCTTTAATTGAGAAAGTGCTGTTAGAATTGTCTTCAGCCTAGCTGTAACTTTGGAAAACTCTGCTAAGTTTATACAGAATTAGGAGCATATTAGGATCTACATTGTCGTCCTTTTCCTATCTATGAGTTGTAGGTATGCTTTTGAAGTATAGATCACAGTTTTTCTAGACCTAGCAGAATGTACTTTCCCAGAAGGTTTCATGTAATTTTAAATATTTTTGTTGTTTTGTCTAATCTCTAGCAACTGCTATAAAAATAAACTATTGGAAAACTTTGGAGAATGGAGAAGTATAGTTCTTCCATCTAAATAAAGAAATACTGATTAGACATGCAATGTATAGGGAAAGCTCATATATTGCCCATAATCATCAATAAACCACTAGCTACAAATTACCAGTTTTTCAGAGTTTTTGAAACATAGTATTTACCTTACTGAAAAATATTCCTTCATAACAGATTTCTGTGTGTGATCCCTCGGGCATGTTTACTGTATGAAGCATATTTAAATAGTGTTGGCATATTGCTAGTGTGATTCATCTGTACAGGTGGACTTAGAAAGGCATCAGGCACTCCTTGTCAACCTAAATGGGTTATTGATCACTTTGCATCCTCACAGTTAGGTTTTTTTAAAGCCACAGAATATACAGTTTCTATTGGAAAATTGTGCGCTTCTAAAGGGACCGCAGAAAATAGGTAACTTACTGCTCTACATTTGTGATGTGGGAGTATGTTTGTTGGAGTAAGGTTTTCTGAGGGAGGAAGCAATAATTATGGAAGTTTCAGCGCCTGAAATCATGCTGTGGATCATATGAAGGAAAAATGGTTCATTGTTAATATTTGCTTAATAGAATTTCCTGTCATTCATATAGTATATTATGCCATTTACGTGCCAAAAATACAGGAATGTGTATTCTTTATCATGAAGTCTGAGAGAAACACTGTATAGAAAAGAAATCAGTGCTGTGAATTGTCTTTGTTCAAGAAGTGGAGTTTGAAAAATAGGATGATGGATCATTCAACAAAAAGAGTAGCATGGAGCGGAAAAGACTCTGTCAGAGATGAGGGGAAAATGCGTATGTGAAGATCAGCATCAGTGACAGCATCGTGAGATTGAACAGTGATTCTCTGTGACTAGTGTGGGAAAACAGAAAGTGGCAAAGTTACATGGAACCCAAAAGCTACAAAATTTATTTCAATATGATGGAAATTCAGCTGCCTAATCCCTTACGTTTACTGTCTTCAAAGACTGCTTTTGATCACATCTTAAGATGTAACTACTAATTGTTGCTGTAATTATTTTCTAGGTGCTTGATGGATAAAAACTTCGTAAGAATTGGAAAATGGTTCATAAGACCCTATGACAAGGATGAGAAGCCTGTAAATAAAAGGTAGGGTGATCTATATGTCAAGTACTGTTCCTGTCAGTGTTGTATATTACATGTTGGTAATTTGATGCTGCATTTTGGTGGTAGTTCTTTCACTTCTTTTACCCTCTAACAAGTGAAAACAGACACTATTTGTTCATGTCAGTAATACATAGAAAGCAATTAAGTAATTTTTCAGGTCTTGTTATGATAATCTAAGATAAGAAGGTGAGGCTGGTATTTATCCCTTAACTCCACAAAAAATATCAGGTTTTTTTAATCTTTTGAATAGCATCTGCCTGTTTCTCTCATTACAACAGAATTCCAGGTAGTTATAGCAAATGATTTGAATTTCTGGACACTTAACCCCAACCTGATATTTTAAGCAGTAGAATAAGTAGTATGTAGATTTACTTATTTTCTTTAAAGATGCCAGCCTTGATATACAGCTTTCACTGATTAGGCAGGCTGAGAAATCAGACCTGTACGTACGATTAACGTGCTTCTCTTGCAGCAACATAACCGTGGAGAAGGGCTAGCTGTCTCCACTTCCTCATTGCTATTTCCTCTCCTAGCTCTAAAGGTTACAGTGTTCTCAGATCTTCTGGTACTTGCATTTATAGTCATCCGCTAAACAAGTTCTGTCAAAAATAATCTGAGTTAAGCTGAAACACAGATTTTCTAACGGGAATCATTTTGACAGAACTGGGTTAGGAAGTGACTAAACATGCAGTTATGCTGGAAGATTTGAAGGTAATGAGCAAGTGGAGATGAAGTGGAGTGGCAACTTCTTCATCCAGCGTAGCTACAGTCACAACAGTGTGTCTGACAGCAGCTGTGGGTACAGGTGGAAATCATTCTGTAGATCATACATACCTTCTCCCTTCTCTTTATCTCGCTGCGTTGTCTTACAACAGAAACGTCTTACCTCTGTTACAGTGCGATATTACAAACGGTTGGCTTCATTCTGTAACAGACTTTGTGTTAACCAGGTACTTCCAAACAGCAGTTGTTTTTAAGATATAATGCAGTAGTGAAACATGGATTTGTCTCCTTTCTAAAAACGGACAGTATTAACTTAGCATGGGGATAGCTCTTTTTTTGGTATTTACTGTTTGTGGCTAAGTAGACTTAGACTGTGTATGTGTAACCTCTGATTTCACATCAATCTAATGGCAAAAAGGCATTGAAAGGTCCAGGTTTTCCCATACCTTTCTGTCCTGGCTGTATGTAACCACCTTCCTCCCTCGTGTTTTCTCTGCTGCTTTTCTGATGACACCAAGATCTAGTTTAATTTTCTGGAAGATTAATTCCCTAAGGTGACATAACAAGTGGTGTCTTTTCCAGCTTCTGGAAAAGGGAGACAGCCCCTTTTAGCAAAAGCTATTTGTTTCATCAACTTTACTGCAGCCTTAGTGCTCAGATTAAATATATTTGTGACTCTCATGTGTGTTCCTGGTGTGTTATCAATATAAGAACTGAAGCATCTGATATAGTAGATGGTGTCTGTCAAAAACAGCAGCAGCCCTGGCATGGAAGGTATTGTCAGTTCAGAATTCTGGCAGATTAGTAGGTCCTGTCTTATTTACATGTGTGCAACACTGAATCACTTCTACACCGTGGTGATCTGTAGAGGATAATTACATTTGTAAATATATGTACAGTACGCAGATAGATAACTGATCTGGAACATGTAACAGAAAAGGAATTCATGTTGAACTTAAATTGTATTCCAAGTATTCTTGTATATAAACCCCACATTTTTATAGATAATTTTAGGGTTGAAGGGTAGACTCTTGATTTGAAGATGATGTTTTTTGCTGGTTTGTGGGGCTTGTTGGTTTGTTTGGGTTTTTTATAAAGTGCTTGTCACTATAGAATCTATAGATATGCACCATTTTAAAAGCATTTATTTAGCAAGAATAACTATGGCCTAATTTGAGACAGGTTTTGTGTTGTTTCAGGTTGCTAGTTTTTCTGCTTTAAATCTATCACTGGAGTTACCTAATCTTACTGAAAGATAGTAGTAAAGACTGCAACAATTGATGGTAGTCAGCTGTGGACAGTAGCAGCAAATAGCAGGAGGCTTTGGGAACTAATTTGTCCAGACACTTCTTATTTAATCTTTTAAGCTTTCTTAGTATAGCACAAAAAGCTGTCTTTACACAAATTGATTCACGTTAATTCCATATAAATTCTTTGTGAAACTCTTGCTCTAAGCAGCTGCTTGCTGTAGGTAAGGAGCAGTCGCAGGAAGAAGAGGCCAACTGAGAGTGTTTAGGTGTTTTGGCACTATGGGGAATACCTTCATAACAAAAAAAAAAATAGTATTTTAAAATATAGTAGCTAAACTCACGTTAATATATAAAATACAGGTATGTGCAGTGATTAGTTGAAGTCTGGAAACAGGTAATCCCTGTTGAAAATGCATGCATTGTTCTCCCTGAATGGGGAGGGATAGAGAGAGCTTGATCTATATAGTTATAACCCCCCCTTGAATGGAGAAAAACTGAGCAGTTTCTATTTTATAGGGTTTTTTTATTCTGGGAAAGAAATACAAATGGTTCTAAAGTCTGCTTTCATACTTTTACCTGTGGCAAAGTTAGTCATCTCAAATTTCCAACATGCTGAGTTACTAACTTCATTTCAGGAATTTACTGAAAAGTCATGGACTGGGTATAAATAAACAGGGAAGGAGTTAAAACTCATGCGACTGGCTTTCAAGGAGTAAATTCATTCAGGGCCTGTGAGTTTTGTGAATGGCATTAAAGGAGGAGGGCGGGGAGGTCTGTGGTTTTAGAATGAAGTCAGAGATGAAGTGGAGCATGGCCGTGGCCATGACCTAGTTAGTCCTGAGCTGTGAAAAGGGGGTCTAAGAACAATAGATGACCTTCCGAGGCAGTGTTAGAACCAGTATGCAAGATGAGCTGCTTCTGGTCTTTTCGGGAGGAGTGAGGGAACAGCAGAGGGAGTTAGGCAGATCTGTATACCATTTCGGTTTGCTTACAGTGTGAACCAGATGCTTTTGACAGGAAATTTAGCACAGAACTTGTGGGTTTTCTTTCCCGAGTATCTTTAATATTATGTGTCACTTACTAAATAATTCTTCATGTTTTATTGTCTGTACTACAGCAGTGTGTGTTCAAAAGAGGTTTCCACGCTACTGCTAGAAAATGGCAAACTTGCTTATTTATCTACACGACTTCCTAAAGGAGATCTGTATGTTTGGAGGTTACAGAATATATCTGATTCAAGGCACTAATAGTGCCTTTCACTCTGTGGTGAAAATTCATCTTCACAACCTATTCAGAATCACTTTCCAAGTTTTGTACAGGGTTTTTTGATTTCAGAAAGCACCACTGTAAGATGTTAAACATCTTACTGACAAAAAAACCTCATGACCATCTTATGCAAGAATCTTTGCGAATTAGTGATTGTTTTCTTGGTGCATAGTAGGAAAGTGGATGGGAAAAAACAGTTTGTTTTGAACTGTATGAGCAACTTAACGTAAGTTGTTAAGGTGTTTTTAATTTGCTTAAATGTGAAGAACATGAAAAAAATTGTTGCTTTTTGTAGCTTAAGTAACTGACGGGTCATCCCATCTTGCAAAAGTCTGTTAGGTTTTTTTAGCCTTAAGAAGAAAAAAGTTCTATCCGTGAAATATTTTGAAGTAGAGCTTGTTTCTTCTTTTGTTACTAGTGGAGAAGACTGAAAGCTAGGAATGGTATCTACATAGTATTTAGATGTTACCCTCTGTGCGGATGGAAGCATGGGATTGCAGTTGAACTGCAATGGAATAGTTCTTCAGTTTCAGTTTCCAAACAGATTTCTGTTTGTTACTGTCTCATAAGACAGTTGATTATGACAATCTCATGTGATGCTGATACAATACAGAAGTTTCTGCGTTACAAGTGCATGGGCTGTATCTTAATAAATACAGTACCCTAAGCATTCATATGTCAGCTCTTCCCCCTTAGATCTGATCCATGAACTTTTACCACTGTAACAGAGTTCAGTCAGTACAGCCATATCCAGTTTTGCTCAAGAGCTGTGTTCGCTTCTTTGCAAGCATCAAAATCTGGCATTAATCAGTGCCACCAAAACCTGAAGACTACAGACACTTTAAGTCTTTGAGATCCTGGAAATTATCATTGCTTTCAGTTTCCTGGGAGCAGTCGTAGGACTTACCCGAGGAATATCTGGATCAGTGATACCAAAATTGACATTCAGCATTGTTGCAAGCTGCATCCGCTTTCTGCCATGCTGGTCAGTCCCTTAATCTGAAAACCTGGGATTTAGTGAGCCTGAGAGGGGAACGGCAGCGCTGCGCCAGGAGCCCTGGGAACTGGTGGAACTAGTGCCTGTCTAAGGCCGGAGGTTTGGTCCTGGCACACGGCGTTACACAGATAACGTCTTTTGGCAAATGGTATTAAGGTGTTTAAGTGATGACATAATTCAGCAAAAGCATGGTAAAACAAGTTTAAGTGATCTATTTAAATTTTTAATAAGATTTGAATTCCTCAGCTGAGAAATGGTAAATGATTGTACATGTACACTTCGCTGCAATGCAGTGAGAACGTCTCAGTTTAAAACTGAAAGTTTTGATTTTAGTGAATTTGGGAAAAAATACACCATATAAATTGTTTTAATTCTGCAAGTTTGCGTATTTGTATTTTAACCATATTTTAAAAAATTCAGTAACATGATCATATGTGTTTCTTGACAATGGTGTATAGTGATACTGTAGTAATATATATATATATGTACACTGCTGCCAACTGACACCATTATAAATGAAGAAAGACTGGGAAGGAAACTAATAAAAATTGATCTGGTTTAATTTTAAATAATGTGTGCTTATTCCTGGCTTGTCAAAATAAATGTGATAGAAATACTGAGTAACAAGAAATACTGTGTATTTTTCAATAATTCTTCCTACCCTTGTAAAAACAAGCTTTTCTATTTTAGTTTAAGAGGCTTACTTCCCAGACAAATATTTTCATATCTTTTCATATTTTCGAGGTTTAAATTCTGAAATGTTATGTTCATCTTTGAGTTTCTTCTCAGTCTTACTTATAGTTTCAGTAAAATCATACACCAAGTTAGTGTATCATATCTGTGATTGGTTTGTTGGCTTTTTGTGATTTTTTTTTTTTTATTTTTATTTTTTAAATTGGTAATCTTGTGTGTGCTAAAGCTGACTTAATTCTTACCTGCTCTGAAATATTGGGTAGTGTATCCAGTGGAACACAGTCTGCATTCATATTTTAGCAGAAGGAATAGATATAAAATACAGATTATAAAATAGGTGTTTTCACATGCATTTTTCAGCAAAAGCTGGTATCATTGATATTAGTATGCTTATGTTTTAAAGTCATTTAATATGACTATATTCAAGTATTTTAATCTAATACTGTTTATAATGTTTTATAGACAGAAGACAGTAAAACATGATTGACAACTCCAGGTTACTTAAGAATACTATCAAGATGGTTTGGGAAAACGCTATTCAAGCACTACCATTTTAATTGCTATTATCTATTGTGGATATATGCTACTGGTAGTCTTGGGTTATTTTATTTGTTTCATATTCTAAGAATCTTGAATGTAAAACTCTTGATTGAAAATGTAGGCACATTGTGCAGGTAAAAAACATTTTAGACTGAAGGTCTTAATGTTCATGTGCTTTATTACCAAAGTAACTTTCTAGATAATCTTTAAATTAAGGAGTTCTGTATTCAACTGTCTGATGTTTTTAATTTAATAATGAAAATAATAAACCAGTATTTTCTAAAAGAACTCTCACAGAGCATACTGTAAAAACTTCATTGAATATATGACCCAGTTGACATTACCTCTGCACAGCTCTACATTATAGTATGTAGCTACAGCCATTTTTTCTTAATTAATGTCCTTCAGTAAATGAAGCGGGAAGCTAGATTGGTATACTTGTAGCAGCTACCACTGAGGTCTGCTTTCTTCATGATAACGACCCAACCTTTTCATCTTCCTTTCCTGGGGTAAGAGCATTAAAAAGACAGTGGCAAAGCAACCCCAGGCACCAGTTCATCAGATTCCTTGCCTCTTGCCAGTCAAGATAAAGTCCTGGGAGCAACAGAAATACTCCCTACGCAGGGTCACTGGTAGGGTGTTACTGGGCAGTGCTTCTAGTGTGCTGCAGATACCTACTTCAGCTGATGCAAACGGTGCTGCAGAGTGTCTTACACAGCTGTTTGCTGAATGCGTGGAACTGAGCCAGGCAGCTAAGATAAAGCGTAAGGGATGTTGCCATTGGTTGTTCAGTCCTGTGGTATTTTGCATTTTGTTGGTAGACCTGAGTTTGAAATTCCTTCTTTGCAAGTAATACCCTTGTCTTGATAACAGGGGTTATATTACTGCAGTGATCTCTTTGGATGGATGCAGCTAATGACATTTATTGTGGTATTGCTCTGTGTGTTTTGGAGTGCCTGTGTGTCTCTGGCAGCCACAACGTAGATTGTGGGTCCCTCATTTCATACAGAAATCTCAAAATGTTAGCAGGATGATGTGAGGCAGGAGGGTATGCAGCAGAACTGGCAAAGGTTGATAATCTGGCGAGGCAGAATCTTGCAAAAGGATGTTTGTAGGCTCCAGTACTTTGGCTCCTAGTGAGCTTCCCACACAGAACCAAGATGCTACTGACCAACATCTACCACTTCAAAATGAATTGTTAGCAGAATTCTTATCCCTTTCTGTCTTGAGAAGGCAGAATACCATCTGGCCTTTACAGGTAGCCTGTTTTCCTGTGCTCTACTTGACCCAGTAGAAATGTTCAAGGTGCTGTCACAGAGTATTATGGACCTTTCACAAGTTGGATTTTGGTGAGGTGAGACTCTGGATTGCCTTTTTCCTTCTGAAATACTCTGAACAATCTATTTTCAGCGTATGTTCATAACTACCATTTCCTTGTAGGATTTTGAGGGGATATGCGTGTTGGGATATATGTGTTTCTGTGTGCAGCCAGTTACACAGTTAAGTCCCCTCGTTCACCATTTTGGGGGATATGGTGGCATATACTTTTGTGGGTTACAGTTTATAATGCAGATCAGGTATCTCTAGAATTTTGAAGTTAAGGATATTTTTACTGATTTAATGAATGTAAATGAACAAATACCTAAAGCTGCTCTTGTCATCTTTAACTTCTGGATTTTGTAAAACCTTCTCTTGTAGTTGTTATTGGCTGGCAACATTTACTGTATATACAAATATATATATAATGTTACTGGAATGCATACATATATTCCAAATATTTGCATTATTTGATGTAATTGAGACACCACATTATTTTTCAAACTTTTGTAACTTTTAAAAAGATGGTTATTTAAACAGCTGAAATATTTTGAACTAGGGGTATACAAATGGCAAGTAGTTCAAGAATATCAGAGTTAGGCATTTCTGTGGTCTGTTTCTCTTTTGTGCCTTATTTTTATTTATGTAGTTTAGAAGTGACTTAGTATCTTCATTAAGTGTTTTTGGATACACTTGTGTGAGACACTTGAACTTCAATAATTATATATGAAGCCTGGCTTAATCAGGACTTGGTGACCAATTAGTGAATGCCCACTAATGTTTAAGCTCCTTCTCTCATTATACACTCACTATTGGCACTGTATATAAAGGATAAACTAAGTGCCCCTGATGTGCTGTTAATTAGACTTGTCAGGCCTCCCAGTTGCACTGTCTGCCAAACACAAGTGTTGTCACTTACTGTATCAGTAATGAATTGACTTAAGGGCTTTTGTAGATATTTAGAGGGCTTTAGTTTGGAATACTTAAATCTGTTGCGATTATAATTGTAGTTACAGCTATAGCTCTGCTTACTGTACTGCAAGAGCCTCCACAAACAAGAGAGAGCGGCTTTCTTGAATTTCTGAAAATCATGCTGGATTTTGCACTTAAACTGGTTTAAAATCCTTGTAAGCTGTATATGATCTTTTGAGTTCTGCAAAAACAGTAGTACTATAGGATTTATTTTCAGTCCAGTAGTAAATACACTTCCTCATATTCCCAAATAAAATTGGTGCCTAAAGCCAAAAAATTTTCAATCTCTCTCCAAAAATAGGAAACTTCAGTTGAAAGCAATTCCATTGAATTATTTCAGTCAACAATAATACCTTTTTCATTTATTTTCCTGACACTTTTATACATCTTTAAAATAATCTTGAAATACAACTTTGTTTCAGAACAGAGCTATCTAGTTATTTATTCTGAAAGTCTGTTTTCCAAGACTTGTGTTCACTTAAAAAATTTTTGCTAACCCCTATTTTCTGAAGACTCAAACTAAAATGGAATTGTACTGCAGTGTGTTTGGGGTTTTTTTCCTTCTAGTCAGTATGGAACCATTTAATTCTTGGTTAATCTGTCTGCTAGCACACCTTCAAGCATTAACGCCACTTTTGCAATCTTCTTTGTTTTAACTGGTTGAAATAATGATTTCAGACTCTCTTTTCTCTTTTCTTTCCCAGTCTTTGTCTTCATCTTAATCAGGTTTGGTTACACGTACCTTTACCGAATTCTCTTGAATGGGAGCTGTAGCAGGTATTATGCCAGCACAGTGTTCTGTGCATTTCAGTAGTCTGCAGAACAAGTATTTTAAAATATTGCAAAATAATGTTATCTTTGTGCAATACCACACTATCCATTAGACATTGTGCAATCAGGTTGCTTGTTTAAGAAATCATCAGATGATGTGTTACAAATGGACTATTCTGTGACTGATGTATCAAAAAAGTTATGGAAATATTTTTAAAGATGACTGGCTGGAACCGTTTATAAAGTTGAAGAGAAAGCTGAATTAGTCTTCTGAATGTTTTTAGTGTTCTGGCTTATTAAATTTTCAGATTCAGGATAATAACACAGTTTTAAAATAGCTTGTCTTTAGTGTTAATTTACTGCCGGTTTAGAAGAGAGCAAACTTGAACACTTGGTGTATCATGTATAATCTACAGTTCTGTGTAGGACTAGTAATATAAACAAACCTATGGTCTTCCTTTTAATAATGAACCAGTGCACTGTAGGCCATCCTTGTCATGACTAAAATGAACATTGCAGAGGACCAATCACTGATGTACAGTAATTAGAGTGGATACATCTTTAAATACATCATCATTAATAAACTCTGTTAGCTTCAATTTACTTGGCAAGTGAGTAAAGCAAAAGTTCTAAAGTATGGCTCCAGTCCATTGTTGAAAGTACAGAAGTAACGCTCGCTGAGGTTTTCGAGTTACTTCTTCCCACCTTTCTCCCTTCTGTTGGCTTCTGAGGGTTGGTTCTTTTCTCCTGCATAATCACTGCAGCTGAACTCTCTTCTGAGCTTAGTAATATTTATTTCTGAACCTGTCTAGAATGGGAGGAGCTGCAGTTAGAGCACTTAGGTTTGGTGGTACAAACCGGATAGAGTTTGATTAAAGTGTATTAAGAAGCCGCTGGCTCTTATTCTTGGATGCTTTCTGTGAGTGCGTTGTAGCAAGAGGTATTGATTGGTGACTAGGCTTTTACTTTTCATCTTTGAAAAATCTCATGTTGTAAGAAGTCTAGAGTCGGGCAGGAATGGTAGGGAGGAAGGGTTTCTGGCAACACAGAGTGATCAGTTGTCTGCATCCCTCCCTCAAACTGAGATTTTTGAGGTGAATTGTTGAGGAATTTTGCCCTTTGAGGGCAGAACCTGGGGAAAAAGCCTCCTGGCCTCCTGCTCCAAGTTGCACAGAGTTGTTCCTTCAGTCTGAACTTCAGACAAGTTATATGTGGTCTAAGCCTGAGACAGGGTGAAGAGCATGTGTGGAGCAGCTCATAATCACAAATGCTGGGCAACTTTAAAGTGTTCTTAGTTTGGCAGAGAAGTGACTTTGTGTTTTGAGTGTATGCACTTACAAAGTTGAGAAATCCTGGACAAGTGAGCAAACACTGGATAAAATTTTGAAAAAGAAAACTGGAGCCACTTGCTGTGCTTGGGTCTGAGCTGACTAGATTCACTTTAGATAGTATCCACTGGTATGGCTCTCTTGCTTCTGACTTACAGGGTAGGCAGTCCTGTTTTTCACACTGTTAGTCATAGCAGACGTTATATTTATGTTGTTTTCTTTCTGAAAAATCACTAAACATAAAAAATATCTGTAATAAATCAGACTGCATTTAGTCTCTTTAGACTTTACCCCGATAATAAAGCCAAGACTGATTAATTACTAAGGAGTAGACCTTTTTCTCCAGGTGCCCAGCAAAGCGCTTACGTGTTCCAGTATTGACGAACTATTCTTCTTTAGCAATAATATGCTTCATACTGCCATCTACTGACATCCTGTTTTGTCATTGCAGCAGAGGATCAAATCATGGCTTGCCTCTGTGGTAAAACATGTGGTCCAGACTGCTTTGTTGTAATTATACCTCTGCAGATTTGCCATTATAATACTTGGATGTGGATACTGTTCTTCAGGATTTAAAGTACTACTTTTGGATTAGTTTGTCAGTTACAAGGAGTTTACATTACATAGGAAAAAGGCACTCTAAATCCTGAAAATGTGTTTGTGTAGAATTACTTCAGTCAATATTTTGGTCAGGGTTCATCTATCCAGGGAATTGCAGATGAAGTATACTCTGATCTCAGATCACTCATGTGGCAATGCCTTTTGATCCTTGGTGATCCTATAAGGAAAAAACCAATAATTCCTCGTGCATCATTGGATTTAGCAATGTCTATGTGAACCTCTTCCCTGTGTGACTTACAAGTTATTTACTTCCTACATGAGTAGACTTCCCCCTTTTCTCTCTACCCTTTCTTGGATTCTCATTCAAGTTTTCTGTGGATTTTTGAGAACCAGTTCAGATTTAGACTGAAAAGAAGGGGTTTTTTTAAGGTATAACGCATAATGATTGTCATCTTTAAGTTCAGCAATGCATTAGTAGATATCAGAATATCTGAGAAAATTGAAATTTGCATGGAGAACAATTGCCCTCCCCTGATTTTCTTTTTATCAGTCTGAATGTCATGGTGACAATTCTTCTTTTGGACTTTCCTCCCTAGGAAAGGGGAAGACATTCTAATGGCCACTCTTACTGCAGTCATGACATGACTGTTAGGAGAATCTTGGAAGGACAAGATTCAGGGTAATTCAGGGGTAGATTGAATTTCCCATCAGAGAGGAGAAGTTTCTGTCATCTTTGAGGAAAGCAAGCTGCAAAAATTACTTTGAGGGATCTCATCTCTTTTTAATCTCTTCATGTTACCAGCTGCTAAAGACATGGGGAACTGCAAGTGTTTTTTGGATGATGATATGAGTACATTTAATTATATAATTTCCATCTGTTAACTGGAAAGCTGGTGGAGAAGATCTGAAGGAAGAACATTAAAATATCTTCTTTTTTTTTCTTGCTGAAGGATCCAACAGTCTAATTTATGGAATTGGATGTCTAATGCGTGAAATTATCTTTTTACTAGTCTTCAGGTTATGTAGAAACATGTCTGCGTGCACACAATGTTGCTTAAACCACATTTATGATCTGATGTTTTGAAGAACAGTTCCCTAGCACAGGGACATATAGTGAAATTATTTACTGTCCCACCTCATTCCTAGAAAAAATATTTAATTTAGGAAGGAGTGCAAATGTTGCCTGAAGAGTTTCAGATCTTGTCTACTTTGGACACAGCCATGAGACAGATGTGGCATTTAACCAAGTAAGATAAAATGCAGTGTAATATAGTCACTCTGGATGTTTCAGGAAGCTGTCTGCTATTATATGCTTCTAGTTTCTTTAAAAGAAATACACCCAGATACTCTTTTAAAATAATCCCTTAATGTAAAAGCTGTCTCCAGCAGTGGTCAAAAGTGGAACAGCTTAGGGAAAACTATAAGGTCATGCCAAGGATACAGTTATTTTTCTGTACACTCGGTCAGCTTCCTGCTGGTTTTGGCAACACAACTTGACATATTTTTGTGTTTAACAACTGTTGATGAATATTTCTTTTGTGAGTTTAATTGATTTGAACCCACACAGAATTTCAGCATGCACAAATACTTGTTGATAATTAATACCATAGCGCATGTATGTAATGGATGGAAAAAAGTCTGGGGTTTTTGGTTTAGTTTTTTCATTCATTAGTGTAGTGTTAGGTCTTCTACTTTGTGTGAAGGAGAGAATGTAACTATCTATATCCTTCTTGTCTCAATCGTTTTAATTTTGGTATGTGTCTGCTCTCTCCCTGTTCAGTTAATCTCTTTCACAACAAAGACTCCTTACGTACTTAGCTGTTCTTTGTATGGAAACCATTCCATATTCCTTTTCGTGTTACCTCCTTGTGCATCTCTTATTTCTACTGTCACTCCTTTAGATTGAGGAGATTCAGAATGGCATCTGTTTTTATATGTTTCATGGTTTATTGGGCTCTTGCAATGGTATCTTCTGTTTGTTCTGCATCTGTTTTCAAATTCTGAACACTGTTGTGTTTTTTGTTTGGGATTTTTTTGTTATTTCTGAACTGATGTATCTCTATAGAAATGTTTACTGTAGATTCCAGAACTTCTTTCCTGACCAGTAATATCTTGTTCAAAGCCAGAATCCCTAAGAAAGAATTTATTTTTTTTTTTCTCCTGCACCTTTTCTGTATGTTTATTGAATTGAATAATTTTTTTTTCCTCATCCAGTCAGTAACTCTTGTGAAGTTGTACTGAAATTCTTTGCCTTGAGTTCTGGTTTTCATATTTTTTCGGTATCATAGTAGTAGCAGAATTTGTTATCATGCTGTTCACTCTCCTGATTCTCATTATTTAGCCTTAATAATTATGACATTTCTTTTAAATGCAAAGTTAAGTCAAGGACTGTGTCTCCATACTGTGAAGAAATCAGAGGAGGCTAAGTGATCTCAGGAGATGTACTTAAGTAGCTGTAGTGTTTGTATAAATGAGAGAACTAAAAGAACTAATTAAAGTAATTTGGAGCAATGTATAAACTACCTGCACAGACTTGTTCGATACAAAAAAGGTCCTGTAGGTTTGGATTAATCATAAAAATCAATACAGAAGTAAATACCTTACTGATGGAAGTGACCATAGAAAAAGCTATTCTACATTAAGGAATTAAATATTGTAAAACAGTTGGTTGAGAAATTCTACTAGCTAGTGGGTTTAATCATCCATTCCCCCACCCTGTGCATCACATTTTAATTTTATTTACAGGAGATAACACCAATACTGTTAGTGGGACTAAATCTCTCCTTCTGTTATAGTGAATGTTTTCTTATTATGTAATAAAGTGTGCAGTATAGCAGGATTTTCTGTTGTACATCATTTTTCTCAAGGCCACTATTCTCATAAAAACGTGAACGTTCACAATCGTGTCGCACATACACTGGTAATTTCAGCTGTATTCTCATTTTCCTTTTATGTAACATTTATGATCTTTGAAGATTCATTTTGGATGTAAATGACTATTTCAAGAGTATAAAAAAAACCCTATTTAATGTTCCAAATTTCAATTGACTGTTTTGTGTGAGCGGATGTGATTTACTTTGAGTTGAAAAATAAACTAGTCAGTCCTACAATATACTGTCATAAGAGAGATCTGGGAATAATAGTGTTAGTTTAGTGATTTATGTTTTGTTCAAGTTGAAAGCTGTAAACCGCTGTTTTGAGACTGGACTGACTTTGTCTTACGGTCTATTTTTTGTGGAAGTTCTTTTGATTATATATCTGTTTTTAAGAACAGCTTCATAATACTGCAGCTTTGTCATTTGTGTGGTATTACAGAAAAATCCCAACTCTCCTGGAGAACAGATGGACCAATAAACTCTTCACCAAACCTCTATACTTATTTTAGAATCTATTTCTGGTACAGTGTAATCAACAGCAACAAAAAATTAAAAATAGCATTGCTTTATTTTAGATTGTCAAAATGCCTTTCTGCTTTCTGACAGCATGCTTTATATTACTTACGTGCTGGTATGAACTGTCTATTACTTGGAGGTATGCTTTTTTTTTTTACCTGCTCCCTGTTTTGTTGTGGACTGCTTTAATAAAGCTGAGCATACAATTTCCTTGATGCAAAACTCAAGAGATTAAACTAAGAATACTTGGCTTCCACCACCTTTGGAGCCAGGGGGGTACTGTTCTTTCTTCGCTGTCATGTTACAAGAGGTTTTGAGATATAGTTGTTTCTGTATTAAAATTAAAAATTTCAGAGTTCCTGTAAGAGAGTTAAGCATTACTCTTGAAATGACAAAGTTTATAATTTGAAGAAATAATATGGACCAAAGTATTTTTAAAATAACTATGTTTTCTACAAATGCTAATAAACAGTTAGAATCATAATTGAAATCAAGTGCCTACACAGCTGGCAATGTTACAGTAATTTCACCTGTCTTTACACTTTGCAGGTGATTTACTGAAATTCCACTACTTTGTTTTGAAAAGTACTAAGCTGACTTTAAGTGATTTTACTGTTACGCTTTTAAATATTATTACTTTTAATAAAGGTCTCTATAAAAGCCAGTCAAATGAATTTTTACATACTGCATTGGTAGCATATTAAAGCAAATAAATAATTAAAGGTGTGTTTATAGCAAAAAGTACACTGGAAAAGTAAATGTATTAAGCAAGAAAAAGATGTGGTTAGTTGCACAACTAGAAGATCAGAGAGAGTCAACCTTATTTATTAAACAGTCAGATCACACTGAAAAATAGTAAGATCGATGTCATTCTGCCAAAAGCAAGGAGATCACTAACTCAACCATGTAAAAGACTCATCTTTCTTCTACTGTTCCTAAATCTGTAAGATAATATTTCACTGTAGTTAAAAATCTTGAGGAACTTGGTTTTGGGGGCAGGTAATAGCATCTGTGTGATTTAATATGCAGGTAGCTACTTGTAGGGTTTTCAGACATGTTTGGGCACCTACTTCATGTTTATTTCAGTTGGAGTTGGGCATTATTTGTTTCTTTAAGATCCTGCTTGGTGTCTTTTTATGTCTTACAGCAACCAATTCCTTTTGGAATGTAGCTCCAAAGTTAGTTGGTGATGTAAGTCCTGTTCAGAAGTGAGTAGAGAATATTAAATCCAACTGAGGGTTTGTGAGATTTAGTATTTTAAATACATGAGTGTTTTTTTGAAACGGGACTTAAGGTTTTTTGGAAAGTTTTATATGAAAACTTTGATTTTATTGCTACTTATGTTAGCTTTCTTTCACAGTCAGCTTCTCAAGCAATTTCTGTTAAATGAGGAAGGCTTTTCCAACCGTTTTTGAGAATAACAATAGAAATGCCTATTTGTTAAAATTTTTAGCTATGGGTAGAATTATTTAACTTTGCATTCATATGGCTGTGTGTGTGCATATGTGCACATAATCTCAAAATACAGTTTTTATGCACGTAGTTTCTGTCAGCATGCTAGAGAATATCGTTCATGAGCAAAACCCCTCAGCTGACACACTGCTCTTCCTGGCCTTCTTTGTTTTGAAACAATTCTGGAGCATCTGTCATTGTTTCACACAATTTCCTGTAAAGCTGCCTGTGGCAGTTGCACTCATTCTTTATTACCCAAGGGCTTTGCTAGCTATAAAATAATGTATCTGACTACCTAATAGCCTAATATTCAGCCTTCCCTGGAGAAGTGGGAGTGGAAAGCTGATTTTACTTTCTTTTTTGCTGACTATGCAAACCTGACCCTATATGAGAAGCTTTTATCTGTATTGTCAATGAAGTAGAAGGGATTTCCTATGATAATGGCTTTTCTAGCTACTAGATGGCCCCTTCCGTGTACCAAAGAATGGCACTGATCAAATTATATTAAAGTTCTGCCTTAATATAGATGACACACCTGTGTATGATTATCTTTTTAACAACCCCTTGGTTTTTTGCTTTGTTTGTGAGTTTAGAGGCCCCTTATACTGAAAGAAAATGTAAAAATGGTACAAAAATATGATGCCTGCAGACACCTAGACTCTGCTTGTAGGACCATTATAGCATATGCACACACATTATGTCTTCTGTACATACCTATAGATAGATATATGTTGCCACTGTTCTTTTTAACTAGATTTTTTGGTAAAGAAAATACTTTTCAGATACTTTCAGTGAAAAACTGAAATGCATATACAGAGCTGCTCTTCTATTTTGTAGTTTATTAAATGAACATTTTTTCTATAGAAATTTTTCTCTATAAACCTAAATAGCACCAATTAGAATTAATTTAACTTTCCTAAGCCAAACCGTATTGCTTAAAGATCAAGATATGATAAACACTTCACTATTAGTTAATTTTCCATCTGAACAGTTCCATTGGGATTACTTATAAAACCTTATAAAGCTATGTTTGAAGAATTAAATTACACTTATATGGATTGGTGCTGGAAAACCCCAACCATGGATCCACTGTACTAGTATGCCCTATAACTTCATGTTATTAAAAAGAAACAAAACCCAAAGACAACAAAAAACCTGTCCTAAAAAATGAAAAATCATAGAGCGAAGGAATACACTGTTTAGTTATTTTTCTTTATAAGTGACTTGCAAATAAAAAAATATTCATATAGGTTTGATTTATCAGGAGGTAGGCCTCATGAGTCATGAGGAATGAAAGAAACTAATGAGATGAACGGTCCGGAAACTCATTTTTGTGGGTGAATTTCTCACAGTGAGCATAAACTTGGTAGACATCTGTATTGTAGAAGGCAAAAGCGCAGTGTGTTCTGAGCTGGAGTAAATAATGACATGAGAAATGCATTTTGAATGTTTCAGTTACAACACCATGTAAAAAGTATTGTGTATGGTGCATGCTGGTTTTAAAGTACTCTGACTCCTTCATCTGCAGTTTGATTACTTCAAGTTCTTATTTAAAAAACACTTGAGCTGCACATAATTTCAGAGTATCACATTCCATTGAAGCCATTGTAACCACATGATTGTTTAAAGTTATGTCCTTACTTCCTTGTCTGGCTGAATTAGGATAGAGTCTTCATTTGTACATTCCAAACTCATGAGCAGCTTCAAAGAGCTTTTTTTTCCCAGCCAAATAGCCTGCCAGTGATACTTCAGCTTTCTGATCTGAACGTGGAATTGAAATCTCCGTTTGAAATTGAGCAACTTTTCTGGATTGTTTCCTAAAGTAGGTATTAGCTGTGTTTGGAATATAAGATTGTGTGATACACTGCAGAGGCTTAACTAGCATATAAGCTGCCTAATTCACTTCTGGACTTTCCACTTGCAAAGCAGTTCAGCAATCCTGAACGTGTATTAATAAAACTCCTCTGTATGTACCAACACACATAAAAACAGGTGTTGTGTATTGATGTTACATACTTGTGTTATACTATTTTATGCTATATACTTACTATTCACATATTTTTGTATACCAGTTGTGTAGCTATACAATATTAAAACTTCCCCAAGGTGACATTAGGTTCCAAGGTACACTAACTTCTGGTTATATTTTCTCACACGATAGAGTTAGCTTCTTCCTCCCTACATGACCTTTAGGTGATTATTTGAGATTGGTAATATATGGGTGCATATATATCTCTGTATGTGTGTTTAGAAATATCATGATCTCATCATCACTGTTGTGTTACTACTTTTTTCTAATTAAAACTTGATTTTTGTGGGATTATTTTGTTGACAGAATGCATACAATATAGCTTGCGTTTGTAGAAGCACTTCAAAAATGTAGTCATATTGTTAGAAGCTTGATTTTAGATGTGAATTTTGTGGCCAGGTAACTTAAGACAATATTTAGATTTTTCTTGCTTGCCACTTGCTCTGACCTAGTCTTCATAGTGGATAGTAGCATTTTAAGAATCTTAACAAAATATTTTTGATTAAAAATTTGCCTTTCAGCAGTAGCATTATGAAAATATTTGCTAATGGTTGAAAAATGTTAGCTGAGCTGTTCCACTCAGGTCATTTTAATATTGGGAGAGTGTTTGTTGTTGAAATTAAGAAAGAATGCAGGTAGTTGGATTCTTTTCCAAGGAAATAAATTATTCAGATGCAAAGTTCATATTTCATATCTGCATCTTCAAAAACAGGTATAATATAGTATTATTTTATAATTTGTCAAAATCCCATTGTGCTACCTAATCAGGTAAAACACAGCAACTGTCAAAGTCTAAAATGACAGAAGAGGAAACAGCTGAAGCAATGTAAGAAAACCGTGATACAGGATTGACCTCCATAATAGATGGCAGTTTGGCTACTTCCAGTAGTATTAACACTTACTAGGATCATGTGTGTGATAATTTGCTCATAGGTGTTAAGCTGTGAACTGAAAGATGAATGTAGGCAGGAAGAGTTAAAAGGACAAGGCAGAATTACCGTGGGCTTTATTCTGTTACTTTGTAGTACACTCTCCAGCCTTCACTAGCTCGCTCTTGATATGTTTAGTAGCTCGGCCCATGTGGCAGCCAGCACTGTGAAATCCTGCCGTACTCAATAGCTGGAGCTGGTTGGTTCAGTTAGTGCTGAAAAGACCTAGGGCTGGGTTCTGGCAAGGCATATTTGTTCCTAGAATCTTTTACCCCCCCTCTGTCAAGAGGAGCTTGCTATAGAAACCTCACCTGAAAGAAAATAGCAGTCGCAATTCTGTTCCACTGCAGGGAACAGAAACTTTCTTCTAGAGTGGGGGCAGGCTTTGCAACCCACCCACGTGCCTTGAGTTAGAAATGGTATGTCTCGCAGGAAGTTCTAGTATTGTCATCTTGCACTGCAGGAATTAATGAAGCTTATATTCTCTTGTCAAGTGTTGTCAATGAAGCCAGACAAATCCCAGGAAGTGGTTGAATTCAACTTTTTTTAAATGTATGTCTGTTTTTATTTAAATTTTTCCTTTATTCTGCTGAGAATCTACTTAAAAGATTGAAGGTGGACACTAACAAAAGAATTACTCATTCCTCAGGTTTATACCATTTTTTACTGTTGGTTTAAAAAAGAAAATGAATGACCCTGCGCTGAGGTACAGGGTAGGAATGTATGAAGGGTAATCTAAATCATCTTCTGACTACTCCTAATGCTTTTATGTTGTTACTCTTTTTTTAACACAGGCCACTCAATTCCGTACGAGAAGGGTTCGCTCTTATTTGTGCATTACAGATAAAGAATACAAAGGTGTCTTAAATAGGCTAACAGAACTAAATGTAAGCCTTTTTTTCATCCTGCCCTCTGGAGGAAAAGGATCAAATTGTGTTAGTGTTTAAACCAAGCTATTATTACTGCAGAGTAGTAACTCTTTCTAGGAGTCTAGAACTCACACACAGGCTTATATGTGCCTCTGCGGTGCCAAATTTGGTTTCTTCAGCTCAATGGTTGCAGTCTGTGCCTCTACAAGGAAAGAAAGAAATCATTAGAGAAATCTGTTTCTTCAGGTGACCTAAATAATTCTCCTTATTCTAAACTCAGCTATGTGTTACTCTTTGACCATGCAACTTTAAGAGGATCAGATAATATTGAAGATTTGCGGGTTTTTTTCATAATTATCTGTTTAACCTTGTGATTGGGGGTAATGTATCTTCTCCATCTGTTACTAATTCAGCTGAAGTAAAACTGGTTTGTCTGTTTGGAGGCTGTTGGCTTAAATGCTGATGAATAACTGTCAGAAGCCATGAATAACGTAATTAACTGACTTTGTATAATTTTTAAAGGTAAAAATGGTTATTGATGCAGGCCACCAGTATGAATTCTAGGTCAAAAAATTTCAAAGCTATGTTAATGCTGATAGATGTTTTGCAATCACTGTGTGAAGGAATTTTGTAGATGCTGTTTAAACTTCCATGTTCTGAAACTCATCACCGCACTTCACACTAATGAACAGGCTGGGGAAGGAAGCCAAGAAATTAATGGACCATAGAAACTAAATTACCCTTTCAACCCTGAAGGAAGTCTTCCCTCGTTCTCAACTCACGAATTGATCCTAGCACAATGAAAACAGAACCTGCTAAAGCCATTTGACGGCAGTGTCTTTCCTTGGTATTAAATCTGCATAGTTTTTACAAAACCAGACTGTGTCTTGTTTCTAAATAATTTTCCTAGTTTTAGATTTCTTTTGAACTTCCACATATAACAAAATTTGGCATCTATCTGAAGTGATTTTTTTTTTTTTTCCTCTGCTCCTTTGAATTCCCATGGCTGCTGGAAAATTGAAATCCTTTCTGGTTTATGAAGAGAGGTTTAAAAATGGAAATTCTAGGGCTAGCTTGGATCACTATTGCACTACTTACGATCAGCCTTTGTTATGTTGTAGAAGAACAAATTGTGAGGAAAAACATACTTAACTACAAAGTTCTCATGAGACACATGTTTTTAGGTACTTTTAAGAATCTTGGTATTGTTTGCTTAAGAAAAAATAAAGCCGTATGGAATCAAGTCTGTAATTAGTTCCATGTGGTTTAATTCTTTGGCAACAATTGTAGTGTGTATACTGTACAGAGCCAGGGCTCATGTGTAGGCATCAGTAGTTAGCTACACTACTAGCTGTTACTTGCAGTGAGGCACTGTTCTAGTCATTGCCCATTTCCCCTGTACTGGTCACTTTAAACCATTATATGCCTTACTCCAGTAATTCTGTACTGCAAAAAGATGTTACCCTCCTCCCAAAAATCAGACAGACACAGTATTTTATGGCCAGTTATATGTTTGTTTTCACAGTTCACATGCACTCTATATGATCATTATATATATACTTTTACAGACAAGGTTTTAAAAACATTAATAAGGATGCCTTGTTCTCAGCAGTCACTATGAATGTGTAATGAAAAAGATGGATTTTCAGTATGTGTACCTCACCATTCCCACCTCTAAATGTTGACTGTGGTGACTCAACAACTCGGACTTGCTGAAAAATCTTTCTCTACTTAGAGTTCGTGAAGAAATGAACCACCAAACCTGTCTACTGCTGGTATAGCTTAAATTTGCCGAAATTATTACTTTCAAATGGTTTAAAGCAGTTCTTGAGAAATTCTATGAGCAAAAGGTAACTCTTTGGTCATACCGATTCATCTCCAGTAGGGCGTTTGCCAGCATAGTTAAGTCTGTGAGGAGTGGAGGGGGTTGGAGCTTTCCTCTTTATGCCAGAAAATGTTTTAAGGTGTTGGCTATGTTTCATTAGGATTTACACCTGAAAATAATCTCTTAAGTGTTCCATGCTCTTTTTAGCTTAAGATAAGTAATTGTATTTGTTCTATTGGTGGTTTTTTTTTTCCAAGAAGAAATCAGTGAAATGGGTCAGGAGAACTGACCAGATCTCTTGAATGAGATGAGCTGTTTCTAATTCTCTTAACTCTTTTCAAGATATTCTTAGGAATACCAGAAGGAACAGCTTCCCTTTCAGCTTGGTGGAGGACTAGTTGTGTGATTGAAATAAGAAGAGTATCATGTTTCATCACTATATACTAAAAGTTTCTTGTAGAAGGATACGTGTAGCATTTAGTTGGCGGCTGCTAGCCATTACACAGCTGCCAACCTCTCCAACTTGTGCAGTACTCCTACTGGGATAAAATAGCAGTAGGTTCACGCAGGATTTTGGATACAGGTCTCACTTTGACTACTTGTTTGACAGAGATGATTTTTACATACCAATATGTAAATATATTTTCACAAACATTTTATTTTTATCATTGAAATGTGAAGCTTTTCACATAACGTTAGAAATTTCTGTATAATGCATACACTGACAGAAACAAATTGTCTCATTACTGATACTTGTTGCAAGTTACTGGCTGTCTAAACAGAAAATGTTCACAACTTCTGTCACTTATGTATTATTGGCCAGTATAACAAAAAAACCTAACACTTTGAACATTAATTTTACACTTAATTTTTACACAAGGACTGTGTAAAATTCTGTGTTCCAGGGAAGCTTTTATTTTTTTCTTTGAAAGCCTGTCTTAACTAACAGTGTCTTAAAGAGGGAAAAAATACTCAACAGAATGCGTAAAGAAGGTAGGGACTTTGATCCTTACAGGCCATTGAAGTACCAAGAAAATATGAAATCACTCATGCCTCTTGTTAATTTAACTGGAGTTTTTTTGTGTTGGGGATGGGGGGAAAGGGGCGTGGGTTTTTTTATTATTTTTGAAGTTTGAGCGATTTCTATCAAATTGTATTGCTGACAGTTGGAGCGGAATAACATTTAATAGCTGAAAATTGCTGGACTGCTGCTTCTGGTGGTTTGGGCTTTGCTCAGGAGGGTGAGACATGGTGTAGGATCTTTTGCTTCTTCAAGATCATAAATATTCTGCTCCTCAGTTTGTTTTTTTCTTCATTTGAATTCTCAGTGGGCTTTATGAGGTTGCTTAATAAACTTCATTTCATTGAGAAATATAAATGTAGTTGGGTTGTGTACTAATGTCTAAATGGTTGGGTTTGACTGAAAGTTATAACGATGAGATGACAATATAAATCAATTTCCTTTCCCTGCTCCAGTCTTTTAATTGTATTGTCATCCAACGTGCCCTTCAAGGCTCCCTTATTTCTCTCATTAAAGTGCCAATCCTCTGTTTTTGCAGAAAGTCTTTGAATTCATTCATTCATATATTCAGCATTTTCTTTTGTGGGTAGAAATTTGATTCTCATGGAATCCTGCTCTAATTAAAAGTCATCACACTGGTGCAATGCACAGTTCAGGTAGTTGCAGGGAGAGTCCATTGGCCTCTTCTGCGCTGAGTGGGTCCGAGATGTCACAGCGTTTGTCAGCTGTCCGGCTGTGCCTTGGGTACCTGCAGCAGGCTGGGGCCAATACTGGTGTTTCCATTTATTCCAGAAACTGGAACAGTGTACAAAATCAGATAAAGCATTTTGGAGTTGTTGTAGATGTATAGTACTAGCAAATACAGTGTTATTATGATACAAATAAATCCTGACCTTAAATCTTAACTGAGTAAAATTCCAGAGTTTAGCTTGATTTTGACAAATGCTGATGAGGAAATGTTGGTTTTTTGGGGGGGTGGGGTTTCTTGTTTTTGGGGGGGGGGGGTGTGGTGGTGGGCCTTTTTGGCAAAACTTAGGTCTCCTTTAAGTACTAAGATCACAGGCACCTGATAAGAAGCATACTTGTCTGCTTGTCAGTATTGGCAGCTAATACTGCAGTGGGAATAAAACTGAAGTAAAATCTTGAAGTTGTTTATGCTTGTCTGCATGCCGATCTTAAAGAAATTCCGACACTGATGTCATTATTTTTGCTGTTGTGCAGTTAGACTAAATGAATAACTTTATGGATGTATCTAAAGAATGATTTTCTACATCTGCTTTTTGATTTTATTCTTGAAGCAGACTGAGTATAAGAAACAATAAAACATTTTATTCAGTTTGGATCACTTACTGTAGTGTTTTAGCTTAATGAGCAATTCTAGAGCTTTGCATTTGTTTTACCTTCTTCAGTCCTAAGTTGTAGTAATTGGGTTGAACTGTAGAATAATGGCATAGATTTCTTCTTTCTTTTTTTTCTTTCCCTTTGCTGAAACAGGATATATTGTTTATTAGAAAACACTTCTTAAGGCAGTTATTCAGGTGCTTTCTTTAAATTGGTTGGCCTCTAGCTTCTCTTAATCTGTAGTAGTATTATTTTTCCTTATGTTTCCATTCTCTGGATTTATTACAGTGTATAGGAAGTTGCAAAGTACTAATAGTTGGAAGTGGCAGTTCTCTGCTCCGTGTAGGTATGTGAAGAGTGTGTTATTGATTTAGGGCATTCAGAAACTTTTATTTAAACTAATGATGGGCTTACTGAGGGTACAGTGTTATTTGAGAAGTAGTTCTCATTTCTTTTACTCCAGTGCTGTTTCAAGTACAGGAAGGTAATTTCTTCAGTGACATAAGGGGTGTTACAATGGGTTGTTTATTTCATCTCCCCTGTCAGAGGAAGGTACTGTTACCAGGGATGTGCTTACTTTAGTCTGGCCTTATTAGAGAGTAACAAAATAAGACATAAATGTATGAATGCTGTGCCTAACAAGCAGAGTCCTCAGCAGGAATGCAGCAAAAGTTTTTATAGCTTCTGACACGTTTTCTGTTTTCTGCTCTTGGACATAAAGTACCCATGTGATTTTTTTTTTTTTTTTTTTTTTTTGCAAATACATTACCAATAAACAGTAAGCCTACTTTGAATCTACATTCACAGTATTCATACCTAAAGTTGTTATCCAGAAATATGCCTACTAGTATTATCCTGTGGTGATAGACAGATTTTTAATCACAAAATGCCATATCACTCATGAAGCTATAAAAATGCTAGTCTAATTGCAGAGGGCCTACAGCCCATTCCTGAAATACAGATACAGCGTAGGTATACGCTTACTTATCTGTCTGTGCACATTTTGCAGCTGCCTATCAAACAGTGCATATTTGATGTATACGTACCTGGATTTGAAGACTGATACTCCCCACCCTTCTCTATCTGCTGTGTCCCTGGCCTCGTCTGCCATCTGGTTTTCTGCATAACTTTGCTGTTGTGTGCTCATACTGCTACTTCACTGGCACAATAGAGACTTGGGGAAGATGGAGGTGGGGTTTTGCCTCATCCACCAGAAAGGGGTTACAAACCAGAAACAACCCCTTTGGCCAGCCCTTGTTTCAGTAAGATGGAGGAGCTTGGAGTCAGGGGGGGAAGAAGGGAGGGGGACTAGGAAAGGCCATTCATTTTCCATGAAGAGGCGAGACGGTCCAATCTGAGGTGAAGCAGCATTCAAAGTTTATGTTTCCCTATTTTGTACCCAGTATTATTGAGGTGGGGAGTAGGGAAATAACATAGGAAGAAGAAGTCATGAAGAGTAATTGTATGTGATTCTGACAGTGGGAAGAGTCTGCTGTGTTATGAAATGAAAATGTAATAATATTTTACATTTTAATCTGGAGATTAAAGGTATTTAAATGTATTTAAGCCTGATGGTGTATTTTTAGGCTCTGCTTTTGTATTTTTAAAAAAAAAAATATTTTGAGAAATATAAGATTGTGGGATCTCTGCACACTCTAAGTCCAGCTTGTGCTCCATGTTTGACCGTGCAGCTGAATGATTTCTAGTATCTTTCTAGGTTTTTTTCTGTACAAGGGAATTCTGTATTTCTTACATGGACAGAGAAATGTTAAGAAACATGGAATCTGTTGGATTTGTTCTGATGAGGTTAACAATAAAGATGAGAAGTGGGAAGAGAGGTTTGGGGCTTCAAGCAGTAACACTTTACTAAGGTCTGCCAGGCTAGGCAACCCAACAACCACCCAACCCACCCCCCTCTCCAAAACCCCAAGAAAAGCCCCCAAAAACCAACACAACGAAACTACCCACTATCCACTATACTTCACTTTCCAAAATAAGTAACCTGATTTTCCCTCACTAAAAAGAAGGAAGAAGTGTATTTTACAAGCTTAATATTCTCCCTTATTCTGTGTCTCCTTAACTTGGTAGGTTATTTTACAGTTCATACTTTTTGTCTGCCCCAAAAAATCAAATCCATTCAGAATTTTGTTCTCAGCTGGACTACAAAGAGTCTTTAATTCCTTAAGAAAACCCCAAAGTACTAAGAAAATACTCTCTCCTTTGAGAGTGATGCTTGTAGTGCTTTTAAGCATTATTGTTTTATTTTGGCTGTTTTTGAAGTTTGCTCTTTTGTCAAATCTGCTGTTTCCTCCTAATAATTACTTTTTGAAGGAAAATAAAGCCACATCTTTATGAAGTAAATACTATTTTTATTAATGTATTGGTAAAACTAAAACATTTTTAAAAAAGTTTTTAAATTGTCTTTTAATTGTGTGCAGAAGACAAATGCCTGTAGCCTGATTCTCGAAAACACCTAGTACTGGGATTTCCAAAAATTTTAGCCTCAGTAAAAGCGCCCACTGTCCTAATACAAATAGTTTGTAAATTTGAAAGTAATTCCTTGAGTCTGACTCAGAATCACTTGAAGACAATGACACTCAGGAAAATTTTTTTCAGGTTATCCCTAGTACATTTCCTTCATGTGTCAGTCGTAAAAGGACATGGTTTAAAATTAATACACATATACAGATTTCTTAGTTAACATCTGGGTCACTTAATGAGAAAAGACAAGACTACAGACAGCTAGAGTTTGCTGAGTATTTTTTTACTCACTGGTTACATCTCTGGACTAAATGTTCTTCAGAGTTATGTACCTGTGTACTCAATATACTCGTGTACTTTTCATCTGTCATGAAAAAAATGGAAAAATAGAAGAATTTATTTATCAAGAAATTCTAACGCAAAGCCTTTTCTACACATGGATTTTAGATTTTTCCCAAAATTGCACAGCATTTCAGCACAGTGAGGTCTTATCAGTAGTACTGCTTTCCAAGCTTTGGATTTTCTCAAAGGAACAGTAGACACTCTGTGTAAAAATAAAACCACATCCATCTGCACCCATTTTGCTCTTCATCTAGTGTAGGATGTGATCACAAATACTAGCACATTCTCTGAAATTCAGTTGTGCTAACTGGGAGGGATATATAGGTCCACGGTAACAAAACAAAAGCACTCGAGTAAAGGGCCTTCATTTTAACCCTTGTGAAATAAGACTTTTTCTCATTCTTTCTCTCTTAAGTATATAGTTATTTGGGTTGTGATACACTCAATTTCCAGTCCAGTGATTGTGTAGAGTGACACTGAGACCGTAGCAGTTGCTATGGTAACAGGGTTTAAGTAGTAAAAGTGCAGGTGTGATGTCACTAGGGCAGCATTGCCTCTTTCCCCCTCAAGTTGAGAATAGAGTGAAATTACAGATATTTTTAAACAACATTGTGTGACTCCATTCTGTACCGATTTTGTGCAAACAATGACCTCTTAAATTCTGGAATAAAATGCAAGTGTGGACGTAACCTTTTTGCCATATTTTTGATAAGGACATTTCCACAGGCCAGTTCTGTAATTTCCATGACAGTAAGTTCAGAAAAGTTTTTAAGACCTACTAAAGGAATTGAGTAGTACCTTTTTGTGCAATGTGTCTGTTGCCATCTGTAAATAATGGTATCTCTGATTCTCAAGACCTGCTGTAACACCTGAAAAGAGTCTCGTTTTACAGTGGAATTTTTTAATAGGTCGCTAAGCATTGACAAAGAAGGCTTGTGTTTTTCTGATAGTTAAATTGGGTGGGTAGCCTGAAGGAAAAAGTGAAATAATTTGCATGTTCTTTACTCCTTTCATTCATTTTCAATCTTAGTATTAGCAACCTATTTCATGCAAAAGACCACACATCATAACCTTCGCTCTGACTTCCCTCTTTGCTCTTTTGCTCACGTGTATTTACGTGTCCTTTTTTCTAGACTAGTTGAATGTATCTCATGCAGTAGTTGATTGTGCTAAAACAAAGGAGCTTGATAAAGGTCTATGTGCAGACAGCTATTTAAGTGTGTGATGGAAGCCTGACATCTCTGTGGGAACAGTGTTAAAATTATGCAGCCTATTGTACTCACATCTTCAAAAACCTTCTCATGTTTCCTGATAGAAATCAGACTGGTGAACAATCCCACCATTTACCAGAATATTTTCAAAAGGAAGCGACTGCCCCCTTCATCGGGTATGTAAACACAATATTGTGAAAACTCTGCCTGTCTTCAGATGCCAGGGGTGAAAAAGGAACAGTTCAGTGTTACTGAGAAATTTCTATTTTCTGCTGTTAGTTCTCTTTCTTTTGGAGCAGAGGGATACCAGGGTAGAACATATGCTATAACTGCTGGGATGTGGTGGATCCAGGCAGCTCAGGGTTGATAGATAGCTCTAGGGAGCAGGCTGAGTACTGGGTGAGGCTGCACATTGCATAAAATAATTGTCCACACCACAGAGGGAAAGATGTGCCAATACAGAGACCAAACTTTGAAGAGGCAGCAGAGACACTTGCTAATGTTGTGTGAGAATTTCCTGGTAGGGATGATCTTCCTTTCAGTATCTTGGGTTATTTCCAATTGTCTGCTCTTTACAACAGCGCTTGTTCTTTTCCGTGGTAATAAAGAGGCTGGGAAGACTCGCAGGAGTGATTCCTGAACCATTCCAGGAATCCTGAGCTACCGACAAAGAAAAATATTCTTGGGCTGCCTTGCTCATTCTGAGCTCCAGTGAAATAGCAAACCACAACGGTATAAAACTTAATGTGTCAGCTGCGGATTGAGGATGTACATCTAAACAAACAAGCTTGCATTTGACAATGTTGTGATAGGTTCTTTCAGAGGGGCTATGTGGATCCGTGGAAGTTGATTCCTTGGTGGTGCAGATTTTTTTTATGTCAGAATAGCTTCTAAATAAACTCTGTGTGTGCTTTATACCTGATGAGGCATTGCTTAATATGACCCACAGAAGGGAGAAGCTTAAAAAATTAAAGGAAAGATGTACAATTTCTTTTCTTTCGGTTCCGTTTTATTAATTATAGTATGAAATGTTTTCTGTAGGCTAGACTGAAAAAACTTGAGTCCTGAAGTTGCAGACTATACTGAGGGATATCAATGTAATTTCAGTCTAACTCATTTCCCTTCTCCCACATTTACTGGTAACACCTGTGGTTTCTGTTTCTGGATTCTTCAGGAATAGGATGGTAATAGCTGTAGCATGGACTTGAGTTTAAATGTTCAGAAATGTTGGCAGGCTGTCAAGTTACCGGGCAGGGGGAGGAGGAACCAGAATTGGGAAGTGGTTATTTATTTTTTCTTCACCCTATAATTCAGTCAAAATTTAACAGTATTTAATTGAAAGCATGAAGAGAATGTTTCTGCCCTTGAGGAAAGTCCTGCCAAATCTCAGTGACCTGTTAGAAATAATGAAGTCTTCGGGGTTTTCAGAAAAGTTTTGTGAACCTTGTGCAATCTGAACACTTCAGAGGTATGTGTAAGTGTGGCTATTTTACCCCGTAATAGCTTGCACGTACAGTTTATGGAGTTTGGCTTTTCCTTTCATTTAGATTCCCTTTCAGCACTTTATCTGGTGAGGCTGGTTTGAAGATCAGGGCAAACTGCAGCTTTTTTCCCTGCACGCTACTTACGTGTGGGTTTGTGTTGTCCACTGAAGCTCAGAATTCCATGTATATCTCTGCACACGGTGCCTGTACACATGCACGAGTAGTGTGCTTCCTGCATGGTAATTAATAGACTAAGCTAGCTCTTAGAGTAATTTCTTCAATTTTGTTTCCATTTTTGGACTGTAGTCATTTTGAACAGTGTTGTTTCTCACTTGCAAACAAAACACGTGCCAGCACAATAGCTAGCATCTCAGAAGTAGCCTGAAGTTTCAACCATTTCATTTCTCTACGTGGGTGAGAACTCAGCGCAGGATTGATGGTTGCAGCACATTCCTGCCTAAGGAATTGTTTGGACTGGCAGAGGTCCTGAGTCAGCAGTATAGATGGCAATATAGGCCGAGACACAGGCACTGGGTTTAAAGAGATGAAGCCTACTTCGGGTTTGCACAAAGTTCTCATGTGTTTCAGAATGGAGAAATCACTGACTGCTTGTAGTTGGCTCGCTTCTGCATTAGCGCAACTAGAGATTGAAGATGAAATAAATGATGCTGGTTTTCCTTTCTCTGGTGGTCGTTATGTTTCAGAGTGTGCCGGTGTGAACGGGCGCTGTTCACAAGAGCTGTCTATTTGGTTAAGCATACTCTGCAGCACTAGTTGGCGTTTCATAATTGGTATGCCAGGCATTTCTATAAAATACTTCTCACCGCAGAAATGTTTTTGTGTGTGGTGGGGGGGGGAGTGTGGGTTTGGTTTTTTGTTTTTTGTTTTTTTTTTTTGGTTGGTTTTTTTTTTGTTGGTTTTTTTTGTTTTTTTTTGTTTTAGCAGCAGTTTCAACAGAAGCTTGTTCTAATTCAAGGGAAGAACTAAGGAGGAAATAATTTATATTATAACATTACTTGGTGGAACTGAAAACAGGAAATCTTGCATTTAATATGGTAGAAAATTATTTTTTCTTCTCGTGATTTTCTTGAATTGTGTTCTTGGAACATACTTTTTTTAGTTTTCAGATAATTTGTTTATTATATGTCTATGTAAATGTTTAAAATACAACAAATCTCGGGCTAATGTGCAGAAATAATATTTTCCTTTAATTTCTGTTCAATTGAGCTTCATGTAGTTTCAGGATGTGTTTTTAACTACAGTTTATTTGAAATATTTTTTCTTTTCAAACTTTTTGCTTGACTGAGCAGCTTATAGCAAAGGTGAACTCCTTGGCTCATTTTCAGATTTACCTTTTGTTTAAGTAGAGAAATCCCGTGTTCATTCTGATACCCTTCAGTGTGTTGTTTTGTGGGAAAGTAAGATGTCCTATCCAATTCTAATACGGGTGAGATTGTGAGTGGTTTTAATAGGCCAAAAATGCAATTTAGGGGGTTTTTTTCTGCTCTTAAGATTGTGTTGCTGGAGTTTACTGGTTTGAGATGATGTCCCATACCTGTTACCCATCTGAGTAATGATTTCCTTGGCTGACAGATCCAGCTCTCCTTTTCTTTGATAGCAAATTATTTTCCTGTACCTCATAAAGAAATGAAGTTACAGTCTTCATAAATTGATATGAAGCAATATAGTGTGACTAAATATGTTAAACTAGGTATGTGTGTTTGGCAAGAAGAAATGAAATCCTGATTACAGGAGAGTAATCCTAGAAGGAAAATGCTTATTACCTGAACCTGGTTATTTCAGAACCTGAAATTTTGGGCTTTCAAGTCAACAAATGAGAGGGTAATCAAGCCATTATCTTCCAGAATTAATTCAGGCTCATTTAGTATTAACTTACGTATACAAAAAACCAGAAGAGCAGAAGACTAAGGCACCACAGAGAAAAGCCTGTAGAACTATATTGAGAGAAGATAGGAGCAGTAGGTAGATGAGGACTAGAAACTAACGAAGATTAAAATAATTATCTGGGACCTGCAATTGTCATTTTAAAAAAAGAAAACATTCAGGATATGATTGGGAGCTGGAGCGCTGGAGAATACAGAGTGAACATGGTTGACTGAATTGTGAGTCTTTAATACTTCATATCCCTGCTAATGTAGTTCTTTCTCTGTTACTGAACGTGATTTGTGTGCCACCTGTTTCAACTGCATTCACTCTCCAGGGACATCAAATGGGAGTCGACATGTAGAAGCTAAATTATTTGGAGAGGATTCAGTGATTGACTTAAATGTAAAGGGATTAATTGGTCTCTAAACTAGTCAATTAAACTGTACTCTGAAAGTGGAAAGATCACAAATGCATGGCAATGAATAAATTAATGCATTTTTCATGGTTTTAGTATTTTCTACATGTTGCTTAATGTTGTTTTGAATCATAAAATTTATTCCATTAATTGTGATCATACTGCATAATGGACACATGTGAAATAATTTTGTGCATCCATCCTTCTAAAGGACAGCTGGTTGCAGGCTTACAGCATGAATTTAAATGTATATTAATAGGTATTTACAACTTTTGCAGTCTCTTTTACAGACAATATAGCAAAGGATAGCAGATTTTCTCTGACCATGCCATAAAATGAATGGGATTCGGGTCTCTTAAAAATTTGGGTCCATTCTGTGTAACTCATAAAACTTTGTGCTCTTTAATAGAAGTGTGAAAGACATTGTGTACTTAGTCCTTGGTGCTTGAGCAAGGTGTGCAGTGCAAAGAAATGGAGAGACATTTAGGTACTTTGTGGTTTGGGGTTTTTTGTGGTGTGGTTTGGGGTTTTTTTTAATTCAATCAAGGTATAGTTGAGGGTGTTTTTTTTCTTTTAGGGGACAAAAAAGACATTAATTTCACAGTAGTGCTGTTCTGCCAAATTGAAGAGTTTAGCTGCAAGTCCTAGGAATATTAAAGCTCTCCTTCAAGATTCGTATCTCTTCATGTTCTGTAATTTAAATGCTGGGTTATTATCATAGATTTATGATCATGTAAAGGTATCAGAAGATTTGTTTTGGGGGAGAAATGAACACAGAGGGAAATCGAGTCTTCGAGCACTCGCAAATCCTGTTTCCAGTTGTCATTTTTAGATTGATCTGAGATGGTCTGAAGTTACCTAACTTACATGTTCTAAGAGCATGGCTGCTTCTTCACTGGAGAGCACCCGATGTTGCTGGCAGTTTAGCTGCCAGAAAAACTAAAAATTGGCTCATACTGGAAAATGGCCACATGGGTTTAATACGTGATGACTTTGGATTTTTTTAACGTGTGAATCTGACACAAAACTCACGGTATAATGTTTTTACTTTTGCTTTTCCCTTGAGATGCCCATGGTAAACAGCTGTTTGAAAGCACAAATCAAAACTGCATTAATAGTTTCTAGATTTTGAGGAATAATATTACTCCTCTTTTTTTTCTGTATTGAAGAAAGCAAGTAACCACATTTCTCCCTATTGACGTACTTGCTTTGTGAATGAAACTGATAAATATAATTTCATCTGCAGTGAACTTAATGACAACAAAGTAAGGGTTTATGTCCCTTCTTTGCCTCCTAGTTTGCTATATTTTTTCAAGAATATCCTTTCTGAATGGCCTTAATCTAATATAATGCTACTTTGGATAATAGCATTCAGCTTTCGTAGGGGTGAAGGGAAGAAGGGTGCATTAACCTACATTAGCAGACAGCAAAAATAAGCGTGTGTTCAGAGGCCTTGCTCAAAGAGGAGTGGCATTTAATATGCCGTGGTTTTATTTTTATAACTTATATGACAAAAGTATGCTATGTATTTGTGGTCTGGTATCTTAACTGTGGTGACAGAGCCTGCATGTATGTCTGGAGAGCATCTCTGTGACTGAGCGAACAAGTAATTTAAATTGAGATACAGCAAATTAACTGTGGTGTCTATTAACTTGTGAATTACTATTGATTGATATTACCATGCCAGTGCTTCTTAAATTAGTCAAAAAGGAATGAAAAGGAAGACTGCATGCTTTTTAGAAAATTAGGTTCTATTATTATAAGAAACATTTGTCTTTTCTTTTATGAGATCTCACTTTTCATTATTTTTGAGCCCCATTGTTAGGATTTGTGTACAACAATCTTACAATCTTTGAAGAATTTGGACAAAATAATTTTAAAGCTCGCACAACCCCTCCCTGTATTTAAACACACGATGCGAGCAGGAGTGTTTAAGTGGCAGCATCTTATTACCTGCTTCACTTTCTTTCCTCATGCTATTAGCAGTCTGAAAATCATCTTATGTTCATGTATTATTCCCCCTTATACTTTATACCTTCTAGTTCAGGCTGTTGTAGAGTGGTTGACAGCTGGTTTTGTTCTCATATTTTTTTATCTTTTAGGTCCCTCTAGCCTTGTTTGAACAGTGCTGTGGTAATTGTTTCAACTAGGTGTTCCCACACTGAGAACATGTTTTGTTGGTTACTGAAAAACTCAGAGCTATGTTATTTGTACAAAGAGGGCCACATGTATTATATAAACAAATAATGTGGTATTTCTGACTTTGCATATATAATTAAATAGTAGCCCTATAAAAATACGTTTAGTAATGCTTATCTACTTCACAGTATTCTTTCAAGTTACAGGGGTATTGAGAATAGTCATTTCTAACAAATTGCTCTTGAGATCAAAGCCACTTTAAGGCAAAACTGATTATCAAACATGTTCAATTTTTAGCTTTCAGAGCTAATTGTGATATAACTACCAAGATAGAATTTAGGTAATTTGACGTTTTGCTATAAAAGAAATTCTTTATTATCCCATGTAAAAAGTCTTCAAAAATGTGCAGTTTTGAATTAGTAGATATAGAGCAAAGATGTGGTGACAAACTGATTTGTGGCTTTGAGTGACTCTGTGCAACAAGGACATAGAAAAGAATTGTCTAACAATTACTAAGGAACTGATAATGACTTGTGGCTTTACTCCTAGAGTAGTATTAATTTATGAAAATGAGCTCCTGATGTAAATTTGGTTTCTCACATACCTGTGTGTGTTGAGCATTCTTTTTTGTTTATAAGCTGAACATGATTACAGCACTAACTTGACTTAACATACAACTGGTGCAATTAGGGTGTAATATTGAAAACTATGCTAACTGAATTTGAAAAAAAGTTCTCTCATTTTCATCATCCAGACTCTACAGACTGACTTGTTCAGTATGTGTCATGTATCAAATGTCAAATCTCTCAACGTTTCCCTTGCCCTTTCCCCCTTTCTCCAGAGGGCCAGGAGGACTCTGCTTGGAAGGGTGCGGGTGGCACGGCTGACTGCCACCGTGGATGCCTGGGATTGGACGTGTCAGTAGCCCACCAATGGCCAGCATGCAACAGCTGCTAATTCTAGAGCAGCATGACACAAATATTAATGGAAAGGATGATATTTTTTACCCACTTTATGACTGCTGAAAGCATCTTTATGGGGGGCAAGGGGAGGCTTTAGCTCTATGTGGGTCTGTGACCCACAGATGAATCATTGTGCAACTGTGCCAGTCAGTGATTCTAATAGAGCTCACTTTGTGAGACAAAGTAATTGATAGCTGTATTATCTGTGATAAAATTACCAAGGAAAGCTTAAATTTAAGGAGACCCAGGGTTTAAACTTTGCAATACTGAGCTGTTAAGAAAAGGTCAGTTTATGCCTTAGGCTGAAGAAGTGGAATAGTTGGTTGGCGAACCTCCATCAGTGCTAGTCAGGCTTGTTCTTGAGTTTTAGGTTATTAATATTCAAAAGGATTTCTTTCAGTCCTGATCTGTAGAGCACAACTGCTCATGACAGTTCTGAGGTGATTTTATGCCAGTGTGGTATTTAATAAAATGCTAAGACTAACAGCACAAAACCAGGGCTTTTTGGATATACCACATGTAACTTATTCAGGTGCTGTGAATAAGCTATGTGTCACTTCGAATATATGTGCTTATCTGGCTGCATTCCTGTTTTTTAAAGAGTATTAGATCTTCTATGGAAATGAATTTTCCAAAGGAGTCCATTTCAAACGCTGGGTGAAAACACAGCAATTCAGACAGGGAGAGAGAGATGTCAGAAAGGTGATAACAGGAGTGATTGTAGAAGTTTTATATGCAGTTTTTTCCTGTTGTTGGTATTTTGAGTGTGGTAAAGCAAGAAAGATTGCATTCATTCTGACAATTTTCTAGTTAATTATAATTCATTTTGTAGTTATACCAGCTGGTGCTATTGTTTTTAGAATAACTGGTGATACTGGTACAGATATGAGTAAGTTCCTGATTCTTTTTAAGGATGTATATCTGAAGAAGCTGAGAATTCCCTGTGAAAAATGTGTGTTCATTTCAGCATTAACCTGAATGTACCTTTAATAACCTTCATGTTTCTTTTTTTTGGTATGCTTTTATATTTTTTTGTAAAGCCTATATCCTGTATTCCAATAGAAATACGGTCACAACTACTTCTGTGTTTCCTAAATAGGGCAGGACGCAGTGTCTTATCACAATGAATTTATATTCATAATGAATATGACAAACTTGTAGAATCATTTTTTGGTACTGACATTTTAAATAATTCAAAATAGTTGCAGTTCTAAATCAGCGCTGTTCTGAAGTGTAACACAAATGTAAAACAAAAATGCATTCAGTAATCATTAGTGCCTTGAGCTATCCATTGTGGTATAATGCTGACTACATCATTTACCCGCTGCTAAGGGAAGAATATTGGTTGTGATTTCATTGTGGAAATTTTATTTCATAGATCCATGAGACTTTTTTCTTTTTTTGTCATTTTTACCTGGTATTGATTAGATTTAGTAAAAACTGGATTTTATTAAAAAATCATAATTTAGCACATAAAATTTTTAAGTGATCTGAATTTCTGTTAGAGGGAAACTGTTTCTCTGTTTATATAATCTTGTCTGCAGACAGTATATTTTCCAACTCAAAGTACCTTAAATGTTCATAATTTTAAGTATTAGTAGGAAGATGCACATGATCTCCACCTATTTAGTAGTACTGTTCGGATCCCTGTGTTCGATCCGCAGGTGGCATCGTGTTACAGAGATGAGCCACGTCCCATCTGCAGAGCAGGAATCATGTAAAGCTGTTTAGAATGGATTGTGCTTCCAGTCGTGAAGGGTTAAGCAAAAAAACCTGCATTGCCATACTCCGATTTTAACTGGTTAATTTTTATATTAGCAGATGTATTGACCAACCTTTCTTGTGCCATCTGTCATTGTCCTGTATTTCCACATACATGGTATGAGGATGAACATCATCCTTGATCCAGGGCCTGTCAGCCCTCCTTCTTACTCCATGCTGCCTTTGGTATTAACTGATACGAAGAGCAGGATTTGTCCCTGGATATAGAGAAAAGAAATATGTAGCAGTAGTCATGGCAGCCTGCTGCCTAATTAAATTATTCAGGGATGTTGTGTTATTTTGGATTATTTCTTTAGTAACTAACAGTCTAGGAATTACTTCAGTTCATCTTAAAAATAATGAGAAGCAAATTTTAGATCTGAGCAGCATATATTGACAAGCCACATTATATACACATGTGCAGCTAGTAATTAATAAATTTCCATGTTCAACATGCAACACTTAATACAGAAAAATAAGGTTTTTATTGTGAATATTTATGGGAGATTTTCACCTATTATGGTGTAGTATTTCATGGAGGATTGCAGGAATAAAACTGCTGCTTCAGTTGTACATGGAAGAAAATCTCACAATGCCAGTAGGCTGGAGGAGCTACTTACACATTTTGCATAATCCATTAATAAAAACCAAACTAAATATTAAACACTGCTTTAAGATATTGTAAAAAGATGCTTATTTCTTTACAGGTGTAGGTTTCAGGGAAATAATGAGATGGCTGTTTCTGTAGACCGTGTTCCTCCCTGCAGAAGTCGTGTGGCAAAAGCCAGGTGATCTTCTTCCTAAAGTGAAAACTTCTCTCCTACTAAGCTTGAGCACTGTCACAGTACAATTTACTTACAGCATGTAAGCCCTGTTAGTTGTTCTGTATATAGTCCAGTCCATCTTTATTAAGGTCATAAAAAAAACCAAGCATGGAACTGTCTTAATCTAGGACATTGTAAACAGCCAGTGCAGAACATGCAGAGCAGTTTGTACTGTGTTCATAGTAAAGGTTATGTACGTTGTACGTGACCTCTCCTGCAGCAAAGACTTGAAGTAGATCTTATACGCAGAGAGACTACAGTATAATTACTCCTCAAAATGTTAGTAGATGTGATGTGCAGCAGTTTCCTCTTGACTTCTTGGAGGTGTTCATACTGCTGTTAGCCCTGTCATGCTGCAGACTGACGTATCCATTTGAAGTATAAACTCCAGTATCCCCCCAGGCTAGCAGGTCATCTTGTGCATACATTTATGCAGAGAAAAGAATAGAAGGTTGTTAGAGATGGGATCAGGGAGAGAGTCTCGATAGTGAGGCATATATTAGCCTTGGCAAGAGGTTTTGTTGGTGACAACTGAGGAAGTGTTGAGATAATAAGTCTGTAACACAGAAAGTGTTTAGATAACGTTATCTAAATGCTTGCTGCATTGTGAAACTGTTATCTTAGTACTTTACTCCACCACTGGAAAAACACTAAAGGTAATTAATATTTATACCAAGTTTCTGTGTGTGCATCTCATACATTTACAAAAAATAAGAATCCAACAGAATATGTGAGACAACATACTGACTTATAAAATACAGTCATTAAAAGACCTGGGTAGTTCTGGGAACTGGTGTTCTCTTCCCCCCTCTTTTGGGGGGTGAGGTGGCAGGGGATGGAAAGAGAGAAAAAGCGACAGCAAAAGAGAGAAAAGGAATAATTGTCAAAGCAATATGATTTATTCTGCAACTTGGTCTCCTGTATTCATTTTCTCTGCCATACAAAAATTTGTGACTTTGGGCAGAAAGGGCTATAGAAACACGGACTGTTTTTCCTGTGTAACCAGGTTTCTCCCAGTATTGGTTTCCCTTGTTCATGAGACAACAGTGTGTCACGTGAAGAAAAGATGTTTCACATCCTGTGATATAGTGAAATGGCTGCAACACGTGGTTTCAGCTGGGTCTTTATTAGCCTCCAAACAAGCTCTGGCTGAAGGGACTGCTGCAGTTTGGTGCCACAACCCTCTCTTCAGTTCTGACACACAGCATATGTTGGATGCAGCTGGGCAGCAAGTCTTCAATCACCAGTGGTTAATATAGGGAGTTACAGAGCACGAAATAGGCTCTAGGTTGCTGTTTCACATATTTGAGTATGGGCCTGCGTCTGAGGCCATAGCATGGAGAAATCAACTGTGTGTTTCATGCCTAGTACAGAAATGTGGTCAGCTTTGTGCTGCCTACCATTTGTTGGAAGGCTGTTGTATCCAGAAAACTCTGGAATTGTCTTATGTCTGGAAATGCTTTCCTTTTTTGTTTAGTTGTGGTTTCTGCAAAAACTGTTACTAATTATGTCAGGTTTCTTGAATGTATACTGTGAACTACTGCAGTTGTACTTCTGAATAACTTTGTCTTATTTCAGCTTGGGCACGTTCAGCTCTCTGGTAGGCAGGAAGTATATTATGGGTTTCTTGCAAGCCTGAGAAATGCCACATAAATGTTTTGCGCCTCAGACTGTGTCTACACTACTTATTAGCCCAGACGGGTCATGATCTCAAGAACTGGCGTGTATCATCCAGACTGCTTTACTGTTGCAGGCTCCCTACTTGGCTTTGAGCAATGGCAGTTAGCACTCTTCCAGGGCAATGCCAGCAGAGGTTCTGAGGACAGCACAGCCAAGGACCATCTCCAGTAAATCAGTGTGGACAATGCCTCCCTTTGGGGATGAAGAGGTTTTACCATATGAACAGGCTATTTCCCCTAAGGGCCAGAAAATGTGTCCTGGCCTTTTTTATTTGCCACTGTTGATGAAGTTGCAGTTCCAGGTTGTCTTCTGCTCTCTTGGTGTACATGAAGCAGCTTTCGCTGCTAACACAGCTGCCTGGCAGGTCCCTGTAGCCCCTAAACTGGACCACTGTGTGTCCTGGAGAAATGTACTGGAGATCTGGGTGCTATGAGAGTGCATCATTTCTCTCATTTAAAGAGAATGCATAGGCCACTATGCTTTGGAACAGAAGGGCTGACTTCTCTAAAGTCAAAGCAGAAGGCCTTTCTTCTCTCTTCCCATTACATTCAGTCTGTGGTGGTTGTGGAAGCTTATTCAAATTCAAACTTCACTGAGGATATTTATTTCCAGATTATTTAAAAAGAGGTAATTTTCATACTGGGCTATTAATCTACTTTCACCTGCTCGAGAGTGTTGTTGACTGTAGGTGTGTCCAGGTGCTGCCATCTCCTATCTCCTGTCCAGGCCATCACCGTGACCTGGCAATAACTGTCCTGTTACTTTAGACAAATTTAAAGGAAATTATTTTATTATGTTCTGACTTACTTTTATGTTCCAAACCTGTGCAGAGCCTTTTCACACCCTATTTTTTATAGTCCACATCGAACAAGTGAGTAGTCCCATTGGTACGACCGTCCCTTTTCCTAATGCACGTGGAGTACTGCTGCCTCTTTTCTGAGATCAGACTTGATAAAGCTGTTTTGGGGTAACTGTGAGTTGAGGGCTTTCAGATCCCAACCCTAATTTTGAGGGGAATTAGAACAGCAATACAATTTATTGATCATAAAATGTAATTAATTGTACACAGTCAGTGGCTTTATGGACAATTGCTGATAAACTAATGGAGATGGACAAAGAGATTGCCAACAGCCTGGTGGCAGGGAAAGGGAGCTCAAGCTCAACTGTAGAGAAATAAGTATTAAAAAAATTCTCATCCTTGGAATTGTTCTAAAAACAGGACAAATGTTTACAAATACTGATTCTCAAATTTTCACTACATTCTTCTGAGTAACCGTTAGTGTCAGTATTGTCATCTGTTTCCCATTGCACTTTCTGGGTGTGTAAGTAGGTTGTGGTGTTTGGGACGAAACCCAGCTTAGAAACTGTGTGCTGCACAGCAGCCAGTGCTTTTCAAAATATAAAAGCACTTTTCAGTGAATTATTTCAAATCATTAAAATAATACTGATAAAATTCATATCATAAACCTGTTTTTGGAATATCCCTCTAATAAGGAAAAATAAGGTGATGTTCTTTTAAGGTTTTTTTGATAGATTCTTCTTGGTGCCTCCCCCCGATCCCAAAGTAATTGTTATTGGCATTTTTTAATTATTATTTCCCTGAAGTAATTGATTTCCACATTTGTCATCCAAAATGAGGTATTTTGAAATATGAGGTACAGTTTGACTTCGCACACAGACGTACATTGAGTACATACATTAAAAGCTCAGTTATAAATTGCAATAGCTTGATCTTTTCTTCATCGAGATTATGGAAGTAATCTCTTTAAAGTTTGAATGCAGACTAGCACAGTTTCCATTGGGTATTTTTATAAACCTACTAACAAATGGAAAAAATATGTAAATCCATCAGATATTCTCCCTTCTCTGCCAATGTTGTGTAGTGTAAACATGGTCATGTTTTCATAATCCTCATCTGATTTTTATACACAAGTAAATTTAATGTCGTGTTATTTCCTTTAAGTCATTCGTAGTAACTGAGGGATTGGCATTCATAAAGATTATGGGAGGTCCTAAATATTACACTGACAAGGTGTTCAGCTACATTTTTAGGTATCTCAAAGGTTATTTAAGGTAATGAAGATCCCAGGGGAAACATCGGAAAGACAGTTGATGTCAGTTGCAGGTGATTAGGTACCAAATTGAAGGTTTGATTAATGTAAGTACTCTCTATTTGAAGACTTTTCTGTGTTATGGAGGAAGAAGAATACCTGCAATACTTAGGAGAAGGACATAGATCTTTTCTTTTGTTACAAAAGATTATTTGACATCGCTGTCTCTTCTTTGGGGCTTTTCCTTATCAATTTCCTTGCTCATAAAAGGGAGGGATCTAAACACCAAGAACAGATTCAAAATAAAATTAAGGGAACTGGCATAAAACATTTGTCACTGTGTAATTGGGGAGTGATTTTTTTCATTTGTTTTCTTTGTGTTTCTATTAATAGCAGCTTTTTATTTAAACATTAATTTTAGCACGTAAGTCTTTCTCAGTGAATATAGTGGAAATATTCTTGAAAGTATATGCTCAAGTGTTCTGCTGGCTCAAGACCAGAGGGCTCAGCATTTTTCAGACCTCAGCATTAATGCAGCTGTAGTTGGAAATAACATATATTCTATATATGTTCTATATCTTCTGTTTGGGAAGATGACATCCTAACTGAGGCAGCCATCAGTCACAGGAAAGAAAGGTTTCTGAAAAGGTACCTGTAAAAAGGAGACAATTCCTGCGTAGCGTGATGAGAATCACGTTCGAGATTTGCATTCTTTTTAAATGTTTCTAATTTTTATAGAATAGCATGAAAAGAGTAGGTCTTACTTAAGTTTGTGCTGAAATTTCCTGATGGAAAACTGCTGCAGCTACCACTGTCTCTGGTGGCACTGTTTGTTTGCCTGAAAAAAAAACAAGGAAAGGATGAAATTAAAAACCTCAAACCCTAAATGGTAGGTAGTGAATTAATCCATCTGAAGTATATTTCATACTAAGTTTGTGGGTACGTGGCTAAGCATTTTCACTTTATACTACACCCAAGGCATAAATAATTTTAAATGCCTCCAACTTTTTTTTTTAAAGAAAGCGTTAGATGCTTCAGTCTGATTCAGGTTTCTGATTTGGAACTTCTTCTAGGGAAAAAGCACGTTGTACTCCCCTGATAAGGATCAGGAATGTCTGGTGGCTTGCTCAGGATGGTCACCTTGCTTCCACCCTTTCACCTACAGAGACTTTGTCCCTTCTCCCTTTCCTCAGGGTAGCAGTACAGGCTCAAAAACATGATTCTGAAACTAGTTTTGTTCCTTGTGTAATTCATTAATCCATGCAAAGTAAATGTATGCTGCAGCTATTCAAAATTGGTAGTATTTTTATTATTGTACTTGTTCTGAACAGGTATAAACTGACAGCTCAAGGGATTCCAACAGACTGTAGAGGAAAGAGTTTGGAAGCCATTTCACATGCCTCTCTGGTGGTTTCTGATATTTTGAATGTCAGAGAGATAAGAAAGAGTACAGAAATGAGGAAGTTTAATAACCTGGAGAGATAGTAGAGTGGATTCTCAGAAGCCTGTCAGCTTCAGTTTTTGAACTAGGTTGAAATAAATTTAAATAAAATAAAATCAGTGAACATAGTGCTGAATGTTTTTAGAAACTCTAGTCTGATCTGCATTTTGTCTTTAGCTTTTTTATGGTGCCTTTGTTAGGACAAAGAGTAGTAGATCTGTTAAGAAAACTGGATGTTGATAAAACACTGTTGGAAGACTCTAGTGAGGACCTGAACAATTCATGTATTTTAGAACTTCAGTTTGAAGTATGTAGGTCTTGATGTATACTGTAGAGCTGTAGCTGAATGGTTATTAAAAAGTAAAGCCTTAATGCTCAGTCTGCTGCTGAAGGCTGACTGTTTTTAGCTTGGTAAGTTTTCTTCTACTTGAATTTTATTCAGAGGTCTGTCTCACATTTGTAGCGAGAGTGATTTCTGCAGCTTGGTATTTATGGAATTGTGTGAAATGTACTAAAGACGGGAATGTCAGGAGGCTGGGATGTACATGCCTGAGTGGGGTACATCACAGGGTGTGCTGACGCTATTTTCTGGAAATAAAATTCATATTTGTTACTAAAGTAAACATTTTACTCGGAATCTGCCAGAAGCTTATTAGGAGTGTAGGAAGTCCCTAGGCCTTGATCTTTATTATTTTTTGGTCTTGAAAGCTAGGCTCATAGCAATGACTCTGGCACCAGGGGGAGCATAAAATCTCTGTAACTGTTTCTTCTCTTGCAAAGCCCTGTAAGATCCCCCCCAAGGAGGAAGGCCTAAGCAAGGGAGCAGGAAAGAAAGCTTAACGCTGGGTGTGCACAGGCCAGCTGGAGGCTTACTTGCTCGGCAGAGAGTGCTTCGTACCAGAAGGACTTGTTAGCTGTGCTCTGAAGAAAAGGGATCCTTGAGTGACTGAGATTTCTATAGCTGAGCATGATTTACTTTGGCTCCAGTGCTAGATATGATCCATCTTTCACTGATGGAAGTATTAATTGCTGGTCATGAGTAGTAATATTCATTACTATTATTCTTTAATCTGTCATACTTGCAGGAAAGTAAAATGGGCTGATACTGTATTTCTATATCCTTTTTCCTGTAATTAATTGTATACACTTTTAGTCCGAGGCTATTTAATTTTTTGAACTTAATGACTAATTTTGATATTAGCTGATTCTCAGTTGAAAAAGTTAGTGGCACGCATTCCCTTCCCTGAAAAAACAAATGAGTCTTTTGTCTTTTAAACTCTGATTTTGTCTATTTCTTATTCTCACAGTGTTTATAGATAGTTGTGAATGTTGCATAAGATTGCACATGATCTGTTCATGCCAGACCACTTTGCAAGAGACTTGAAAGAGTCCCTGTGTGGTCCCAGAAGGCTATTTTTTTTTTCTTCAGTTCAATAGAAGACAAGCAAGACTTTCACAGTCAAACACTGTAGGAAGCTTGCAGAACCAGGAGGATTTCTGTGTAATATCCTAAAGACAGGAGTTAAAAATGACTACTTTACAAATAGCTTTGCTCTCTGCTTTAGAAAGGCTGACCTGCTGCATGCTGAACTCTTTGCAGAGATTATCCCTGCTTGATCTTAGACCATATTTCTCATTATTTTTTATTTATTAAGACCTTTCTTATATTAAGGACTCTCATCCTATGTAAGGAAACTAATGGGTTTTGATTAAATAATTGGGCTTTGCTTTTATTTTTGTAATTCTTGTATGTCCATTGTTCAATTATTTTTTTTTTTTTAACATGAATTGATTTGTTTTTCTTCCTGGGGTGAGATAGCTGGGTAGAAATACATGGAATCTATGATCTAATTTGTCCCATGTCCCATTTCCTCCCCCCAACTAATGATCAATTTACTTCTGCAACACTGATGAATAGTGAAATTTGTTTCCCTTGTGAAAATGGAAATCTAATGAAACGTATTTCATGGAATTGAATTGTCGCTACAAAGTACTTCTGAATAAAGGATGATAACACCACGGAAGTTTAGTTGTTATCTAGTGTTTAAGGAACCTTTTCTCTCCAGACTTTTCTCAGCTGACCATTTTCTTTGGGTTTTTTGTGGTCTTATTTGAGGTTCACAGAAGAGTAACTTCTAGTACAGGACGGAAAGTTGTTCTAAACGATGTGTAGAATCATTGAGATTTAGTGAGATTAAAACAACTTCCTATTCTAGACTGTCAGTGCCTTGGTTTAAAAATAGCTGACATAGAGCGGTTGGTTGACGTAAATACTATAGTGAAATTGTTATAGTTGCCTGTGTTATTTCTTTTTGGTAAAGGTAGTTAAGAGCTGTCTTAAAATACTGGTTACATTATGGCTGGCGCAGTGCCAAAGCCAACAGCTAGAAAACTATGCACAGCTATTGTACTGGACAGAAAAAATACTGCATAATTACCACTTCAGCTCTGTAAATTTTTAGTTGATTAAAATGATGATAAAAAGCATGAAATGTGTTTTGTTTTGGTTTTTCTTGTGGCTTTGTGGCAAGGAATATTTAAGCAAATAGTTCTCTATGATGGGAGGTCATTCTATGGGTAGAATAAAGTGGGAATATTTTGAATACCGTTCATTTCAAATTAAGTTTAATTGTCAGTGGCAAATCCATGGTTCGTCTTAGACCGTTGTCAACTTCTTGTAACATTCACATGCTTTTATTTTCTTTAATGGAGCTGCTCACGAGGTGTTAGACAAACATCTTTCCTATTCCTCTTTTATTCCTTTTCTGCTAGAGCCCATTGCAGAGTGAATTTTGAAGAATTTCTGAAGACCCCTATTTTTACTACTTGAATCCTGGTTAAAATCCCACTTGTTTGTAATGGTCTTATTAATTGAAACAAGGAGGAAAACAGATCTTTGAGAGAGTTGCCAACATTGTCATTCTGTCATATATGGTTATCAGTCAGTCAATGAACCTGTATTCAGTAGCCACAAGTGACAAAACAGAAGAGTACATATTTGACCTCTAAGACTATGGAATCACTACCTCCTGTGAGTTCATTAACATGCCAATAAATCTGTTTCTTGTTTGTCTCGCCCCTCCTCCAGTGAACATTTGTCGTGTGCCTTCACATTCTTTCTTCACGGGGAAAGCAATGTGTGCACAAGTGTGGAGATTGCTCAACACCAGCCAATCTACCTGATCAACGAAGAGCATATCCATATGGCCCAGTGCTCACCGTCACCGTTCCAAGGTAAGTCCAGCTGGATTTGGAACTTTGTGTGACAGGGACTTCGCTCCTGGTGATGTTATCTTCAGAGGTGAATAAAGTAAGATTAAGTAACTCTTCAAACGGGTTAAATTTCTGTTCAGGAAGTTGTGGATGTAAGGGAAGATGTTGTTAGGACTTCAACACTATAGCCAGCCATAAATGGTATGGGAATTTTCCAGAGCTTTGTATTCATTAACATTGTTTTTTAAAGGTATGTGCATATAGTAAATAAAACAAATTAATCATTTTTGTTTAAAAAGACTTATTATTTAAGAGAGTGAGTGCACTGATTTGATTTTCTTTCATGGTGTCTAGGTCAGTGGGCTCAAATCTGTAACTTCAGTGCTACATGAATGCAAATACTGAGCTTATCTAATTCAGGAGTACTTCTCATTCATAGATTGTCAACTATTTTGTTTTTTTTTTCTCTAAAAAAAAGGGTATGTGTGTGAAAATGTATCAGAAACAATTAAAAAATCGAAGTATCTGTGACTGTTTGCCGTTGTAAAAGCTTAGGGTTTTACAGAATTAACTTAATGGCTCATGAAATTCATGATGCAATAGTGCTGCAATGCTCTACATCAAAAAAATTTAAGAATATTTGAGTCATTGAGTTATACTGTCTTTACTACAGTCTAAAATTATAATTTCAAAGCAATTAAAGCAAGACATCTTTATAAAATTAAATATACAGTAAACAAACACCCAGAGACTTACCAAATGAGCTTTTATAGAGATGTTAAATTATAGAAGCTTTATTGAAAAACGTTTTGTTTCTAAATGTGACGTTTTGACAGAGGCTCAGACACTTAAATCATAGAAGGTTTTATTTCAGTGAGCTGTATTCCTGACTCTCAAATCAAATATGAGTGCAAGGAAAATTGAGTGTGAATGGAAATACTTGTTGTTGAGCAGCTAGTTCTCCTTATTTGTCATCGGCTGTAGTCGTCTTCATATATTGTTACCTCTACCCTTTTTAATGCTGAGAAGTCTCTAGTACCATATGTTCCTGGTAAAAACGCTATTGTTGAATATCTGCCCTCTATTACTTCCATGTATGGTCATCCCTTTGCCATAGTGAGTGCTGTTTCAGTATGCTTAGATTAGTTCACTGTGGAAATTATTAAACTGAACTGTAAAAGGTCCATTTTTGGGTCAGTAGGGATGGCTGTACAGGAAGCTGGTGCAGTGTAACGTAGCTTTAAATTCACACCCTCACCTGATTTTGCAGTAGCTTTCCCCTGAAGACAGATCCTTAAATCAGCATGCAGATGGAACAGTGACTCCAGCCAGAGACTGGCTGCTGCCTAGTTGAAATATAAATACTGTAGGGACTGTTGTTTCTTACTTTGCAGTTTTGGTGAGCCCTTACGGTTTAAATGGTACACTCACGGGCCAGTCCTATAAGATGTCAGACCCAGCAACTCGTAAACTGATGGAGGAATGGCAGTACTTTTACCCTATGGTGCTGAAGAAAAAAGAAGGCATGAAAGAGGAAGAAGAGTTGGGATATGACAATGATTTCCCTGTGGCAGTTGAAGTCATTGTTGGTAAGTTTCAGTATTCTGCCTGAAGGATTATTTTCCTCAACATGATTTAAAAAAAACCCTAATTAATCAGAAACAGCCATTATAATTTTCCTATCTTCTCTTGTAGCTCTCTTGACACTGAAACATCTGACTAGTTATCTTGCCTCAAGCTTCTGTACTCCCTGTATCCCACATGCTATTATTCACAGTATCAAGCTACTTGTTTCAGCTCTGTACTGGTTATGGAGGGTTAGATGTATGTTAGTATGTGAAATTCCTTTGCTCTTTGTATTTCGGATAATAAGTTTTGTCTAATTGACATTGAAAACGAGTTGAAGTAGCTAGGGTTGCTGAATACTGTCAGGTATTTTTACGACTTTTATTCTTCCATTTCTTTGTAGGTGGTGTAAGGATGGTATATCCTTCAGCCTTTGTTCTCATCTCCCAGAGTGACATCCCCATGTCACAGAACACTGCCAATACTGGAGGCCATATAAATGTGGGACAGCAGGGGCTTGGAAGCGTGAAAGATCCTGCTAGTACATGTGGGATGCCACTCACTCCACCCACTTCTCCAGAGCAGGCCGTTATGGGTAAGCAATAAACTTGGGAGGCTGGAGTCAGTCTTTCATTTTTGCATAGCTCATGATAAGTGAGGATATTTATGTGAACAGTAACAGATTAAAGACAGGGAATAGACTGAAAGTTAGGAGAAGACTTTTTCTGTAGGTCTGTGGTAAATGAAAGCCAGTGCTTTAAACACCCTGAAGAATACACATCTTTAAACAAAACCTTGTGAATTCAGTTAAGCTCTGTTTTCTGTAACTGCGTTATCTTTGTGCAGTAGTGCAAATGCCTGAGGGACTAGATTCTGACCGGGTTTTAGACAGATTTTACCAGTGTTTATGAAGTGTTTATGTTTGTTTTCTTGTGTTGGGATGGGAGGAGGGTGTTGATTCATTGTGGTACAAGAGTACAGTGAACGTACAAGAATGTGTAGCTCTTTTTGTAAAGAGCTAGAAATACAGCACTTAACTAAGCATTCGTGTTGGTATAATAAACATTTGCAAATGCTAGCTACTCTTTTTGCCCAGCACAGTTGGGTTTTAATTAAGGGCCATTCAAAAGAAACACGTAAGTCTCTGTAACTGGTGAGAAGGAGCTGGGCTTCCCACATAAGGTCTGACATAGGCTCACATCACATGCAGGTGGCAAACAGAATGCTGCATATTTGTGAGTTATGTGTTGTGTCTGGCTAGAGTATGCCCCTTTCAAGTGTTTGGATCCATACTAGTTCTAATCTCAGAAGCCATCCAAATGTTTGGTATGTGTGGTACTAGATCCTCAGTATCTTGCTTCATTGAAATGAATGTGTATATCCTGTTGCTTCTCAGAAATGAAAATAAATATCTATAACCTGTCATCATCTGGAATACAGACAAGACCTTAAGATTAGTTGCTGGTAGTGTGATTATCCTGCAAAAAATTCAGAACTGTGATTTCAAATGAGAACTAAGGAACAGAGGAGTCAAATGTCTGTTTGAGTGCAATCTTCTAAGATATGTAAAGTAAAAAAAACCCCCAAACCTCATATAGAAAAAAGAAATTCAGTGATTTATTTCTTCCCCCCCCCTCAAATAATGCTTTGAAGGCATGTTTACAACTGATTATTTTTTTTCTGTGTAGTTTGTCTTCTGAACTTGCTCTTTACAGACTTGCCAGTTCTTAACAGAGTTACAAGATAGTTGACGTAGGAAGGGACCCCCGGAGATGATTTTATCCAACCCTTCTGCTCAAAGCAGGGTCAGGTACAGCAGGTTGCTCAAGACATTGTCCAGTCAGGTTTTGAATATCTCCAAGGTCAGAGGCTTCACAACCTCTCTGGGCAACCTGTTCCAATGGCTGAGCACCTTCACAGCAGAAAGTACTTATGTTTAAAGGGAATTTCCTGTATTTCAATTTATGTCCATCTCCTCTTAGCCTTTCACTTGGATACCACTGGTTATATCCGCTCTGTTCTCCCTGTCAGGTATTTGTATACATTGATAAGGTTCCTCCCCCAGCTTTCTCAGCCTCTCCTTGTAACCTTCATTAATAATAATTTCACAAGTACTGGCATGTTTTGTCCTTTGCAAATGACTATTATTTGGAATTGAGTTCTCAGTTCACAAAAGATTCTCTGAGTTGAGTCACATTAGCAAAATCATTAGAGACCACTCGCCACTGGGCAACCTTCTCCTGCTTGAACTTGTACTTTTTTTGAACTTGTTGGTTAGTGCTTACCAAACTTCACAGAGCAATAGAAGTGTTGAAGACATGAAGTTCCTACAGGTTTCTGTGAGACTGTGCAGCCATATGGGGACAAAAAAGTCTTGTTATAGCATAACTGAGGTCCAGGGAGCTACCAAGCTAGTTTAGCCTTTATTAGATAGTTCTGTCACATCAAGAGGATCAATCTTGATGCAAAGCCAAAGAAAACTAATCATCATTGGCTTCATTGCCAGGGAAGTACTCGTCTGGATTCACTTGTCCGTGAACAGTGCCTGTATATGAAGACAATCAAAGTATTTAGTATTTACTGCTAATAGTATAGAATGTGAGATTTAAATTAATTTTGAATAGTGTTTTTCAAGGCAACTGATAGTTAAAACAAGCAAAAAGCTTATTAGTAACTAACCTGAAGCAAGACATCTAAATAATAATTGACATTGAATTATTGATGCATATTTTAGTGTGCTATTGTATTTTTAAATTTTTCAGATCCCTGTTAAACTTTTACAATATCACAAAGGGATTCTACTTTAGAATATTTATAAACTATTAATATCTAAAAAGTGTTCATACTGTCCAATCTGGCATCACAGTTTCTGTTTGATCTCTGCTATTGTTTGAGGGCAATACGAAATTGTATCAGAGGGGTGCCTCTCCAGTGAACAATGAAAGGATTCCTTTATATTATATCATACACCGTTTTAAAAGACCTTGAAAAATGAGAGAAATGGATTGGAAAAATACGTCATGCAGTTCAGTAAATGGGATACATAAACTGGATTAGTCTGAAGCACGTAAATAATACTTCAGTTCTGCCCCATACTAGTGAAAATGTGGATGTAGTACCTTGTCCAGTTTTGAACACTTAAAGATGTGGACAAATTGGATAGAGTCCAGAAAAGTGCAGTGAGAGTGATTATAGATTTTGCAAACAGGACCTACAGGAAAAGATGGAAAGAATTGAGGTTGTTTAGTCTAGAGAAGAGAAATTTGAAGGAGAGACGGTGTAACAGTCTTCAGAGACATAAAAGGAGAAAAAGAATAATCTTTTCTCTGCAACCAGTATGTAATGAACCTAAACTGGAGCAAAGCAAAACTAGGTTAAACATGAGGAAAAACTTTCTCTGAGGAAGGATAAAGAAGTGTTGGAATAAATTGGCTGGTGGGAAGCTACATGATTTCCATTAGCAGAGAGGTGGGTGGGTGGGAGTTTTGGGGGTTTTGTTGGAGGGGGGGGTTGTTTGTTTGGTTTTAAAGAACAGGTTAGTCAAATGTGTTGATCCGGCTTTGATGCAGGGGATGGGCTAGATGATCTCTCCAGGTCTCTTTCAACCATATTTTCCATGTTTGTGTCTAAAGTATGTAATGAAACAAATTGTTCCTGAAACTAGGGAATGGCATTTTTCATGTGTAGAAACCAACTGCACCATAGGGATTGTGAAGTGACCTCTGGCGAGTGGCTGGTTGTGTCCTCCAGTATTTCTACCATTATGTGACAGAGTTATTCGTGTGTGTTCCAGTATTTTTTCAGTGATTTTCATGGATAAAAATTACTGTCAGTGTATGAGAACAAAATGGTTTTGTCTGCTGTGAAGTTGTGTTTCATGTTATGCCATGTATTGCTGTACTGTATAGTATAAAAATATTACAGAATTTTGAAAAACAATAATGCACTCAAATGTAACTTGAAAGCTCTGGTAGCTCCTTGGTTATCCTCTCATACCTCCTATCCTTCCCTTTCCATCATACTGCTTTTTCCTGGCAGCTGTAACTGTCCTGCTATTGATGTATGCGATGTATGTGTGTGTGCAGTATGTTTGTTTATATACACACATTCCTTCCTGCCACACCCCCACACACCCCCCTGCCAAAGGAGGACAGATTGGCTAATTCTGAAGTTTTGACCTGTTTTTTGATCATCTGTCAAGTTCACAATGTTGTAGAACATTTGAAAGCCAGTGAAATAAGTTGTTAGAGCCACAAGCCTCGGTATGTCTGGGGATTTATGGTTTTGACTGCCTCTTGGTTTTTTTAATTAGAATTCTTTACAAAAACAGAATTGGGGAAGGTCTAACTGGAGGAAAAAAAAAAAAAAAGCGTGAAGAATCAGAGAAGATACAGAGTTAGGCAGCTTGTGCACAATTTTAAAAGTTCTATTTTGAAAGTCACCTAATAGAAATCAGCAGAATTACCTTGTTAGATGCAGTGATGTATAGCAGTGAATCCTTTCAGCCTTTCATTCTTAAGGCTTCTTAAATTGCATCAGGCAGGAGGACGAAGTGTTCTGTACACTGATTTGACCTTGTTAAAATGCGGCATATCCTTCCTTACTTTTCCATCCAGAGCACAGAGTAGTGTTACTCAGTGGCCAGGCCAAATGAGCCTGCAGCTCCCTCTACTGTTGTAGTTTGTGTTTGAGGACTGTGTTGGATTTCAGTTAATGTAAAACAAAACCATATTTTGTACTAGAAGAAGAAACATCTGTTTATACAATAGCTGGTAAGGTTTCTGCATCAGAGAAAGAAATGAAGTGCAGAACATAAATCAGTTTTCAAGCTATTAAGATGTTGAAGTAATATCTTCATTTGCTGTCTCTTTGATAATCATGCATTATTACTGAGAACCTCTCAGCTGTAAGATTTTACCAAAGCAAGTTTTGATTCTCGTGTTTCAATTCAAGCATATTATAAAGAAATAACATCAGACTAATCTGTTCAGTTCTTCAGTGAGGTTTTATCTTGAGTATAAAGAACTGATTCTTGCTTGAATTAGTCTACATAAATTATTGGTTTTCTTAATAGATGCTTTTAGAACCATCCATATTATAATAAATTTAGTCTTTTAAGCAACTCATCAAAGGCAATGTAAGTTCAAGTTTAACATCCAGGATAACTGTGAAAAAACTCCTATCTGCACTACTTCTTAGAGATTCAGTACAAGGCTGTAGGGGGCTGTCTATGCTACCTCCATTTAAGCAGCAGAGTATATTATCTCACGTGAGGTGCAGTACATATACCTGGTATAACCCAGTGCCATCTTTGTTACCCCAAAGGCAAGTGTTGCATTGAAATGTAGTTTAGTCACTCTTTTATAATGATGCTTTAAGGATTTTCCAGTGAATGTGAATATCTGTGTAGTCAGTAGCCTTATAAGAGGGAAAGTCCGTTCAGGAAAAAGTATCAAATGTGAATATTAAGAACAGCTATAACATTAATGCTTAATTTATGTTGCAGGAGAAAGTGGATGCTCTCAGAGCAATATTAGCCATTCAGCTGTACAGGAGGGGACAGTCAGTGTCCAGAGTCCAAAGAAATCAGGCAAGATTGCTCCAAAATTTCACAATCATATGGTTCACCGTGTCTGGAAGGAATGCATTCTCAACAGGTCACAGTCCAAGTAAGGCAGCAGTCCTGATGGGTTTGTTTATTAATAACAGACATAGTTAAAATTCTAATAGTTTTGTCTTAGATAATGTTATTTCTCATAGAATTCTTTTGCCAGTAATCAAAGCTAATGATGCAGAACAGCATTATCAAAGAAAATATGTTGCTGTGTTCAGCTGAAAACTCCTAACACTTAACATTGTATTTGCAGTTGTGTATCTTAATGGTGACAGTCTTTGAGGTTACAAATCTATATGTGCTTTCAGCTAGATGCTTTCAGATTTATTGATTGCAGTTTCTAGCTCCAGTTGCAGTTACTAGACTGAAAGTTGGGTGACTGAAGAACAAGCAGTATATATTTGATATTTAGAATTCTAAGGGTAGTATTTGTAAAGCATTACATTACATGTGTTGGACTAAAATTCCAATCAACAAGGATATGGTAAATTCATGTTGTTAGTATCATAGGCCTTTATTACTGGAGATTTAGAGTATATTCATGGCATGGTGTGCCCTGAAATCTTTATTTTTCACTATTTCCATGCAATTTCCTCATGGGATATGTTAGAATTTCCAGATTCAGTTTAAATTGCTTGCCCCTTCCTTCTTGTGCTCAAACTCTAGACAGAGCTATCTGACGTAGAGCTGGTACCATCCTCCCACTTAAATCAAACTATAAGTTTTAAGGAGTTAGAGGGAACTACTGTTAAATACAGAATTCCATTTCAAAGGTGAAGTAGAATGAAGCAATTTGAGGGGAACATATGTGAATTTATGCATATGCATTAAAAAAATTCTGTTATACAAAAGGTGGTAACTATTAAAATAATTTTATCTTCTTCAGGAGGAATCAAATTACAACTGCAAATTTGGAAGAGGAAGTTCCTAACAATACTGTTTCTTGGGATTTTGTGGATCCAGTCCAAAGAGTCAGTTGTTCTTGTTCCAGGTGAGCTTTGAAGAGAGTAAGCATTTATCATACTGGAAGAGCCCTCTTTAATTCAGACAGAGGTACACTTACAAAAGGGAGTTATGCTTTAGCTGAGAGAAGAGGAAACTCTAATATCAAAACTGTAATCATCACTCATATTCAGGTGATTGATAAGCATCTCGTATCATTATCACTTGCAGTAGTCAACTTGAGTGGAAAAATGATCCTAGACTAGAGAATGGGGGCTAGAATCACTCAAACATTTCTCATTTGTAATGAACTCATCCTTCAGGCTTTTCAGAGATGTGAGCTTTGGAGTTTGGAGTGGTAAGACTCATGATGAAGAGGGGCAGAAGCTGCCTAAGTTTCAGAGCATCCTGACTGAGGCATAGTGCTACTGTCCCTGTTTGGAGGAAGAGTTAAAATATCCCTAAGAATCACTTTACTCCGTGTCAATCTGCCATGACTCATCGGACACCAGCGAACACCCAAGAGAGTATAAAACCTTTGCAGCATGGTCATCCACTGTCAACTGATCAAAAAGAAATCACAGCTCACTTACACAAACACTTTAAGAGTTTATTAAATTATCTGTCATCTTTGTTGAATGCTTAAAGTTCCAGTGCTACTCAGGAAGGGCAAACCAGCACCACTAATTCTGCTTAACCATTTTTAAATTTATCAGAGAGATGTTACAGGGCTAGAGAGACAGTTTCCAGTGAAATAGTTCTCTGAAACTGCTTCTACTGAAATTTTTAATTCCTAAGGGTCACCATCTACTTGTAAGATTGGTAAAGATGTTTTTATGACCTGAAGAAGTTATTCCTTAAGTGTGCACAGATGTAAATGTCATTCATATGATCAACCAGAAATACTGATTGTGCTATGCTAACCTCTTTGGTGGTTTGGGTTTTTTTCCTGTCTCATTCCCCCCCCTGTCCCCCCCGCCCCTCCCCAGCTGCAGTAGTGGTCTTTGCCAAAATAATGGTCAGCAAAACAGCCAGGCTGAAATTATTCTCTGCTTTTTGTCTGTTTGAGGCATAGATGTTTTTCTTTTCTGTCCTTTATTTTTCTCTTAACAGCGAGGCAAACTAGAAAATAATGCTGTTGTTAATAATAGTAAAATTAATATATTTTCTAACCAAATCGTGAAGCGTGGTACCCGCCACAGCAGTCTCTGCAGAGCTTTCTGTATAGATTTGGCTGTACAGAGAAATTTCGGAACATAGTGTTCTCACAATCTCCAAAGGGTTGTTGATCAGAAATTTCCATTGTCCAAAATTGAATGAAGCAAGATTGTGTCCTTGTACCTTTTGTGTTTGACTTCTCATGAAGCCAGTTCTTCTTTGTGTATTTAGAAGAAGAGATAAAGGGATGCAGAGGAATTGTGCATCATACAGGGGGCAGACAGAGTGTTCAACCTGGAAACTCTCTGCTGTATCTGAAGTGAAAGTGTTGCTCTTCTTTAGCCTTGCTCTTTACCCCTGATTATATGTTGCTTGTATGTGTATACTCAAGAATGTGGAACAGATAAATGTTTTGTCATGATGCCAAGTGTTTCTTAGGGAAAACTGAGGTCCATCTTCACCTGGAAAGCACAGGGAATCGATAGTGGACGATGGAAACCTGATTCCATGAACAGCTGCAGCTGCGTTTGCAATTTCACGCTGCCTCTTAACACCTCCAGTGATAACTACATCATGCTGGAGTTAGTAAACACAGCAACTGGGAATTTAAAGCATTATCCTTAAAATTGAGATGGTACCTGATTTCAAACAGCAGTAAAAATTTTCTGTATAGCTGCAGAAACTGGATAGCTACTGGCATATAGATATTTTTTTAGTCATGACTGTGCCCATTCTATGTATTGTACAAATGTCAAAATCTTAAATATGGAGTCTTAAAGGGTTGTCTGGTACTCAGCATCAAATTCAATCTTCTATAGACACAACTTTGTGTGTTGAAGAACAGAATGTCTAAAATAATTTTCTGTGGACAGTTAAAATATGGTGAATGATGGAGTATTAAGTCAATGAAATGTTACAAGAACATGCTTAAGGCAAATCTTCAGTTCCTAGGGCATTAGCTCCACATTATGAGTGATTGCAGCTAAAGACCATCTGCTGCAGCAGAGAATTTGCAACATGTCCTGATAACAGCAAAGCCCCCAAAGAAAGCCAGGACAATACCACACAACATGGATGGTTACAGGGAAAAGATGTAGCAAGTACAAGAAGTTGTATCTGTACCATTTGACAGCCACTGTGTACTCTAAACCGTGAATGTTTTCATAGCTAAGTCATAAAAGCAGAATTGGTTTTCTTCAATCCAGTGTCCACTTGTGATAATGTAGTTTATCTTTGTGAGCAGAAAGCATGTTACGTGTTTTGAAATGTTTTATTGCTGTCCGAGATCCTGTTGTTTATAAACAAAAATAGGGATAGAGTGATTTATTTTGAAATGGTATTTAACTTTTAAACAGGTATAAATAGTAAGCACAATACATCTTTCAATTTCTGCTTAGCTTAAAAAAAACCAAACAACAAAAAAGGCCAATAAAAATATGGACAGAGTTAGATGTCCCTGTTGTAACACCCTTGGGGACCACCATCAGCTATATGATGAAAATACTGTTTAGCAGTACCTGAAACACTGAAATTCAGTCCTGTGTTTCCCAGTCTCAAAGATACTGGATACAAATTGAAAAAAGCCATATTAAAATATGAAGCCAGTAATAAGTTTGGATATTACTGCATTTTTTGGTTTGAATTATTTTGAAATATTTATTCATGTTTTCTTCATCAGTTGGTAATTGCTTTTTGCTTTTTTTATTTTCCTTTTGTTTTTGTACTAGAGTACTTATTTTTCCTTACCTGATATGGAGGAGGAAAGCGCTATGAAAGCATCCTGCCTTGTATTGCATCTGTGAACATAACTAAAACAATTCCGATCTGTATCTTTTGTAACAGATGCTCGAGAGTGTGCAAGAGTAGTGGTGTAGTTCCACAGCAGTCATTTTATTTGAAAGGCTATCTTTCTTTAGGGTAATGAAAACAACAGTAGCTTGGATTTTTTTTTTTTTTTTTTGTTCTATTACCTTCCATCTGAGCAGCACTAAGCTTTTATAAACGTTAAATCTTTCCTTTGAATGCTATTTTCTGGAGACTGTCATTTTCCATTTTGTAGGTCAGAGAAACTGCAGCCGAGTTGGTTTAAACAACCTGGTCCAGATCATGTGACCATTCCAGAATCTGTTAAAAGATCAGGAATAGACATAAGATTTCTCAATGCTATTCTTTGGGTTTGGTCTTTTTTTTTTTCTCCCTTAGATCAGATAACCGTATAAACCATGCAGTGACTTGTTTCTGCCTCTGCTTTCAGGCACAAGGTTTTCAAACAGCGTTGTGCTGCTGGCTCAAGCCGTCCCCCAACGATAAATCAGCCGGGATTCAGCGTGGGAACATCATCATCTTCATCATTGCCACCTCCCGCCTCTTCAAAGCACAAAACAACAGAGAGACAGGAAAAAGGAGATAAACTGCAAAAAAGGCCTATGATGCCGTTTCACCATCGGCCCTCTGTGACTGAAGAGCTATGCATGGAGCAGGACACATCAGGGCAGAAACTGGGATTAGCAGGAATGGAGCCCTCCTTAGAAGTCCCTAATTCCAGAAAATACGAGAAGCCGCTATCTATACCTGCTAGAAATCCAAGCAAGCAAATTAATATGAATCCTATGGATTCACCCCATTCCCCTACTTCCCCTCTGCCTCCCACACTTAGCCCCCAGCCAAGAGGTCAGGAAGCAGAGAATCTGGACCCACCTTCCGTACCCGTAAACCCAGCACTCTATGGCAGTGGGCTGGAGCTGCAGCCCTTGCCCAGCTTAGATGACAGGACAGTCCTTGTCGGCCAGAGGTTACCTCTGATGGCAGAGGTCAGTGAGACAGCATTATACTGTGGGATAATTCAGAACAATGAGTCACTAGATAAGTGGAGGACCTATAGTGTCCCATCAAGTGACGATCCAGAGTTCAGGCCGCCAGATCTTCCGTGTGAGAGGTATGATGCCAAGATGGAAATAAACTCGGACAGCACTGCACTGAAAAGGTAAGAGTGTGCACTGATCTGAGTGGTGGTTTTATTAAATTAGAAGCATGACCAAACTCTGTTTTCAGTTGAATCTGAAACAAGTGGAAGGCTTCGCTGTAACATCAAGGATGATGTATGCTGGAGATAACATTAAACACTTAACTAGAAATGTGCTGTCGTAGTATGCCTTGGTTTTTTTATAGTTAGCTTTCTGTTGGACATTATAAGAACTGATAAATCTTTTTGCAACCTATATCACACCAATTTGAGCAAACGGAAGAGTTTTATTAAGCTTATTTCATTTGATCATTTAAAAAAAAGAAAACCTGTGTTTAGTTATACAACCTTCCAGCTATATAAATGCTTGGTTTTGAGTGGAATTCTGTTTATGGCACTGGAGAGGCACTTCAGTGTGGTTTATCCAGTTGTGTGGGTTTAAAATTGCACTGTACCACTCATTCTGTGAGTAGTAGCTGATACTATATTATGGAATAATACTGCTTTTTCATAAATTTGCTGTCAGATCTTTGAAATTGGTAGGTTTACTATTGGCTTCAGTCTCTGTAGGATTGAAACTGAAAATCCTAACAGTCTCTCTAGTCTGTACACAGAAAAGAGCAAATGCTAACTAAGCTCTTGTAACTGTTACTTAAGAAAAACTATGGCTAACATACACTGTCTTCCTCAGTGAAGAACATGAACTACCTAAATTTTAAAGAATTTTTAGCTGTCTCTTTTTTTTATCCTTTAAAACATGGATTTTCTTTTATACAAATATATTTATTTACTTACTTTTAACTTTAGCGTGAGAATTTGAATTAATTTTATGCCAGCCTAAAAATTACTTTTGCATTCTGACAATGAATAGACAAAATATACCAAAGAGAGTAGTTAATGAAATGTATAAGCTAAAATTAATTGAGGAAGATTTTTTCGAGTTATGACAACATTGATTTTGGTAATTACAATGCACTTTTCTAGGCTGAAAAGGTTTTGTGTACTTCAAAGTGTTTTTAATTATGTCGTGACAAGATTAATTCTTTTTTCGTTGTCCCAAAGTAGTTCTTAATCTGCTGAGATGCTTAATACTAAATGTAGGCAAATGCATCTTTTATTTGAGGAAAAAACATAGTTCTGCTAGATCAAGGAGGATGGAGGGAGACATGGGCTGTGTTTGTGTGTGACAGCTACAGATCTTAAGAGCTGTTGTTTTTCTTTGCTGTAAAAGGTATGTTTGTTTTGTTTCATGATGGCTTTGCTTATTTTTTACTTTCAGACTCTTAGCACAACCTAATAAACGGTTTAAAATTTTGGAAGAGCAGAAACCAGTGCAGACACTGAACTATCTTGACCCCTTGCCTCTAATACAACAACCTGGAGAAGGCCTGGGAGATGCTAGTGATCCTTACACTTTTGAAGATGGTGATATAAAGTACAGCTTCACTGGCAATAAAAAATGCAAACTTGGGGCTGAGAAGGATCCTTTGAAAAAGAACAAGGTAACATGTAAATCCAGAGTTTTATCATTAACGTTCTTCTTGGACTTGCAGTACTGCAGCACAGTATTTGCTCTACAGCTCTCAGGAAGACACAAGCCTGTTCCACAGATCAAAATGAGAGAGATTATGTATTTCTTTCCTACACTGGCTCAGAGGAGAAAACTTAATTTCACTATGGTATTTTTGACCTGGTATTTGCTGATATCCCTCTGAACCTGTATAAGACAACACTGCTGTTGCAAGGAATACTTTCTGTTTGTGTATATTCAGCTTGACCAGCAGCAGCTTCCAGATTTAAGCTAAGAAATAAAATACTTTGAGCCTTATATTCAGTTGTAGAGATGAAAGAATTTGCTGGTCTTTTTTTTTGCTTGCTTGTTTCAGCTTGACATATCACCTCACTGCAAAGCTCAGATCTCTCCAGCCCAAGTTTATCTGTCTTTCCTTGAGCAAAAGTAGGGTAGCCTTCTGCTGAGAGGATTTGTGGCAGGGATGCTGCATTGGTTTGAACATCTCCTTAGAGGTGTTCTTCCATATGTGAAAGAAAACAATTTGATCACTATTCTTTGGTCATCACCTGACCTGTATGCATGATACTTCTTATGTATTGTATCCATTATGAAGCTGTTTCATTGTCTGGCTACTCATTTGTTCTTGTGCAGGTAGCCACCACATTTAAAATTCTAGAAGATGGGTTTTCTGAAGAAATTGAGGTGGCTAATTATCTCTACTGGCTATCAAAGTTAACTGATGTATATAGAATCCTTTGTAAATCATACACAATGTTACTTCATGTTTTTCCCAATATACAGACAAAAAGCAGACAGCTGTGTTCTTTTCCCTTCTTAAATTTCTTTTTGCTTCTCAAAGTATTTAATCAAGAGCCCTGAGTTTGGCTTGACATAGGAAAACAGTTGCTCTCACATACCTTAAATTTATATCCATTAAAAAAACTCTTGGATTTTTTGTACAGTCCGAAGATGGAATTGGTACCAAGGAAATCCCCACAACGGGTCATTCTACGCCAGTTCCTGATGGAAAAGATGCCATGTCTATTTTCAGTTCTGCTCCTAAGACTGGTGAGTAAAAGCTCTTTATTTCACTCTGCAAAGCAAAAATACTCAAAGCTATGCAATAAAATCTGAAAAGAAAAAGCTCATACTGAACATTTTACTGTACCATGAGAACTATAGAGAGCTCCTGAGGTGGAAAAATCTTGATTCTGCTTGTTCTTTAGTAACATAATTTATTTTTTTTAGAATATTAAAGTTGAGCAGTAGCTACCTTCATTCTTTTCTGAATGAGTTTTGGTACTTGCTTAACACTTGAATGCAAGGCTATTTTTAGGCTACATCATAGAAAAGGAGCCTCAGTGATTCTTGCTTGTTCCCTGTTTAGAGTGAGAAATTGAAAAAAGGCGATTTTGTGTTTCTTTGCTTCCATTTTTCATGTGTTTTTCCCTTTCTTTCTGGCAGATACCCGGCAAGACAACGCTGCAGGCCGAGTAGGTTCTGGTAGCCTCACACAGGTGACGGATCTGGCTCCATCACTTCATGATCTAGATAATATCTTTGATAATTCAGATGAAGATGAGCTTGGTGTAAGTCTTTGTAGGACTGAGTGTTCTGTAGACTTAAACCTTGGCCAAAAAAAAAGAGGAGCATGGAATCCTAGTGGGGAGTGATTATCCATAATAGATAGGAGGGGGAGTTTCCAGGTAGGCAGGCTTGGATTTTAAGTGGGAAGAATTGCTAGCAAAGAGAGGTATCCTGTCAGGAGAGCCATCAAAGAGAGAACTCATTGCTGTGTATAATTCAGGAATATTAGGAGATCACTTAGGGAACACCAAAGCTTGTGTTGTCTGACAGTTTTTCAGTCATGAGGGGAACCTGTATACAACTAATTTGCTGACCCAGTCATTGCGTAGACAGGCTAAAAGAATACTTCCATAGGTGAAGCAATGTAGTTGCTTTAGAAATGCATTACATCTCATTTTGTGTCCTTAGCTTTTGTCAGTATTTTGTGTTTGTTTGAGAGTTATGGAAAGGATCACAGTTTTGTTAACTGGTGATTTGTTCTTCTACCTTGTCTGAGAAGCTGCCCAAAGAAAACTAAATTCAACCTTACTGAACTTCAGTAGTTCTCTGAAGCATGTTTCTTCCTATTTCTACAATCAGTTTATTTCAGTGCAAAGAGGAGTAGTTGCTGAATATTAGGAAATACAAAAGGAAAAGCAGATTTACATCCATTACCAGGAAACAGTCAAGACACATGAAAAGACAAAGATCTGAATAATTACTATTTTTAAACTTCATCTAATACAGCCAAGTGGTCCTAAACTGACCGATAGTAGATAATAGTGTTTAAAAGTCTAATGTCTGGTTCTTGGCAGTACTTTTCAAGTAGACCAATTTATTTACTACTCCCTGTTCTGTGGTTCCACACAAACTGCCCTTAAGATCCCAGAGTTAATATGCAAATCTACTAGAGGACTGTTCTGTCAAAATCAAAAATTACCTTTTTCTGTGAAGTTGGCCTGGACAGACCTAATGTTCTTCCTGTCTTAAAACCTGCATGTGTTGAGCAGTCCCCTGTGGTAGTCTGCTTACGGCGTTTTTACTCTCAGTGTCGTATTCTCATTATTATCTTAGAGTAGTCCAAACATGGAAGCAAGTAGTCACATGAATTTCAAGTGTCTTTGATAACATTTTCAATGTAATTTGTGTGTATCTATATATGGGGTGGGGTGGGGTGTGGATATAGGCACGCAAATATTTCAGAGACTTTTGGTTTGGTTTGGTTTAGTCTTGAAAGAGAGGAAATAGAAATCCAGACTCCTTGGGGGGAGTGGATGGGAAAGTAGAAAAATACACTTTTTTTCTTTCTTGTGAAATCTCATTCAGAGAGTTTCAGAATTTGTAATAGTTTATGAATTCTAATATTTTGTATATTTTTTAATATGGTATGATTATTCTGCTTTTAGGCTGTATCACCAGCTCTTCGGTCATCGAAAATGCCCACAGTAGGGTCTGAGGAACGCCCTGTAGGGAAGGATGGTAGAACAGCAGTACCTTACCCACCAAGTAAGTAGCAACAACTGATTTACTACTTTGTTGACAGTTAAAATCTCCTTACAGCTACCTACTGCCCTTTTGTAGGAGACTTATAAGGTCATTTTTTCAGGACTAAGAGGTGGTGTGCTTATTTTGTTCTGTAATTACCAGATGCCAATATTAAAAGAGGATAAGCAGATTTTAATGAAAACAGCGGATGGTAATTTAGACACACATTTTTAATGTGCCTACTGAGATCTGGGATGATCTTCTTCTGACATTATTGTCTTAGGTTGGAAGTATGGGAGGAATTTGTTACAAATCTTCATTTAGAAGCTATGCCCTCTGTTCTCAATTCAGTATTTAATCTGTTAGTCACACCATTACCATATCCTTCTTCAAGTATAAATCATTCTTCTTCTTAAAGAATTCAAAGAATTTGAAGCTGTGACTTACCAATTGGCCATTATGGTGCAACCTGTCTTGGAAGAAAATTGCATTCAGCATGGAGCACCTCCCCTGTGAGGACAGGCTGAGAGAGTTGGGGGTGTTCAGCCTGGAGAAGAGCAGGCTCCGGGGAGACCTTACAGAGGCCTGCCAGTGCTTAAAGGGGCTACAGGAAATATGGGGAGGGACTCTTGATCTGGAGGTGTAGAGATAGGACGAGGAGTAACAGCTTTAAACTGAAAGAGGGCAGATTTAGATTAGATATAAGGAAGAAATTTTTCACTGTGAATGTGGTGAGGCCCTGGCACAGGTTGCCCAGAGAAGCTGTGCCTGCCCCCTCCCTGGAAGGGTTCAAGGCCAGGTTGGACGGGGCTTTGGGCAACCTGGGCTAGTGGAAGGTGTCCCTGCCCATGGCAGGGGGTTGGAACTGGAGGATCTTCCCTTCCAACCCAAACCGTTCCCTGTTTCTAAGACAAATTCAGACTAAAATCACTTCAGGGTTTAATCAAGATGTGGAAGTGCATGATTAAAATCGAAGAACTATTTCTAACTGAAGACACATTGTAGACCTTTTACAGATGGTTATGGTAGAAGTGATGCTTGTGCAGGCACTACACATGCACAAGGAAGGCTACAGAAGTGCAGAAAACTTAGAAATTAAATTTAGTATGCTGAAAATGTATGAAACGCAGATTAAAACAATAGGGCTTTTTTGTAAGGACTGTGCCAACAACTATTGGGAATGACTTACTCTGAGATACATGGTCTTTCTTGCATTTCTTGCACCTGAAAGGAGGTTGTAGCGAGGTGGGTGTTGGACTCTTTTCCCAAGTAATAAGTGATAAGACAAGAGGAGATTACCTCAAGTTGTGCCAGGGGAGGTTTAGATTGGATATGAAGAAAAATGTCTTCACTGAAAGGTTTGTGAAGCATTGGAACAGGCTGCCCAGGGAAGTGTTTGAGTCACCACCCCTGGGGGTATTTAAAAGACATGTAGATGTTGTGCTTAGGGACATGGTTTAGTGGTGGACTTGTCAGTGTTAGGTTTACAGTTGGACTCGATGATCTTAAAGGTCTTTTCCAACCTCAATGATTCTGTGATTGTATTTATGTAGGTGGCTTTGCTCTTGAGATGAAAGAGGAATGTGTGTATGTATGTGTACATGTATGTGTGAGAGGAGGAAGGTTTTTGGTATAATACTAACCAATCAAATTATGAATTACAAATTACTTAGTGGTGAGGAGGAAGAATGTTTGATTTTTGTGGCTGCTATAAGCAGAAATCAAATCTCTCTGCAAATCATTCTTTAATGCCTTCTCATTAAGTTCAGCTGGTAATGAGAACAAATTGAGGAGAAGAAAAAAACAGTCTGAAGGAGATGAGTCAGAGTTTTATGGACCCATAAAAGCTGTGCTGATTTACTCAAATGTAGAAGTTTGAAGTATACAGAGATTGGATTTTGACAGGTTTAGTTGATCCATAGCTTTTTAAAATATGCAAAGCTTTTTCAAGCATGACACACATGAAAATGAATAATGATAGTTAGCCTGTTGCTGTAGGGTTGGGGGATTTTTTGTAATTAAACTTTTTTATGAATCTGCACTGCAGAATTTTGCTAACTGGAATGAGCTTGAGTGTGAGAAAATGATATACTATAGAGCTGTATGAAATAAGTTAAATAGATACACTCCACTTCTGTTTTGTAGCTGTCCCCTTGACACCAGCTGTCAAGGCATAACAGTATCTGCAGGGAACCATACATCATCATAAAGTCCTACTGACCACATTTCATTTTAACCTTCCTTTCTGTCCCCCTTTCTCCAATTTCTAAAGCACTCTTCTGTTTGTTGAAAAACAGAGGCAGTAGCTAATCCAGCTGGCGTCCTGAAGATTGTATTTCATACTAGCATTGGGTGGAAAATAGTTTTTTCCATTCTGCTGAACCTGTTTTCATATTAATTTATCCTGTATCAGGACAAGACTACGGTTGTTAAATCCAAAGAGTGAGAAAGGAAAACAAACAACTGAGTAGGGATAATTCATAGCCCATTATTTACTACTCCAGGTTGTGAAAGACTTTGGGTTCAGCTTTGACTGTTATTACCAGCAGAACTCCATTTCGAGAGGACTTCACCTATTTGAGTTTTTTCACTTTGTTTAAAGAATAAAAGAGACTTGCTGCCTCACCTCTGTGCCCAAAAGAATGAAATTCAGGTTTTGGCTCTGTCAAGGCAGAGTGGAGACACATCTTGATGTCGCCCCATCCTACAAAACTGTACTGTTAGTGTGTGTATTTGTCTATGACATATACTTCTAATTCCATCACTTATTTCTGTCTTTTTCAAATAATTTTTGAGAGTAGTGCTATGTTTCACCAGTTTATATTTCCACAATGCAGTATTTACCAGTCAGATATCCATCTGTATTTATGAATTTTCCATAATCTTTAGGCTGCAAAAGTTACTGAATACAAGTATGTCCTTGTGTCCTCAACTTGGCTTGGAGGTATGTATAGGAATGGATATGGAATTGGGCATTTAGTCTGTCAGAAAAAGTATTTAAGAAGACACCCCTATGGGAATTCACCCTTCTCTAATTGGAGTATTTTAATAGTAAATTCATCAGAGTGATGGTTACGTCCAGAGAGTGTCTGTCCTAAGTCAAGTCAGGAGAAGATAGCATATATTCTGAATTTTAAGCAAAATAAATATGGAAGCTGGTAGCTGGAAGGAAAAAGAATGTAGCTGGGGAGAAAATACAAGACTTCATTCTGATTTTTGTTAGATTGCATTACACTTTATAAAGCATTTCTGTTGGGGTTTTCATAGAATCATGGAATGGTTTGGGTTGGAAGGGACCATAAAGATAATCTAGTTCCACCCCCCCTGCCCTTCCACTAGACCAGATTTTTTGTTTTTTCTTAAAGAGGAAGAATGTACGATGGATTATGTATCTCACATTCATTTAATGAGATTCAAGGATTTTCCTGACTTAATGTCTTGTGATGCAAAATTATAATTTTGTGGCTTCCTCTGACACTTATCATTTTTGGATGCCTGGCAGTCTGATTCTTAGGCAAAATTGCCTGTTTGTGTTAGCAACAGTAGCCTGTCTTCTCTTCTGGAGTTAAGTCGCCATGGACCAAATGAGACTACAATGACTGTATGTCAATGGAAAAATGCAGCTAAGTGCATGCTAATTCCACAAGCCTCCCATTTGAGGGCTCAGTATCAGCTCTAAAAAAGGGAAGAAACTACTCTGTATCTCCTTAGTAACAGTTGCTGGTGTGAACTTTGCATTGTTAATTAATCTATTATGAAATATTCTTTTGTTGCTGTTAAAATTTTACATAGAATTTGTGTATCTACCAGTTTGTTGTTTCTGCTGAACAATAAGCTTGCAAAGTATCCCTAGGAATTTTTGGAATTTATCCCTAGGAGTTAACTTTCCATCTGGATTTATACTGGTGTCAGAACTCTAATAAGTCTGTAGAATCTTTGTTAGGTTTTAACTGATGAAATTAGAGCTAGTATTGAGTCAGTCTCTTCTGTTTTATTGGATTTCCTTGAGAATTTGTGTTTTAATGATTAACAATGTATTACTTCATCATATTTAGCTGTGGCAGATCTCCAGAGGATGTTCCCAACACCACCTTCTTTAGAACAACACCCTGCCTTCTCCCCGGTAATGAGTTATAAAGATGGCATAAGTTCAGAGACTGTGACTACCTTGGGAATGATGGAAAGTCCTATGGTCAACATGGTTCCAACACAGCTTGCTGAGTTTAAAATGGAGGTGGAAGATGGATTAGGTAGCCCTAAACCTGAAGAAATTAAGGTAACATGCCAAAGATGTGATATTTTTATAATCTCATCTATGTATGTTTTGATTTGTATAAACAAGTCACGTGTAGTGTGTGTAGCAGAGTACTTTAACAAATGTCAACTTGATCACTGTAAAGTACATATCAGTCTTTAGTTGGAAAAAAAAAACTTCTCTAGTAAAAGAGCTTTTTAATTGTTGCCCTGATTTTAACTATAGGTATTTTTCTTCTCGTAATTTTATGTTTGTAATGTTTTTGTGTTCTCAGGAAACAAACAATATTGTATGTGAAATGAGCCCTATGCCTAACAGAAAGAATGTACATGTATGAAAAAACGTGTTACTTGTGACTAAGTAGCTGTTAAATGATTTATTTCTTCAGATAATTTTTCTGTAGCACCTTTTATGTATAGCCACTCCTTGCTGCCAGTCTCTGGGGATGCAGCTAGGATAAAATCATGCATGTAGAAAGGCTGCCTTTTTCTCTCTGAAATGTTGCCTTTTTTGGTTAGGGTTGAAAATCTCTGAGAAAGCCCAGGGGTTGAACTTGCTCTGTTTCTTCTTCAGCTGATGTTACTTCACAAGTTTTAAGGCCAGATGGGACCATTCTTATCTGACTTTCTGTATAACACAGGTCAGGTAATGTCACATAGTTACTCCTATATTGAGTCCTATAGTGTATCTGAGTAAAGAACTATTTTTAAATGGGGACTCTGCTGCTGGGTACTAGTACTCACCTCCCCGACTTTACATATCAAGATGTATCCATTTTTCCATAGCATCACATAAAAGGACTTGACATAAGCACCTAGTGTACATTGATTTGTATCTCATTGTTCCATCTTTAGCACAGGTTAAGAGGTAGGATAAAATCATTCTGCCTGCTTGTGTGTATTCTGCATTACTTAACTTTTTGGGCCAATTTTTGTCACTTTTGTCAGAAGTTACTGTTATCATATATCCATGCATATAGCCTGAGGGGGTTTTTTTATTTAAAAATGCCCGTTTCTGTGTAGAAATACACATCACCTTGTTCTGCAGCAAGCTCATTTGTATGCAAGCAATAAAAAGGGAGATACACACTATAACTCTGTCTTCCTGGTAGTCCCCGACCCTTGATTTTATAGCCTAATTCTTCTTCTTCAGGCCCAACCTGTCCCTAATCTGCCACAGCCTGTTCCTTCTATTTCAGCAGCCATTTCTCTCCCCAACACCCGCTCCTTCCCTCTCATTTTGTGCTCCTGTGAATGTTGGAATTAACCAAAGGCTTATTTTTAAGGATCTGCATTGCTGAGAGCGCTGTACACGGAGAGATGCAGCACTTGCAGTTTGCATGGACAAGAAGTGGCTATATATCAATACGAGAATACTGATACATAAATTTATCTTAGTATAAATGATTTAGTCAGCTATGAAGTAGTAAGTTTTCCTGCATGGCAGTGATAGTATACCTTCAGCAGACTGAACGTAAAGCACAGGCAAGTCACAGGGTGACTTCCTCCATAAGAGGATTCAGTTTGTCCCTGGGACAGGAGGAAGTCCCCGTCCCTGGGAAGAAGTAAGACAGGTTGTTGCATTCAGGGATTGTGTCTCCATATTACAGTAAAGTGTGTCTAGTCAGCCCCAGGAGTTACCAGCTCCCAGGGCTGCAAATTAAGCTGACACCTGTGAAGGGGCTGAGCTGGCAGAGAGCTTTTAGGAACAACTCTGGTGAGAAAGAGAGACTTCACAAAAGTGTCAGGGAGTCAGTTATCAGTGTGCCCCTCATGAAGACAGTTCACCACCTGGGCAGCTAGGCACGTGTAGCAAGTCTGCTTTGTTGTTGCAAGATCTCTTCTTCCTTCCATCCTAACTTCATAACTTGAAGGCATGATGAGAAAAGGCATCTTCTTAGAGGCTTTGCTGAAGTACAGCTGTCCGTTTGCCTTGTATAGTTTGTGTATCTACCAATTTTTATACCATTGTAGAAGTCTGAAATAAGTTTTTTATAAGGTTTGTAAGACTTTGCCTTGCCACAGACCTTGCTGGTTTTTAACTTCTGTTTGTGCAGTGAACTATTTGCTTAAGACTAGGATAACTTGGGCTTGGAAAGAAAATCTCTATTGGAATTTGTTGAGCTGAAAGTTTTTGAGTGGGAACAGATTTTAGGGCATCATTGACACTGAAGATATTTTAATCTCCCTCACAACCATTTTAGGAGTATTAAAATACATATTTTAATTCTGCCTGATAACATTTCCAACAGCACGGTTTACTTGCTTTTAAATGTGTCACACCTGCTCATATACACTAGTGGGGGAAATAAGCACCTAAACCCATTGCTAATCATTTTGAGAACATGTAAGTAGATTCCTTGTGCTGAGTATTCAGCAGCTGAAGATAGTAATCCACACATTTCTCATCTCTCAATGCTTTACAAGGTGCAAGGGAAAAAATGCAAAGATCTAACGAGATGTTAAATACTGAAATTCTGAGAGACTACTGTTACTATTTTAATAATGATTTTTACTTTGCAGTAGTGCCTCAAAAGGACTAGCTCTTTTCTTCTGAAAGAAACTTGGAATAGCTCTAGAAACTCTGGCTGAAGTTCTTGTCATCATTCTCTGCAAACAAACATGGCAGTCAATGAAAGTCCTGTTTGACTGGACTTCATTTATATTTATATTTAATATTATGTTTACTAGATTATTTAAATATTTATATTTAATATTTGGCATGTGTAAAGTGTCCACTTACTTGGATTATATTAATCCCCAATGTGGGGGTTATTCCGAGAGGCTGATTTAAGGCACCTAAGGTTTCTTCACACTGTGACTCAGCCTCTCTCTCCATTGTCAGTATAGATTTCTTGCAAAGATCAATCTTTTAAGTGCCTAAATTAGGTGCTTAAAGTTAGGCAGTATGAAAATTTCATAGCACGCTATTCACTTTTCAGACATAGCTTGTCCTAAATGAGTCTAATTGTGAAATCTACTGACATTAAAGTTGTATAGCATCTCAGTATAACAAGGAGCCTCAGCTGAGTTTCCTTGAAGGAACTGCTCTTGAATGTCTTGTAGAATGAATAAATATACTTAATTTTGGAAAAAATGCAGTTGTAGAGGGTTCAAACAGTACAATAGGTTCTAATTAAAAATAAATATCTAAGTATAAAGAGCAACCTTACCATATTGTTGTGAACAATGCCACTTGGATGTTACAGGATTTTTCGTATGTGCACAAAGTTCCATCATTTCAACCTTTTGTGGGCTCCTCCGTATTTGCTCCACTGAAGATACTGCCAAGTCAGTGCCTCCTACCTCTGAAGATACCAGATGCCTGCATTTTCAGGCCTTCTTGGGCTGTTCCTCCTAAAATTGAACAACTTCCTTTGCCGCCTGCAGCCACTTTCATTAGAGATGGCTACAAGTAAGTACTGTCTTGTAGGAAATTAGTTTGTCATGCCCATATCTAAAATAGTTTGTTAATTAAAATGTTTGCATATATTAACAGTGCTTTACTGTACACCAGAACTATAAAATAACCTGCAAATGTATTTTGAAGCTTTTTAATTTGTCATTGATACCAAAAAAGTTCAGTTAGTAGGAACATTTCAATTAGAAACAACTTTTGGAAGCTGGTGGTGTTACAGTATGTGTCCACTACACTCTTAGCGCTTTTAAAAGAACCAAAACATGTGCTACTTGAATGAATTGCAATTTCTGATGCAGGAAAATACTGTAATTCAACATAAACCAGAAGTGTTAGGGAATAAAATGAATGCACGTAACCTCTCACGTCTCTGCCCTCCCGTTTGAGTGTCCAGTTCTCCAGCCTGCAGCGGGGCTCCCCTCTTGTTTGTGCTTGTGTATTCAGTCTGAGCATCAGTCTGGTGATAGCGGGTCTTGATGATACCAGTTTGCCTTCCGAGGGCTCTTAAAATTTTGAGTAGGCCTGTGACAGCTCTCTTCTCCGTGTTCTCAAGTTAGCTCTTCTGAGTTCTTGTGATTTAACCTGAATGGGTCACATATGGAGCTGCTAATCAGACAGATGCTGATCGGCTGTATGCCATCTTCCCCTTTCAACATACTAAAAGAAAAGATGCCAAGTATGAGAGTGCTGTGGGCTATAAGCAAACACTGCTGTTAAATTTAAAAACCTGTATTCCTTCCTCTGTTCTCAGAAATTAGCAATGTTTATGGAAGAAATTCATTGCTAGACATCTTGAAAGCTATCACGAATTTGCACCATTAAATTAATAAAACCTCTTAAAAGGCTTAATAATACTACAAAGGTCTCCTGCTGCACTGCGTTCATTTCTAGAGGAAGTAGTCTGTATCTTTAAATCAGTCTGTAAATCCTTTAAATCGGTCCTTTTCTAGCTCCAAAGGGGATCCTTCAGTGTTCTCAAAAGAATTGCAAAAAAGAAATTGTAAACCCTTGATAGTGCTTAGGGAGCAATTTAAATCTTGGGTTTTTTCATAATAGTGACTGATTCACCAGGCCTGAGCTGGTTATTAATTTCAGGTATTTGTTGGGGAAAAACACCCTTTCATTTTCAATATAATCCAATTAGAGTGAAGATTATTACTGCAGGCTTCCGACGGAGTGGTGATTGACAATCAAGGTTTCTAGGTCACCTTTTCTTATTAGTCTGAGGCATTCAGTATGCTTCAGATTCAGAACTCCTTCAAACCTTTGTTCGTTTTTTTTTCCTGTCTTGCTTTGAGTTGGACATACGTCAGTTCAAAGGTAATAAAAAGATTCTAAGGAATAAGGTCTTCACTATTTTCCTTTTCAAGTCACTGATGATATGTGAGCATTAAAATAATACTCTTTTGAAATAACACACAAAATACACAGTAAGAATAGGCAAACATGAAGAAAACCTGTTTCCCCTTCTTTATCCAGACACTCACAGAATTTTTACACTTTCTCCTTGCCCTAATATGTAATGAACACGTTTCAAGAAAAGTCAGCAGCTTATTAGCAACTTGGAAAGAGAAAAGTTAAGATCTTATTCTTTTGATTGGCCCCATATTACCTGTTTCTTGATATGAGTCATTCCAAAGAGAAGATTGATCTCATGGGAATGTACAAACTGTTCTTTGGTCACTTGAATTTGGCGGAAAATGACAAAAACAGAGTAAGAAAAACCAGTCATGACAGGAGATGACCCAAAAATATGATTCTTAGCTTTACTGGACTAAGAGTTTGTAATGGAATGTGTCATATTGTGCTGTAGACCACTTACATTTATAGTATCTGAAATACTGTTATCAGTTGCATACCACCATGAGGCATTATCATATAAGTGCCACATGCATGACTTCTGACAGCTATTTAGCGTGATGATTTCTAAAATAAAGTAAGATTTCTATGCCTCTGAAATATTTTCTTCACTTCCACTAATGTGTATCTCTTTACAGATAATTGTCTTTAAAACAACTACAATTCTTTTTCTTTTCCCTAGAAGAGTTACAAATATCCTAAAATCTTAACTTAATAATTTATCTAGAGATTCTTCTCAAGAGCATTTGAGCTTTAGGCCATGGGAATAACCTTTAAGAGGGCTAAGTGCCTGAGATGATACCTTTTTATTACACTGATAGGAAACAATGGCGTTCATGATGAGAATTACAATTTTAGTTCAGAGACATGAGAAGAAGGTTATGAGCAGAAGGTGTGTTCTTTCTTTACTAGAGTTACAATGAATCCTTTCGGTTTTCACCATCTCCTTGTATTTAAAAATAAGTTTTGACAAAATCAGTCTTCACAACCAACCAGTTTGTGATGGCATTTGACTCTGTTTTTCATTTATTTCTTGTAGCAATGTGCCTAGCGTTGGGAGTTTGGCTGACCAAGACTATCTTCAGATGAACACTCCTCAGATGAACACACCAGTGACGCTAAATAGTACTGCTCCGGCCAGCAACAGTGGAGCAGGAGTTCTGCCATCACCAGCAACTCCCCGCTTCTCTGTCCCTACCCCACGCACTCCCAGGACCCCAAGGACTCCTAGAGGTGGGGGTACTGCGAGCGGGCAAGGATCTGTAAAATATGACAGCACAGATCAAGGTTCACCTGCTTCTACCCCTTCTACAACACGACCGCTTAATTCTGTGGAGCCAGCCACTGTTCAGCCAATCCCAGAAGCCCACAGCCTGTACGTCACCTTGATTCTTTCAGACTCTGTGTTGAACATCTTCAAAGACCGTAACTTTGATAGTTGTTGTATATGCGCCTGTAACATGAATATTAAAGGTGCAGATGTCGGATTATACATCCCAGATTCATCTAACGAGGATCAGTACCGTTGCACCTGCGGCTTTAGCGCCATTATGAACCGCAAATTAGGTTACAACTCTGGGCTCTTCATCGAGGATGAGCTGGATATTTTTGGCAAGACCTCAGACATTGGCCAAGCTGCAGAAAGACGGCTGATGATATGTCAAAGCAACTTGATCTCTCAGATGGGAGAAGGAGCTAGAAGGACCCAGGAACCTCCAATGAGCCTCCTCCTCCTCCTCCAGAATCAGCACACACAGCCTTTCACATCTCTGAGCTGCCTGGATTATATGTCCTCCAATAACCGTCAGACGCTCCCGTGCATGAACTGGAGTTACGACAGGCTGCAGGCCGACAGCAACGACTCCTGGATCGAATGCTTCAATGCCCTGGAGCAAGGCCGGCAGTATGTGGACAACCCCACTGGCGGAAAAGTGGATGAAGCCCTAGTAAGAAGTGCCACTGTACATTCTTGGCCTCACAGCAATGGTATGGGTCAGAACAGATTGTATTTTTCTTTGCGTTTTTTTGTGATGTCTATACATTTGTTTGAAACTTGCCAGTTGTGAGCCACTTAATCTTTGTGGGAAATGATATGCATAAACATATTCTAGAAATAACACAGATTTCTGAAAGTTTTATAAACTACATCTAAAGTGCCAGTAATCCAGTTGTCCTTAGACTTTGTGGTCTAAATTGTGAAAGAGTCTGTGGAATTTCACAAATCTGAAGCAGAGATACAAAACAAATTCAAGTGTTGGGGGGAAGGCAGAATTATGACCCCTTTTTTTTGGAGAAAAGTATAAGCAGTCAGGAGAAAAAGAAATGCTCTGTATGAAAATGTCACCAAGGGGAAAAAACAGTGATTTTATAATCAAATATTACCTGTTTATAAGCTGAAGATGCTCTGACTTCTGAACTGAGCTGGACAACAGTACCATTGAAAGGTATGTGAAAAGGACTATGACAGTTTTATTTCAGCAATGTTTTCATAAAGTACCACATTAAATGCTGGTGAGCTAGTTAAAGTTATACAAAATTTATGGGCATTGTGAAGAGCAATACAAAGGAACAATAAACCAAAAAATGTTGCCACCTCAAAATAATTCTACCTGTTCCTCACTGAAAATGATTGATGCTCCTTTGTCATTTGCAGTATTGGATATCAGCATGCTCTCCTCCCAGGACGTGGTGCGCATGCTGCTGTCGCTGCAGCCCTTTCTCCAGGATGCCATCCAGAAGAAGCGAACAGGAAGGACCTGGGAGAACATCCAGCACGTGCAGGGACCACTCACCTGGCAGCAATTCCATAAGATGGCAGGACGGGGAACCTATGGTACATACATTGGGCTATATGCCACCGGTTAAAATGAAAGCAGAGTTTTCTAGAAATGTGCGCTTTCTTCTGGAAATACCTTAGAACAAATGGGCTCTTCATACAGCTTTTGGGGAGCGTGGCTCTTCATATAGCTTTAAAATGCCTTAAAAGACGATTGAAGCACATGCTTGAATACCATAGTGGAGGCTTTACCCCTTCCAGATTGATAAACATTTACAGAGTCCAAAAATGCTGCGTGTCTGAATCTGTATTTTGGCTTGTACTGAAGCTAGCTGGTATATAAATAACATGAATGGAGGAAGCTGTTAAAGTACCAAATCATAATGGGGAGGAGGGGCTTTCTGAGCTATACAAACATACAAAAAGTGGGTATGATTTCTCCACAAATAGGTTTGCTGGTTCTAAGGTTTCCCATTGCCTTAATAAGAAGTTTCAGTTTAAGTATCTCCTGGCTGTAAGTGACACTTCTGGAAAATACAAATTGCAAAATAGATTTTGTATGTGCACATTTGCAAAATAATGACTGACCTTTATGTGTTTCTCGCCTGCAATTTATTTCAGTCTTAACGGATGCAGTCTTGCTTAGTTTTAATTCTGCAGTTCCATCGTGCTTTGCTTTATTTTCTCTCTGTTGGTATTTGATATATTGCTGCTTTCCCTTGGGGCTGGGACAACTTGTGGTAACTACAGTTCCTGTCTAAAGCTGTTGTACTTCATGAGTACTTCCAATCTAATAATTTTTTCAGGATTTGTAGCTTTAAGAGTTAGGATTTGCCAATTGCTACCAGAGAATAAAACTGAAATTACCATATAGTAAGTAGCAGAGCCTTTGATATAGATTCAGTAATTTTTACTGAATGTTGAGTGTTTAATATGGTTGGATTATATTCTGCAGAAACTACTGGGTATATTTTTACTTGAAATTTTCAACAATATTTCTTCTAATGAGCACAGTGTCTGGGAGATACCATGTTAAACTGGATGGTAATCCTCCCTGCTGGGACAGCACGTGCTCTGGAGCACTTCCTATGGAGAGGAGCAGGAGGCAAGTTTTAGAATTAGGATAACTTTGCATAGTATTACATACCTGGGAGTACATTTGCATCACCATTTTACTTAGTACTTTTGCACAACCCAGTGGAGGTAGATGAAGAACTGTAAAATCAGATTTTATGTATTCATGTTACTACTTTTGATTTAATAGGAACTCGTGAGATGTGGTTATGGTTATGGCAAAGTAAAACCACGAGATTAAGCCTCGGGAAGGGCACTACATGTATTTACAGTATACTGAAATATGTTTTATTGCAACTTTCTAGGAAAGTTTAAATGGTGCTTGGATTGGCTCCCTCTGCTTTGGCTGACTGAACTTTGATTTTATGACATTTCTTAAGTACAATATAAATCTTTCTTCTCCTTTATTAAATATTTTTTTCCAAGGAAAAAAGACTGTGGGAGAACATGTTTTATCAGGCATGATACACCCTCGATATGTGTTTCCAGTCTATGGTCAAACTTCTAGGAAACTCAGCATAGCAGGGGATGAGTGATTTCCAATATTCCTGTAAAAGAACCCACTTCCTGGTACATCAGAGAACCCACTGCAGTTAAATCAGTTATTTTAACATTTTTTCTTTCTTTTTTTCTCTTTGAAGGCTCTGAGGAATCTCCTGAGCCTCTTCCGATCCCAACTTTACTAGTGGGTTATGACAAGGACTTCCTGACAATCTCTCCATTCTCCTTGCCGTTCTGGGAGAGGCTGTTGCTAGACCCATATGGGGGCCATCGGGATGTCGCCTACATCGTGGTGTGTCCAGAAAATGAGGCCTTGCTCGATGGAGCCAAAACTTTCTTCAGGGACTTGAGTGCTGTATACGAGGTAGGAAAGAGGAACCACTCTGAATTATTTCTTCTTAAGTGTTGTTTCTGCTCTGCTGCATGTTCATTGGGAGAAATCCGTGTTTTGTAAAGTAACAATTATTTGAATAAGAATTTATTTAATTTTGAGGACTTTCTGCACTTTCAGAGTCCAAGAATACTAATTGAGTTACACTGATTCTCTGTGCATTTCAGGTATTTGTTGTCCTCTGTTCTTTCCCATACACATTCTCTTACTTTACAGAGGATCTAACACTAGGATTAATACAGTTGCACGAAGGCCCAACCAAACCTAAAGAACGAGGAGTAGATCAAAGAAATTGTTGCTTGCTTGTAATTGCTGGGCTGGAGATAAAACCATTTCCTCTTTTTAGCACGCACATTGCATACTACTGAATATGTGATTACCTTGTAACCTTAGTTTTGCTGTAAGTGCAATTCAAGTCAACAGATGAAGGTAGCCTTTTGGTTTTATATTTATTAAGAAGCCGCCAGATGTGTGCTGGTAATAAAAGGTTTACTCTACAAACCAGTCTGCATAACTTGTTCAGGTGCTTGGCATCTAGTTACAAGCATTTCTTCTCTCCTCACCAGATGTGTAGACTTGGCCAGCACAAACCAATCTGCAAAGTGTTACGTGATGGGATTATGCGGGTGGGGAAGACTGTGGCACAAAAGCTGACGGATGAGCTGGTGAGCGAATGGTTTAACCAGCCCTGGGGCACCGAGGAGTGCGACAATCATTCCAGACTCAAACTTTACGCGCAAGTTTGCCGGCATCACCTAGGTAAGTCTAGCGTGGCGCTAGCAGGCTCTTTCGTTTTCTGTAGGTATTTCAGAGGTTATTTGCAGTAGGTGAAAACACGAGGCTTTTTCTTAAGGGACAGATTATGATCTGTTTAAAACTAAAAAAGGTATTATGAGGCTTTATCTTAGTTTCTTAATCCGTCCATGTTAAATTTGCCTACTTTAGAAAGTTTTCTTGTTGTTTATCAGTCTGATGATCATGTCAGAGATTCTTTAAGAAAAGTCAGTTTGGTATAAGATGCTTTTATGTCTCAAAGATGATCCACACAAGGTTGAACGTATAAACTGGTGTGGTTTATATGCTTCTGATATGTATCATCGCACCAGTGTGACAGAATGGTGTGCATGGTGCCTGCAAGAATAACATTTATTTACGTAAGAGGCAAGTTCACTAAAACTCTGCAAAGGAAGAATGAGTTAACACAGGTGAAAAAGAGAAAGTAACAGTATCTTGATGACTGGGGCCTCCATCTACTGGGTGTGGATACTTGGAACCACATTTTCCTGAAGGCATGGTCTCCTCTGGAACTCATGTAGGCTTATTTCCATCCTGAAACAGTGACGCATTTTAAAAGATTAGTCTGTCTTTTTTTTTTGTTTGGTTTGTTTTGTTATGGCAACCTGCCATATTTGTTCTTTCGTAATGTCAGGTGTGCTTGTTTCATGAAGGAGTGTAGAATCTGAGAGTATGGAAGAGTATAAAATTTGGGGTAGTATCAGAAGACTGGTCCTGCCTGACCCTGGATGAGTCCCTGGACTCATCTAACATTGCTCCCAGATTTCACCTGGGGAGAGACACGGTTGTTCCGTTCCAGAGGCAACAAAACATGTATTGTGTGTATGACTGAGAAGTGGGATCTTAGCACAAGACACAGACCCATCCAGAATGTCACTGGAAATACATTTGCTGAGACAGTGCTGGTCAGCAAGACAGGCAGTGATCACAGAACACCAGCCATGTAAATGGTCCTTGCCTGAGCTGAAACGTGCAAACTATTTTTTGTTGTTGTTGTTTAAAAATAGCTAGGAACTTTTAAGTGGTTTCTTGAAAAGTGCTTGCTCCCTTTGCTCTGAAAAAGGCATGACAACTCTTAAGTCTGCTTACTTTGAGGACTGGTGATCTGGTCTTGGAAAAAAGTTTAAGCAAACGTATCAGAGTTAGCTGGGCAATTCTACAGACTGCTGAATGCTCGCCCCATCCTTTGAGGAACAGGCAGAACAGGCTAGGACACATCTATGACCCTGTTGCCTCATTCAGTCTGCTTTTAATTTTAATTTACCACGTAACTGGGAGGGAGGAATTATTGCAACACTACTTAACATGAATACCCCAGGCTTACAAGGCAGAATGTGCACAGCCTGTTGAGGAACTGGGCTCTTCAATTCACACCCGAGGCATCTGGCAGGGACAGTGTTGGAAACTTTCCCTGCTGGTGATTTTCCACCTCTAAGAGTAAATAACTAATAAATATTAATTTCCTTCTTTTTAGTTCATTTATTACTTAAAAATAATCACTGTGATATCTCTTTTTCTGATACTGAGTAGCAGAAATAACTATATTAAAGTTTGCCATTATTGTAGCTCAGGTAAAAAGGACTTTTTAGATTTTCAGTCTGACAAAGATAACCTGTAGTAGACTGCAAAGCTGAACACTATATAAAGCTGTTATCACAACACAACCTAGCCAGAGGTAATGACATGTCAGTCCCAACTTCGATTCACAAAGCTCCCCAAAGTCAGTCCTGTTCTTAAAGTCATTTGATTCATATCAGTTAGAACTGAAATCCTGAAGAATGGATTCCAAAGTAAATGTTTACAATGGAGATTGTATTCACTTAGCATTTGTATACTCCTAGAATATTCCAATAATGCAGCAAATATTGTATGACTTTATGGTTAGTGCAGTTCACTTTGATCTGAGAGACTGTCATTAATCTCCTTTCCTCTTTATTTGCTATTTCAGCACCTTACTTAGCCACTCTGCAGCTTGACAGCAGCCTGTTGCTACCACCTAAGTACCAAACCCCAGCGCCAGCAAGCCAGCCACAAACAGTACCTGGGAACACTGGACCTGTACCCTCAAATCCAACATGTCTTTCGGCTGCCGGGGCACCACCAACAGGCAATTCTTTTAACTCCACACCCGGTGGTGGGACCAGTAGCCTTCCAGCAGGAAGTAGTTCATCCTCCGGATCCTCTGTGCCACAACTGTCGGCGTCTTCTGCAACACCCGGCGTCAACCAGATGGCCACTACCTCTACTCCAGGGTTTAGTGGGAACATTGGTTCAGGGCAAAACACCAGCACTGGGGGAAACACAGCAGACCGCTCGCAAGGAAGTGCAGGTCCTGGAGGAGACACAGAGTCAGGTCAAAACTTACCACAACAGCAACAAGAAGGACAGGAAGGGTAAGTTACTGAAGTGCTCAAATATTTCAAGCTACTTCTAATTAAATCCACTGTTCTCCTGCTTTCATACAACTCGTAACCTTTAAGCCTTATGTAAATCCTTGAAAGGAGAGGGCCCTCTGACGTATGCAGTGCTACTTGACCACTTGTAAGTGGAGCAGGGCCCGTTTTTATTTGTTCGCAGCAGTTACTGATAAAGGGGAGTTGAAAAAAACCAACCTCCCCTTTTTCATGACAAGAACAAAGCTTGATTCAACTGCATGATCGTGGGTGTTGTAGTTCGTTTGAGATGCTCAGGATACCCCAGCTGGCCTGCATTCACAGTACAAGAAAAACACAGGGTGTCTCTCAGGTCCTGTGGCACACTCGTGGGCGACTCCAGCACACCTGTAATATTAACAGATACAAAATGCAGTCCATGGATTTTTTTTCCTAATTTGCTTGCATTGCAAGGGTTGTTTTGCAAGCAGGTATACTGTGAGGTCAGGAAACGGGATTATACTGCTGTTACTTTAAAATAAATTTTAGCAGCACAACTTTTTTAAAGACTTCATTATAAATAGTCATCCATCAAACATAAAAATCAGGCAAAGGTTTTTTAACATCTTATGTAAGTAACTTCCTGAGTGAACATGTTTTTCATTACTCTCATAATAATGCATATTACTAACAGTCATGATATATGTTATGGAGTTCCTGTATCTTAAGTGAAAAGCCCACATCCTGTTGTAGTTCGGGTTATCCTTAAGACATCTGTTCACTGGATCTGTGCAAAATACCATTTGATCAACTGCAGCATGGTTTCTGACCAAGTAAGTCTGAGCTGCTTTTTATCACTTACAGATGTTGAGCCTCCTATTCATGGTTGAGGCATGGAGGGGTGTTTTACCAAGTAAAAAATGTTCAGTTGCTCCTTCCATTACCAGTGGAACCTTTCCTGTAACTGAACAGAAGACTTCAGTCTCCATATTACTTTGGCACTTTCCCTCAGTTCTCAATTCGTCTCTCCCCCTTCCACCTCTCCCAAAAGAAAACCCTAAACAGCACCAAAAACCAGGCATGCACATACATAAAAAGAAAACTCACAGAGCTAGTATTAGTCAACTTTTCCATATTCTTCAGACATAATATATTCTTACTGCATTAGATGAGATTATGTTAGACTTCATGGTAAGTATCTTTAGTGCATCATTAATAACAAGTATTTTGGATTAAGAACTGCTGTGAGTGAAAGTCATCTCTCCTCAATCACTGTTGTCATGTTTTTTAGCTTTGCTTCTGAACATAATCACTTAGTACTCCTCTTTTTCCTCCTGCTTCAGCCTTGAACACCTTTACAGAAAAATAGTAAATAACAGTTGTAACATGCCTTTGAACTTAACAACGTGTATGTGTCTAGTGTTACAGAGAGGGAGAGAATAGGGATTCCCACTGAACCCGAGTCTGCGGACAGCAATGCCTACCCTCCAGCAGTTGTCATCTACATGGTGGATCCTTTTACCTACACTGCAGATGAAGAATCTGCCTCAACCAACTTTTGGCTGTTAAGTTTGATGAGATGCTACACAGAAATGTTGGATAACTTGCCAGAGAATATGAGGAATTCTTTCATTCTCCAGGTAATTCCACCTTCCTCTCTATCTTCACACTGGAGAGTCATTCTGTCACACTTTTGATACGTACGCTATACTAGAAGATACAAAACTGAAGATAATACATGAAATTTAGGTGACATTTACAAAGTATTTGGTTGACAGGACAAGTCCATATATTAAAAAAGCACTTTTGTTTTGATGAGGAAATTAATTTAAGGCAGCCACATATCCTTACATCAGATCCGGTGCATGGTTCTAGCAATCATACACACTAGATGCTTACTGAAGAGGGATTTCAATTATTTAAGTTGCAACTTGGGTTGCCACTGCCAAAAATGTCCAGTTGCTTCTTTGATTACTTTGCATATTGAGTTGTTTGCTTTTTATATTCTCTTGATTTATACTGTTTAATCCAAAAGAAGTATGTGAAACCAGACATTTAATGCATAATTTAACTATTGTGTTGTTATTATCTGCTTCTTAAAAATAATTTACCATGTAACTTGGCATATAATAATAGTTACTTACTATGGAATTACTTAAGAATTGAATTTGTGTAGTCAGAAGCAGAGCTTGGCCTATTGCCCAGACTGCCTGCATTTTGCCATGCCTCTTCTTTCACAGTGGCTCAGTCTAAATAAATGGGGGGAGAATGGGAGGCCAGAGATTGCAAGCTGTGCGTGTACGTGTGCAACACATGCAAGAAGCAACTTGTGAAGGATTTCTGTATACCTTATTCATGTATGCTCAACTTGGCTTAAAAGTATTTTAATCTAAATTATAAAAAAAGAATTGGAAGTTATTGGGCATGGAAAACATTTGTCATTTTTGGTAATCTTGACCTCATCGTTCCCTGAAAGGATGGGGGAAGCTGTCACCAATATATTTCAGGCTTGGGGATGAACTGAAAATCAGATTGACACCTTCATACTGTGGTAGACTCTGGGCAATTTAATTGATTCAGACCCAAAGATACTAAAAATAAAATAGCCCCTGATACCACAATGTCTGAAATACAAGAACATGTAAACTGTATATTGAAATTGTATCCTAGTCTGTGTAAGACAACTAACAGACTTACCAACACTTTCTAAGTACTCTTTATTTTCTGGGCACTTACCATTTGTTTCTCAAAATACGTGGCATTTTTCCAGTTTAAGTCAAAGCAGTAGACAGTTTTCTCTTTAAGTAAAGGGTAACGTGATATAGTTACCAGCACAATATCCTCACGGCTGTACCACAGTAGACACAAATATACAATTATTTCAAAATAAATCAAACCCAAATGTTTACAGATCTATTACAATTCATATATAGACTGGAAAAGCCCAGCTTCTGAAATCCTTGGATAAAGAGGTTGTCTTTTAAAAGCACCCAGTCACATCTAGTAAAATAAGCTACCAAAGATCCAATGGCTCAAGCAAGAACCATAGAGTAGTAGAAGTTTTGTGATACTTAAGTTTTATTGCTACTGAAAATATTTGTTAAAAGAATCTGCTTGGGTCTCATAGTGTTAGATAAAACATAAATATTTTGTATTGACAGTTTCTACTCCAAAGATCTCACTGTTCAAAAGACATTTCCACAGCCACCTGTAGGACATTGTACTTTTCAAGAATACATTAAAAAGAATGAGTTTACAGGGATTTAATTCTGATTTTAAAAAGGATTTGAACTGAATGAAAACATTATTTTTGTTATGCTTGGTTTACTTCTGAAGGAATGTTGTGCCATTTCTCCTTCCTGTTCTTGTTGTGCAGATGGGTCTTAACCTCCAAACTCAAATCTTATTGCAGTTCTGTTTCTTGCTGGTTGAGCATGTAAATTTAAGTGTCCTGCTTCACATTACTTTCTGAAACCAATAAAACTGAACAGCAGCGTAAGATTGCTGTTTACTAAATTGAAAAGGAGAAACAACCACATAAATCATTATAATAGAATCTTAATTCTGCTCTCTACAATCATCTTTAGGAATGTGCTGATGCCCCCATGGCCAGCAAACAAATACTAATTCTGACCACAAACTGTGGAACCAAACCTGCCTAAACACAAATTTCAGAATATCGAAATTATATAGTAAAGGCAACCTGCAGATGAAGATGTTCATCAGAAAAACAGTTTTTAAAAAATTAAAGGTGTTTGAATACGGGGTGTTTGGTTTTGGACTGAGGATTTAAAAAATTAAAATGAAAACTACCCCCAAGTTTTAGGGTATTGCTTTGAAAAGCCACTAGTAGTTACTTCTAACACCACGTTTGAGGTGTGTTAAACGTGTAATTAATTATGTGCCCTTTCCAAATTGCAGTATGAATGAGAAAGTGGACTTCAGAAAAAGAAGACTTGACTGGGGAGAATAATCTGTTCCTTTTGTGTAGTTGATTGGGTTTCTCAGTCAATGATGTTGACATCAGACACCAAAGTTCATTCCCAGTTTCTAGTGAGCTGTTTGTCAGCTGTTACTGGTGTATGATAGTGCTGCTGAGTTATTGTTCCCCATTTGGGGATATTATATTGGACAGTAGGAGGCTTAGCTTTCTGAGGGTTTGCAACCTTAAACGTATCACTGTGATGGAAACAGCAGTTTTTGTTCCAGTCACTGAATGTCGCAGCCGTTCCTGCAGAAGGGGGGCAGCAGCCCTGACAGGAGCCTGCAGACACTGAATACAACATCCACAGTGTCACGGTTGTTAAATGACTAACGAACAGGTGAATCTGGTTTGATACTAATGAACAGCTCTTTGAAGACTTTCAATCACGTTTTATTGTTTATATGAATTATCTAGATTGTGCCTTGCCAGTACATGCTGCAGACAATGAAGGATGAACAGGTTTTCTACATTCAGCACTTGAAGTCGTTGGCGTTTTCGGTGTACTGCCAGTGCAGGAGGCCGCTGCCCACACAGATTCACATCAAGTCTCTCACAGGCTTTGGGCCAGCTGCCAGCATTGAGATGACCCTCAAAAATCCTGAGGTTAGTATTGGTGTCAAGAAAATGAAAGTCTGTTAATAAACTGTAATCGCTTCTCTCAAATATCAAAAAAAGAGTAGAAAAAATACTTTTAGGAGTATTTTTTGAAGGTATAGAAGACAATGATAATATAAAGGGAAAAGGTAAGCTACTACTAAATAGAAAATAGTAAGAAAAATGTCAGACTGCTTGCTTTCAAAACATTTTATGCTTCTGGTTTTGAGTCAAAGTAAAAGGTGTGATCAGTATGAAAGAAGAGAAAATGTTTGCTGTTACTTGGGATTCTGAGACATTTTGTAATTTTAGTCTATAGCACTCCTACAAGAAAGTGTTTATGTCCAACATTTATTCATATACGTATATATGCATATATATTAAATAAGCTTGTGTGCCTAATTACAGATATTATATTAATTCCCTGAGGTGTGGAGAAATCCCCCTATTTCAGTGGTCTTATCTTTCATCTGTTTTTTAAACTGTAAATATTCAAGCCCTGTTTCTGGAATTTTAGGGATTTCAAAAGAAGAATGATCCATCCTCCTTTCTCTGAATGCTTTTCATTCTTTGAAAGGTAATGATGACTGTTTTATTTAGATTTAGTGGACCAACTAAACAAACACTTACTTTGGGATAAAGACATGCTTGTTAGGCTTTAAAAACCTAGTTTCAAAATCATCATAAACCCAACGTTTCATTACTCACGTAAAACCATAAGCTCTCACTGAAAATCTTTAAAAGCGGTATCACCCCAGGTGTCTCCTCTCCACATCCTCTCCTCAGAAAGGCCTCTCTTCAGCAGGATGGATGTTGCAGCAGTCATGCTTCAAGCTCTTTAGGTGTGAGGGGATGAGCAATAAACTTGCAAGACCCCTGCAAGCATCTCCCTCCCTTTAATTAATGCTCCTGCGCTGTTGCCAGGGCAGAACACTTTTAGAAAGTGACATAAGCAGAAATAGGATACCCCTTAATGTCTCTAAGAAAACATTGCAACTTACTTTTCCTCTAAGCTGATTAACTTACACTTTGCATTTCACATTTAATTTCCTGAAGAGATGAAAGACACTAAAAAAGGGGCAAATGTTTTCTTGAGCAGCTTGCATTTAGCATACTTAATTAATCAGATCTCTACTTTTTCCATTTTACATGTGTTTACTATCGGTCTGCACTGCAGACTTCCAAACTTTGCCTGAAAAATTAAGAAAAAACCCTGACAATTTCTAAATTACTGAGCAAGTGTGGCCAGGCCCATCGTGTTTTTTCTTTAGAGAGGAGTTATAAAGCAAAGATGGGTTTGGGGCCAACCATCTGGAAAGCAGCTTTGCCAGAGGCGACCTGGAGGTCCTGTTGGACAGTGTCTGTGTCTGGTTCTGGGCTCCTCAGTACAAGAAACATGGACACATGAGCAAATGCAGCAAAGGGCCACAAAGATGCTTAAGGGATGGGGGCATCTGCCAGCTGCAGAGATGCTGAGAGCGCTGCAGTTATCTAGCCAGGAGGGCTCTGATAAACCTGTACAAATACCTGATGGGAGGGAGTAAAGAAGATGGAGCCAGGCTCTTCTCAGTGGTATCTAGTGATGGGACGAGAAGCAGTGGGCACAAATTGAAATACAAGAAATACTGAATAAATGAAAAAACACAAGAAAACTTTTTTACTGTAGGGGTGATTGTACACTGGAACAGTTGCCCAGGCAGGCTGAGCATCTCCATCCTTGGAGATAGCATCCAGTATCTCTGATATGTCCAGTGAGTCCTGAGCAACCTGCTTTAATTGACCATTTAAGCAGGAGGATTGGACTAGATGATCAGAGGTCCCTTCCAGTCCCAGCCTCCTGTGATTTTATGACAATTTAAAAAAAAAAAAAAAAAAAAAAGAAGATGGATTTAATACCTTACTACTGTCAGGCTCTGCAGGACTGTCCATATATTATTTATAATACTAATTTGCATCTGCTTATCATTAAATGGCCTTGATTTCTTATAACCTGTTACAGGTTGGTTTTCGGAAGGGTAGTTTGTTTCTTAAAGAGCAGCATTATCACATGTACAGCACATCTGATGAATTAGTTCAATTCTGATTTGAAAACTAAAGGATTTCTGTATTAAACTGCGAGCTGTAAGATTTAAAGAATTCCTGACATCATGCCTGGTGTTCACGAAAGTCTGTTATACCTAATGTCTTGGTAGAAAACTGTACGTGAAGTCTGAGCTCTACCTGAGCAGTTTCTGAGTTAAGTCCCTGCTACCTCACATCAGATCGTGCTGCCCGTTGTTCTGTAGGCAGTATGTGAATGGGCAGAGGTGAGCAGATGGCATCAATTTTAGCAAAAGGATATGCAGAATTTGAACAGGACTGTTTCAGAGACTGGTATCACCCTGTCCAAAGACTGTTTCATACCTTAGTTTCCCTGTATGTAAAAAGAAATCTTTAGATAAGGTCTGAAGTGCATCAGTTTTAACTAGCAGAAATGAATTGTCTATAACCACCCTTTTCCCAGTATCTCTCCTGACTGTGAGTGCCTTGAATTTATTTATTGTTTCAAACTCATATTTTTCTGTACTCGCTGCCAATCTGTTTGTGCATTTCTTGCATTAAACAGTTTCTGATAGATCTGATGATGATTATGTTGACTTTATTGCAGAGGCCCAGCCCAATCCAGCTGTACTCGCCTCCTTTCATATTGGCACCCATCAAAGACAAACAGACAGAGCTGGGAGAAACATTTGGAGAGGCCAGTCAGAAATACAACGTGCTTTTTGTTGGATACTGTTTGTCTCATGATCAGCGTTGGCTTCTGGCATCCTGCACTGACCTTCATGGTGAATTGCTGGAAACCTGCATAGTTAATATTGATTTACCAAACAGGTAGAAACCTTTTCTTTTTACATTATATCTAGGTCTATAGTTGTCATCTCTCACTTCCATCAGCTTCTTGCACATTCCTTCTAATCATATTTCCTGCTGATGTGATCATGATAATGTTACAGTGAAAACAATTCAGTTGCCATTTTTATAACTTATAAACTGCAGAGGAAAAAAACTGTTACACCTGCTCTACAAATGCTACCTACAAATCTTGTCTTCAAGAACAACTGGTATGTTGCTCAGCATACTGACACCTCTTGCACGTCACTGCAATAATAGTACTGAAAGCAGACACATACTTTTTCTGCTTCTTATTAGTAAAAGTTAAGTTAAGGTACTCCACAGAACTGTAAGAACTACAGAGGGTAAGCAGTGAAATAATTATATAGACTAGAAATCTGAATGTTGTCCTCAATTCTCTTACTTTTTTTTTTTTTTTTCTGTTGTTCCTTAACCTCCAGGTCAAGGAGGAGCAAGTTGTCTGCACGTAAAATTGGTCTGCAGAAGCTGTGGGAATGGTGCATTGGTATTGTACAGATGACATCACTGCCTTGGAGAGTTGTCATCGGGCGGCTCGGCCGCCTGGGCCACGGGGAGTTAAAAGGTATGAAGTGTCAGTGCTGTCGCTGTGGCTTTGGAGTGAAGATGTGGCCTCAGTGTGCAAGGCAGAATGACTTACAGAATTGATCATGAACCTTTAAAACTAGAAAATTGAGAGTGATAATCCTGCCCTGGCACTGAATTCTTGTATTGGTTTCCATAAACAATTTGCTTGTTTGTACACTGGGTTTGACGTTACCCCCTCATGTCTTGTGGATGTTGTGTAGATTCACTAGTATTTGCACACTGTACTTCCAAGTGGAAGTCATGGAATTCGTCACATGTTAGAAACAGATCTGAACTATAGTTATCCTGTCACAGAAATGGAAACAGGATTCAGTTCTGATTCCTAAACCTAAACATAAGATAAGCAATCAAAAACGTCTTGCAAAAAAAGTTACTGAAAAAATGATTTTTTTTTCCTGTGGTATACAAAACTAACTGATAATCACTGATAACACTGATAATCAGTGTTAAGTTCCCAAGATTTAGCTTTCCTAACAGCTTTTGGGAACTTAAAGGGAGCTCTGGAGTGTTTTTGGTATAGGTGGAGACTGCCTGGCTTCACTTCAGCAGTGACTCCTCACACTCATTTAAATACAGGCATTCAGCATCTTTTCTTCCATTTCTACTGGCTGTGGCCATTATTCAGGTTTTGTTTGGTAACTAATTGAAAGAAAATAGGATTGTGAGAGGGTGCGCTCAGTCTTCACCCATCTCCTGAGCTGGAACATGAAGATAAATTAGACAGGAGGATAAAGATATTTCATGAGTGTTTGTCCTTTTACATTAACAACTGAAGGAGACATGAATTCCTCTGATTAGCTTATTGTAAGAGATTCTCTATTTCATGAGATTGGAAGAAAAATTTAGAACAGTGCACAATAAATAACAATTCAGTCTGAAAGCACAAAGAAATACTTTGGGGGGGGGGGGAAGTACTAATTAAATGCCTTCTCCCATATAGTACATGCAGGGAAGAAGAGCCGTTGCCTGCCCTGGTAGGGGAATTTGGTATCCATCACACACATGGGAGTTAAGTGGAACGAAGGCAGGAAAACAGATTAAGAATGTAATCAGCAACTCCCTCCCTCCCTCCCTTCCACATAATGTCATTTAAATGACTAAACGTAGTTTCTTGAATGTATATCTACACCTCTGCTGAAATTTGCTTTATTTAGTGTATTTTCATATCTCTGCTTATGTTTCAAGTATTCCAACTGTGCAGCATGTTAGATGAAAACAGATGTCCTTTTTGAAAAAAGAACCAGTGCGTTTTAGGAAAAGATTTGTATGTAACTAAAAAAGCATTAAAAAAAAATCTTAAAGAATAATCCTTATATGTTGCCCTGCTTCACGTCAGAGAAATACCTCCTCTACTTTACAGGTAGAATGAAAGACTCATTCTTAGAGAAACACATCATCTTCAGTGATTTGTCAGAGTAATGCAGTTAGCTCATGGGAAAACCAACAAACTACCACACAATAAAATACTCTGCAGTAACTGCTCGAATACCGAGCTCACAGCACCATACACCTTCTTTACATGGGGATGCAGTCTTGGATAGTACAGTGTTAAAGAAATGCCAAGTGTTACTAGTATTTTGCTATTTTCAAGCAAGCGCTGGCTTTTTCAGAACTCTTCTGTTCTATCATGTTGTTTATTCATTTCAGACTGGAGTATCCTCCTTGGGGAATGTTCCCTGCAGACAATCAGCAAACAACTAAAGGAGGTGTGCCGCATGTGCGGCATCTCGTCAGCAGACTCTCCTTCTATCCTCAGTGCCTGCTTAGTTGCCATGGAGCCACAGGGGTCATTTGTTGTGATGCCAGGTAAATTTTACCCAACTACTTCAGTGCCAGTGAAACTTTTATCATACTTATCACACCAGCACATTAATTTTGGGAGACTTTCAAGTCCAACAAGAAGACCTTGACTAGCGTGGCTAAATGTGGTGGAAAATAGGTTAAGCCAGCAGAATTCCCCAAAGTGCCATGAAGAGATGCTACACTGGGAGTGTAGGCTCCTAGGGAGAAGGATTACTGTAGGCCACTGCCGTACAGATGACTTCTCCTTGGGGAGGTCATGTTTTCAGGTGGGCCAGTTCTCATCAGCTGAAATGTGATGTAGACGCCCTCATGCAAGGAGGAGTGCAGACACTCTATGAGGCGACGGTGTGAAAGAGTAGGAGTCTGTGTAAATAGGAGTAAGGATAAACCTGCTTGCCTTTTCATATGCTTAAGTTATTTAGAGAGTTCTATTATAAGCAGTCCACGGAGTTCAGTTGAAATAAAGTTTAATTTTGAGGTTCCCTTTACTTATTTGTTGTATTACAGAAGCTTGTACTTTTTAATGTATGCGGTGACATATCCTTGCAAACTACTCTGGTTTTTTTAAGTCTAGAAATAAAAGATTACTACATGGAACAGAATTAAACAAGCTTGAAAATTACTCACCAAGTTGAATAATTTTCAAAGCAGAGAATTTGTAACATGAGAAAAGAGATGGCAAGTTACGCTTTTTTTCATGTCAACCAAAGTGGGGTATATTTCATAATTATACAGATGTATGTGTCAAAAATAAATTTAACTTGCTCATTTAACAAGTAAATCTTTGATTAAGGGGTAGCAGAATGAAAGGAAAGGTGGAGCATTGTATGGGAATTCACATAGTTAAACATTATCTATACAACTTGTGATCTTAATTTCAAGCTCTTCCAGTAATTTATTCTTTTTAAGATAAGAACCTTTAAACACATGTATTAGCTTGCAAACCCAGATCAGATGCACAGAAATTTAATTGAACACAGAACATATATTTTGGAGATGATTCAAATTAATGTCTCTGCCATTGCTTCTCTTCTGGAAGATGCTGTCACTATGGGATCAGTGTTTGGCCGGAGTACTGCGCTGAATCTGCAGTCATCGCAGCTCAATACCCCTCAGGATGCCTCCTGTACACACATCCTGGTTTTCCCAACCTCTGCTACTATCCAGGTGGCACCAGCAAATTACCCCAATGAGGATGGATTCAGCCCTACTAATGGTAAGTAAGCACGTGTCTGGTGTAAGAGGTGAAATACTTGCCAGTGCTCAGTCCCCTGTTCAGAACATCAGCAGCGCTGTACCAGTCGTCAGTAAAAAACCTGAGTGGACCAGTGTTCTCCCACGGCCCCCACGCCACCCTAATTTGATTTAAAGAGAAAAACACTGTACTTCATAGTTACAGGATAATATACTGTGTTTTTTCTGAAGTCTGTTTCAGATAATCATACCGGTTTATTCCAAAAGTGATATGGACCAATCATGGTACAGACTATAAGATGCTTTTTCTTGTTGCTGGGACTTGGTCAGGCCCACTTGTTTTTTATAGTAGTGGTTCACTTCATGCCCTGTTGTGTACAAAGTTTGTGAGGAAGCAGGTGCTTGTTTTATAATTTTAATCTCCCTGTAAAGTAGGCAAAATAGACCAACCCGAATTCTTAGTGTTAGCAGCGTGCTTTTTCAAGCGTTTTTAACCCTGTAGTTTGTGTCAGTGAGACTCTGGTTAATACTTTATATCAAATAAGTATTTTCCTGTTTTGCCATAAATCCTTAAAAATGATTGTAAAATAATTTAAATCATGAGTAACTACAAACAGTTTATAATAGAAGTATTTTATGAAGAGGGAAGCTACAGTATAGCGAGGAAGAAAGACACACTATTTTTAAGGAAAGAGTCTCCTTTGATCTGTTCCTCCTGGAATTTCAGTGGGCCTCACAGAAGGGAAGTTACCCCTCTTAATACTTAAGCAGCTGTCCTTTCAAGGCCCCAGAATCCTGACTGAATGCTGTGCTGACAAATATTTAACCTGCATTAACCTGCCCTTTAGTGCTTCAGATGCTAATTAGAATCAGGTACAAGAACTGGCGTTTTCCAAAATGGTGTTAAATTTAATTTTCTTAACTCTGTTCTACTTAATGATTAAACTGCTTCCTATGCTATTAGCCATCTCATTTATGCTTTGGAGGCTAAGCAGAGCATGACATGAGTTCTGTTTTTTTACTGAGGTTGTAGGACAGAAGTTAATAAACTTAAGTTAATTCATTGCTCTTGCAACCCATTGTTTCTCTTCAGAAGATGAAGAAAAACAACTACCTGCCTATTTTAACACTAGGACTTCAGATGAAATTAGTTCAAGACACACGCATCCTTTTCCATGTTCTTGCAGAGTAAATTCTTATATTTATTTATAATTTATTATAAAAATCATAAAAAATTATTTATTATAAAATGTAAAATGCATGACTCTTATTTAGGGCTCCATGTGTTTTAGTATAAATTTGGCTGCAATTCTAATTAATCCAGTTAATTCAGACAGCTCCCACTGTCCCTTTCTGTGCCCTCAGATGTACTTTAAATATCATTATACTGTTTAAATGTCTTTGCCTGCTGAGAAATCTGGGTAAGGAAAAAACCCTATAAACCATATTGTGATGCTTGGAATTTTTTGCTTGGTGTTTATAATGTCTTCGCTTTCCATCATGTAAATCACTCGTGGTATCATAACCTGTGTTGCAAATGACTGAGTAATGGAATGTACTTCTCACAGAATGCACACACATTTTCACTGTATCTTTACCACATATTAACATAAACCAAATTAAAATAGCAAGTTATGATAATACTCCCGTATTTAATTGCTGAGACGAAAGTAAAATATTAAAAGCTGTGTTGTAGGAAATCCTGGTGCAGTATTTGAAATAATCATGAAGGTACATTGCCTGTGAGTGTGGCACAGGCCTTGCTGCCCGTGCTGATTCTGTGAGCAATTTCCTTGAAGCTGCCAGGGCTGCTCCCAGAATATTTTGAGCAAACGTGCCAAAGCACTGGTGTGTAGCACTAGAAGCCTGAAGAGCAGCACCTACTGAGAGTAACATACATAGGGGTTTTTAATGTATTTCAAGTATTTTGGTAATGCATTTCTGTGACTAACTGCAGAGAGGTGTCATTTTTTCTGTTACAAAATTCAGTTTCGATTTTTATTAGGCTGGTATGACAGAATTTTTATTCACTCTATGACCATTGTTAAAATTCATGATTTTAATAAATGTCTGCCAACTTTTCCTTTCAAGTCTGTGCGGTTGCAGTCAAAGGTACTAATAAGGATTAAACAGCAAAGTGTTTATCTCTGCTTTCATCTGTCTTAAGAGTATGTAAAAAAAAAAAAAAGGAATGATAATAAATTAAAGGGAATGGTAATAAATTACAAAACTTTCTTGACAAAAATGAGTACAGCACATTGGAAATCATTTTTCTTTTGTTTCCTTTTCAGACGACATGTTTGACCTCCCATTCCCCGATGACATGGACAATGACATTAGAATTTTAATAACAGGGAATCTTCACTCTTCACCAAATTCCTCCCCAGTTCCTTCCCCTGGATCGCCATCTGGCATTGGAGTGGGACCTCACTCTCAGCATAGTAGGGTAAGGCTGTAGCGCTTCAGGGCATATGCTACTTAAAATAAAACACAAAAAAAAGACCCAGATCCTCAAACAAAAATCCTTTTTCCTGTAGATTCTCAAGTGTAATAAGGTCAACAGCAAGCAGAATTTAACATTAAAATTGAAGGTCCTGGTTAAATCCTATTGTAGAAGGTGCCTCTGCCTTGACTGTTTACGTCTCTAGAGTGAATTGTTAGTGTACAAGATGACTGAGAGGAAGAGAGAAGCTTTATTTTTGTGTGGCAGAGCCATGTCTAACGACCCTGTATAAATTTAATCTGTACTCATCCATTTTTTTCTGGAAAATCACATGGAATGTCCCTGGCACAAAGTGACAAGTCTTTGAGAGAAAGGAAGATATGACAGCTCTGTTCACATGAATTTCTAGGGGAGGCAAGAAGGGAGATAATTCTCTTAATAATAAACACCTACCCACAGAAACTCCGCAGGTGCTGGATGTTTATGCAAATGTTGTTTTCTTAGTAAAAATTAGCCCAGAGCAGATAGTGTTTGTAAGTTATTTTTGTTTGAAGTGGCTTTTATAAAGTTGGTTCCAACACCAATGATTACTTAGAATGCAAATTATTTTTGGTAATTCAAGGTATTTTTTGAATCAGCTTTAGCATAATTTGGATCATGTGTGATGGAACTCTTTTACTTACACATTTAATTGTGTAAGAGACTTACCTGGCTCTTAAAATGGTTTTCATCACAAGTATGTCAAAGTTTGACACTTCATAATTTCCTGTGAAGTTTTCTAGAAATAGTACATTTAAGGCAGTAGCATATTACTTCTTTACTAAATAATACAGTATTTTATTAAAGAAGGAGGTTAACTTTTATACAAGAAACAGATAACCCTATGGATTTAAAAGTTCTGGTTTAGTGATCTGTAATAATTTAAGTAACTGGATCTGGATCTGCACCAGCATCGCTGGTGCTTTAGACAGTCTCGAGAGAACCTATAAATCTGGTATGAAAGGAAGTACGGAATAGATACTTAAAGGAGGTAAATGTACAGCTGAGATATTTGCCTGTGAATGATGCTACTCATTCAGCCTCTATAACAAAGCACTGCATTTTTCTAAATGTAAGTAAGATATCTTAAGAAAAGAATTCTCACTGCCTGAATGTGACTACCTAAATGGTGTTAATTTCACCACCTGGAAGGAAAAAGTCCTGCCTGTATTTTCCTGGCATTCTCTGCCAAAATGCTTCAGTGGTCAGCTTAGTACAGTTTGTGAGTGAAAAACTTACTTCTGCATCAGCCACAAAAATGCCAATGCTGTATTTTGTGATCTCATTACACAGCCACCTTACCTTATGTTAATACTCCCAACCCACTTTTAAAAGGGTAAATAATTGCACATTACAGTCACTTGGTTATTTCAAACTGGTATGTGGGCAAATTTAAAGTTTTAAATTCTGTTACTAAACCCTCCAGCCATAAATCACAACTCATCACTCATTACAATTTCTCTCTCTTACTTAGTTCGTTCAACAATCTCTATTCTTTCACTTTTAGAAATGCATTTAGAAAACTCGCTCTCAGTGGAACTCCATCCAAGTGGCTTAAGAACAGCACCAAAAGGTTAATGACCAGAGAGCTTAGAGACTTGGCCAAGCCATTTCTAGATGAACCTGTCGTAGTAATTCAGTTTAACCATTAACGAGGGCCTAGTAATTGATGTGTAATTTTTGGTTTTAAAAAAGCAACAGCGTGTGATCATTACCTTGTGGGTCGGGGAAGGTCAAGCCTTCGTCCATGTAACCCATAATTGATTGCTGCAGTTTAGCAGTGTAAGTCCTGATTGCCCAGCAGCCAGTTTCAAGGTTTGCTGTTGGGCTTTCTGAGCGCCCAAAGCCAGGCCCAGGTGAGCTGCAGCCTTCTCCAGGCTTTATGGACTGTTTAACTTTCTTTGATTCCTGATCCAGATATTACTGTTGGAGAAAGACCTGCTTGAAGGACTAGGGGTGAAGGCTTTGTGAATTAAGCTGGTTTCTGTGCAGAGTTGGTTTTTTTAACCTACTGACTTAAAAGATGTGTATGGATTAAATCAACTGCTATCCCAGTTCTTCTGGGATAAGTTAGAAGCTTAAATACTTGCAGGCATCTTTTGGGTTTTTCCTCTATGAAATAAAATTAAAAGCAAAATAATAAAGGGTCTTCTGAGAAAACCAAATACATTTGAAATAGGAATGCTCTAGAATGGAATGGCAGTCACCCTTTCCGATACCTAAGGAGACCCTTGCAGGTTTGGTAGTGTTGTTCATGACAGATAAGGATGTGTATATACACACACACAAGCTAAGCAAGCTCACACCAAGCGTTCCTATCCAACAGCCCTGGGTATGGAAGGTTCATCTAGGTTTTACTCTACAGAAATAAAATCACAAACATATACACTGACAGGCAGTGACTCAAAGTCTGATGAAATTAGTTTTACAGCCAGTTTCTCACTGTTTAACTCTCTCCTCTCCAAATAACTCTGGTCCATACATAAGAATATAAGTAACTAATACTGCAAAAATACAGTATATAAATAAATGAAGAAGTGATAGAAATTGAAAAGCAGGACAGCCGTTTCCTTTCCCCCACACTTCCCCCCCCCCCCCCTTGGTAGCACAAATACAAACAAAGCATAGCATCTACTGTCCAAGTGTCCATAGCAAGGAATAGCAAGTGTAGCATTTTTTTTCCAAGCTATCAATGTAACTGGCTGAAAAAGCAAACACAACCAAACTCATGAAGATGCAGACACTCTCTGTTCTTCCATATTTGAGTGTGTAACCCATCCTTCCACTAGCTGAAGTCAGGAGGATCTGCAGTGCAAGCTGCTGTCTTTGATATGTTTAGGAAAAGCCTATGAGGCTTCATAAACTTAAACTCAACACTGGTCTTCTCTCTGCATGCACCCAAGAAGCTGTTCAGGTTCACAGCCACAGCCCAGTACCTCTGAGTTACTGTAGCATCAAATTCCACATGTACTTAGTTCAGTTTAGGAGGTTAACATTGCTGTCAGGGAATCTGAAGTGATTCTGGAATGTAAGCCTAGAGAACCCCGCTACAGGGGAAAAAGGAAGGGATTAGACAACTTCGACTAAGACTCATGAATGACTAAAGGATAGCTCATTAATGACAAGACAGAACTGGATTAAATATTGAGCAATTAGTAAACAAAATTAATGTTACTGGAGCAGGATGTAATGACATAAAACAACAAACCTGCCTGTTCAACTCTTCTTTCAGAGGGAAGGGGAACGTCTCCTTTCCCGAGAAGCCCCTGAAGAACTGAAGCAGCAACCTCTTGCTCTTGGATACTTCGTATCAACTGCCAAAGCCGAGAATCTTCCGCAGTGGTTCTGGTCATCCTGTCCTCAGGCGCAAAACCAGTGTCCCCTCTTCCTGAAGGTCTGTCTTGGTATCCTTTCACAGGGGAAGCAGAAGAATTCTATTTATATCCCATGAATTTTCTTTGAATATGTTGCCTTTGCATGTTAACCACAACTTTATATCCCATGAATTTTCTTTGAATATGTTGCCTTTGTGTGTTACCACAACTGTGACAGTACTGGAAATGGAAATGCAATTTCAGGTTTAAATTTCCTTAAGATAGCTGGCTATTAAAACTTCATTCTCTGTTGCTAAAGCCCTTACCTGAAAACAGAATAGTTTGGCAGCCTCTAAATACAGAATCGTCAAAGCTGTATGCAGTATTGTGGAACTGTCCTGGTTTTCATTTTCAGTCAGTCTAAGACAGGAGGCACATACCTTCTATTCCACCATAACAGGTAGATTAAAAGTTAGAAAGGAGAGTAGCACCTCCAGGTAGAGCATTTACTATCCATTTCTGTTTCCCTAGTTGTGAAAGTTGCACAGTGGAGTCTGTAGGGTCGCAGTGAACCTGATACCTTCCATTCCAGAATCACAAGTGCTTGTGAGACTTGTACATCAGAATTGGTTCAACTACTAGAGATTCACTGATCCCTGTGGAGTGTCATGCGGCTTCTTATTTGAACAAATCAAAAAAATGTAAACTAGTGAGCATGGAAAGAAGATGAACCATCTGTCTTGAATAGCATCACATAACTATTGGAGCAAACAACATATAGAATAGTGAAGATAGTACCACTTACTTTATCCATTCCCAGTTTAATTAACAAATACGAAACATTTTTGCAAGTCTCTTAACTTAAATTCTCTCATCCATGTCTATCAGGCAGTTATCAGCGTAAAGGTGTTCAGTATTTCTCGATTCTTTCCTCAAATAAGTAATTTTAGGAGTGATAAGTGACTTGCAGTCAGCATGGCAGACTCTATTCAGTATAGCACCTCCACCAGCAAAGTACCAAACTTTATTCCATGTGCTCCGCTCTTTCCATGGATAGATTTTCCTGAAGTATGTGCTCTTCTTTAAACAACAGAATGGAGATCTCAAAATAATATGAAAAATAAACCACCATGTTTTTGGAGCTAGAGATGAAGTTATAGGCTAAACTTAAAACTACCTTTTTTTTGTGAATGAGTAATCCAAAGACTGTGTTTCAGTTCCAGCAGTAAAAACATAGTCAGCAGAGCTCCAGGCAACTTTATGAATTCCTTCCGTAAGCTTATACTAGATCTGTACTAGAGAGAAGGAGCCACCACCCTTCCCTACCTCACCACCCCCCAGCCCAACACAATTGCTCTCTCAGATCTAGGCTGAATTAAATGTTTAATTTGACTTGGAACATACCGTTTTGGTTTGGACAGTTTTTAATAAAAGCAAGGGGCTGAATTCATGCAGTAACTTGTACACCACTGAGTGAGCAGGGGGTGCTGTCTCCTTTATGCTGCACAGCGCTGCAATTAGGAAACTTGTACGGCATGTGAGGCATACAGATTCAAGTCATCTTTGTCTGATTTGGATTAAGTATTTTTGAGCTCAAGTATTTCACCTCTAATGTGCGTGCCATAATTGGAGGAGTATAAATGAGAGGTTTTGCCTCGGCAGGCAGCGTGGCGTGTTAGGCTACCCACTTGAAAGGCTTCCATGGTTGCTCTACCCCCAGCACATGATCAATATGAAATCCCTTTCCTACTCCTGTCTAAACGAACGCAGGAGCCTCTCTCCAGAAGCAGGGTGAGGCCGATGGAGAAAGCGCACCAGCAGGGAGCAGGACCAGCAGGGAGCAGGACAAAGGCTGCGCTAAGTGCTCGGGGTGGACACCCCACCACGACCTGGCGCTCCGTGACGGGTCTCCTACTGTGAGGGAGTTTGAAGACTCAGGGTGGTTTGTTACTGAAATACCAGAAGAACCACTGACACATCCCAAGTGTCTCCCCACATCACTTCTTCCCTGACTAACATTAAGAACAGAATTCAGTGTTCCTTTATAAAGATCCTTGATTCCAGTCAGAAAGTTAGCTTATTCAAAAATGTAATCATTATGGAACTTGGAAATACACATGGTCACGGTGGGTTCAGCAAAGAATCATCACCTTTGCATGCTGCCCTGAGACAATTCAGAGTATATTTGTTCACTGTGACTCTTCAGAAGTATTTGCTAAATGAAGAGTTAATTTGTGCTTTTTTCCTTTGCACAGGCCTCGTTGCATCACCATATCTCTGTGGCGCAGACAGATGAGCTTCTACCTGCCAGAAATTCTCAGCGAGTTCCTCACCCCCTTGACTCTAAAACTACATCAGATGTTTTGAGGTAATGCCTTTTAGGTTTTGCATCCCCTCCCTAAGGCTATAGGAACCAAGCTCTGAAATTTCAGAGGGACCTTTTCTTTTCAACCTGGCAGAATTATTTCTCAGCTTTATCAGCAGCTTATAACTCTACTGTGCCCTACCTGTGTGTCTCAGAGCAGTGGGTAACTTACCACAGCTGCTACCTCCACCTCCAAAGAACAGGATTTTGAGGGTTATTTCATCCGTTTTCCATACTACTATACAAAGCTGTGTAAAGGAAACTTAGAGCCAGCTTTGCCTCACCAAGGGGACACCTTGGTTTGCCTTGCAAAGATTGTTTTGTTTACCTGGTGGTCTACTCGGGACTGTCAATAATTATTTTTACTCACCAAACCAAAATGATTTATAGAAGGAGATAAAAGTACTCTCCTGATACCAGTATCTTAGGAATTGGGATATAAAGGAGACATTCCTCCTGAATTAATATGGGGTTGTGTACGGTATTGTTGAAGATAACTAGAGGACTGTTTGCCTCCATGCTACCTGTTGGAGACTGAAAACAGATCTGTTCTGTGAGACAGCATTCAGGTTGGAACACCCCAGTGAACACATTTCACCAAGCAGAGAGTATCAGCAGGAAACATGAAGAATAATCTAACAAAACTGGTGATGTATGTGTTATTCTAGAAGATCTGAATTTGCATCCTCTTAGAGGACTGAGCTATCACAGCTGCCCTGGAGTACTGCTGTCTTTGTTTTGAGTAAAAGGATGATGCAGTGCACAGGAAAAGGACAAGATACAACAGATAGAAGTTGCAACATGAGAAATTCTAACCAGATAGAAGATCACACAAAAAATGTGATCAAATACTGGCACAGGTTGCGCAGAGAGGCTGTGGAACCTCTGGCCTCAGAGGTGCTCAAGGCCTTGAATACCATGGCATCTGAATCTCTATGATTCTGTAATCTCTGCTATGTACTGGGGAGGGCCTACATTCAAATAGCTTGCTCCAAGTTCACTCACATTAAAACTAAAAATTCATGCTTCCCCTCCCCTGCTCTTCCATGATTTTCCTACTTTGCCAACACCACCAGCGTTCATAGAGCCAGGCAGTCCTCTGGACATTCCATCTCCAGGAGAAACCGGAGACAAGTTTTAAGTAAATCTTCTAGAAAAGGCCAGAAGGAAAGGAGTAAACAACCCCAGTTTCATTTCTCTTTGCATTTCTCTTCTGCAGGTTCGTTTTGGAGCAGTACAATGCACTGTCCTGGCTTACGTGTAACCCTGCCACTCAGGATCGCAGCTCCTGCCTTCCTGTCCACTTTGTGGTGCTCACTCAGTTGTACAATGCCATCATGAATATACTTTAATAGATAGAAAAGCACTTGTTCTTCTGGCTTATTCTCCCCTCAACCTGAGAAACGTGCCACAGTCTGCAAAGATCACAATTTTGCTTCTCTTCAGACCAGTCCTGTGCTGTGCTTCTGTTCCTCCAAAAGCACATGTGAATTCTGCAGTGTTCAAAACTAAACTACCCATTAACATCTCTGGCAGCTTCAGTCCAAAATCTGGGAACATCCAAGAACAGTGAACACAGAGTAACCTCAAGCCAGTGTTAGTTTGGTGGCCCAGTAACTACTGGTCAGTGTGATTATTTTTTTTAATATTTTATTTTTTTAAGGAAGACTACAGTATCTTTTTGCATTAGGAACTCTGACAAACCACCAAGAGCAGTTTCAGCCCTGCAAGTAAAAACACCTTGTAGTGACCAGTTTGGGTTGTCCAAAACTTATTTTGTTGTTTGATCATCATAAACTGGGACTTTGCAGGAGAAAAAAAAAAAACAAACCCACACAGTTGTAGTCTCGTATAAATATTGGAGTTTTCTGTCTACCTGGAGTTCCTGTCAGAGTGGATTGGGATGAATGCATGCATTTGTTACCTGTCCATGTAGATATGAATGGTCTGGAGATACTTTATTTATTTTTAGGTTTGGGAAGGGGAGGGATTAAATTATAAAGGACCAGGAACAGTAGAATATCTTAAAAATCCAGCTCCGTTCCACTCTAGGGTTATTTATCTACATACCTCTCACTCTTCTGACCTAGAAATCAGAAATGGAGCTAATAACAATCAAAAGTCCAAGCTGGGAAGGGAAGTGTGTTCTGGTAAGGACACGCTTGTAAGGAATTCTCACCTGCATTTAGCCTGGTTAAAACAAGAAATGGCCAGTGTGTAATGAAGGATAACACTACCTAATGGAAGAAGAGTGAGAGAGAGGTAGGGAGGAAAAATACTTTAAAGCCCAGTGTAAGGGCAAATGGAAAGTGGTAAATTAATCTATTGTAGAGCTATGATTGAAATATATTTCCAGTAAATTTAGTGATGCTAGAAAAGTATTTACTGAAACCCAAGTTGCCCTTTAATTCTGGGCAGACTCGTCCATGTACATATCCAAAAATATGGTTTTTGTTTACACTAAATCAGTTACAAATCTGGTGTATTTTTTCTGACTATAGGAATATTATTTCAAAGAAATAATTTTTAAAAATTATATCATTAAATTAGTACTTGAAGTTATACCACTGTGGTGGAAAAGTTACTTTGTTTAGTAAAATGATTGCCATTTTAAAGGTTAATGGCTAATTGAAGTATTTTTATGACTCCTTCATTCCAGGCTTCAAGGGGTTTATATTTAAACTCCATTTTCTAATGTTTGTTGTTGCACTGTGCAGCAGGCATGGACTGCCTTATGTGAGGGGTCGGGCACTTTGATCAGGCTGTGTGACCTAGTTATCTATCTGTGGAGAAAAAATTACAAATTTTAAAGTTCTTCCAAAAGACTTTCATGTTCTGGTTAAAAAAAATGAAATTCTATGATTTTAAAAAGTATTTTTCTTGAGATAATGTAACATTTAAAACAAATTATATAAAATAAAAAAAAAAAAAAAGAATTGCTTGTGTAATGAGAAGGTGAAGTCAGAGAAGTAACCTGTAAATGGATTATTTCATTCTCTGCACCAAACCTCCCATGTGGGTATCCTCTTTGCAATGTATAGGTTAAAAAAAAAATCTGATATCAAACCATTTGTATCTAATGTGTACAGTGTAAAATTGACTTTAAAAATATTGCAGTACTATTTTTTCTTAATCAGAAAAGAAAATTCTCAAGGCCTTTTGAAGAGCATAAAAAGATGAAGATTGTAAACTTGTATAAAAAATTTAACTTGGGGAGGAAAAAATGTAAAGTAGACATTTGTAATCTTTTACCATTTGGGGGTTATTTGTTCCCAGGATTCATCTGAACTTTGGATTATTATTTTGTTTATTCTTTTTAAATGGGCCGTTTTTATCTAGGGGCGTTTCTTCCCCAGAAACCTGGTTCTAAGCAAAAGTTAAAAATAAAAAAAGGGCAGCAAGGAGTAGTTTTCATCTGGTGTCTTTTATTTAATTTTTTTAAGTTAAGAGAAGCTGGTGACATATTTATACGTTTTTGTGCAAAATAAATGAATGGCAATAGATTTTAAAGAAAAATCTTATGTACTTCAGTGTGAAAAGTTCTGTATAATATTTCCCTTAAATATGCATTATTTTACTTGTGAGTTTTTTACTGAATTAATCTGAAATGTACAAGCCCTGGCTTTCCTACAGAGTGAAGAAAGTTATTTTATTTTTTTTTTTTATTTCTAACTTTGGAAATTCATGCCTAAATCAGAATTATTATTACAGTTGTTTGAGCTAAAGGGAGAGGGAGGGGGTGGGGAATCTCCAGCATGCTTGTATGTATATTTCAGAACCTTTTTTAAATGTAAAAGCTGTACATTTCTGGGGAGTTCTGAATTTCTTTTTGGTTTTGTTTTTTTTTTTTTTTTCTCTGAGCATTTTGCAGTGAGCTTCTTTTATATATAGCCGACAATTTGAAAGAAAACAAAAAAAAAAATGTGAAGTTCATTTTAAATCTACAGTATATCGCTGGTACAATACACTAAAAAAAGACTTTGATAAAAAGAAACAATAATAATAAAGACCTCCATTTTAAATGTCATTCATATATACCTTGTGGATGAGAGCTATATACTTTTACACACTTTTTTAGATGAATAAATTATTGAATTACTGAAACTGTTGGTGGAGTTTTATTCTTATGAGTATTTTCTTTAACTCTTCAAGTTTTAGCATTCCTAGTGAAGGAGGGCTTGCAGTACGAGGTATAGATTCCATGTGATATGAATGGAATTGAAATTAATTTAAAGGCTCTTTAATACTTATTTACTTTAGCGACAGGTACTGCTGCCTTCCCTGAATTAACCCAGTGCCTGCCTGCCTTTCGATATGCTGCATGTCGTTAAAGCTACAGCTTTGTCAGCTCCCTGTCAGAGTAACAAGGCTCACGAAAATCTATAAAGGTTCACGCTGCAACAGTCCTTTTCTTTAAAATTGAACTCCAAGCAGAATAGAATAGTCGTTCCATTTAAAATCATGTCTGTTGTGAGAGGAAATTTGGTGCCGCTAATGTAAGTGCCGAGATGAACGGATTTAAAATTCTGCCAGATGGGATTGGGTGGAAGCAACCTGGGATAATCTGGTGCCACATGAGCAGTAGTTGCATCACATTAGCAACTCTCATCGCAGGAGCTTCACCAATGACAGATGAAGTCTCTCTGTAGGCAGCAGGTGAGTCTTCACCAGGAGGTGTCGGTGGCGTAGCAGTCTCGGAGCCCCCTCCCCGCCACAGCAGGATTACAGGTAGGGCAACGGAAGCGCCGTCAGCCCCAGCTGAGAGAGGGATACGAAGACAGATCTGCTGCTTCGGGTTGCTCAGAGAAGCTGTAGAATCCCCATCCGGGACGAGCGGAAGACTCAGCTGGACGCGTCCTTGAGCAACCTGAATTATGACTGTGTTGATCAGGGGCTTGGTTGGGCTGTTAGGTTTCAGAAGGTCCCTTCAAACTGAGACATTCTGTATTTAGCAGGTTTGTTTCTAAACACGGAGGTGCAAAAAAATGATCAATTAACAACTCGACCCCAGGCCCTTTCACAGTGCTGCACCTTAACAAGACCAGAGGTCAATTTTGCATTCATCTCCCATAAGTTCTGGGAAAACTTAAACCAGAATCTTCAGATAATACATAATTTTCTGTACTTAAAGAAGTGATAGATCTGTAACCTCCCTAAGTATATTTTAAATACCATATCCGTTGCTTTACTCTTTAACAAGAACAAACTACAACCTGCCCCTTCCTTTCTTTCCAGCTGTAACCACCCCATCAGCTATAGCTGGCCTCTGCCACTGGTGGGAACCATCTGTTTTCAGCAGTGGTGACTGTCAAAATGAGATGAGAGAGTTTCTGCAGACCCAAAATGCTTCTAGAGCCGACCTCTGTAGCTCGCTCGCTCACCGAGTATACTAAACAAACTCATTTTCCATGAAGAAATGGAGCCCACACTTGCACCCACTCACAGCTCCAGACTGTATCAAGGAATTGCCACTCAATTTCAAGGCTGTTTAAATGGCCTCTTGGGATTTCCTCAGTACTTGTTATTTCTAGCCCAGTTTAATTTTGGTGCATCTTATTCCTAAATTTAGATAGTTACAAAAATAGTCCCTAAGAGTTTGCCTTTTTTTTTTTAAAAAAATTTTCAAGTATGTATCTTTTAGTTCACTTTACTATTGGTAAATTTGTAATAAATTACAATTGTATAATTAACTTGTACACAAGTTCTTACAGAATAGTTACACTTCAGCCTTCCATTGTGAGTGCTGCAAGTAGATGGAATTACTGCAGAGCAATATGTTTTAAGTGGAGATTACTCTGTGGCTAATTCATTAGCTTTAAAGACAAAAACTGCCAATTAAATATTCTGTTCCATGAGGACTGTAAGGAAGAATTCAATGAAAACACTAAAATCTCAGCTGATTTGTAACAATAATATTTATGACAAATGGCTACAGTACTGTGGCGATGTTCTCTTTAATACCAATGAAGGAAAGGTTTTTAAAGATTAGGCTGACATGAAACTACTTTTCTTTTTCCAAGTGCTATTTCTATTTTTGGCAAAACCTCATGGCCACCTGAAAACAGTTTAAGCACATGTAGAAAGCATCAGAAGTCATGAAAGTAAACATTAGGTTTATGGTCAGTCCCTCACCATTTATAGTGGAAATAGAAACAGCCCTGAGATCCCAAAACAGGAAGTCTTTGGTCTTTAACAACAAAGCAGTATTTATAAAATTATGCTGTTTCCTTTTCCCTATCCTGAAACTGAACCTTAACACTCAAACAAATGTTTATGTGGGCAGAACCTGGTTTATGCTTAACTGACTGTTCCTCTACCAGGTATCAAAGCAGCAGTCCCGCAGGGCTTTCCAGGGGATATATAAACCTCAGCACTATTCTAATGAAACCTGAAATACTCTTCAAAAACCTGAAAGAAGATGACACCACCTTCTGTGAGAGGCCAACTCTGAACAGAGATTGCCCTCAGCTGTCACTGGCTGAGACTCACCCCACCGATCAAGGCAGCTCAAGGCAGCGCTCAGGCTCAAGTTCTGAGACCGCTCAGTGCACGTCGGCTCCCGCTCTGGTCCTAGACTGGGACCTGTCAGCCAAGTGGCAGTCTAACCATGCTATAAGCATATATAATTTAGCTTATATAAACTATAAACATATAATACATGTTCATTTATCTGCATAAGCATTAGGGGTTTTGCCTGTAAGGATTACTTATTAAAATCTTTCACAATTACGATACCATTAAAGAACCAAAACCAAGCAAAAAATTTGACTAGCATCAAGGCCCCTTCTAGAAAGCCAGCACAGACACTCTAATTGCCAGAACTTAGTACAAACTCTTTCTCCAAGGATATCTTTCATGGTCCTGCAACAAGAATGGAGGGCAACACCTGCCAGAATTCACTGGCTACCTTGGCTTGCTCCACAGAGTGCCCACAAGGCCCAGAGGCTGGTTTAATTGCCAAAGGCATTACCAGACTCTAACATGGGTTTGAGGACACTACAACAGCCTCTGCTGTTAACTCCTCCTCTGCTCCCAAAAGCCATGTCTCTTTTTTCAGTTCTTAACCAACCTTCTGGTACCTTGCCCCTCTACTTTACCTGCCAGGTTTCTATCCTACCACATATGCACCTTTTTCTGTTTGACAGACATTTCATTTCAGAAATACCTGCTCCTGCAATGTATTTGTCACCTACACATCAGCTTCATCTAACTTCACAGGCAGTGATACTTCCAGCTGGTTCATTTTAAAAGACACAGACAGGCCAGCAGAAAACTTGATTCAGCCCACATGGCATCCATAGCAGGCCTAGGTCCTTCACAAATGGAATTTATTTTCCTTACACAGTAAATTAGACATATGTTTAAAAAAGTCCTACCAGCCTGACACTCTCTTTGTTTTTATTTAAATATTATGCCATTGAGGAAATGTCAAACTGGTATGTATCTAGGAACAAACTACATTCTGAAATGCAGCGCTGCTACCTCGAGTTTTTCTTCTTGCCAACAGATTTCAGTATCCAGAATCCCAATTAAAAAAGAAACACACACACACACAGTCTTGCACAAAAAGCTCACAGGTTCCTGCAACTCTGTAAAACCTAATCCCACAGATAAAGAAACAAAAAAATCGTATTTAACTTTGCAGTTGAGTGAATACTTTAAGAAGCCTTTTTACACCAACCATTTTTTAGTTATCTGTGATTTCCTGCAATCGGTGACAGCTGTGACGTGTCACATTAATCACATCTATTATATTCTCTGTGCTGGGGTTGTCTACCGTATTAATAAGTCAAAGTCATGTCCCCTGTCTTCCAGCAGAGGTCACGTTTTGATGGCAAATGAAACTACAGATTCTTCACAGAACTGGCTTTTAAAAAAACAAATTAAACTACACACATCTACAGGGCTGGATCATTAAAGGTCAACCACGCGAGCAGGTGTGGGTTCATTGGTCAAAGTGCTCCACCCCTACTTGTAATCAGTTTTGGTGGTAATTTCATTAGTGACTGGGGAAAACACAAGTACAAGAGAAGCAGGTGATGGGGTAAGGTGCGTATGGCAGGGAAAGAGGCTGTTAATCCCAGCAGGGTAATGGCCCATAGAAGTGCTAAAAGAAAGGTGCTGTGAGCAACTCTGCTAGCTGCTGGGTTAAGCAGCATTTTAGAGTTAAAAGTAATTACCCTTGTATTTCTTTCCCTGTTCAAAAGCTGGGAGAGTGTGGAGAAGGCATTCTGCTGCAATGACACACACTACTGCACAATTGGATTGTCAGAAGAGAGAAAAGAAACCTGAATGGGAACACGGAATAGGCAGCATTCAAGTCTGCTCTCAGGGTGACTTTAGACATAAATAACAGGGAGTCCAAGTGGAAAACAACACGTACTTCAGAGCAGGCCTGTCTCATCAAGATCCGTGTTGTTCTCTGCCACAGCAGAATGACAGAGGGAGCTAGGACACTCCTCACTGCTGCTAGCAGTGGAATTGGAGATTTCCCACCCATCATTTGTTAGCCCTTCTCTTAGCACTTTATGTTGCTGACTTGTTTTTTGATGTTGGGCCTTTTTGCTAGTGAAATGTTACTTCTCATTAAAAGAATCATTCTTTCTCTAGCCCACTCAAGAGGACACACAAGACTCTTTCCACAAGTGCATATTTGCACTGAGGTGGCAAAACCGTCCCTCCCTAAACAATTTCAGTCAGAAGGAGAGAGAACATAAAGAGAGGAAAAAGACAAGCAAGGGAGAAAGGTGAATTAAGAAAGGAAGAAGGTGAATTAAAATTTTTCAACAACTAACCTGAGAACACCTGCGTGTAGAAAGCGGCTCCATTCCAGCAACTGTAGGAGCTAGGCTTCATTTCCCAGAATACCTCTGCTTTTGTTAAGTTACTAGGACAATTTAGATCGCCGAGTCTTCTGTTCATACTGGCAACACAAACCCTTTGTTGTAGTCTATACATATTCTTGATCAGGGAGTTGGACTTAAGGTGACCTCTGCTACATTTGAAAGATTCTCATCTGTAGGGTTCTCCACTGCAGTTACTTTGGTACTTTTGACACTAGTTGATTTATGTTCTTTCTAAATACTACAGAGCAGGAACCAAGGCCCAACTTAAAGAGTCTGCACTCACTTTTGCTTAAAAAACAAAAATGGAAAAAAGTTTCTATCCAATGTCATTGCAAAGGAAAACCTGAAAGCAAAATCTCAGTGCAAATAAGAAACTCAGAAACTGGGTTTTTCTTCTTTAACACAGCTTGAAAACACAGTGGTTCAGTTCAGACTGGCGATCACACAGAACTTGCACACCCTGAACAGTACACACATGTATCCACGCAGGCAGAGCTGGACACAGGATCTCGTGCCCTCTGCCGAACCCAACAGCCATGCACAAATGCACGCAAGCAGCCATGCTGCCAAGCCAAGTTGCCCTTGTTCTCTGCAGCCAAGAGGCAAAGCCCTGCACAGAGTATCAGGCCACGCTTCCACCTTTCCCTTCTCTCATGGTTCTGCAGGACACATGCTGCTTCCTGTCCTGCAGCCCGTCAGACTTCTGCCCACTCCTGCTGCCCGTCACGTTGATGTTCAGCAAACAGCAGGGGAGTATTATGCTGTCTTAGTTTCACAGGCATTACCACCAAATCGGCTAACAGGGCAAGCAGGTAGCAGCCCACGGCACATGTGGAGGTGAAGGGTGCTGGCACTAAGCATTAATGCGTAATCCCAGTATGCCTGAGGCCAAGCAGTTATGGAATGGAACTGCTGTTCCAAGATTCTGTGCAACTACTATCCACCAGTTCAGCCTCCTAAACACTGTATTTCCAGTTAGTAAGTCTATAGGTGGGAGGAAGAGGAGGGTGGGGGCGGGCTGAGGGCCCCTTTTCTGGGGATCGCTCCCTTGTGTCCATTCCTAATGGAGGGACATTTCAGGGATTGGGTCTGAAACATGGGCAAAGAGCTTTCTGAGGAGGGCCAGAACTGTTTGGACTCTACCCACCCACCCATCCTTTTCAGCATTTAAATAGCCCAGGGAATGTTAAAAATCTACATGAGCCAGATGGAGACTTTCCACCAACTTTGGTGGAATTTGGATCAGGGTCAAGGGTCCTTACAGAGCTCAGGGAGAAGAGGGAGAAACTCTGAAAGGTCTAACTGGCCCAGAGGAGCGAGGTGGAGGGCAAAGACGATGAGCGCTATGAAGATGCTGTTACCATTGCACATCGTTAGCAGAAGGATAGGTCGCTGATTCTCAGGGTGGATGGCAATAGAGCCCTGGACACGATTCACGTTTGGCTGAGAGAAGGAAGGGGTGCTTTACCAACTGTATGTGTGAAGCCACACGACATCTTAAATCACAGCAACTATCAATCCATCCCAAAACCCAAGTGCTTTGTGCAGAGCACTGCTTACAGACTCGTGTCTCAGTCCCTCCCAGTCCTGGACAGTCAGGGAACTGCAAGAACCTATTGCAGCTTTGGCAGTCCTAGGAATGGATCAGATCCACGCTGCTCCAGCCTTAGAATGCGTCATCTCCATCCAACAGCTACCACTGCCCGTCCCAGCGCTGTTCCTGGATGCATCTTTCCACTAGAGGAAACTTCAGCTGGAGAAGGTGGCCTTTCTAACCTTTGTATACAAAAAAATACGATTACACCTTAGTTTCTGGATGTTACGTAGGACAAGCGTAGCACGTCACAAGGCCGGGCCACTCTGGCTTTCAAAGTGAGATTTAAATTTGTTTTGTGACTTACCTACCTTGATCTTGTAGAGAGGGTTGGGATGTGTTTGCAGACTAGGTGGCCTCTGAACTGGATGGCTAGTCCAAAATATCCCTTTTTTGGCTACTCAGAACTGCCTGTGGATTGGTGCCTCTTGTCTAAATGGTGCTTTCCAGCCCTACATTCCCGACTTCAGGCCAGAACCCTTCACAGTTGGCTTCTCAAGCCCCAGAACTGCCTTATAAGCTACACTGGATCTTATTAATTTGAATCCGTGCCATTCCCCTTCTCTCATTTACCACTTATTGCAGGGAGCTTTGGTTGCATGTGTGTCAGTACCAGGACACTGTGAGTTCAAGGTTCCTGCCTTTCGTTGCCTGAACTCTGCTGCCTCTGCAGATTGGGACTGGCCTGGCATTCTTCAAGCAGGAGAAAGGTAGTTCTGATACACTGGCACTATCAAAAAGCATCAGCATTTGTGTTAGCAAGACCTAAGTGTCCTGCACCAATGGTCTGGAACTTCACTCCCAAACAACTGCAGGATCCTAATGAAGTGATAGAATGTTTGAAAAAAAAATGCTGTGGCTACTCCAAAGAGGCACAACTTGCCGCCCTGTGCTGGGCCCAGGCCAGCATCTCCCAAACACTGCTAAATATTATGCAGCACCCTCAAGGAGAAGAGAGGGAAAACATACCAACAGACACTATGGCTAAACCAGACACTCTATCAGTTGCCCCTATAACTAAAGAGAAACAATGGAAGTGGAAGTCAACTTGTTTAGTAAGGGATGAAGAAGCTCCTGATTCTCTCCTCCATCCCACCAGTGGGGAGTGAGCGAGCGGCTGCGTGGTGCTTAGTTGCTGGCTGGGGTTAAACCACAATGACAGGCCAGGACAGGGATGAGACCCACCAAAGATGTATAACCCTCCTAAACTGGGGTTTTCCCCTAACTGGAAACAGATCAAGACCAGCCCGTCCCCTGCACGAGACTGACCACAGCAGGAGTGCTGGCGATGCCCCTCAAGCACCGCACGCACAGCCCAATGGCTCAGCTCCATCCTGCTCGCAGCATGGCATCACACACCAGCAAACAGGCAGGCCTTCAGGGCAGGGGAAGGCTGGGACACCCCTTCACACGCAGGATTGACCTGAAGAGGTGTGCGTCCCACAGCGCCTCAGGCCCCGCTGGAGGAGGTGGCAGGAGGGATGCAGCCAGCCACACCTCTGGTGGGATCCGGCTGCATCCTCCCTATCAGCTCCCCTCTGCTCCGGACCTCACCGCAGCTCCCGATGACAAATCCCACCAGAAGGCAGGGGAACAAGCAGCCGCTGGCACACCGCCCAGCCCCGGCCATGCCACACCGCCTTCGCTGCACTCGGGAGAGCTCTGTGGCCGATCGCTCCCCTGAGGGGTGCGGGGGGAGCACCGCAGCCATCGGGGGACTCACGCCTGGTTTGGTGCAGCCCCTCCACTGCGCAGGGCAGCGTGCCGAATGGGAAGCTCAGCTGTTTGAGATGGTGAGCTCTTTCCTGCCAACAGTGGCTTCATCCTGGGCCCTGATTCAAGCTAAAGGCTAGTGAAATATGGAGATCCACTGTTGCTTCAGTATGTTGGTAACAGGCGGTACTGCACCTCCACTTCCTTCTTCCAGGTGTACTGGTAACTCCTCTGGCTGCACTACAGGTAAAGTGCCTGGTTTACATCAGGTTTTTATTAAAGAGCTACTCTCCCCATTCCCAACCCAGCATGTCTAAGAAGCTTGGCTGAAATTTTAGCATCGTTAACACCCCATCAATGCTGTGTGAAACATGCCTGTAGGCCAACGCTGGGGAAGTGTCCATCTGGAATCCATCCCTGGCATGGATCAAAGTCACATGAGAGCCTGTCCCTGGACGTTCAGAAGACTCTGCTGTGGGGAGAGAAGGCCGGCCGTAGTCCTAAGCATTTGAGACTTCTGATCAGGTCTAGCTGTCAGTAGTGCAAACTCTCTGTCCATGAATTATGCCCTGGCTGGTAGAGGAGAATACCCTGTTGCAAAGGGAGCTTGCTCACCTCTGCCCAGAACGAGCCCAGTGAATCCTCACTGCTTTGCAAGATGAAACAAAGCTGAAGCTTCCAGCAAGGAGCAAGTACCAGCTGAAGAGGAAAAGTCTGAACTCTTGTGATTAATCTGAGCAGGCAGCAGAAGAGCAGGCATTCAGCAGCTGGTCGAATTAAGGACCAAACCAGTACAGAGATGGGACAGGGAAGGAAGATCTTCATATACAAAAGGTTTGCTTTTTTTCTCTCACACTTTGTGTCAAGGAATCAAAAGAGGAACTGTAAAATCTAGGACAACTTTTTTCAGAGCTGTATGCCCTGCTTGACTGATAGAAAAAAATGCAGGCCATAAATGTATCACATCCATAATACACATCTGCAGTGCATTCAAGGCCTACACAAAAGTGAACAGGCACACTTATCCAGCTGCTGTGCACAGCCTTCCTTATTGGCCTGGACCAAATTCTGAACACCTCCAAAGAGAGATGTGAGGTTTCCACTGACCACAGCAGCACAGAGGAAGGGAGTTTCTTTTGAGATCGTGCCTGATATGTTCCCACACAGCAAGCTGGCCAAAGTTTAAATTATCTACTTCAGAGCAGTGAAGGACTGATATGGTTGAACTCTGTAAGGTTTGAATTACTCAAATGCCTCCTCTGACTTTGAGACTTTGGAAATAAATCAGAAGGAGCTTGATTAATGCCAAGCTCACGCCCTGCTCCCCCTAAAGTCTCAAGGATGTAGGCAGGGCATCTTTGGTGCAAAAGAAGACCTTGCAGTTGTCACTGTTGTGCCTGTCTCTCAACAAATGGCCTCCTTTTCCCAGAGACTTTCCCTCTGGCAGCACTTGGCGCTCAACACATACCAATTGATATATAGTGCTTGTCTGGACACATTTGGACCAATTCTGATTCTCTGCCCCTTTCTTCTCTCCCCTGCTTTCCAAATCACCATCCATGACTGTTTACTTTGGCAACGCCTGCAAAAAAAAAAAAATAGTCTCAATGAAAAGGAAAAATCCATTAGGAAAAGCCAGCTGAGTGCTAAAAGGCCCCTAATCAGTGGAAAGTTTAAAGAGCACCGCTCTGAGAGAGGCTGCGGTGCCTTTCCAACACCTTCACAGCAATGTGTGAGGCTATGGCATGTCAAAGTGAAGCCCCAAACACAGGCACTGTGCCAAAAGAACTGGTTTCGTTAGAGCTGAGGAGAGCGTGTATGTCCGGGTGGGTGGTGAGGAGGGAGTTCCTCATGTAGAAACAACTGCATCAGAGCAAATAACTGCAATCACCTTTGTAAGATTTCCCCTAGCTGGTTACAGCACACAGCCTTGGCTAGTTTTCTCAGTCAAAAGTGAAATGAGAAAGTTTTATCTACAGCTCAGAATTACACCTTGACCAAAACAGAAACTTAAATCTTAAGGGCCAATGAAGGTCAAAGTAAGGGGATCTCAGCAAAGCCAGGTGGTGCAGAAAGGCAGTGCTAGAAGAGGATCTGGTGCTGTGGAGAAAGAAATGCCCTCAAAACTGTTGCCTTCCTCGGTGTCTGAAACAATACATTCAGCCAACAGCTGGAGAAAGCAGGGAATATAGTTCAAGCTAAAATGCAGCTGCCCAAGAAACACTGCTCAGCTACTGATCCCAAAGTGAGAAATGACTGTTCACTTCAGCTACATGAGGTATCTAATGCTCCAGTCTCTGTGTAGACTAACTTGCTTTGGGTTGCAGAATCCTCTAAATTTCAGACCACCATCATCTAACATTTCACAAGTCCACCAAATTACAGATTTCAAAGCATCACACAGGAGTCAATGAACCACTCCTTTCAGTTCTGCTATGAAGAAGAAAGATGCATGTTTTTCTTTCTGGAAGCAATCAAAATATTTGTAAGGAATCTGCTGAAATGAATTTGTATGAACTGCTTTTGTAAAGCTTGATAGAAACAGTCAGGATTAGGTTTAGTCTCTTCTCCTTCATCTTCTATAGTTTCTAATCGAGCATATAAGGAAACTCAGGCACGATTTAGCCTCTAGAAAGTCTATGCCATTAAAGTATGTGTACATGGCTTACAGCTCAGGAAAACCTATTCAAGCTAACTGTATATTGCCAGCTCAGCCCTTCATGTGCACTGTACAAGCTTGTCTTCAATTCCAGGCAATCATGCTATATCTACAGTCTAAACTACTGCCATGACATCTTTCAGAAACTGTACTATCTAGCTGAAGATAGCTCAGTATATCTACATAATATGCAAACATGGACAATAATATAGACGAGCCCTTATTTGCATGCTACAGCAAGCACAGCAGTTTCGAATTGCTGCAGATGGAACATACTCTTGGAAGGTGCTTTGAAACCAAAACTTTTCATTTTCCATAGAAGAGAAAAAGGATTGGGTGAAAGGCTCGGACTGGTGGTACAGTGTACTATTACAGTAAATGTGGTCTCTCTTGCTGCTCAACGTGAAGACTAAGTAATCGAAGTTGAGGCAGAGGCAAAAGAGACATGAAAGAGAAGGGTGTTTTGCTACAACACTTTGAGCTATTCTTTATCTTTCACATAAACTATGTAGATCCCTTCACTCTATACAAAATTCTAAGCCATACCTCAAAAGTGTCAGTAATTTAATTTAAATTATGTTAGGCTATATATAAAGCATACAAGAGGTAGAAGTCTCATTATGTAAGAGGCTTTCAAAGTTCAGGGTTGTTCTGAATGGAAAAAACTTGCTTCCTCCTCCAATCTATTTGGAAACTTTCAGTGAAGGAAACTTAGAAATCCCATATTGTTTTGGGATCCTCAAAATGTCTTCATGTCAACTTTGAAAAATTTTGCATTTATACAGAAAAGCAAAAAGGTATTTTTGGTGCTCTTCGAAAGTCCTTCAATAACTCCAATTTTATTACAGAATAACATTCTAGTGAAACATCCTAAACTGAAAAAGTCATGGAATTTCAGAAAAGTATCTATTACACTATGAAAATTTAATCACCAAACCCTAGATGAGATCCACACAATACAAAGACTACAACATAAACTGAGTTTCCCTTCTAGCAACTAGAAAACAAACTGATATGGAAGAATAAAACCAGCTGTGTCCTAAACCTTTTATCATCTATAACAGACAGCTATAGAAAGACCCATTACCCTCAAATGGGCAGAAGCAGCAGGTAGAGATGAAATGCCTTTGAATTAAGTGATTATTCTTTTTGGAATAGCCTCCATCCCAGCGACAAAATCTGGAAATATCCAGCATGCCCACTGGAGCAGAAACAGCACGCAGTCTGGGCTTTCCCAAGAAATACTGTACTGTTGACAATGTGTAGATATGTTGCTATAGTAAAACATCCCTATCTGGGCAAGGCTCAACCCACTACAATTATCTTCTTGTTAGAGGACTTGATTCATTCAGTATTTTCACCTGTCTCTGCTGTCAGCCAATCCTAAATTACCATCTGTCTCTCTCTTGCTGACCAATCCCATTCAGCCTTTCTGGTATACATAGATAGATATATATGCACACAGCTGCCCCCCTCCCTCAGCTATATAAGCCTTATTTGAGGCCTTCATGGTTAGGCTGTGGGGGTTTTTTGTTGTTTTTTAAAAAGCTGTTTGGGGGCAGTGGTTCTAAGCAGTTCACATTTAAGGAACTTTTACTAATCTCTGGAATTAGTTTCCAGCTACAATAGCCTGCAAGGTAAGAAGAATTCTCTTATGCTGATAAAACTTTTTGTGCATGTGTTGTAATGTTGGTATTTTTTCTGCTGTTTGACATGGTGATTTGATTTGTTTGGGCTTTTTATTTGGGAGGATGTATATGCCAGACAAGGATGTAGCAGGCTTGCTTTCTCATAGGGAGCTGTACAAAGATTGTAAAACAATACCTGGTTGCTAATAACTTGTTGTTTCCTGGTTAGGAGATTAATTTGGTTTGGACCACTACAGTATACTTCTTAACCTAAGACTCTTTTTCTAATTACATGTCTGAAGGGTAAGCTTTAAGTTCATGTGGGCTTATAGAAACAGTCTTTGCTTGTAAATATATGTAAGTAAACAGGCTGTGTGCCCTCCATATTGTTTTGTCTACAGAGGTATTATTAAAAGTACTTGAGAATCTCCTGGGTTGTCAAACAGGATAGTCTTGGAAACATCTCCCTGAATTCTGATGAAGGAATGGAGAATAAAACCTAAGCTAGAGCACCATACTGTCCTATGCTAAGTCATCTGATTTACTGACTGGCCTTTTTGTCTAGATCCCTGCCTAAGAGGCATTTTGCATATCCTTGACGCACTCTGCTCTTCCTGTGCATCCTCTCCCTGTTATAAGTGAATCCTCACATCTTCTGTCTAGCTGTCATAAACGCAGTGCTTCTTTCCCAAAATTTCCCAAAAGCAACAACAAGTCTTCTGTTTATCAGCTGCCTGCCCTTGTACTTCAATGATACTACTTAAAAGTTTTTTCAGACTTTCTGCCTGGGATTGTGACTGCTGCTCCTACATGTTTATCTGAAGTATAAAAGGGAAGGTTACAGGAACAGTACAGACTAGACATAGGGTATGCCACAGCTCATGGTGAGTGTTCTGACACCTTACATTTGCAAGTTCTTTCTTCTTTGCCACCTCAGGTGGAAAACAAGGGCTGGTGGAGGCTGGTCACTGATGCTACCCAAAGAAGAGTGTTTGGGGCTGTCTCCTGGCAAACTAATGGGTTTTTTGTCTTGTGTTGTCTGTTTCTAGAACACACGCTTGCTCTAGCTGGGTTGTAATTCTTTAACTATGTAGGCTAGGTTTGAATTTGACTGCAAATGTCAGGGTTCAAGCTGTGTTGGATTTTTTTTTATAACAGGCTGTAGTAGCTGCTTATATTCCTCCAGAAGGAACTTGAAAAACATTTTATATTGTCTATACTCTGCTCTTACAACCAACAGCAGATATTACTCTAATTGCCATATGGAAAAATAATCAGGTCCCTGACTGGACCCCTTAAGAATGGGAGATCTCTTGGATCGCACAAGGGGCATCTACCCTCTAAATGACAAGCACTTCACAGTCCTTTATAGCCTGTTCTAGTCAGGGTCCTGAAAGCAACTTAAGATCAGAACTAAACTGCATGGTCATCAATCTTTAATACAGTAAGAACCTTAACCTTGCTCTAAAAGAGAAACTGAGGCACAGAAAATGGAACTGACTTGTCAAGAGTTGCTCAGGAAGTCTAGAAAGCCTAATCAGCAGTGGTGACCTAAACTTTGATTCACAGGCCTATACTTTTGGGTACCCTTCCCTGCCCTTTCTTTTTTTTTACCTTCACCTGTAAGAAAATCAGCTCTGGGGATAACTACTTTTTTCTTCATCTTCCATGGACTGAAATTTCAGTCCAGTAAAAAACTTGCTGCCAAGAAGTACTTACTAAAAAACTGGTGATGGTCTTAATGATAGTAGTGCTACCTGGATGGCAGGGAGACAGGAGTGAGAAAGGCCAACCATAAGTTCCATGACAGAAAGTCTTCTGTCCTACTTGATATCAATTCTGTAGTCCTATCTTGCATTCAAGTGCCAAGTACCTCCCCGCTAATAACCAGAAATCTGTGAAGCACTTGGCATTCTGCAGTGCTTTATAGGTGCACTGAAAACCATATAAAGGGATGTATAAACAGAGACATAAATAGATCTTATGCAGAATTGATGGGGGTGAAGGTTAGGGGAGAAGAAAAAGCCAGAAAAGTGTGTGCTTTTTTTTGTCGTGTGTCCCTCCCCCGCCATTTTTCCATCTTGAAGGTTCAGTGCTGTTAGACTCATGACTTGTCTCTGACCAAGACCAAGGTCTTGCTTTTCCTCACCAGCTGGGAGTGGATAGTCATAGCATTACAACCACCATCCCTGCAGCAAGCAGCTCTCCCAGCCAAGATCAGATGAGAATCTGTCACTCTGCAGAAGGCCTCTCCTGTCTCTTGGGCAGCAACAGTCTGGGAGACTGAACGATTTGTGGCTCATGTACATCTTTGGAAGACCGAGGGTCATAAAAGCCATTCTAAATGGGCACTTTACTGACAGCGATCACCTTTAATGGCCTTTTTGTGAAGTTACAGCTTGGCTTTTAGGCCCTTTTTGCAATTCATCACTTAATCCATACGCGCTACCTTGGCCAAGAGTCGGACAATGGGGCCCACTGTGTCTGGTTTTGTTATGGAGCAGCCAGAGTGGCTTTTAACTAAAACAATGTATCTGAAGGAGAAAAATGTAATCACCTTGAATTCCCAACTGATTCAACTTACTTAAGGCAGCTTTGCAGACACTGGTGTGTGCAATCAATGAAATCAAAGCTGAAGCCACATAAGTATGGCAGAAAGGAGTAAGAATGTATGTGCCTTTGCATGTATAAAATATGGGGAGAGAAAACGTGCAGGGAAGAAGGAAACAACTATACCTGCAGCTAGGTCTGGGAAAAGACCATTTTTCTATGATATGAAATCTTTCATGATTAAATATAAGGGTGTATTAGTATGGCATGGAAGTACTGTTACACAGCCCTGAAATCAGCTGGGGGCCCTTCGAAAGGGCCTTTCAAAAATCATGTGTCTTCTGGGACAGATCAATCCTGTAATCCGTTCGTCATTCCTTTTAGGAATTGGAGGTGAAAAGAGGGTAAACCTGATCCCCCCTGCCAGTCTTCCAATGCTGCTGCACAAAGGATAAGTGGTTTGCCCTGGAATATGTAAGCCTGGGGTGCCTTGGTGGCAAAAAAAGAACAGTCCAAACCCTGTTGTGTTTTGGAATACATCAAACTAACTTGCCTACCTCTCCTGCTAAAACACTCGCAGATATAAATGGAAGAGGGAGGTGTATGCACACACTTATTTGGGAGGAGAGGGGAGGGACTCCTTCTCTAGGCACCAAGGGAACACCTAACTTGCCTTCTGGCACTATCAATCTTGACAGCACCCCTTAACTACAGGAGGGAGTACCTCACTGAAATCCACTTGTGATCCTGCACATGCTTCCTCTTTCCAGGGTGCTAACTACTGTGAATCCAGTGGGAGCAGGGACAACTGGTAGAGGGAAGGATTGAGCTTCAGTAGTTTGTGGACTTCACTGTGGTGGAGAAGGAGCATCTATATTATCACCTTTTGGCTCAGGAAGCCTAGTAATTTGTCACTGCAAGGTAGGGTGCTCAAATGAGACCACCTGGCAAGGAATAATCTTTATTTTCCCAAGACTTGAGCTGTCAAATTAAGGTGGTTTTTTTTTTAATGAGATGACATTTTTGGCTTAAGTTCCAGTTAAACTAATGTGGAGAGCTACATATCTCTGGAGGCTTCTAGAAGCAATTCGAAATGATGAAAGTAAAAGCCTCTAGAAAGCTAGTATAGGGAACACTATACCCTTGTGTGGAATTTATCCCACTTTAATTTGGCTCTAGGTATCTGAAGTAAAGCCACAAATTTGGCAACTAAGTAAGTGGGTGGTCAGTACAATACTTTATAGAGTAGTAACCATTGACCTCAGTTAATTTTCTTTCAACAGTTGATCCCTTTCTACACTTAGTCATTCCACCCACGTCCTGATTTTTATCAGGCCTTCAGTCTTCCAAAGAATCTCCCACAAAAAGGGAAGTAGGACATGTCCCCCCCCTTAACTTAAATGTGTAACAGAAACCAAAGCAAGCAACAAGAATTTGGCAACAGCAGCAATTGCCTGTTGAGACCGAAGCTTGAATGACTGTGTGCAGTAGGCTTGTTGAAGCATTAGCTCCATTTGCTTTTTGTCTCTTAGACCCCCACACCTGCCTGCCATTTAGCTGCCTCTGAAGGCTGGCCAAGGGACATCAGATCAAATAATAAAAGCCACATTGAAGCAGTGTTTCAGCTGAAACAGTATGAGTGGAGGCGAGATGGGGATTGGGAAAGGCTCCTTATAAAAGAGCCCACACATACATGCGAGAAGGTCATTAACTCGTGCCTTGTGCTATCTTTGCAGTCCCTGCTCCCTCTCTCTCAATTATTACATCAGAAGGAAATGAGAGAGCACTTTGCCAAATACTAATGGACTTGATGTTTTCATAATCTCAAGTGCACAACAATCAGAGCTGTTTATTTTCCAAAGAAGATGGGAACCAGGGGAGGAGGCTGAAGACTGCGAAGAGGTTCCAGAAAGCTCGAGCCAGTTCTATATTCATCTCTTGCTCCATCTTTAGCTGCCAGGCTGATATTTATCTGAATCATTCACTAGATGAGGCCTTATGCTTCCTCAGGAATGTGTCAAAAGCCAGCAGAATTGCAAAGAGGCCTCAGAGAAACTGTAATATTGTTCTTCTGTTAAGTCACCCGTGCCATTCTGTTAAGGAGGGGGAAAAAACCCTTACAGTGAAAGGCAGAGACTGAAAAACAAGCATCTAGGAACATTCTTGCAGTTACAACTCTAACCCTTGTTTCTGGGGAAGAAGGTAACAAGAGCAGCTAGATATTGTCCTGTAGCCAGTGCTCCTGTGCTGTTCATAGCAACTGACAGCATGTGTCCAAGTTTACAAAACACTTTAGAATCCCACTTCGGCTCAAGCTAAGCAGCTTTCATCTCCTTTTTGTACATCTGAATGTAATGATACTGCTACATATTTGTTTCTGAAGAGTAGCAAGAGCCATTGCTGGACGAAATGTGGTGCTGAGAAGACATGAGAGGATATGACTGAGCGGACAGGAGGGTTCTCTGCAGTGGTATGAAGAAGTCAATTCTGTTTCCTGTTGTCAGTATCCAGTTTCCCCACAACTTGAGTTGAAGCCTCCATGAAATCCCAGGTCTTGTTTACAGAGGATGCTTAGCAGGATACTGGCGCATCCTTAGATCTATGCTGGTGTACAAATATTAAGTTCCCTTAAAGAGTTAGCTAGGGCTGTGAGGCTTCTGAGCCACTGTAGTCACCAGGCTGTTCCACTTGGTGGACTCATATAGAGAATTTTAGTCCCCTTGGTGGTGTGTGACTCAGGGGAGCTGTGGAAGGCATTTGCTTTCATGAAGTGAAGCCCAAGTCATCACTAGAACATAAGGATGCTTTGTGCTCTTCCTTGCTGCTCAGACTTTGGAAGGTTCTGCCTTTGACAGTGGTCTTACACTCTAACAAGGACTGTGAATTTAACAGATACTTGTAATGGGAACGTGTACACAGGAGCTGATATGGAAATGACATACCCAGTCACACTAAAACAGAATTTTCAAAGGATCCCCAACAGCATCTTATGTTCTCATACATCACCTTTCAAAGGTCATAACTAGAACAAAGGCTTTGCATAGTCTGGGAGGGTCTTTGGGCTGAACTGGGACTTGACAACTTCCTTAGTGTGTGCATGTACTTAGTTATACCTGTGATCAACTCCCAGGCACTGCCTGTGTTCACTATACAGGCACATGTCCCGGGCCTTTGACAATTCTGCACTGGGTCAAGAAGCAATAGGGCTCTTTGTTACCACTGTTCAGGCACTCTTCCCTGCTATCTTAGCAGTTAGATTCCAGCTGTCTTGTACAGAAAAGAGCTTATCTTGTATTGGTGTTGTATGCAAGGTCAGGAAGTTTTCCTGAGAGCAAAGCCAAGGATTGCCTGGTCTGCTTCTCTGAAGATGGAATAAAACGAATGCCCAGTAGGAACGAAGTTCATGGCCCCCACAGTAACATCCAGCCTCGGAAGGATCTTCGGAAAGGGCCGAGGCCGGGCTGCTCCCGGCAGCCCCGGGAGGTGGCGCCGCAGCCCAAGGCTGGCGGGGCCCTGCGCCTGCCTCGGCGGGGTCTGCTGCCTGCACTGCACCGACCGGCTTCTGGAGAGGGGCCTGTGGGCCCACCCAGTTTCAAATTAGTCTATCAGACAATCTGAGGTGCCGCCTCGACACTGGGACAACAGCAGGTTGAAGTTCCCGGTGCAAATCTTGCCCTCCACAGTCCGAGTCGTTAGTGCTGCCGATGAGCACGGTTTTACCTGCCTGTAGGCCAGGCCTGAAGGTGTGGGTCCCTCCCTGGCGACTGCTGAGCCTCCTGCCAGATGGGGTGTCTTTGTGTGGTAACCTTGGTGTTAAAGCCTAATAAATATTAAAATATAGAGGGATTTTGGACTCGGTCTCACAGAAGACTGAAATTTTGCGTACGGAAGAGATCCGATAAAGATCTGGTTTACTCCTGTTAAAGCAGACACAAATTTAAAGAACACTTGCACTGAGGACTTGGTTGTCTTGGACTCACGGGACTATGTCATGAGAGTGGAAGGCAGTATCAGGCATCTTGTGGACCATGTGAGTAACTCCAGGATTTTCAGTGCCATGACTCCTGTCAGACTTTAGTAAGAAATTTATGTAGCACTTGTGTCTGTTGCTATCGATGCTATCATGTTGCTGTACTTGAAAATACAGCACTCGCTACAACAGATTCTCAGGACTGGCTGGTCTTGTGGTATTTTCAAAGTACAAACTGGGCAACAGTGAATAATCTAGAGTTGTGATAGACAACCATGCATGTCAGATCAAGAAGTTTTCTGTACATCTCTTTGACAGAGGCATGACAATCGTGAAGTAGACAATGAATGTTTTAGCATCAAGCTTTAAACACGTTTTACATCCCAAACAGTAATTATAAGCTGCTGGTGTACAGGAAGAGACAAATGTAGCAGAGATAGGAAGTGATGATTATCCTCTGCATAAAGTTAAGCTCTATACAGGAATACTGAATGTGGATGAACTGCTTGTGTCACTTTTAGAAAAAGGAAACATCCCAGACAGCAGAGACTATACTTGGAGGAAGGGAGATTTTTTAAAAAAATACAAACCCAAACAACACAAAAACCCACTAAAACATGGGGCAATTGCTCTAATCCTTTGGAGTTGATAGTTGGAAATGTATCCAAACCACATTAAGTAGGAAGTCCATCCTCCAAGAGAAAACAGATGGGGATGCTTCGTGGCCCATGTGGATCCTCTCTGTGTATTCACTTATGCACTACTCATTAGAATCTCATGGAAATCTCCAATTCAGCGAAATCAACTTTCTCCCACTCATTAGTGGAGTGTTCCCTCAATCAGAACCAAAAAAAAGTGTTAATGAAAAGGAGAGGCAGATGGTCATCAAGGGCTGGGCAACATGGGCAGCAGCTATACAAGCAGGTATGCCCATATATACCCTGATAGCTGGCCCTGCACCATGCCCACTGCAGATCTGCCCCACTCTTATACTATTCTCTCCCTTGTTCTTCAGCAACCCAGCAAGGTTATACGTGGGTTCTCCCATCAATCTCTAACAGTGCATTTCAGTCCTTGACACCCACTGGTGGCCCCACTGTGACATCAAAACACCTTGTTTGCTGTTTTCAGATTCCTTCTAAGTATTTCTGGATGCAACATTCTGGAGTTCTCCTAGAAGTTTTGCTTGTGTTTTAACTCTCTGAGATTTCTATTAACTTTGCCTGCCTTGTTTCCTTCCTTAAGAATTTAAGTACATAGCTCAGGCAGGTACTTGCCTCACTTTAAGCAGTGGCCAAGGGCTATTTAATGATTTGGATTTATACAAATCACACTGCCTGCCTGCCTAAGGAACTAAGTACCTGTGATACACAATAAAAGCACAAATTCTTCTGTTAGAAACAGGTTTGTTTAAAACAAACTAAGGTGCACCCAGAACTTGCCTCAATGATGGCCAGAGGAAAGCTGTCCAGCCCAAATTAGCCAGCTCTCAACTGTCAAAACTATCCTTCTCCTTTGGACAATTGTCAGCAGTGGGGGAAGAATGTGGAGGGTGTTAGTTTCTGGTTTAACACTTCTTTTCAGAATCAACAGTGAGGGACAAGAGTAGAGTTACAGTTCCAAACTCTTCTGTCTTCAGCTACTTTAGATCATAGTGGGGTTTTTCCTACTAAAGCTTCTCATGGCTGGAGTACTTGAATTCCTGAAATAGTACTGATTACTGCCCCTCACTCAGGACAGTTATGTAGCCCTTCAAAACCTTGCTTGCACTTTTTTATATTGCATCATCTCCATCATAAATGTGTGTGTGTGGGAAGATGCCCTAGGAATTGACTGAGCACACAGGTTTCAATGCTGGTGACAAAAGGAGGATAGTATTTGCAAGCAACCAGTGTAATTTCTCTTGGCATTAAATGATTTTCTCACTACTCTGATGGTCAAGTATCTGTACTGGTAAAAGCTTCTGGTTTTACCATATTGTTAGGCGTTGCAGGATTCTTCTGTTTAGCATGTATGTACTGCAGAGTTAAAAGTGCCCAATCTGCCTGCTGGGGCTCACCATGCTGTCTTCTGTAGTTCCACTTGTGGCCCTGCATCACAGGACTAGATACAAGCCTGTGTCTGTGGGGAGCTCTGGGGAAAGAAGGTAAGGGCTGATCTGTTTGTGGGACATTTAAGTTGTTCTTGTAAGCTACTCCTGACTGGAAAACTGCAGGTATGGTGCCTTTGAACAGGAATGGCCTATTAGCAAATCTTACTCCCATGAGAGGGGAAAAAAATATTTTAAACTGTCATCCCTCCCCCTGCAAACTTTGAAGCTTGATTGTTTTTAAGTCAATTATTTCTAATGAAACTGTAATTCTGGGTTAACAAAACCCACAGAAAGATTGCGGCTCCCTTTAGAAACTGTAAGTACAAGAGTGGAGATCTGGCAGAGGCATTGACAGCTAAACATTTAAAAGAAAACTGTGCAATGGAAGACATGTAGGTAAATATTCTCCATCCTTTTGACAGCTCTGGAACAGTGTTGTCCAGCTACAGCATCACCCACAGAAAAAATATCTGAAGGTCACATTTTCAGCTTCCCAGAGCACTTGAATCTAGGGCAAGTGTTATGGGGACAGATCCAGGTCTGCTACTCCGCATGGCATTCTTCCTTTTGTGCATCACCATGGTAAACAGTTAGGGTTGCCAGGAGCTTGGATGCATTGTTTGTCTCGCTCCCTCATCCGCTCTCCCCCTCCTTCACCAAATGCTTTCTCGGTGATTAGTTACTGAGTAGAAGGGGCTCCAGTTACCATGCAGCCTGCCATCTCTCCTCATTTTATTGGAACTAATATCCCACCTGCAATGATAAGGTTTAAACTTGTTTAATCTCCCAGCTTAGCTGTGGTGTTTTAATATTTTTAAAATGGTTGTTTCAGAAAAAGAGGGATTTAAACAGGTTTTGAATAAATAATAAAAGCCCTTCTCACAGGTTGCAATGCAGGCTGGGAGGCATGAACCATTTTCATCAGGTCAGATTTCACATTGGGTTATCCCAAGGTGGCCTGACTTTGTGGCTACGGATTTACAATGAAACAGTCAGATGCAAAGCAGTTTATGGAGGAGAAACTGCTTTAATAATGCATTTCCTGCTCAGCAAACAGCAGATACAATGACATTCATAGGGAATGGGAAAGGGAACAAAATCTCTCAGAAAAGGAACCAGTCTCTCCCTGGAGTTTAATAACTTTTTTGTTCCTACAATGTATTTGGGGAGACAAAGGTTGACCTGAGAGACGTCAGAATGCACAGCTTTCAGGTGAGAAATAAGAGACAGGTCTGTAACATCTTGGGCCTGATAAGCTGAAGCCCCATCTGCATTGTTTCAAATTTAAGGGAAAGGAAATAATTTCTATTTCATGGCAAAATTTCACTGGCATAAACATAAGACTCTCCCTCTGGAATAAGCTGGATGAAGTGCACGGTGCTGATGCGTAGAACCCCTTAGTTTGTCTCCCACTCCTTGCTCCCTGGACTGGGAATGCTGTGTTTGGCCTCAAGAGGAGGCCTGCTCCTGACTTCTCTGAGCCAAATCACAGCCATAAAACCAGATGTTCAGAAGAGTCTTGTCTTCTTAGTCCAAGCCATTAGTAGGCACTTCAGGCTTACAGAAGCATGTGTGCATGATTGGGGTTGTAAAGCCTGTAAAACTAGGTAAGACTTTTATAGCTTTGTTCAAGACAGTTCTCACTTCTCCTGCATACTTAGGCACAATTTGTGTTGAAATTTGAGTAAAGCATAGTGAATAAAGTAGAGGTAGCCTACCCTTTTTTGAAAGGCAAAAGCCTGCTAGAAAGCAGTCACTGATCTGTGGCTCAGTTTCAGAAGAGCCCAAGCAGCACCAGCTGGATGATCCTAATGCTCTGCAATTCTTTTCCTATGGTCACAGAAAAGATAAGGTGGGCATAGAGCTGTTATACAAATACTGTTTATATTTCTGTTCTGGGAAAAAGCCTTGTCAAACATAGTAATTCTGTGTCCTGCCTCAGTGTCATACTGGAAGGGAACTTGGCTGCAGTCAGCTGCAAGTGAAGGGAGAGCCATCATGTCTCAAAGATGGATCTTGCCAAGCTCTGAGCTTATGCTTGCACAGATGAATTTGAAAGTGCAACTCAAACAAAACTAGCTACTACTAGATGAGTGAGCCATGTCACCCCAGACGGCTTCCTCACTAACCTGGTTGAGAGACACAAGTCACTGTGGGGTTGCAATGAGGACAGCGAAGAGGATAAAATTTTCATTGGTGTGTAAAACCCTCTCTTACATAGCAAAAATTACCTTTGAGCTACTCCAGGAAGCTTTTATGGACAAACCAGCAAATAAGAGCAATTTACTTCACAGCATATAATCATATTTCCAGTATTCCTACCTATTCAACATAACCACAGGGCAAAAACATGTAAAATCCAGATGAGACTGGGTAAATAGATAACACTAACAAACTACTGCCTCCATTGCACCTTCTATTTGAGGGAAAAGAGGCTGTTTCAGCATGATTTCAAAAGCACTATTCTAGTTTTGCATCGCCTTGAAATAGTGAAGTATTATCCCTATCTTTCTCAGCAATGCCACAGAAGTCAAGTAATGACTTGTTACATATACTGTTAACTTTGTGAAAAGCCCTGTGGGCAGAACCTAAATACCCTGAACTGCAGTTGTCTGCCTCAACATAAAAGCATCCTTCCTCACCAAAACCAAACAAAACCCACACCTAAATTCTTTATGGAAAAGATGTGGTATTGTAGGCTGAAGTGGATGTATAAAACAAAGATTTTTTTTTTTTAAAAGGAAGAGTGGGATAACAGTGAAACTAGGACCCATTTGTGTACTAAAATGAAGGCAGGGAAAAGAGCTGAATAGAATATGTCAATGAAAGGATAGGCAGTTTACTTTGAGGATCATAAAAGGGGGGATGGTGTCTTAAAACATCAATATTAAAGTGGAATTTGAACTGCAGGACAACCAAATATCCTTCCAAAGGTTCAGAATATTCATAAGAGAACTGTCCATCTCTTTGGTCATTTCACGTGTATGGAAGAAGCAATTTCCACAAGGGCCCTATACTAACTAAAGAACTTGTTTTTCAGTTCCTTGAATGTCAGTTTTCATTTGGGGGGATGTATAGAAGGGCAAACATACAGATAGTTGAACCTTACAAGTTTAAAAACGAGCTGAAGTCTAATTTTAGTAAAAAAAATGTCTGGCCCAGTGACATGCAGTGTCTAGCTGGAACTTCACTAAATTAGACAACACTGCAGGAAAGCTCTGTAGTTAGTCTGACACTAGATACCTATATGAATACTAATCAGCTCTGCTAATTGCCAATAAAGCAAAGATTTGTATCATATTTATTACATGTGATGCTTCAAGGCTATTCTAAGGCAACATTTCAGACAACAGTCATAGGCTGCTACAGTGCTTCAGTTTTTCTACCAAGTGTGGTGTTTCAGCTAGCATTTGTTTCTCCACAAGGCTTTATGTTTAATTTTTCAGAGTATACTAATTGCAGTTGTTTGGTTTCAGGTTATACAAATAAAGATAGATAGTGGGATAATGAGTTCAAAAATAGCTATACTGCTCTGTGCATCTGCTTAAATGTGCCATACTCTGATCTGTTTCATAGCCTTTTCTCCCTTTCAACATTTAGTGGTGTCAAGTAAGATTTTTCTCTTGTCTTAGCTCTTCTCAGCATGCTCTGTCCAGAAGAAAGCTTAACTGGCGTTCCAAACGAAGCAAGCTACTGTCCTATACCTGCCTAGCTTTACTACAGAATCAAGGAGGAATGTTTAGGCTGAAAAAAAGAATAACACCACCATAGGGGAAGACCTTTTAGAAGCAGCAGAAAGTCCCCCCCCTGTTTCTCTGCAAAGAGATAGTTAAGCCCACAGAGAAGGGCAACACCAAAGGCCCTAAGAGACAGGTTGACTATCCTGTACAAACTGAAGCTTCCTGAGGACTATTTAAGTATCAAGATTGTTGACCTTTTTTGGAGGAAATACTAAAGCTGTCCATTACATCTAGTGGGATAAAAGTTGTAGACAACAAAACTATTATTTTTGTCTAATTATTTGTCAAATACCATGCCACAGATGTTGGCACAGGGAAGAAATGCCTGAAACAAGTGGGCTTAATGCAGTGTTGCATGCTGTATCATAATTGGATTCTTTCATTCTTGCTGTAACTTGATGGACTGAAAAGCCATCAGGAAAACTTCACGCAGTGGCAGAAAGATTGACACTGTCCCTTAACCAAACAGGGAAAGTAACTTTCAGGATCTTGAGTGCATATCAAACTCAATGTCCTTGAAGATCTAATATGTTCCCAACTTCAGTTAAAATAATACTAACATATATTCTTCAGGTGACAGGTGAGAACACTTGAGATGCCATGAGCAAACTTTCTGGCTGTATATGGTGGCAAGATGTATTGGTCTGAAAATGCCATCCCTGATGAATGTTTACATTTTGGTTTAAATCAATCCATGCTATGGCTGCTGCTGAATTATGCAACACAAACAACATCACTGTAGGACAGTCATAGGTGATGCTCGCATGTGTCTGGCTTCATGGGGATAACTTTGTCTTGACTTGAACAGGCAGGGGCTGTACACCAAGGAAATGGGTTGTGTGAGAAGGACCCATGTGCAAAAATACAGCTGGCTAGTGATAAGGGACTACACATGGCAATTCCACTTTCTGGAAGTATAAAGGAAAATAACTTTTCTATACATGCCAAACCCCTAAATATGGGAGCACTCCTGTGGGGCTGGTGGGAGGTTATCTGTGCGTGTGACCCCTTCCCCAGTAAAGTCACTGTCTGGACACCACCACAGCTGAATAAGCAAGAGACGGGCAGAGAAATGGCTGGAGAACTGATTTGTCCAGTATATCACACGTCACTGCTAGTGTTAGAAACACAGTTCCACTCTGATCCTCCTCCTTTTGGTGTTGCTGAGTACAGTGTCTTTCATATTAGGCTGTGGGGGTGATGCTCTATGTCCTACGTAGAGGAAATAAGCCATAAGAACCACTGAGTAACTTGTGTGTTGTATCGGCAGGAGTCGAAATTTGTTTGGGTGGCATCTTCTTTCTTGCAAAGAGTAGAAAATCTGGATGCAGATCCAGCTACAGAAAATAGGAGTAACTTAAACTTGTAGAAATTGGACTCTGTGCAAGTGAGTCTAGAATGCTACTAGTCTGGTTTGTAAACAATTTAGCAAAGCAGCCAGCTTGACTTAAAACAGGAAAGAAGCAAACTCAATGGAAACAGCCATTTGTGAAGCAGTAATTATTCCTTGTTTAAGTGGAAGGTCACTGGAGGAAAGCAGTGTCTAGAATTAGAAAAGTGACAGGTTCTGTTCAGTGAAGTACTATGGCAGACTTTTTTTGGCAGTGAATCTGACTTAGGGGTACCTAGTCATGGCCTTGGGTGCTGCTCTCAGTTATGCTGGTTAACTGTTTGTGGGGCAGCAGTATAGACTGAATCACTGAAATAGCTGCCTGTAAAGGTTACTTCGAACCAGAAAAATTTATCTGCTTCAGCTGATCATCCAGCCCTGCGAACCACTGTCCTGCTGTAACAGCCAATTTCTAGCAGCTCAGATAAGTAGCTAAGAGTAATGGGATGGGGGAAGCTGGAGAAAGAACTACTTCAGAGGAGTTTGCTGCTGATGGAAGGATATTGTGGACATACCCTTTTAATTTTTAGGGATTTGATCTGCAAATCTCATACTTCATGAGTAAATCCTACTCACAAAAAGGGCTTGCTGACTTCAAACAATCCCCCAAGAATGCAATTTGTAACAAAAACAGCGATGACCTAAGCTTCTGCATTAGAAGAGCGCTTTTGTCCACAGGTTTCATATTTAAAAATACATTAGAAACTAAACTGTATCTTTTCCAGATAAAACTAGCCCATTGCTCTACCTGTCATAGGATCTGCATTATATTTGTGAAGAAAGCAGCTAGCTTTTTCCCTGCCAGCCCCCAGTGTCCTCAGGTGCAGGACATGCATATAATTTGCTCTTGTACCTCAATCAGTGAACAAGCAGAAAAATAGAGGAAATTAATTTCTCTTGTTCCTCTTCCCTCTGTCCTATTTTTTACAAGAGCCTTTTAAAAATGTTGCTTACTATATGATTATGCACAGCAGGGGTTTGTAACAACCTCATCTTAACTCAACTACCTCTGCCCTTGCTGTGGAATGATTGGTTGCCTTGGCAATCTTCTACATGCGGTGCTCAGGAGCTACAATTATAGTGCTCTTCTCAGTAGTGATCCTCTTAGTTCCTTTTCTTAGAAGTTCATGACAAGGAGATACAAAAAGATATATATAATGGATTTTATTGCTCCAGCCTTCTGTCTCATTTATCCCTGAAGGAAGCAAATCTGCGCTATCTAAACCTGTTTGCTCTGCAGCAAGGAGAAAAACCTTCTGTTTGTGTAGGATGAAGTACTGTGGTAGCTGAATGTTACAACTAGGTAGGTTAAGCCACCTGAGGTGGTAACTCCGAGTCCCATATAAGCCCCCAGGACTAGAGCAAGGGCCCCTTCGGCCATTCTACAGCAAAAGCAACTCTGAAGGAAGCATTGTTTTGTATTGCATTACAAAGACTTCAGATCAAAAGTGTGTACTTTGTAAGTAAAATGATTGCAACTTTAACTGCTGGCTCTGCAAACTCAAGATAACCGCCTATGAGCAGTAGTTTATGCTGAAATGGAGGGCTGGTTGCCTCAACCCCTGATCAGTTTAGAGTTTATAGGCCAAACCTTGTGTTAATCTATAGTCACATATTATCTGTGTACAATAGTGATGGACAAAAGTAAGACCTATGTCAGCTCTGACGTTAGCAAGAGACACTAAGATCCAGTGTGCTATTCTTGACTGTACTTGCTCTGCTTGGTGACCATGGTATTATAAAATTAAAAAAAAAGCATCCCTGAAGTTGAACATGACTGGTAATGGGAAGCAAAGCTGTTGAGTAAATTCTCTCATAGTAGATTGTTATTTTAGAGAGAAACCTGAGGACTGAAATGAGGTTAGTTCAATCTCTGCTCTCTAAGCAGCAGATGAATGCATAAAAGTGTCATATATTGTTTAAATCTACATGCTGAAACTCTGTATTGTGTGCCTCCATTTGTTGATAGTGTGATTACCTGAGGAAAGACACCTGTTTTTCTTAGTGCTGAGACAGTGAGGGAAGTTGTTCTCACCACGCACAAACAGTGGAACTTCATAATAGAAATGCCTAATTGCAGCTGACATTTTGGACGCCTTCAGTGCCTGTGCCAGTGGGCACTTGGCTGATGAGTGACATCCTTTCTGACACAAGCAACGTGAAAACTGCAGAGGGGACTAAGATTCTAAACTGCTGGTTCAACAATTAAGAGCCTAAAAAAAATTAAGCAGTCCTAAAGCTTAAACAGTTCTTCTAACTGCTAAAACACAATTTTAAAAAAGGAATATGTGTACAAAACTGCAAACCTATGGGTCTCATTCTCCTTCTCTTTTTTCTCCTCCTGTCAAGTGTGACCGGAGATGCTGCTTTGAACCAAGACAGCAGCCACCAGCAGCTGGCTGAGATGCCATTATTAATTAAAGTCTTCATTCTCAAATGCTGCTCAGATTCAGGAAAGGGTGAGAAATGCCACATATGAGGACAGTGAAAACAGCACTATCTCACAACCAGAATCACTAATGCTGGACACTTCCAGGCAGATCACACAAATACTTGGCATACACAGAACAAATTCAAATCTGACTTGAAGGAAAAAAAACTCCACTGACAATAAAAGTTCTTGCTTCAACTGAGAAGCTACATGAAGAATTTAAGAACTGACTCTTCATATATTGGATACTCTTTCAGTGCCCTTTTGAAGGGTCTCTGCTCTCAAATGGGTGTGCAGTGTCGGGGAAGGAGAGTGGCAGGCTGTTCCTACAGAACTAAAATGCACTGATTCTTCTCAAAAAAAAAGTTTGGGAGAAATCACAAATGCTCTTCCTGATAGTCCAGATGCCTGGAGTGAGCCTGCCAACATAAGTTCTGAAATTGTCACCCCTCACATGGGTGTAGATATATCCAATGAATCAAGGTTGAAGAGACTTCCATACATCACAGCCGTCTCTTTCCAAGATACTGTAGCAAAGTGACTTTCAATGAGAGGAGGAAAGGATTGGAAGCCTTCTGTGTGCTAGTCAATATGACAGCTTTTTCTCAGTGTGATGTTCAACCCAATACTGAAATGCTACACCAGAGAAGCCCTTTGCTAGGTGCATTCTAGCAGATGCACATGGCCTCTCTGAGGTTTGGCTAGTTGATGTTTATAAGAAACAAAACAAATTCTTCAAAAGTAGGACTCAGCAATAACAGTTATCACCAATTAAAGGGCAGCAGTTCCTATAGTGAAATTGTTTTCCTTATTCAGCCATCTTATCTTCATCAAGAAAAATGTGTTGCCTCTATCTCCCTATGCAGTTTTTAATACAGAGGGACAACTTCAGAAGCTCAGTCCCATCCTGCTGTAACAACCCAGATACCTACTTGTCACTGAGCGCCTTCAAACTCTACAGTTTTAGCAACTGGAGTTGGGTAATTGGTAAATTGCTCTCCTGTATATTTTAAGGGCTGTTTTTTAGGGTTTTTTTCTTCTGGAATAGTCATTAACTACACGGCAATATATCTACTTGTTTCTCATGTGGCTGTGGCAGATGGCTGAACATGAAGTCCAGTTCTTGTTTTTCTTTTAATATTTGTCTTTGTATTGCTGGTGGGGTTCATTATAACATTAAGCTCCAATGGGAAAATGTAATCCAAAAAGTGTCCTGCTTATATTGTTTTGAGCAGTTCTGTGCAGGAATCGATCACAAAACAAGAACTCAAAATAACTTGCTTTCAAGTCTACACATGCTTATTATGTAAAATCTATAAAAGTAGGGTAGTCAGGTTGCTAGACATATGACAGAACACTTCTGCTCAGACTCATCCAATGCAGTTTCCTTTGCTGTTGTGCGCTTTTTTATTCCTAGACTAGCCATCATCAGTGTTAGTTTCCTCAAAAGATGGAAACTGGTGTCTGGAGTAGTAAATCAATATGATGAATGTAAGACAACTGTTCTTTATGGTCACAGCATTGTGCTGTTTGTAGTCCTCCAAACCTAATATTCAGTGAGGCTGTTGCTACATCAGGCAAGGTTAATCATGCTTCATGGTATTTCAGGGTTTATCAAATTTACCTTGCTGCATATACCAAATCAAGAACTGTATTTTTCTGAGTGATTTATAGTGTAAATCAAACTCCTCATAATGAGCATAGGCACCTTATCCAAATGTCATGCAGAAAAATCCCTGTTAGTCTTGTCTTTTAGTCTTTTGAACATCATCTGCTCTTATGTAAAAGATTGAATGTGAATTTATTACACTGGCCTCCCTGTGCTTGGCTGGTAGTAACATTTATCTAACATTGTTCATCTGTACATTTCATAGAATCACAGGATGGTTTGGGTTGGAAGGGACCTTAAAGATCATCTAGTTCCAACCCCCCTGCCATGGGCAGGGACACCTTCCACTAGCCCAGGTTGTCCAAAGCCCCGTCCAACCTGGCCTTGAACCCTTCCAGGGAGGGGGCAGCCACAGCTTCTCTGGACAACCTGTTCCAGTGCCTCACCATCCTCACAGTGAAGAATTTCTTCCTTATATCTAACGTAAAATTACCCTCTTTAGTTTAAAACCGTTACCCCTCATCTTATCCTTGTACCCCTGATCAAGAGTCCCTCCCCATCTTTCCTGTAGCCCCCTTTAATTACTGGAAGGCCCCTATAAGGTCTCCCTGGAGCCTTTTCTTCTTCAGGCTGAACACACCCAATCTCTCAGCCTGTCCTCATAAGGGAGGTGCTCCAGCACCTTCATCACCTTTGTGGCCTCCTCTGGCCCTGGTCGAGCAGGTCTGTGTACTTCTGATGTTTGTGCCCCCAGAGCTGGACACAGCACTGCAGTGGGGGGTCTCACAAGAGAGGGGTAGAGTGGGAGAATCCCCTCCCTCGACCTGCTGGCCACACTTCTCTTGATGCAGCCCCAGAGACGATTTGCTTTCTGGACTGTGAGTGTGCATTACCATCTCACAGTCAGTTTTCCATCCACTACTACCCCAAAGTCCTTCTCCTTGGGGCTGCTCTCACTCCACTCATGTCCCAGCCTGTATTTGTGCTTGGGATTACCCTGACCCATGTGCAGGACCTTGCACTTGGACTTGTCGAACTTCATGAGGTTTGCATGGTCCCATCTCTCCAGCCTGTCCAGGTCCCTCTGGATGACACATCCCTTCCCTCCAGCATGTCGGCTGCACCACACAGCTCAGTGTTGTTGGCAAACTTGCTGAGGGTACACTTGATCCCACTGTCCATGTTGCCAACAAAGATGTTAAACAGCGCTGGCCCCAACACTGACCCCTGAGGATGCCACTCGTCACTGCTCTCCACTTGGACATCGAGCTGTTGACCGCAACTCTTTGAGTGCGACCATCCAGCCAATTCCTGATCCACCGAGTGCTCCATCTGTCAAATCCATTTCTCTCCAATTTAGAGACAAGGATGTCATGTGGGACGGTGTCAAATGCTTTGTGCAAGTCCAGGTAGAAGACAATGGTTGCTCTTCGTTTATCCACTAACACTGTAACCCTGTTGTAGATGGCCACCAAATTTGTCAGGCATGATTTGCCCTTAGTGAAGCTGTGCTGGCTCTTGCCAGCCACCTCCTTACTTTCCATGTGCCCTAGTGTAGTTTCCAGGAGGATCCACTCCATGGTCTTCCCAGGCACAGAGGTGGTACTGACTGGCCTGTAATTTCCTGAGTCTTTATTTCCATTTTTATTACTCCTTTTCCAGTCAGCAGGAACTTCACCAGTGTCACAGTTTAACCCCAGCTCCCAATCTAAGCACCACACAGATGCTCACTCACTCCCCTCCAGTGGGATGGGGGAGGGAATCACAAGAGTAAAAGTGAAAACTTGTGGGTTGAGATAAAGACAGTTTAAGTAAAGCAAAAGCCACACATGCAAGCAAAGCAAAACAAGGAATTCATCCACTGCTTACCACTGACAGGCAGGTATTCATCCATCTCCAGGAAAGCAGGGCTCCATCACGTGTAACAGTTACTTGAGAAGACAAACACCATAACTCCAAATGTGCCCCCCTTCCTTCTTCCCCCAGGGTTATATGCTGAGCATGACATTATATAGTCTGGGATATCCCTTGGGTCAGTTGGGGTCAGCTGTCCCAGCTGTGTCCCCTCCCAACTCCTTGCACACCCCCAGCCTATTCACTGGTGGGGTGGTGTGAGAAGCAGAAAAGGCCTTGACTCTCTGTAAGCACTGCTCAGGGATAACAAAAACATCCCTGAATTATCATCACCATCTCCAGCACAGATCCAAAACACAGCCACATACGAGCTACTGTGAAGAAAATTGACTCCACCCCAGCCAAAACTAGCATAGGTGGACTGCCATGACTTCTCAAATATGATGGATAGTGGCTTAGCCACTTCATCTGCCAGTTCCTTCAGGACCTGCAGATGCATCTCATCAGGTCCCATGGACTTGTGCAGCTTTGGATTCCTTAGATGTTCTCAAACCTGATCTTCTTCTACAGTGGGTGGTTTTTCCCTTCTTCCAGTTCCTGCCTTTACCTTCTGTGTCTTGGATGGTGTGGCTGGAGCCCTTCCTGGTGGATATTGAGGCAAAAAAGTCATCAAGTAGCTCAGCTGTCTCCATATCCCTGGTGACCAAGTCTCCTGTTTCCTTCCAGAGAGGGTGCATATTTTCCCTAGTCTTCCTTTTATCAGTGATGTACCTGTAAAAGCTTTTTTTGTTGCCCTTGACAACAATTTCAAGGTGCTTTACAAAGAGTGTCTTCATTTCTGCCCTCAAATCTTAGGAAACTGAGTCACTCATCCAAGTCACAGCTGATAGCATTTTAGATACCATAACCATTTTAGGTAGCATTTTATTCCTACATACTGGTAGGTGTTCAACTGGTCTGCTTCTAGACAGCAGTAGTACATTTACAAGCTTATTCTTACTTCAGCCATATCCTAACCCCAAAGCTTGAACACATAACAACTAAATGAGAAAAAACAGATTTGTGCCAGATGCCAAGTGGCACAAGCCAAAGTTCACTGAAGTCAAGTGGAAAGCACCTTACAGGCTTCAAAATGACTTTGAAAGAGTTTTCAGTATAAGGTTTTTTAGTATTATTACTTCAAGATCAGGTTTCCTGGCTTTAGAAAGAAAATAAATGGAGAGCTATTGATCTGATCTGTTTTGTTAAGTTTCATAGAATATCAGTAATGTATTTGCCCATTTTGGATTACGTGAAGTCTCTGGACCTTCAGTCAAACAGCAAACATAATACACAGGTACTCTTGACTTTCTTGGTACCAGCACACTCTGTAGCCAGTTGTGAAGTCCATTTTTGCTTTTTCTTCCAAGAGCTAAGAAATGCAGGAGCAGGTTTCTGCTTCAGCAAAGACCCAAGCTTGGTTTTGGTGAAACAAGGAGTAGCATTAACCCACTACTTAATTGCACCCACCTTCAGGGCAGAAATTGGCAGCCATTTAACATGATGCAGTAATGTTACACAATAGTTCAGGACAGAAAGCAAAAAAATAAATTATCCACTGAAAAGTCAATGAGACATTAATGGAGGGAATATAATTACAGCTGGAATTTGGATGGGATGTCAGGATTAGCACTTCTGTACTTGCAAAGAGTGCTGCAGGATGTTTAGTAAACATACCACCCAATGAATTACATGACCTACGTCACTAACTGCAATGCTGCATTTACTTGGGAGCTCTTATCGTTCGATTGCTCTGTAATTCTGTTTAAAAATGTATGGAATTTGACAAGATCACATCTTGAGATGGCACGCAAGCTACAACTGCACTTAGCTAAATCTCAAAGAATCTATGCATCTTTACCTTTTTGCCCTTTTCTTTTTCTTGTGTTTGTTGCACAGTCAAAGGAAACAGCTTTTTATGTGAATGATGATTAATAAGCAGCCCTGTTGAAGGGTGATGTAGCTGGTGTTAAGAACAGGCTCTTTTAATAGACACTTTAAAATGTGTTCTAACATGTGAAAATGATAGGCTGTCAAACCACCATTCAGGTGTACACCAAGATAATAACATGCATTTGAGAAAAATGATAAAGTAAAATACACATTTTTACAGTATGAAGATAAATAGTGAAATATACACTTGCGTGCTTCAATGTAGAATAAGAGGAAAAAAGAAAAAAATCCATTTAGAGTGGAATTATGAGTAGTCTAGACATCTCCATTGCCTTGTGCTTGAAATATCATCAACTGAATGTGTCTGATCTACTGTATTTGTGCTTGAATTAAAGATGTAAAGCATTTGCTGTGTCTGTTTATGGGCTGTTATCAAAATCTGTACACAAGGATGAAGGGCAGCTCAAGACAGGACTCTGTTTAAAGGTTATGACTATAGTTTCAGTATGCAAACTTTTAGGCAGAAACAAGATGGGATATTTTTGAAAATGAATGGGAAACTGTTAATGAAAATGAAGCAGTAGGATGTCTAGTTTCTTAAGATAAAAGCCAAAACATCACCTTTCTTATTTGTGTTGAACCTTGACAAGTAGTAATTCAAGTTGTGGCTAGTGAAAGAATAGTTGTCTTTTTCTGTTTTTTTTTTTTTTAAATATACCATAGTCCAGAATCCTCTTCCCTGATTGCTACGTTGACCTCTTAAGAACAAAATTACCAAGCATCTGAAGTTTAACCTTAGATACATGTAGTGAATAATAGGCATTTTCCCACTCCTGTTAACGTTGCTATTTTCAAGCATCTGATAAATGTTAAGTCCTCTCCCTTTATAAAATGTTTTGATGTTCAGTGCTTATTTCATTCTTTAATCTATGCCCAACAAAAGCATTCAGAACACTTCCCAAAACAGCATGGGAGACCAAACCTAGAGTGCCAACCCTTTAAAAATCTAGATAAATGAACCCTGAGACTGTTGCAGATGTACTGAAAACTCTAGGGAAACTTCCTGTACTGATTCTTTATTTTTCAGGATTTCTTAGTTGACAAGATAACCTGAGCAGTTTATGGTAGGATCTGCCAGTTAGCTGAGTTTCAGTGAGAAGGATATAGGGCCCAATGACATGCATGCTGCAGAGAGCTACTGAGTCCATCAGAAAAGTCAAATAAGTGTCACATTCAGGTAAGGATTTGTGTGTACTGATGGTACAAACTTGAACTAGAGCCAAAACAAAACAAGTCTTCAGAGATGTACTTCAGGTGTATATTAGACTTTCACACAAAGCCTTGAACTCATGATCTAGCAGCTGCAGACTTCTTAATGTTTAAGATTATTCTAATTCTCCAGCTTGCTAACCTCTGAATAAGATCAGTGTTTCAAAGTGGATCCCAATGTTTTAAATAGCATCTAGATGGGCTTATCAGGCTAAACCAGGGCCAGACTAACACACACCCAGCTATGTGTAGCCACTGCAATCCAAATCTGAACCCAGGTCCTGCATTTGCAGCTCAGGAAAATCCCAAAAGTTATTTTAAAAGTGAATGAGAATTCTGGTTGCATGGCTTCAGCTACCATTTTTAATTTAAATGTAGAATCACAACCACTGATAAGGAGACTGAGTACTCTGTTTTTAGAGACATCTTCTTTGATTTTAAAAGATCCTGCAGATTCTCAACTGCATTTGCTTCAGATTCAAAAAATCAGGATTGTGTCTACTATTTCAAAAAAAATTACTTTCTTCGAGTAGATCCTGAATGTTCTTATGTATTGATCCGAGATCAAAAGGCTCATGTCCTGGTTCAAATAGATAAGATTTGTTTCTCCTTTTGTCTCGGGGGGGAAAAACAAAACAGAAAAGCAATACCCAGAATGCCAGTTTGAACCGTGCAGGAAACTTTCCTCACCTGAGTAGATTGCCCTGGGGAGACATGGTAGATACCCTATGTGGAGTTGTTCCAAGCTCTTCAAACCAAGCATCAAAGCAGCAACCCTCTGGCTTAGAGGTGAGAAAATGATGCCCTGAGGCGCAGCTTCTGTGTCAGGCAGATAGCAAGCAATGGGCTCGTAAAACAATATTTGAAGAAAGGTAAAAAAGAACATGAGGGAAAGGGAAGAGATTCTTATTAGCTGCAAAGTAAGGCTTTCGATCACAATCTCTGACAAAGAACAGCACAATTTGGACAGTAAATCACTGTGGCCCACTGAGAAACCTATGCTGATAAAAGGGAGTCTGACAGGCCAGGGAAGAGGTTCAGGGTGGCTTGCAGGGAAAATCTTTCATTCCAAACACACACACACCAGACCAGCAGAGGCAGGAGGAGCAGGTACAGGCAGGCAGTCCTGAACAGGAGGGTGAAATGGGATTTCATTCTTTCTTTCTACAAAGAGGATAGGAAAGCCCCTCTCTGATGTTTTTATTTGGGAAAAAGAGGGCTGCCTTAAGATTCTTCCACCTGTGCGTTCTTCCCATCAGCTCCTGGGTCTAGTGACAGAACGCTAAATGTCAGAGTAGCAAGGCAGGTCTATCAGTTTTGTAGAACAAACTTGATCAAGCACCACTTGTTTGAAGGCAGCTAAGCATAGCTGTGGAAGGCATTTGCAAATCACACAGCTGGATGCTTGTTAAAAAGCCTTGGAGAAATAAAATAAAATACATAGGAGCTGGTCGGATTTGAACAAGGTAAGTGAGCTTGGTCACAATACATGACATTGAGTGAGTTCAGAGATCACCCTTCACGCACTGGTGCATAGCTAGCAGGATATGAGTGACCTATAACATTGCATTTCTTGTAAAACTTGCACTTCTTTGAACCTGCTTGCTTTATAGCAGCATGAATATCACATTCTTTCCCTTCCTTTTTCTTTCACACTCTTGCCTTTATGCACTTTAGTTTTGCCCCCATAGCAAAGAGGGAGTTTAATGTGGTGTAATTTACATCTTCTAGAGGTATGAAGGAAGGAGGTTGGAGGAAAAGCAGCGAATTGAAGAGTTTAAGCGCTCTTCTCTTGATTCCTCAAACACTGCAGGTATAATATTTCACTATTCTGCAGAATTTGTGGGAGATATCTGCAAGACCTGAATTAAAGAGGTGATTAGAAAGGAAAACAATAAGGAAAGGTTTAAGAAAAGCTCAGGCAGATTTTTTTGTTCCTTTGTTAATGGAAGAGACAAGATATGGAAGACTACACTTTGCCCTTGATACTAGATACTAACCTTGATACTGACCTTCATGTTATTCCATTTTAACTATACTGGCTTTCCAGTGGCTGCTCCATAGCATTAGTGTAGAATCACCCCAAGACTTTCATATTCTTCCTACTTTCCAGCATTCCTCTTATGTTCCACTCCTCTTAAGTTTCAGTGAGCTAGATATAAGGACTAGGAGATGAGAAAAAGCCCTTCCATGCAGTAGCCCGCTCCTGGGCCATTTCTGCCAGTCCTGCAAGGGTCTGTTATGCCAACAAAGCAGCAGAGAGGCTCAGAATGCATTGCAAATTCTATTTCTGAAATTTTAAGCAGTTATGAGTTTCTCATTGAGGTTATTCTGTGATATCTAAAGGTAGAAAAGAGCAATGCTGTGGCTGCTTCCCCTCTATATTTGAGGTTTACCTTCCACTGGTCATAGCAGATTCTCTCTGCGATCAACACTTGCCCAGAACATCTTCCTGTGTCCTGTTTTTTGCATTTTACTACTGGTCCAGCTAACTTGGCATTCACATGCTAAGTTGCAATTTACTTGTGAACTTCCTTGGTACACTTGAGGGAATGGGGAGGGAGAAAACATTCGTAGGTGTTGAAGCACTAGACTGCTATGAATGAGCGAAAATACATTTAGAAAATATTAAACAGAATATTTAAAGGCAACAAAAAACCCCAACAAACAGCTAGAGTCTACTGTCTTCCTTGTCTACTATGGAAAGTTTGAAAGGGGAATTCCGGCTTCTGCCATTATAAATAAATCGCCAACAGCAAGGAGGTACTAACTAGTTAGACACGGTACTTTCCCCAGGAGAAGAGTATCCTGTTATATCATTGAGAAACATTCTAACCTGAGGCAACTGATCTTAACAGTTCAGTGTCTTAAATTTAGGGAGAGAGAAAAGAACAATGATAGCACTTGCTTTTCACTGAGGCACTTGCCTCGAAAGGCCTCTCAATTCCACTTTAGATGAACACAGTCACTGTCCTCCTGTCAAGCACTCACATGCAACACAGTTCCATAACTTCACTGATTGAGACTATTTAAATTGGGTAAACCTTGTAATCTTCTCACTGGAGAGACAGTGTCTTGGAGCCACTATCAAATCACACAAGTGGAGTCAAATTAGATTAGATCACGGCTAAATCTATCCCAGCATCCTGTCTGTTACAATGGTCATTAGTGGATGCAAACGGAAAGCTTATAAGAAACAAGGCGAAGTATGAAGTAATCTTGTACCAACTCAGTACCTGAAAGAATTAGGGATGTTACTAATAGATGACCAATGCTCTCATAACTGGTTTTCACCTGAATGAAAGCCACCTTTCCTACCTCCCCCATCTCTACTTTGAAACTGCAGCCTTACAGTCAAGATGTATGCAGAAAAATGTGTCTGTAATGGGTTAAGATAGGAAAATTTCTCAGCGAAACTCCCACGTTGACAAAAAATAATGTTGACATGAGAAAAAAGCTTCAACTGAAGGGAGGGGTTAAAACAAAGTTGACAAAGTCTTCATCCTTGTAACTAATAATCTGTCTTAAAAGCAGTGATTCACTTTTTGACAACCCTGTATCTTGCATCTTCCTTAAGAAAGCACTGACACAAGGCTGTTGGATATTTGGGGATAGAGAGATGCTCTTGATCACTCAGGTGTAGTTCTATTTTTTTTTTTTGAATAAAATATTAAGCCTAGGCACAGAAAGACTAAGTGTAGTACACTGTTCAGGCCACTCAAGAGAGGTTAGATGTGGGCTCAGTTTACTCCGGGTAGAAAGGGGTAATGAAACTGGGATGTCTAAATCCTTTGGTGGATGCCTTCAGTAAGAGGTCAACAAATAAAGGAGCAATGGCAAGTACTTTTATGAACATAAACTCTGGTTTTTTGTTTTTATTATAAATGCCCTCTCTCTCTTCTTCCTCCAAGAAATGGCTAGGTCTGTTTTGTTTTGAATTGGAATGCTTCTTTTTTAATACTACGTACAATTTTCTGTCTCATTTTAGTAGCAAAATTAATAGTTTAGTCAGTGTAATTTGAACCTGTTTTTTTTATGTCTTGATTTGGCTGTCAGACACCCCCACTCCAATAAATTAATTGAGAGGCTTAATTGTGGGAGATACTGTATTTTGTAACAGGAGCTGAAGGGCAGGGACATCTCTCAGTTGGTAGTTTAGCTGTTTCCAACCAAGAATGACGTCCTCATGTTTCTCTATTCTAATACTCAGCAATGAGCTACTCAGTGGACTAATCCAGGTGATCACAAGCCTGCAGAAAACCCAACCTAGAAACCATTTTCATAAGCAGATAGCAAAATGTCCAGATAAGAGCCTTCTCTTTTCAAAGGTCAGATCTAGTGAAGCTGGAAGAGGACACCTTGAGAAATTCCTAAGTATTCACGTAATGTTCTCTTATGTATATGGTGTCATACAGAACAGTACTTCAGAGTTCATATTGCAGAGATCCTCAGTCTTTGAGGGAGCTTGCTTAAAGGTAATGTGACCATCCTGAAAGGCTGCATTCAACGAAAGTTAATTTCTTCCTTCTGTTTTGCTGGAAGAATTTTATGCCAGTGTTCTTTTTTTCCCTTCTTTAGAAGGTGCTGAGTAAATAGTTGGGAACATATACCATGAAAAAAACAGCTTTAGAATGTTAATTCTTGACCTCTGATAATCAAGGATACAGTATTTAATATATGTACATATTTGCAGCAGGCTACAGCCATGTCCTTTTGTTTTGCAAACCGTACAACCATACTACAAAGGAATGGAGGCTTAAAACATGGGAAATCATGCCCTTTTGGTTTAAGGCACTCAGAAGCAGCCAACTCCAGACAGGTTATTTTTAAATATATCTAGATGCTTCAAACTGCAGATGGGAGGTGCTTCTGAAAGTCTTACTAGGCCTTTGTCTAAAACTCTGAGTACTCGCACCTTCTATATTTCTAAATCTGGTCTAGGAATTTCTCATTCTACCTTCAGCTTCTGAACATTAACAATTCACTCAGAACTAGAACATGTCTCTGCTTAACAGAAGAATGTAGCTAAATAAAGGCTATGACCTCTCCCCCGCAATCTGGGCAGAGCTAAAGGAGCAAATTAAGTATTATTACAATACTGAAAACATAATGCAATCAAAAATGAAATGCTGCAATGATCCAATGACACAACAAAACATCGTGCTCCTACTCTGTCCTCTAACACTGCTGTTGTCTTCTTCCTCTTCTTCCTCCTCCATCTGCTGCTTGTTCCAAAAAATGGTTAAAGAAAGATCAACAAGTTGCAATCTGGAACTGAGTGCATGGCCATCCAGGTCACTGCTCTCAGGACAAGTGCAGGGGAAAGCAGACAGACTACGTTATTTGAAAGAAAAAGCCAAGAAATTTCTTTTACTTCCCCTCATCCTGGGTCAGTACCTCAAAGAGATTTTTGTTTTAATAACACTGTATTCCACCTAGAAAAGTGGAATTTATGCATAATTACCAGGCTGCACAACATAAGCTGCTACTATTGATCCTTTTCTAAATGTATAGAAATACAGGTGGATCAAATCATGCTGTGTAACAACTGTGGGTAAATAATGCCATGCTTTAGGCTTCATACTCAGATATTCAAAAGACCAATTTTACATGTAATTATCTCACTATCAGTTTCTAGAACCTACCTGCCAATTAATCATCCAGTGTGGGAGGCCCTCATTTGAGAAATGGAGTATGATTGTAGGCAGTGGGGGAGCCCAATCTGTCTAAAACTTATTCTCCGACCCATGTGTATGCTCAGGGATGTATCTTTTTGTCTATCAGTATGTGTCTGTCTCTTACAAGAACACATACACTTACTGTCCTGTAGACCCTGAGAGTTAAGAACAGGTACAGCTGAAAGTCCCCTTCAAACCTTTCCAAGGTCAGCATGCAGACCCCCTGCGGCAGCTCTGACCTGTCTCACCACAGTACAGATACTCCACCGTTCTGACAGGCTTGGCAGTTCATCACCCAGATGAAAGGCTCTGATCTCCCCTGTTTGTCAGCAGAGCTGTCACTGGTGAAATTTTGCAGATTTCCAAAGGTAGGTGAATTAGAGTCAAACATGACTTGGGGGCAGAGGCAGAGAGGAGGGCAGGGAGTATGCAGTCATAATTTCTTTAATTCTTCAAGATGTCTTAGGCATGGTACTTGGTGCTTCTGTCTGGCTCTTGCCCATGACTGTACTGGAAGAGGCCTAAGGGACAGTTCTTGGAATTCTTCAGATTGTCAGGGACCTGCTGCTCAGCCAATGGGCTACATATGGATTTCTCAGCTCTAGGAGGTAAAGATTTAAGCCCTGTATTGAGCCATCTTCAAGACTTTCAGACTTCCAGTATTTTCGAATTAAGTAGGGACTTCTGAGCCCAAAATCTTAACTTTCTTATACATGAAACTTTACTTACTTTTCCACAAAGTCTTATAGTTTGAAATAGTTAGGAATCTTATGAGTATGGAAATCCTGTGTATCTTGTACAAAGCCCTGATACAGGGCTCTGAATCTGATGGTAATTCCAATGCTGCAGTTCAGAACTCTCTTAAGCTGTCAGAATGCAGAATGAGACTTAATTTTTGTTGTTGAGTTGTGAATAGCAATAATGAACACCAGCTACTCGTGTTCCTTTTTTATAGTGGAAACTTGGCAACAGCCACAGACCAGCAATCATTTGAAGGACGCCTCAAAAAGAAGCAGCAGACACCTCAGGAAAAGCCTAACCATGACTGATAGTAGAGGAAGGAGAAAGGTGATAGGTTTATCAAGCAGGAAATCTAAAAGCAGAAGTGTAGTAAGCAGAACTGATCCATCTATACACCACTTATGTATTCCTAGTTAATCTCACTGGTATTCCAATAATAATTTGACAGTGTTTTTCTTTCTCTGTAATCAGTCAAGCATTTATCAAATAAACTACAGCAAATACTAGTGAGCTTCACTAAATTACACATTTTCCTCCCCTTTCCATTGGTATTCAAGTAGCTCAGTGGCACACTGTTTGGGAGGGGAGGAAGGTAAAAAGAAAGAGGATTTATTAAATACAAAATTGACTGACAGTGTGAAAGCCAATTCCAGTTCATTCTAAACAGATAATTTTGTGATTACATGAGTGATGAAAGGAGGTCAACACTGTTTGCAGGGAAAGTCAAGGGTCAAAATGCACTACTCACACACTTTGAGTATTTTCACCTTCCCTGACAGAATATATACTGAGTATACTTGTGTGATTCTAGTTGTCCTACCCTTTGTCTCCTCTTCCTGGTCTCTTCAACCTCAATGCTACAACATACTTTCCTTGTGAGGAAAAAAGTGGTGAAAGTGATCAAAATAGATTAATTTAGAAACCTATACCGAGTATCAGTAATTGAGACACATTTTTAACTCTACAAAACAGTTTTGTTCTAATAGATCTATTGCCCAGAGCATTTCTTGGGTATACCTGCGTTGTTGTGTGTGTATTTATTTTATAGCTTTGGCCAGTCAAGCCTCAAAGATGCAGGCCGCCTAGCCCTTGCAATTCTGGGCTCTGACACTTATCCCAGTCACCACTTACCTTAGAGGAAAGCATGATATTCTCAAAGATAACTCTAGTACACTAGTCATAACGCTTATGTGGACATGATCACTACCTTATCTAGCTTGCCATCAAGGTATCTCAAAGGAAAATAAAGTAGAACAGAAGCAGCTAAGGTTCATGTCATGTGCTGCTATGAATAGTGAGGAAAGGATGATGTTAAATGTGCAACCACTTCCTTTTTTTCAAATTTATTTATCTATTCTATATTGGGAATGAGCTGCCCAACCGAAGTATCTCTAAATGCCAGCAGAAATGTTAGTGGGTTAGGAACGCTGTGTGAAATATCATCTTCAGAGATGCAGTTTCCCCAGTGTCCCCCCACATAGGCATATGATGAATCCCCATCACGAAAATAAACATACCATTCTACTAAAAGTTGTTCAAAAGAATTAGCATAAACAAGCAAACTTGTAGTTTACGTAAGCCAAGATTCTGTCTCTTACAGGGACCAGTACCAAATTCTACAGACAAAGGTGAAATAAAATAAAAATTGATAGGACAACTTGCCCCAAGGAGAATTCTTCCTAATTGTGAAAAGTTAGAGAATGGCTGAAAGTTGAGTTCAGACAGTAAAAAAGGAAATAGCTATCAAAAAGGGACACGTGCAGGGAGAGTTTTGCCAGTTTTACAACTTTTTTCACACAAAGTTTCTTTAGAGTTTATATGATGGCTTTTTACGCACATGGGAGCAAACAGTATGCTTGGTTCTGATAGGACACCACAGAGGGCTGCGTTCTCACAACATCCATGTAAACCTCTAAATAGCCATACAGGGGGAAAACTTTCTGAAGCACTCTCCAGTTTTCATAGCACAGCCCATCAGGAGGGTCACAACGAAGCCTCATGATGAGTGGCTACGGTGCATCTGGAAGGGGTGTCTGGTTTCTGAGCCAAGAGGCAGAAGCGGGACCCCAAGGGAAGGCTCTGTCCCTGACCCCCTTTGCCCTCCCTTGTTCTGATCTTTATTGGGCCGTCTGCCTCGTAGCATCAAAGGCAAAAGCAGGCCCGTGATTTGTCCTACAACAGCTCTATAAAAAACATAATTGCCCAATAACCCTCTGTCTGCAAACCAAGCCATCTTCCTGTTTCTTCTCTCATAAAGACTATTTGACAAGCCTGTTCCATCAGCTTATAAAAACCTAGAAATAGTTGCCTTCCCTGGAAAGAAACTTTGGGGAAAAACAGAAAAGAAACTTGTTTCTCTTACACATATACATAGAGCGTGTGTGTGTGTATATACATACACACATACATACACACTAAGATTTCCACAACAAGTAAAATATGTAAACCACTTAAGACAGCCAAATTACCTACTGGCATGGCAAGCAAAAGAATTATTCCTTCTTAAAATAAGGATGTAAGCGTTACATATTGAATTTATAAGGTCAGAAATGTTCTGTACTTTAAAGAGAACAAAAGTGAGGTAAAGTATGTGCTGCTAAACTAGAAAGAGAATGATCTAAAAGTGGTGCAGTAAAAATTGTTCTGAGTATCTTGGCATTATTATGAAGTTTCACACGATCAGAGACAACTTAAGATTGTTCTTTTTTTATACTTCTCTCTCTTCTTAAAGAGCTTGTTTTCCCCCATAATAACATTGTGCAAGACTCACCAACAAAAATGACTCTTCAGCCTTCCCTTCAGTAAGGATGCTGATGTAAATTGTCCAGTCACCTTCTGGTTAGTGTAGGGAGTAGCTCATTCAGGCAACATTCTGTCCTCAAGCATCCTTGAGAAAATACAGAGAAACTCCAAATCAAAATTGGTATACCCAAGCTTTAAATCTAGATCACTTTGTGCTTCAGCCACTAAAGTAATTTTAAGTAACCCTTTGAGTGAATCTTGCTTCTGACAAACAGTTTTAAAAAGATTGGTTATCCAACAACTTGTCCAACTGTCACAGGTTTCATTTGAAATATTTAACATAGATACACAGCTAAGATTTGATTTGTGGTGCTGAGATTTACACTCCTGGCAAATGTAAGAATATTGCATTTTAATTTACTTTCAATACAAAATAGTTGCTTTGATATGTCAGAGAACAACTGCCTTGGGATCTGTTCCTCCCAAATGACGTCAAATAAGAATTCCTCTATTAACATCAGTGGATGAAGGATCAGGCTCTTCAAAAACAAACAAAGAAATAATTTATGACTACTGCTATGGGCCAAATCTTGAAGTGTTTACTTTATTACACATGCAAGACTGTCCTTGAAGTCAACGAGAAAGAAAGGTTGTGTTGGAGCTAAGGGAAGATGCTGATTTCGGATTCCACCGTTCTAAATCCATGGATGTTTCAGAATACTTTGATTTCACACTCGTGTATTTGTGACCCAGGATTTGATTTTACAGTTCTGTGTAAGGAAAAAACCTGAAATCTGTGACAGTGATAAAACGAGAAACCCTAAGGTACCCTTGTAGATAAGGCCATTCTGAGAGTATACTGGAAGCCATTTTGCTGCTCATTTTACAGCCAATGCCTTTTTAGGCATTGTGTCTGAACTCGGGGCAGGGAGTGCCTTATCAATTTTTTTCTTCTAACTTCTACAGCAAACAACAGTCTGAAGTGGACTGAATAACTTTTCATCTAAATGACTCATAATCTCTCCCCAGCTCTACTGGTAAACTGTATGTTTGAGATATTTATCGAGCCCGTATCTAGATTTCCAAGTCACAGCATGCAGCACTATTTACTATCTATCAGTGAGCTGGTGCCCTTAACCAACAGCATCACACCTTAGCTACAGAGAAGCCAGATAATTCAGCTACTCTGAATATGCCAGTTCCAATTTAGTTTGATCACCAGTCTTAAGAGAGTTGCTGCAGCATCTGTTAAATTCAGTCTTGGCATAACTTCAACATTTCTGTCAAAATGAACAAAGTTCATCAGGTAGATTTTTTGAGAAATATGGTGGATGAGTAAGCACTAATAGTTTCATGGACTACTGTTGTAAAATCTCCTGTGTCAGCTAGTCTGAAGTCAGTTCAGCTTACACAATTCAACTTTTTTAAAGGAGATTGACAAAACTGGGATTGTCTGTTGTTCTCACTGTAACACGTAGCTATAATGTTGAATAGTATCAGCAGCTTTAATTCCAAAGTTTCAAGTAATGTAATAAATTTTTTTCATTCACAGTACATTGGATACCTCTTCATATATTTTCTTAGCTAAAAGAGCTTCTTAGCTCTTTTCAGTCTTACATTGTTATCTGTTCTCTGACTTGTATTCACATAACTAATTGTCTCTGTGGGACTGCATCTTGATTACAATTATCTATTTCCAGATTTTCATACAGCTGCCAGTTGCTGCTGGCTAACAGTCTGGTTCCAACATTCACTCCCTTGATTTCTCATCCCGTATTGATTCATCTCTGTTCAGTGGCCTCCTGTGATTAGACAACTGAGTTGTCAAAAAAGAACCATCTCACAAGCCTTCTCTATTTTCTCTGCATTCCTTCTGTTCATCACAAGGCCATGCATCTTCATGTGGGACTGTGCTCTGCACCTCCCCAGCAAATACCACTGCAACTTTTCAGGAGTTACACTTCTGAAGTATCTTCTACCCCCTCTCCAGGCTCTCTCCTCGCCTTTGTATCTGGTGGTACTACACTAAATACAAAGCAACACCTCTCCATCCTTTCACAAATTTGAAAACATTCATCTCCCAAGCAGCTACATTCAGTGACCTGCCTGGTGTGGGCATGAGTGCCTGTGGCCCAAGGTAATCCAGTTGGCTTGTCTCACAATGTGAGATGATATAAGAGTCCACTGTAAAGCCAGCCTTAAAGAACTAAACCAACTTTAAAAATACAAAAGAATAAAAGAGCAAATCATCTAAAGCCAGTGTCTGTCTCTTTCTCCTGATGTTTCAGCTCTTCTCACCAATCTTCTTAGTGCTTCCCTCTACCTCCTCCCTGGATAGCTTGTTCCCTCTTAGTTCATCTAAATGGTGAACACATTCTTAAAACACTTTCAGAAGTAATGTATATACATTGAGTGAATACTGAGCTCACCCTATGACGAGAAGATAGAATTTCTGGTCAATGTAGACTTCAGGCAGAGTCTCAAGTACAGCTCATCCAGAATAGTGGACAGACAGTAGTCAGTCACATACCTCAGTCATCCCAATCTTACTCTATGTACTGCCCAACCTAGGAATTCCTTCTTCCTTATGTCTACCAGTAGTCTTCTGCTCAGGAGCCTAATCCTCCCACCCAGTTCATCTCAGAGTCTCCCTAGTGATTTATTATCCTCTTTGCCAAGGAAACCTCTCAGCAGCGTTGCTAACTCTGTTCTGTAAAACTGCCCCTTCCCCTAGACTTCTAGCCCTCCGTGCCCTCTGCAAATGGCATGCCAGCCTCAGCAGCCAATTGCTAGCACGGATACCTCCACCTGGGGGAAGCAGAGAACCACAAAGAGCTCCTTACTTTTGGAAGGGTCCTGAGTACTCTTCTACTTCAGGCAGGAAGTTAGCTCCTGAATATGCATAATTGCTCTCCAGGCTTAACAGCTGTGCCAGGTCCAACACCAGGATTGAACAACCAGAACTTGGCCCAAAACCTGCTATGGGCAGTTCGCATCTAAAAGAGGCACTTGTGTTGGTTTGCATTGTCCTGAGAACAACTGGACTGGCATCACCTTTGAGAAGACTGATAAACTTGGGAGTTTGTGTACACTTCCTCCATAAACAACTGTTCCATGTACCCACCAAATTCTGAACCTGTTTAAACTTCATACCTCCAATCTATGAATCTTGATGGTGTCTCCCAAGGAAGAATTGGACCCAAAGGTGGGGTTTCACCTGTAGCTGTATATGACTTTAGGATTGATGCAGTACAGTAAAGCAAAGGGCATGATGTGGACAAATTAATTGCTCTTGAAGTTAGAATGTTAAGCTTGGTTGGGCCACCAGGCTGTAATGCATGTATTCTCTTAATGAAGGTTGTGTTACATACATTGAATGATTACTACAGTGGTAATTCCTAATTCTACAGTATTGGAGAAGAAAAAAAGTATGCCATTTGAAATGATATATACTATTAGTATGCAGTATTTATGCAGTAAGCTGTATTGACAGTTTCTATGAGGATATTTTCTATGACGAAAGCAGAAAGGTGCTGGATACAGCACTTAGCATGGCAGACAGAATTCTGAGCAAAAAATGGAAATGAACACCTGCTCTTAAAAAAATGAATCAATGTGTCAGTGGTGAAAAAAGTCCATGCTGAGCAGCAGGAAGTTGTTTTATTTACAGTCTCCTCCTTGAAACATTAAAAACCTGAGTTGGCCCATCTGATATTAAGATCTATGGCCCAATGCCTTCAAGCCCAGCGCTGACCTTTAAGACTCCCTGCTCAGCAACTCTTCCACAAAGTTGTTTAAAATGAAGGTCTTGATCCTGCTTAGCAAATACACATAGTATAAAGTTGAGCTAAACCAGAGCCTTGTTAAACAAAATAAGGCTCAGTGCTGGCTTGGAAGTTTGCTCGTGCTGTACAGAACTGAGACTCAAAGTAGAAGCAGGTAAAAAAAAATTGTGGCAGAACAAAACTTTCCTCTAGTTCTATCACTCAGGCTCTTACACATGTCGAAAAATAAACAGCCACCAACTTTTACAGCAACAGGACTTGGAGTGCACTATTGGGAAACCCACTAAACCTTTAAAGGAGGTACCTTTGGAAATATTTTATAGACACTCATCTCACCAGCAGGAAAGTTGGTGCTGGAAAGAGACATCTTTAACAAATAAATAATAGTTTATTAAGTCACTTGTCTCCACAGCAGGAAATAAACTAGGGGGTGGGGAAGGAGGGTGGTGGGGTGACAAAGAAAGGGAAACAAAAAACGTTAGCCTCGCAACCCCTCTGTTCCAACAGAGCTGTATTTATTTAAAACACTCTTCTCCTAAGACAGATGGAAAAAATAATTAAACCAGCCACCCACCCCTTTTATTAAACTCCTTTGTGACCACCAGGGATACGATTAACATGGCCACCATAAAAACCCAGTCCCCTACCCTCAAAATAAAGAGAAAAACACAAGCAAGAGCGAGACACCGTGCAGGGCAGGAAGGAAATTAAGAACCTGCCTCTAGGGCGGTGAGAATATTTTTTAGAGTGCCTGCTGGACAATTTGACAAGAGAATCATAGTAAAGGGACAAGCATTCAGTTTATCTCAGGCCTTGAAGGCTCATGGAAAAGCATCTTCCTCTTAGGCAATCAACTTGGTGTGAGATGCTGTGTGGAACTGCCATAGCTCAACAGCAGAGGAAGTGTGGAGGATACCTAGCTGCTTGTGAGGACAAAATGGCAAGATACAAGTTGTCCCAGACTTCCCAAGTTTTGAAGCTTGCCCAAATCCTCTAGTGTCCCATATGCAATCAGAGACACAATTCATTTGGTGCTAGGCATCTCATCCATTCCTTTTATTTAAAGCACTGGACTCTTCTATTGTCTGCTTCAAGGTCTACAGAAGGCCAGGCCAGATTCCTCCAGGAAAATCCATCTTAATTCATACAGTGCAATAGAAGTCTGGATTTCTCCAGCTGATTACATAGCACCGTGCCAAATCTAGGTACATGGATCCCATGCAGAAGATCTTTTTTGTGCCCTACTAATGCCCTTTTATAGTCACTGGCACCTTAGTTTCCAGTTCAAACTAGCTTCCTTTCCACAATATCAAAGATACTCAGGACAAACAACCTTCATCCCCTTGTGATGGCTCTTCTGTGATCTCTTGAACTCCACGAACCTGACTGTCATCAGAATCATAGGAAAAACAAGAAATCTTCAAACCTATCTGTGGTTATTTTCATGCATTCTTATCAGCAAAGTGGCTACAAAACCAGATGGAAACAAAATAGCTAATTAACACAATGTTAGAGCAAACTTTATGAACATGGCTCTTTGCAGTTACAGGAGGAGTCCATAGTGAAGGCATCACTGTACTTAGATACTGACTTTACTGTATTATTTCCATGTTATCTTTAGTAATAAACTTACCCTTTCTGAATGTGTGTATACCGACACTTGCTCCTGACTGCAGAAATTCATTTGTTAGGATTACCCCTGGGCAAAAGGAGATCAGCCAGAATCAGTATGTAGAAGGCTTTTCATCACAGCAGCCTCACTAAAAAATGTTATGCATAGTGTCTATCAGTGCGTAATGGTGATCAGAAGCCATGCCAAATGTGGCAGCCTAGAACAAGAAGCTGCCAGGATAAAATGATAGTCATCTCTATGGTGTAAGATCTGTCAGCTTCCCAAACCAGATTTCCTCTCCATGATTGCCAAGGAAGCTCCTTGCACACTGTCATCATTATATACTATATAAGGAAGCACTGAAAATATTTTTAATATCTTGTGAGAACACATTCATAGAAAATATTCCTCGATTACATTTGATTTCAAGCTGACCTGGGAAGCATTTTGCTTGTCTTCTATTAACCACAGACCTGAATGTTCTATTCTCCTTCCCTTAAAAAAACAGGAGGCCTAATGGCTTAGTTGTAAATTTTGAATATAAAGCAAGCTCGTGCTTACTGTCCCCTATGCTGTGGTAGATGTTGACCATAGGAAGATAAGTGATACCAGCTCAAGTAGAGAATGAACAAAATTACTTGTTGTATGAATAAAAGGTCTCCATTGAGTTGTCACTGTTTATAGTGTTCTGTAAATACAGAAAAGAAAGATACCTGGAGTGCATGCAAGAGGAACAGATAGCCCAGACTGACAATTTGCTATAGAGAAAAGGATTGAAATAGAAGATGCTCCCACTTCAGTACGGGACCTTTTTGAAGGAAAAAGGGAGGAATATTACTAGCACTGCATAGGTCATAATCTCCCCTGACCCCTTAATAAAATGAGGTTTTTCTTTAGAAAAATGGTTTAATAATGCATGATTGGTAGGGATGGGGTAACTGCAATACTATCCTGTGAGATAAACAGTAAGCAAAATCAGAAAAGTATGTATTAATTATATCTAATATTTGTTAGTGTCTCTTTTCTTAGAAGAGCTGAATGCACTTTATAAGCACTACATTACTGGTATGCAAAATAATAGATAACTAGGGTTTTCATAACTAGACTACTGCATGTGATTGCAGATGCTAGGAAAAATTGGACTAGTAGAGCGTGGTTCAGCAAAAGGGCACGGAGTCAGGAAACTGTGGCTGCGTTTATTGCTGGCTCTGCTTCTAAAGTGTTTTGAGATAGGGAAAAAGTGATTTACTCACAATCTATGAAATGATAAGGACAAATAGGCTTCCTTTATAAGACATGTATTGACATAAATGGATAACAAGTGTTAAAATGAAAGATTAATGTTATTGGATAGCTGAGATTGGACTTAACAAAGCATTACTGGAACATACAGTCTAGGTGGAAGTGGGAATATTTGCTAACTGAGCTGGATGTGGAAGTCTCATAAAAGTATCTTTCATGACTATGCGGAGATGACAGCATCATAATTTTAATGTCCTGTCTGGATGGCTTTTATACAGCAGCATGTGTACTGTTCAGTACAGTTTAGGATATCTTTACGTAGCTCTTTTAATGTCTAGCTACTAACCTATCTAACTACTTTAAAAATCGTTTTAATTTATATGCATTGTATCACATTCTCAGCAGGGATCACAAGTCAGCATCTGAGCCTTAGGATCTGAGGGAGGAACTGACCTTGCCAGAATTTCAACTTACGGTTATTGGCCATCAAAGTATTTCTATCCTGCTGCTCTGACAACCAATCTGTTCATCTGGCAAGCAGTTATTAAACAGTTGATGTGGGCTGGCCCTGCTCACTGGCATTTTATCATCACTTGCAGCATTCATCCACTGCTTGTGGGGATGGATCTCGAAAGAGAGATTTTGAGGGTTTTAATCAATTTCCTGAGTTCTGCCCATCAACACTGTCTTCATTTCCTGCCACTTTATAAAACAGGGTTAAGTTACAGTCACAGTCTTGTTTTGGGTTATTCTAAATAATCTCACTGAGCTGCTTCAAGTTTAGACTCATCTGGGATCCTGCTGCAAGGGCTATGAGAATTGATGGGAATCTTCAGCAGACTTTATATCAGGTCTTCCAGCCTTGATCCTCGGTGTTCAAATCTATCAAAATTTTACCATTCACTTGAATAGAAGCAGGAATAAAAGCCTAATGAAGTGGCAGTTCAGCCCTCACCATGACAATTGTTCATGGATTGAAAAGAAATATCAGAGCAGTTGGAAAACTGCTGTCCTCATAATCCTGTATTGAATTAATGTCATAAATTTTGCATTGAAGTAATTTCGTATAATATTTAACTACAAGCAGTGGGTGTTGCTTTCTTTTATTCTGAAAGATCAACTGCTGAGTTCTAGGATAGTATTGTATGAAAAAAGATTACTGTGTACATAAAGATTTTCAGCATTTGGCTCTTACCTAGATATTTCTGATAACCTAGAGTTTAGCTTCTATGGGACAAAATATTGCCTAATTAAAATTTTAAAGTCTCAGGACTGCAAAGTAAACTTACACTAGTTGTAGCTTGGAGACTTATCAGGGAATTGACTAGGGATGTTAAGAAAAATCCAAGTGCATTAGGTACATTGATTGTTCTGATTTTTATGATTTTAAAATGGGTTTCTTTAACAAGTTTCCCTATTTGTTTATTGACATGATTTCCCTTGACAACTTTGTCTCACTGATATCCAGATCTGTGATCCATTCATGTATAGGACATTGTGTTTAAAGTTATCATCTGATATGACAACAATTGTGGTTTTTTTCTTTTTTTTGTGTTGTTTGGCAGGTGAATAACGAAATAATGAAAGCAGACAATCCAAACCAGCACATCCTACAACTAATGACAGAATCATAGGTGACACTGGGGGATTAGTGTGGGAAAAACTCCATAGCATTATTACTAAAATTACCATCTTCAGTAAGATAAGGTAGAGTAGCTGTGTTGCCACAGTCTGTTGCTTGAACTGGTCTCTAGTTACTGCGAGGTAGCAATCTACATAAATCACCCAGAAAGATTTTCCCAACATGAAATTTAGGTTAAAGTTCTCAAAATCAAGTGATCACAAAACTTAATTTATCTATCTTATTTCCAACTTCATTTTAAATAAAATAATATTCTTGTGAGTGCTTTAACATATGTATCACAGTTAAGTGGGTTTGCTCGTACTTGGGCAAGCTTAATACATTTTGATGCTGTCACTGTCTCTCCCTCATCTAATATATATAATTTTGTTCTTAACTTTAGCCCACTTTTGACAGACAATTCAAGGAGATGGCTCAATTGTGTCGGGAAAGAATCCTTGTAGGAACTGATATTTAACCAAAATTTTCTGCTCACATCAACCAACCATTTGTCAATGAATTATTGATAGCTTTTCACAACATATTTTAACTTGAATTTAACACTCTTTCCTCTTCATTTCTTGTACCACCTCTCGGAATTATATCAAAGCTGAGAAGGCTGGGAACCTAGTTTGCTTAAGAGAAAATGTGACAAGCACAAATGTCTGCTTTGGCACGAAGATTCCTGCTCCTACAGAAAGCAAAAGTGTTAGAAAGCAGGAAACCCTGATCCTGGATAAAAAACAACTTTATGTACTTCTGAAAACTTGGGGTAAATTTAATTAGCTGTCAGGCATGAAGGGACAAAAAAAGACTTGTTTATGCTTTCAAAATACAGTGCATGGTCAGAAGTTCTAAAAAACATTGTAAAACGTTACGGTGATTAATCAATGCTGTCGTATCATTTGACTGAAAAATGCATTACCTGGCAAATGACTAAGGATTTCAGGCAGACCAGCCTAATTAGACAGGATACCTATTTATGTACCCATCTACTTTACATCATAATAATAAACTGCAATAATAATATGCGAAAATGGATTCTAGGAACCTGATCAAATATACATTTAGTTCAACATACTCTTTCCATTGGTTTCAGTATTCACCACTGTTTATGTTGAAACGCTAAAGAGTATTGAAATTAAGAGATTTAGTAAAAAAGATAGAAGAATTTGTCACTGGAGAGGATGTTGGTATTTATTCAGCACGCAGAAATCCTAAAACTCTGCAAGGCACTAAGCATAATTAATACATTCCTTCTTTCATTATGGGTATAGTTTAAATCACTATGGCTCTGATACACTGAAACACTTAACCCTGTATTTGACTCCAAGTAAGATCCTAAAGCACACTACAGTCAAATTAGGTGTATGCTTAAAGCCTTTTGCTGTATAGGGGCAGATTTAAATTAATAAGCACCAAAATCTATTACGGAAACAGATGTCTAAATGCAAACTGATACCATAAAATTAGTTATTTTTCTCTATTTGTTTTGTGTGCTCTTTTTTCTACTGTTTTTGCCACTCCTTGTTCAAGCAAATCTCTTAACAAATGAATAAAAAATCAAGTAAAGTTTGGTCTGGATTAAGAACTCGGATAAAAACAGGCAAGGAAATGGGAATTTGAAGAAAATGAAGCTCATAGTCTAAGTGAAGATAGTTTATACAAAATATTTTTGTAACTGAATAATTGTGATAATGCAGCAGTCTGATTCTCTTTGATAGCATGATCATTACTCTTTCTTCAATCACTGTCTATAAAATAATAAAATCTACTATCCCCTGGTTTAGATATGTACGTGTTATACTGTGTCTTTTCATATTACTTGGGAAAACCTTCAGACAAAATTAGTCTAGCAACAGTTCAAGAGCAAACTACATACTCAAATCCAGTTTGATATTTTTGAAGCAGAAAGAAAGGTTGATGATCTTGATTTGGTTCACCATAAAGATAGGCTTATCTTGAGAGAAACCCTAACATCCATAAAATGGCAGTGTTGGTAGCTCCTAGTCCTGCTTCTGTCAAGTGTCTGAAACTGCAGCTCCTACTGTCGAAAGTTACTTAATCACTGTGTGAGATGGACATAAGAATCAGTGGAGTATGTGATTTATTTCTCCACAGAATTCCTCAAAAGGACGTGTAATTTAGTTGCACTGAGAACCTGGGTATGGACAAGGTTAACAGAAGAAACGGGAAAGAATTTTACATCTGTAAGGAAAAAAAGAAAGAAAAGGCTGTAGCTGAAACATTTTGTTAAAAGATCTTGCTTTGGTGACTAGAAACATAAGAGGCATGATGTGATAGCAGGTTTATTCATTTCTAATTACGGACATGGCTTTATCTGCAAGCCTTCCTCCCCCTCCTCTGCTAACTGCCCCCCCTCCTTTTTCCTCCTGTCCCCTGGGGCAGCACTGTGGTGGGGCTCAATCACTCTTTTATTAGTTGTGATATACTGTGGCTAATTCCCTTAATCTGGACCTTGCTTTCCTATAAAGCCCAGACCTCAGGTATTGAATTTCCCTGATCAAAGTGCAACCAGTGTGGGACACAGCAATCTCCACTAAACAGGGGAGCTTGGGAAAGCTCGTAAATGGAGTAAAAGAAATACACGTACACACACGCACTCACAAGATGGTGCAATCAATTGGTAGAACAATCACGTGTGAAATATTACTGGCTCCTTAAAGTGCTGGTTCTGGGATTTACTGCAGTGTATTAATCTGCTATGCTTAATGCATTGACCTTTCACCCCTAGCAATTCAGTAGACGGTGCTTGAATTGCCAGAAGCTAATACAATGGATTAGGAGCAGAAAGAGCCCACCATATTGAAGTGTCACAGCAGCCCTAAACCATATGACCAGTAACTTCTCCATCTTTCTTAATAGATAGCGCCAGACAATGTGGCTACCACAGAAAGGCCTGTATTGACAGCAGAATTTCTGGCAAGGGAGATAGCCGAATAAAGGCTTGTTATAAAACAATAGAGAAGGACAGTCTTGTGACTGAGTCACAAGACAGGGATTTAGAAGAATTTGTTTTGTTTCATGCAGTCATTCTCTCCTTGTGTGTGACCTTAGGCAAGACAATTCACTACTTAGGATCGTGTCTTTCCTATCTGTAAAATTGGGATAATGGCACTTAGCTAATTTTCTCAGGGGCAGTAGGAAGGCTTTGTTCATTGACATTTAAAAGGCACTTCAGGATCACAGGATTGAAACTGTTATATATTCATGCAAAATAGTATGATATTCAGTTCATTAAATATCCATATAGATGGAGAAGAGAATGGAAGAGAACCTCCCTTCATACGTACACCAGGAAACTCAATCATTAATCTAAAAGCTTTCTCTTGAAAGTGCTGTGTTCACTTGAACCAAAAAGTTAGTTCAGATCTAAAAATAAGTGCTATGCAGACTTGCAGAAACACGTAGAAATAAATGATATGGAGAGCAGTGTGTATCTATAATGGTGAAATAATCAAATGTCCTTTTCCTTCTTCCTTGGTCATTCAAAATCTCTACACTTCATGTACAGAAAACCCTTTGGAATTAAATTTCCAATGTTAACTCTTCAATGTCATCTTTAACTATTCCATATAATTTAACAAACGGTTATACAGTACTACTGAATTCAAGTGGAGTGTCCAAAAACCTCATAAAGGAGATTATTCTAAGTAATTGCTATCAAATACTATTAAATTCTGAATAGCATTAAGCCCCCTCCACCCGCCTGCACAGGCACTCTCATTTAGGATTAAAGGGACCTTTATTTGATTTGTTTTACTTCAATACAAAATAAATTAGGTTGACCTGAATTAAGGCCTCTTCGATACTCAGGAAGTGTCTATACAGGGATTTACTATGCTTTAATTGGTCCACTTCAAAAGTTAATTTGGATATTTTTTCCTGACATGCTCAGAAACTACCCCAGAATACATGTGTCATATTTACAAAATGGTGCAGAATTTAGAGCACAGGGGCCTGTAAATATACACTCAGAATTTATCACTTCAATTACACAACTCACTGATACTGCTGTGTACTCTCAGAACTGGAATATACTTATAATGATGTATAACAGCGAGATTCATTTCATCAAACTTCAGTTATCTCAAGTTAGGTCTCTAGTCTAAGTTTATTGTGTGTACTAATTCAAGAGAAAGATATGCAACCCTAGAAGATGACAAAGCCATCCTGGTACGCATCTCTGAGGTTGGTGATCTATGATTGCTTTAAGTCAACATAAGAGGAGGCTGTCCCCAGAAGAGTTCACCTCATATTGCCTCGTCCCTAGCTGCATGTTTCACCATCTCTCTTGTGCCAGCAAGCATTCATACAGCCGCGTAACAAATTGAGTCGGGAAACTGATCCAACTAAAACCAACTCTGAACAATAACAACAACAAGAGAGAGAAAAAGATTAGTTACAGAAGAGTCACTGCACGATGACTTAGGCAGGCTTAATTTTGATTGTGCAACCATATCCTAAAAAAAGCAGTATTAATTGTTTTCCAGAGATATTTCTTTCACTCTACCAGTTATACGAGCTTTGCAAGCTAGTTTAAAGCAAACACCTAACTGAAAACAATCAAAGAGAAAGAAACCTAGCCCTGAGAAACCAAAATTGTGCAAGCTCCTATGAATGGAAGTAGATCTGAGTTTCTGAGCAATATTTATGTCTCATTCCTTGTTGTTAAATGTCTTTCTTCAATTTTTCACAGCAAACATTGGCAAAGACAGTTGGAAACTGTCTTTTAAGTGCCAAATTTATAGTACCTTAAAGGGACCTGGTTTTCAGAAAGTGCTGGGAGCCCATCCTGTGAAACTCATCACTCATGCTGGGCACTCAAAACTGCTAATTGGTTTTGAAAATCTTGGCCATATCTAAAAGGAGTTACATTCATGTAAATTATTTTTTAAAATAATAAGCCAATACATATCTATTTTAATCCAACCATGTGAATATTAAGAAACAATCTACCTGTGTGGCACTGCTGATCATGCGACACATGGATCAGACAACACACTGTGCGTGTCAAGAACATCTTGACTCAAAACATTGTGGCCAAAAGGCCCGAGTGCTCAATTTGAATGGCTTTGAAACCAGAGCCCCTCAAATCATAACTCAAGGACTCGGGAGTAGCAAAGGGCAGAAGAGATGAATGGCATAACAGCCGAGAATGGATGTGAGCAGAAGGGATGTCACAGGGCCGCAAGGGACAGTTGGGAAATTTCTTTGCCCTGGTGGGTTGTGGGCCCTACTGCTCACTGCCTGACATCAGCCACTTGGAATGCCAGTAATATAACACCCCTGCGACACTCGGTGCTCCTGCCGTACAGTTTTATTGCCCTGCTTCCACTCTCTCTGGTTTATATCGGATTGTGTTTTCCAAAGACAGGCAATAAAGAGGGGAGGAGGGGAAGGGGGATTTATAGCCTGCTAAACTAAACTTCCCTGGGCTTGCTGTCCTCTGTCCCAGCCCTCCTCTTGCTGCCCTGACTGGTCTGGAGGAATAGTGCTTATGGCAAGGTCTCAGGGTGTGAAGGACAAGGCTTGTCAGAGACTACTTGGGCTTTCTTCTTGGGAGGTCAGAGAGCACACACCGGTCATCCACCAACTCAGCTGCTTCAATGTACCAGGCACTGCGCCATGCTGTTATGGAAAAGCATGTAGGTTTTTTCATATGCTAATAATCTTGAGACCAATCTTGAATGGTATACTTAGAATTTGCTACACAAGGCTCTTGCTGTTTGTGGAAGGCTTGTGGAACAAGTTAAGGCTTACAGAAATTTGGCTTTAGTACTTCTGCTTCTGTGAAATGATTGTCAAGGTCTCTGCCTCGGCAGATTTAATGTGAACGTTTGGCTTGCTGCATGCGTGATTTCAAGCATGGTATGATAGTATGATGTGGCTTGGGATCTTTATAATATAGATCTAAGCTGGGAGCTTTTAGAACATGAAGATGAAACACGAGGACCTCCAAACCACCACTGTGCCACTAGTCCAATTCCATAGTCCTTAAGGTATCTGAGGTGAAAATATGTAGCTAGAAACAATGGCAACTGTAGTTTTCTCAGGCAACGCTGTTTCTGCAAGGGGTAGCTAGAATCCTGAAAGGCTGCCATTTAGGCATTTCTGCTTTGTGACAGGCCTAACAACAGCACAGTGTGATTTTGACGTGCTCTATTAAATATGGGGGCTAGGGCAGAGGATGGGGGAGGGAGGAGATGGGGAAAGATTTGGGAGAGGGAGAACCATTTCCACACAGCAAATACTTGGTGAAATGCTCACCCAAGGCATAAGCCTTTAAAAGAAGGATTTTATCTGAGATGACTACTCAGTGGAACATTTCTCAAACTTCTGCGCTGTTCCCAGTTTTTAAAACATCCAGTCTCTGCTGGTATTTTCTGGGAGATGGGATAAACGAATGGAAATCTTCCTTACTGGATTTCCAGTGTAATGTGGTATAGGGCTGAGGGAATGAGTGCAAAGCAACTTTGTGAATCAAGTCGTTGCATTCAGGTAAGTGTGGCAAGTAAGTGGGGAGATGGACAAACACGAGTAAAATACAAGCACATACCACCACGTAAACAGTGAAATCACAGTGTACTCCACTATCCTGTGACAAAACTGTCAAGTGTCTCTCAACTGCCTGTCACTGACAGAAATTTTTAACCAGCTCTTACTAGCATGATCTCACGGTGCCAGGTGCTCCCCTCTGGTCTCTCATTCATGGCTTTCCAACCACCTCCACCTTTGTGGGTAAGGTGAACACACCAGCATACGAACACCACGCGGTGGAAGGTATTGCCTCAGCTTCTCTGGGGGGGTTTAACGAGCAGGGATGAGATGAAATGCAAGATGATGAATGGCCTCTGCGAGGAATTTGTGAAACCGTGATGTTTGAATTATTTAACACGGCGCTGAGCAAAGAACAAGAGAAAATACTGTACTGCGGGGAAAAATTCAGCAGTGGCAGAGATGAGAGGTGTAATAGGACTTCTGAATCTTACATTTCTCTGACTGACAGACTGCATGCCAGAGCTGCTAAGTCCAGTTCAGCTGTACACCATGACATGCTAAATGATACCAATCAAAGAACGACCCAACATTTAGGTTAGCAAGTGGTTCTTTTCCTTTTTAATCTTCTATCATGAACCAAAATGGCATTGTGCTCTTTAGTGTGTTACTAAGAGCCAGACAAAGGACTTGGAACTTCACTCTCCAGGGGATTCTGGGTTTTGCAGTATTACATGTATTACTTTTAGGAAGAACTTAGTTTCAGCTCAGTATGAGGGACTGCTGTGTGCAATATATAAAAAAGAAAGAGGGAATCTGTGTCTGGACACTGGTCACTTGTCCCATTGCACTTGCAAGCTGAGCCTGTTTTTTCTCACAGAAAGCAGATAGATTGCTCCAACTTCAGCTTGTCTTTTTGTATTGTACAGTGGTAGCAATTCCTTGTAAATGGAACCTATGGGTCTAGAATGAAACCCTATGGGTCTAGAAAGGAAAACACTACTCAGGCTAGGTTCTTGTGTTTTTATACTTTGTTATTTTCCATTATAAGGAGAAAAAGCAAAATGGGATGGGGGGAGGAGGAAAAACTGATATTTGGAAAGCATCATCACTTTTTCCCAGCTCTAATTCCCAGCCCTTTCCCAACATATGCCAAGAGAAATCTCTCATCTCTTCCCTAGCTATAGGGACAAGATCCTTTGTGTGTTGTTTACTTACAATTTATCTACACCTGTGTACTTATACTGTGCCCCTTTTCTTCTTGCTTATTGGCCAAGTGCTTTGTGAATCTCTGCTTCTGCCCAGTTACCACCTGCCTGACAGGCTGAAGTCATTATGATGGCATTTCACTATGTGGATCAGAGACAGTGAGGAAAGGGTAAGATTGTCTTTATGCAAAGATACTTCTTTTGCAGATGATGGCGTGGCACTCAGGAAGCTTATGAACTGAATCAAGTGGAATGTCTGTGTGAGGTCAACTCTGAAAGGGAATCATCATCTGTTAGAAAGGCAGAGAGGTAACACGAAACATATGAGTGTTCTGCAGAACCCCCAACTCTTCTGGACAGTCCTGCCTGACTTCAAACCCTATGGGATGACATGGGAGCAAATGCACCAAGTATAAATGAAATATCTATTCAGCCATGTATTCATCCAACAGTTTTTATTTCATGCCCTTCATTGGAGTAGTATGTGATCCCATTTAAAATACATCAAGGATATACATGTCTGGATAGAAAAAAAATATGCTTTTCCATCCCTCCTTGTATAGCAAGATGGTTTTAACTCATTTTAGGAAAAATGCAATTCAATTCTGCAAGTCAAAAGGAACAACTTAAGTGCACATGAAACTGTGAGCAATACGTTGCTAAAGCTCTTGGAGAGCAGCAGACTTCTGGAGACTCTACCAAACACAGTTTTCTACTAAGGCAATTTAATATCCAAAGATTCTGGGCTTGAAGGAGGAGGGATCTATTTTGTGCTGCTAGGAAGAGTAGTAAAAGACTCCGGATGTCTTTAGAGACTGGAACCTAATCAATAATGCATATTAAAATTCAAGCTTCACAACATTTTAGGGAGTGCAACCCTGGTATTCTCTGTGGTGCATCAGATAGATGTGCAAGGCTTGAAGCTGCATCCGAAACTCTCAAAAATGCAGTGAAACACAAGCTGAGTGTCTAGGATAGGGTCTACCTTTTGATGCAATGATAGGTGATGCTAAATGCAAACATGCCACAAGTTAATCTCTAGAGACAATTTCCTCTGTATTACAGACTGGTAAGCAAAGACAACACTGAAAAAATTAATTGCAACTTCTTTTAGAGGAAATCCAACATAAACTGACTAAGGACTCTTTTTCACTTCTTAGTTCCTGGAACTAAGTAACTACTCTGGACACTTCTAATTAAACTAGCATTTCTCTATTATTCACCCATAACGCATCTATTCAGCTCTTCATATATTTTTCTTGTTCAGAGGGACAGTAACAGATAAAGGCACCACTTACACTGCAGAATTACAGATTACATCTAAGTGGGAGTTATATTTGCATGTCCTGCACTCATCATCTACATGGGAAATAATTTTACTGTGAGTGAGTTTGCAAGTGCTCTCATGTTTTTCAAACATTCCTATGGCTTTTTTTTCACAGGGAAGTTTCACATTCAACTTCCTCTCTATTCTGAATAATTTCTCTTAACACAGACCTCTGCAAAGACACCTGACTAACACACTGCTCTTTAAACAATTACGGAAACTCAACTTGTCTTGAATGCTGCCATGATTTCAAGTAAAGCCTGGCAATACACAAGTTACAGCACTATGTCCTGCCAGGTTTTCAGTATGTAAATTGATATAAACATCTCTCCCGCCTTCATGTTTTTATTTCCTGATTGCCCTGCATTGTATCTAATGCATTTAACAATTACTTCATCTGAAATATTTCTGGTGGAATAATGAAAACAAATCCTGGATCCCCTCCTCCTCTCTTTCTGCTGCTTATTAACCCAAGGTGATTTAGGACGTCTTTGAGCCTTACAGCAACTGAAATTTATTTTGGGAGCTGTGTGCTTAGGGACATGTGGAAGAGGTTATTTATTCCAAAGAGCCATCCAGCAATGATGATGTCATAGGAGCTTGCAAAATACCATATCAACTCACTCAGTTTGCTACCAAATCACTGCCTGTAGTTTTCTATATATGGTGGCACCTGCTGATATACAGGGTGCCTGTATAAAATTGGCATATATATTGCTTAATTTTTATAAATACTTAAAATTAGCTTTCTTCCTTGTATTTTTGGCCTTCTTTAAACCCCTGTTAGTTATCTTTTGCAGTTTTATTTGCAACAGGCAAAGATCTATTGTAAACAAGTTCCATCTCAATCTAAAGTGAAATGCAGCTCAGTCATGGCTAGCTGAACTCCCAGGCAGCTCTCTGACTGCTTCCTTTGTATATACAATAACAAATGACAGATTTAAGTGATCTATAATGAGCATATTTTTCTATAGACTCCTATTTAGATGTAGTTGAGTTTGAAGAAATTCTGCCTCATTATTGAGGCCTTTTTCAGAGCCGTTTCTAAAATTCATGGCTTCCTCCTGAGACTAGCAGTATTCAAACTTTGCTCTTGGTTCTGAGGCAATATACACTGGTAAAAACTATCTAAGGTAACAGATAGAGAGAATCACTTCATTATGGTTTGTCTAGTTATAACTTCCTGCTGGGAAGTCTAAATATCCAAGCAGTAGAGAGTCTCAGACTTATTTTGTGGAACACAGCATAGAATCATAGGAAACGGCAGAAAGGAATCCTAACAGGTCATTTAAGCCATCTCCCTCCCCAGGACAGCTACACTTGCCGTGTTCCTTGATGGAGAGTCAAGGACTGGGGTTGGGTGGGGTGGTGTTTACAGGCTGAACTACAGGTTCCCTATACAATCTTCAGGAAATCATTCGGCACAGCATAAACAAAGCAGTATAATTCCTTTGGCTCCCCTATGGGTATTGAGTAGCTTAAATACTGCTGGTAAAATGCTGTAGGACCTTTGCATTGCTGGATTAAAATGCATATGATTACTGAAGGTGTCTGAAGTATTTTTTTCTTATGGTTTGACTCTTTTGGCATCTGATTCAGTGGGACTTAAAAGTCTAGGGGAAGATTCTGTCTGAGTACTGAACTAGGTCCTTTATAGTACTAAGCTATTTGTAAGTGGACCATGACATTCTGAAATATCAAATTATGCATTATTGCTTGTAAATGTTGGTGTGCAATATTCCTCATTGCAAATAGCTCTTAACTAGCCTGCTGTGAATATCACATCTGCAAATTCACCCAAAGCGAGTTAGTTACAGGACTCAGGTGATGTGAATACTGTACCTTCACTGGTTACCAAAAAGCACATTCCAAGTATGTTATGAACAACTGTACCATTCAGTGTGTGCTTTCTGCAAATATTCAGATATTAAATTCTCCCTCTGTAGGTACAGTGCTATATAACTTGAACATTCACTGGCCTACAGAGTATCCTGCTATGATTAAGTCCATAATTCTTTCAAAATTCTAGGATATGTTCATAGAAATATTACTCAACACTTAGTTACAATAAGTACAGGAGTGGGGTTTTCTGCTAGAGAGGTGGTCAGAATATTATTGGGACATAATGGGAGTAATAGGTGTGAAATAGTTATCTGCTACCTGGGAGCTTGGGAAGGAAAGAAGATAAGTATAAAGAGGAACCACACTTTCAGTGTAAAAGTGAGTAGGTCACTTTGTGGTGGTGGTATTGTCTCAACAAGTACAGTCTGCACTGGGTGAGGACCCACATACTTTTGCCATGTTTCTTGCATGATGTCCTGAAGCCAGAAGTGGTCCCACTGGTCTTTCTATAATTCTTAATTTACTTTGATCTTTCCTTTATATCTTTTTCACTAGGATGTTACAGGCAGTCACTGGTATCAGTCACTTGCTCTGAGCAAGCACATTCTTTTAACATGGTCTTTCCCACACTTTTCTTTGGAAGCTCTTTTTTTTTTCCCCTCAGAATGCAGTGTTTCCTACCACTTGCTCTTCTCCATTCCCTTAACTTCAAGCAAATTATGTCCCACACAAGAGGACAGCATCATCTCTAGGGAAGACTTTGGCTCTTATGTGTTCCTCTCCTACTTCTTCAATTCTTCTCTTCATAGATGTGCCTTATGCCGATTCATCTGTTATTGCTTCTCTCTCACTCAATTCTTATTCCCTTCATGGATCAGAACCTTTCCTATATCTGCTACAGACTTCTTAAGGCATCCATGTATGGTTAAAGGGTCCTATTAACAACAGGGATTGTTTGTATGACCTGATTAGATTTCCACAGAGACAGGCTTAATAGGCCCTTCTGGTTTTTTGGATTGTCCGCAAAGTAATAGTGCAATGGCAGCGTTCATTTTGCTTGGCTGTATCAGGCCATATATCACATCCTTTTCCTTCCAGTCCTTCAAATAAACTTGTCTCATTCTTATTTTGGTTTCAAATTATAGATTATAAATTTCACTTCTCTCCACTTTTCTCTATAATTTGACTCCCAGCTGTTGAAACTACTTCAAGTGATTCCCCCTGCCCACCATCCACCCCCATTGCTAACGGTTTCATATGAAAGACAGCCCTAGCTTTAGGAACAAATGACGTCCCTCGGACCAGCTGTGTCTAATAAAACCCAACCTCCAACTCTCACTTCCCTTCCTCAAAAGGGTAAAATTGATTTGAAAGTGCTGACGATAAGATACATGGGAATACAAAATCTCCTTCAGTCAACACACCAAAGCTGTGTGCTGTGACATCACTGTATCCAAAAGAAGTGATGCTGTCGGTTCCTTCACTGCCCTGTAACTAGAAGTTATATACACTTGTCCTACAGAAGGGATATTTGTTCATTTAATTTAGCCTTGTTTAGTCTGGCTAGAGGAGTTTTCGTTCCTGAAGTGCCATAACAAACACTAGAAAATACAGTTTCCCCTCTAGGCTCCATTAGAATCAATCGATGTTGTGAAAAACACATACTAGTACTGGATGACCACTTGAAACAATTTTACAGTAACACTGCAGAGCACCTAAACCAGAAAAACAAAATGACATTCTGCTAGAAATGACCCTGCAGCTCCTTGTTGTACACACAGACAGGACTGGAAGGTGGCGTGAGCCTGTACTACTTACTCTCACATGCTGGATGACCTGGCAGGTAGACCAAAGGTTGTCTATACGTGGCTATATGACTGAACACAGCTGTATCAGAGAGCAGATGAGGTTTCAAATCACTCCATTGCCTGGGTAACCTAAAAAGAGAGCAGAGATGATCCTTATGGCTGAGTATTCAAAAATCTTGTGTTTCCCTGTCTTTTCCTATCACCAGCCAAAGCAAGGTATTTCTGTAACACTTAGTGACGCAGGCAAAAACAGTAACTTGGATCTTTGTTTGTTTTTTTTTTTTTTCTGTTGCCCACTGAAGATTTATTCTGTTCAGCATGCTCAAACTGCTTTAAAAATCTGCATCCTTCTCTCTCTTCGCCCTTTTCTCTATTCTACTTGGATGGCTTTGGATATTTCTCTAGACATGTTTGACTGAGAACATTTTCTGGAATTCTCATGCATAACACATTATTTTAATGAGATTTCTAGTATATCTGGTTCTCAGTCAATTTAGATATACCACCCTCTGGTTTTTAGTTCCATTTCATCCTTCAGTTCTCAAATGAAACCAGTAGATACAGGACAGCTACAAATGATTTGAGAAAAAGTCTGGAATCTTTAGAGAAGATTCCAGTTCAGAAGAGGTTTCTTGTTTTACCTACGGAATGAGGAGATTTAACTGCAGATTTAATGCCTTTGTTACTACTATACGCCGTGAAAATTTTGATGACCAAAAGGAATAAATATATCAATGCTCTATTCAAATTTTGAACGAAGGCTGCTCTTGCCCATTCCCACATTTGATTAGGGGCCTGATTCTGCAGATATAACCCTTCTCTGTCACTGAAAACTGTTTAATTTTGATGAATTCAGTGGGAGTCAAGGTTACTCATCACCTTCCAGAAAGTTCTGAAAATCTTATAGAAGTGAACTCTTAACTATACACAAGGGAACAGTCTAGGCAAGACAACTGGAAAATCACAGGCTTTCTCACAGCTGCTCTCACCTTCATATAGCCAGTCACAGAAATCCTGGAGAGATACTATCAGCTTGGTTTTGTCCTGAAACTGCTGCCTGAAGAATATTTTGTACAGTATAATTACAAATTAACGTAATAATATGGTCTCTGCAAGTTCCATTGGAAGATAGTTTCACTATTTAACAGATCTCATCATCCAGAAATGTTCCTGGTGCTCAGATAAAATGTAGTGATATCCTCTCATTAATCAGAACTGCAGTCTTGCTTTAGTTTGTTGTGTCCTTCTACATTACTCTGGCTCTTCTTTGGAGAATACATGTACAATAACATACACTGTGGTGAGGAAAGCAGTACTGTACACACTAAAAGAAACAAGGTACAGGGACTGGGAAGTGTTCTGTATAAGTACAGTACTATTATTTGTAGTCAGCATTGAAAATCTGTAGAAATATGTAACTTCTGTAGATAACTGGAGAACTGCAAAAACAGGTATGTTGACAAAACAGTTCACTATATTCTGTTCTACTGTCTACTACATCTCTTTCCCCTTACTGCCTCAGAAAGCCCTCTCCTTTCTACTGTATGAAGGTTGAAATCAACCTCCTGGATCTCTCAGGGAATTCCCTCCAACCCAAAGAGGATCACTCACAACTGAAGGGGTTTCTGCTTCGTGGTAGCACACTACAAATTTGATTTAGGAAAGTACAACGATTTGATATTATGACACAGAAAATTAATGTGTGAAGTTGTTCTTTGCAACAGATCTTTCCACAGATTAAGTCCTAGGGTTAATCCTATATACCTAAGATAGAAAACCAACCACATTTCAGCTGACATGTAGTATCACTCTGCTGCTGCATAGAGGCAGCTTTTTGGGCCCTCATAAGGATTTCTGTTTGATAAAGTTGAGAACAGTTCATAATGTAATTGGCTTATTTCTAAAATATCTGCAAGTCCCAATACATCAAACAGGACAGTAGTATGAAATGCATATGTAATCTTCCGGACCTCAAAAACTAGGTATCTCAACTGTTTCCAAAGGCAGCTGCCTTGCATTTCTGTCTCCCTTGAAAACTTCACACAGAACTCTCTTCTTAATCATCCTCTCTGTTCTACATCAGCTCATCCAGACCAGTGGTTGGAACACTAAACTTAGTACCAACTTGCTTTCAAACAGTTCAGCAGTACCACATAGAAATTTCATGTTTCAAACATCAGACAAAAAAAATGTTCTACCCCACAATATTCTAAATAAATCCCTTGGTTCAGGCACTGCACAGCACCTTTATCTCTTCCCAAGAGTGAAATCAGTGATGTCTACCATGCCAGACACTAGTACATTCTAGCATAGTGTTAAACACATTAAGGATTTTTGGAATTTCTCAAGAATCATTAAAACTTTTGATGACCATACACTGCGACACCCAGTAGTACTGTATCACTGATCAGTGGACACTGAGTTGATTAAATAGTCTAGAGCGAGACACATGAGAATAGATTTCAGGACAATGAGGGAGAATTTTTTAATTTTCAGGAAATTGATTCAATTACCTATTGTAGTTTTGCTTTATTTCAACAAACATGACTGTATACAGTAAATGCTGATTTTAGTCCTATGAAACTATTTTATGAGGAACCATCTTGATTCTTTCTTCAGCCGCCTCAGTTTGTCTTTAGTGTTGTCTGACTGCTTAAGTCTTGCTCTTGCCAGCGTAAATCAGGAGGAACTCCACTCAAGCCCACACAATAGGAAGAGAAACCAGGCCCTTTTCCTATCTGCTTCACGGTGACAAAATTATTTGGATCACTCAGTAAGCCAGGAATGAGCTTAACAGAGAACGCCATGAAGCTGGGTTTGCTTTTTGGGAATTCCTCGTCCCCAGTGGGCACACTTGCGATTTTCTGTGTGTCACACAAAAGCCTCCGCCTAACTGCCCCAACTCGCCCCATCAGCTTGGGGCCTCAGCCCCTCCCAGCATGGTGGGCTGCGTGGGGCCAGGCACAAGCATTTCCTCCTCAGACAGGACGACCCTCCCCGGGTGCCCACCTCCCACCTGCCCGGGGAGTCCCGGGCACTGAGGCGCTCCTGGCAGTGCAGGGATGACAGGTTACCTGCTGAAGTAGCAGCGAGCCTGCCCTGAAGTGCTTGGCTTTGCTCCTCTCAGCGCCGGGCGGGTGAGCTGCCTCTGCCCAGCCGGGCTTGAGCCCTCGTCGGCGGGAAAGGCGGGCGGTGCTGGGGAGCTAAGCGGCCCTGAAGCGCGGAGGGGTACGGGGACACCGAGTAGCGCTGAGGCAGCGCGCACGAGTGCGGGATGCCAAAGTTCACGAAGCCTCGAGGCGCGGAGGGGTACGGAGACATCGAGTAGCGGTGAGGGGGTCCTGAGGGGCGCCGGGTAGCGGCCAGGACTGAGGAGGGCGGGATGGGAGCCTTTGGGGGCTGAGGTGAGCGGTGAGGAGTGGCATCCGGTGAATGAGGACTGGAGGATGAATGAGTAAATTCAAAGCAAACGTAGGTTTTGTGTCTTTGTGGTTCGTGAAGTGTGTTACGAATGACCTGAAGGTTTTGATTGTGCTATTTCAGAATCAAAAAGCAATTTAATGTTAATTTCAATGAAAAGCCTGATGATTTGTTTTTTTCCAAAGTCTGTATTTCCAACATTATGTTTATTTGTTGCTTATAAAGGTGGACAGCTTTCATCAAAACGCTATTTTTCTTTGAAATGTATTCAGCAGATCCTTCCTTTCAGGTCACATGTTCTGTTCCCCTATTCCCTCCTGTGTTTTCTGCATCCTGGGACAAAATTACCTCAGGGTTAGAGCCTTTGGTGACACATACCCACTTCACTCGGTGAAGCAGGACTGGATTGTCCAGGAAACCTGTGAATATGCAGAATCATAAATATGTTCTTGGTACAGTTGTTCAGTAATAACTCCCATTATTTATAGGGTTGTACGGTGATAGAGCAAGGCTCCAGGGGCCCGATGTCTGTCAGACCTGGGCTAAAAATGAATATTTCACATGATGAATCATTAAACAGCGGGAGCCAGATGAGAGAAGCAGAGGTCTGATGAGAAGATGGAGGGGTTGGACAAGCCAGGTGTGACTGCACAAATTTATTTATTTATAGAAGCCCTGCACTTGTATCACATAACCTTTTTGAATCCTAGTTGAGGTAATATCATCCCTTATATCTAAATTACCTACCATTGCAACTGTAAATGAAGTTTTGGTGGGTATTTATGCATTAACTACAAAGGATTTGCCACTATAAATGACCTAATAGAATTGTAACAGTGAATCTTCTGAGTGGAGCCACAGCTTCTATTTTAAAAGAAGTGTTTATCAACGTAGTTTATAAGGATTTCCTTCTCCCCAAGATAAACTGTGTAAGCAAATTGACTGTTGGTTGATTGTTTTGAGGTTTTTTTACCCATTTTAATTGCATCCATATCAGGGTTACTGGCGTAATTGTCTCTACACCTAACCAATACCAATATTCTCACCCAACTTTTAAGTATGGGCAAGGTCTTAGTTTTCCATCCTATGCTATCATTGTGTTCCTGTGCTAGCTATAAAGTTAGTCAAAAGACATTGTTTTGGAAAGTTTAATGACCCTCCTTTTGATGGAAATGAGAATTTTTGACTGAATTGTATGACAATGTAATTTCCAATCACAAACCGTAACGTGAAAATATTTACAAAAAAAGGAAAAACCATTGAAAGCCCAGTGTTTCTTGTGGTTTCCCAAACAAATGTGGTTTCATTATCAGGTGTTTTTTAGTTAAAAAGAGTTGTTATAAAGAAAATTTCTACAGGAAATTCTTACAGTTCTCTCTTTTGCTTTATCATTTGGTAAATATTTCTCTGAGTTTTTTGAATTTAGCCTATCCAGATATGTCAACTGAAATTCATTTCAGTTCCAATTCAGACATAGTTGCAAGCTGTGTGAGTTGCTTTAAAGAAAGGCTTAAAGAGGTAGTGTAAGTGAGCCCAAACATTTGCCATTCTACAACTAATATTCCTACTTTATTCCTGTTCTTAAGGTGGGAAGTATCAGGGACATAAGTACTTTAGTAACGTCCATGCCATGAATGGTGCTAAGAACAGCCCTTGTTTAGATCATGGTTGCGCCCACTGGGAATTGTTCCAAACAAAATGGTAACACAAATGGTTGACGAGGCTTGAACGGCATCTACAAGTGAAGGGCACCTCGCCTATCAATATGGACACGCCTGGTGGTTTTAGCTTAGTCTTAGTCTGTAGCTGAGCACGATGATTGCATTCTGGAGATGTTTGCTGGAAGAGCTCGATGCTGACATAGCCGGTGCCACATGGTGTGAACCACGTGGCCGTCAGGTCGTGCAGAGGCTGACCTTTAGCGCAGCCTTACACCGTGTCTCCTGTCACGAGTGCCTCCGAGTAGAATAGGGCCTGTGTGCTCCCTACCAGGCACTGCTGCTATGCTGAGGCAACCACAGTGCCCGACGGAGACTCACATGTTCTACTGATTATCCAGCACACTTAAACTTTGAGTTATAAGGGTGACCCCAGCCAGTTGGCTGAAAAAATGTATTTGACATCATTGAAAATGTATGTTGCTGCTGAAGCATGGATTTTAATTTGAGGAAAATGTCGGCCATAATCTAGCATACATTAAAAAATATATCTTTTTATTTCCATATGGGTCACGTTAAGGAAAATATTAAAAAAAAAAAAAAGCCAACCCTATTATATGAAGTCTCATTAAAGCAGCCTGGAAAAGTTTAGCCAATTTACAGGCTATACATCTTAATCTCCCCAAATTACAGGAACGATAGAAAAACGGGTGGTTGAGAGGGAAAGCGGGACCAGCAGAACCTGGCTGGGGGCCAAACAATGGATCAAGTAGCCCGTGCTTTCACTTGACTGCTACCCCTTGTTATTTAAAGAAAAGAAAGGATTTTCAAAGAAAGGCCTGGAAATGGCAAAGCATGGAAGGTACTTCCTTCTCCAGATGAAAACTTAAGACCAAAGTTTGGTTGTTTTAACATGGTGCTTTGCCCCAGCTCTCAAGTGTCTAGAGAGAGAGATTTCTGAGAATTCCTGAGAGAAAATAAAGCATCTGCAATTCTGTTCTTTCTATTCTAGGTTAAAATGGGGGGCAGGGGGGGCAGCGTGGCACATCATGAGAATGAGCCATGCATTAGTAATAAGCCAGAGAATATCTTTCTTACAGCTCAAGAAGAGAAGGTAATAACTGCATGTCTTTTTGTTTGTGTGACTGTTTGGCTACACATTCATGAAACTTTCTTTTTCTTCTGTACTCCAGTGGCAAAAGAGGCTGTGTGAAGGGAGCATGGAGAAGTTGGGGAAAATCATTATTGCCTCTTGCATTCGTGTAACAGACCAGACACTGCAGAAAGCATTAATAGGAGGTGAAGTGTCCTGATGTGAGCTAGCGGGTGTGTTAAGAGCCAGCAAGGGGAACAAACCTGATTAGCAGAAAGACAAGGAGAGAAGCTACAAGGTCTTGAGTGTTTGCAGATCAGCCTGCTCTTAGCTAAAGCCAAGGCTAAGCCAGCGGTGCATGCCAACATTAAGCCATGCATGCATCTGTGAAGAGGGCAGGGTAGAGTAGGAAGATGACTGCTAGAAAGTGATTAGATTGGTCTAAAAGGAACATTTTGTTTCTGTAATATTTTCAGTGAATAAGAACTTGCAACTGCAGCTCTGACCAAAAATGTATGGCAGAAATCAGCAGTGATTTCTCCTTGTAGGTCTGATTACAGTTGAACAACCTCATCTCTTGTTTCTGTGGTATCTAGAAAGCACAGTGGTGGCAAGCTGGCTGGCTGCCAAGGCAGACAGAGGTGCTCGCTGGTTACCTCCCTGCCCTTTCAAGATGAAGGCGTCTATGCTGATATCAACCTGCTGTGCCTTTATGTATTTATTAGGCAAATTACAGATGACTGACAAAGCAGTTTTTACTACTTTTTGGGGAAGACTTTGTCTCACTGAACCATCTGTTTTATGCTTTCAGATCAGGGTATCTACTGCAGGGGAAGTGCTGGAGATGAAGGGTTTTTCTGTGCTCTGGTAGGCAGTCTTTCACTGTGGTATTCCATGAGCAGGATCTTGAAATCTTCTGTTACTGCCTTCCTATTTCTCAAGCCCTCTGGCCAGGGATTGCCCTATTATCAATGTAACAACCAAAGGGAGGGGTTACACTTTTTGTGTGGCCAGCTCTGGCTTGTTTGAGGAGTTTCCTGCTGACTTCTTTGCTTGAGGAAACTTACAGCTTGGCAAATGGGTTGCGCAGCCTGCTTTCTTGTGTATTTGAGAGTGTTTTTTACATGTGTGTATGTCTGTGTTTGCCATGCCCTACCTATTTCTTCGTTTGCATAGTACTTTGAAACATTGCCCGTAGGGGCTAAGGCATTTTGTGTGCCTTCAATGTAAAATGGGTCTTACAGTATGTGCATGTGGTAATGTTAATATGGGCGTGTCTTGGAGGCAAGTTTATTAATACAGCTAGAGATAATGGCCTTGGCAATATCTTGAAGCATCCTGCTCCATTAAATTATAGACTCTGTGGAGACAAAGAGATTAGGGAGAGCAAGGAAGATTATTTCTCAAAACAAAATATCGTTGTAATTTGCTAGTCTTAAAAACTTCGCAGAATTCGGTGGGAAAAATCAGAGGCCTTAAATAAGCTGAAGTTCCTACAGCTAGGCTTGGTGAATAACTAGCTCCACCTTACCAGTTTGTGTCCAAGAATGCACAAAGCTATATATGTTTGTACGGTCATGTTGTTAAAAATATTTGTAAGTGATCAGTGGCACATTTGGAAAAAAAACAATTCTTGGCTTTGTAGAGGTCTGCTAGGATAATAGTGTGTATTTTCTCCTGATTAATTTTTTTCATCCCTCTTTTTGTTCATGGTTTGTTTGCAAACAGACCATAGAACATCCCAACTACTCCACATTTGTGAATTCCTTTCATCATCTTAAATGCAAATACTTCATGACAGGGGCCATAACTTCTTATATGTTCCTACCATGCTTAATACAGTGAGATTTCAGTCTGGACTGAATTTGGTTGTCTGGGTAATGCTTTCCCTGTGTATAGTAATTTATTTTCAATAGAGATTTTTGTGCCACTTGACCTGTTCCTTGTGTAATCCATCTTTTGACACTTTCTTTTCTTGGAGTAAATGTCTAAGATTTTCACAGTGTTTGCACTGGATTTTCATGACTTCTCTCCAGTTCTTCAGCTGTTCATATTCACATTGTACAACTGTGCCCTGGGCTTAGTGACTTCCATTTGAACCTAGCTCCTAACCCCTCCTCTCAGGTAGGCTTACAGACATCATAGATTCCTACTGATTTAATTTGCTTTTAATAGTTAATTTTACTTCCCATTACCATTTCTCCAAATGTGGCTGAATATCTGACATATGCATGTGTGTGGTCAAGGTCTTCTGACAGAAGGAAAAAAATGTACTTGTTGGTTATTAACATCGACACTGAAAAGCTATTACTTCTGTGATGTATTTCTCTGAGCTACCAGGAAGAGGTGTGAAACTATCTTCCATGTGTTTTCTTCCATTTTAACTTTCTTTTGCTGTATTTTTGGGTTTTTTTCCTTAAAAGCATTCTTAGACAGCCTGTAATTGAGTGGGTAGATGGTTGAGAGAGATGCTAGGGAATAGAAAGTCTCTGAAATTCCTCACTGAAACACTTCAAGTCCATTCTCAGATATGGAGCTTCTGGGATGCAGCCTTCCTTCAGTGGGATCTGACTGAGATAGTCACCAATCCAGAGCTGCTGCTATCCAGATGTGAAATCTCAGTGAATGCAGATGCGTGAGCTGGCAGATGTTGTCAATGTTGGAATAAATCTGCATATAGGCTTCGCTGTACTATCTCTGGTATTTTATGACACTGTTAGATCTTATACCTCTTGCTAATTATGACTTATATCACTAACAGTTACCCTGTCTAATATTTGAGTAATTGTGCACCAGAGCTTGCTGACTCATGGTGTCTGTCTGCTGTTGTAGGTGGAAAGTTGGGGCAGTACTTCCCCTGTCTATGCTGTCCCCTTTCAGGGGTTTTAGGGAAAGTTGCTTTCCCAAGCACAAAAGATTGGCTAGAACATGCATGCCAGGATGTTACAAATAAGCCACAAGGAGTGAAATGCTGATCATCTGTGGAAAAATCAGTGTGAGCTGAATAGCTGTCATACTGGTTTTTGAAAGGTTCTAGTCATGAGTCAAAGGAAGAAAGAATCAGGGCAATGCTATCTGCACAGCTTTTGGAGTTCTCTGAGGAACTGAGAAAATAGAACTTGAGTGGTATCACCTGTGACTTTTGTTAGCCCTTTGAGCCTACTTCTAGTATTTGCACATACATGTTCAAAAATTAAGACATTCCCTTTTTTAAAAAAAAAAAAAAATTCTTTCATTGAAACTCCATTCAAGGAATGGGGAATAGCAGTGTCTCAAGTTTATAGTTATTTTATGAAATTCTTTACCCTTTTTAGATTAGCTTTGACTGAAGTATAGCCCCAGGAGGAGGAAAGCGATGGAAGAAGAAGGAAGTGCACACACACACGATGGTATTACATTGGTTGTTTTATATTAGCACGTTTGAAGGAATGGATTCAAGCTTGGGACTGAGTAAGCACAGTATCTGGTCCTGCCTGGCCACCTGCTCCATATATGGCATGGAACAAGTCCCTTTACTTTCTACTTTCCATTCTTCAAGCACTGGAATAGACATACTTTCCAAAGCAGTATCTGGTCATTCAAAGAAAACAACAAATAACACTTACATACTAGTTAGATTCTTGTTACTTTAAACTCCCTGTATTCCTTTTTTGGTTGACATGGGGCCTTTAAAGCTCTTTGGCTGTATTGTGAAGCTATTTTGGTGTATATGAATCTCTGAAGAACAGCTAATATTCTTAATCTTCTGCTGGTGGTCTTTGTTCACATCATAAGCATGTAATGGTACAACCCATCTTGGAGCAGCATGGGACTGTAAGAATGCAGAGACTAGCTACACGAAGGCATTTTAGTTTTCTATTTGTACTTCATTACAATAAATGGAACCCTTTATTACAGAATATTGGTCCTTACCAGTGCAGCGCTCTCATTTTATATTATTTGGAGCTTCTGAAAACTTCTGTCATTCTAACAGTACTCTTTTTCCCATATTAAACATCATAGCAAGATATTGTAGACTACACCTATATTTGTGATTGTGTTGCTTGAGTATTTGGGAAACAAGGACTGTAAAAGCTGGTGTGTATATGTATATGTGCATACTATAAAAGGGGAAGTTTTGAAGTATTAGAATTCTTTTTCGTATATGTTCTATTAGCTACTAACTAGGGATAAATTACTGTGCTCTGCATGAAACTCCAAACACTGTTTATTGGGAATCTTGACTGTTCCCTGAGATTGAAAGTTGAAGGGAAAAGAGTGCTTGCTTAACCTGCTCTTTGAATGCTGAACTCATTTCTTGGGGCAGTGTTTCCCTAAGGATGAAGGTTGAAAGATTTTGCTGGTGGAGCACAGCTAGAAGAATTGGCATGCTCTCGTGAGGCAACTCTGCCCTTCATGTGTGAAGGAAGTTCATCAGTTCTCTGAGATGGGCCTGTGTCTTTACAGTACAAATACAGATAATACTACAACATGCCTGTGCTTACAGTGATGGTGTTTTCCTCTACAAGGAGATGAATATATGTCCTTCAGGCACAGCCCAGTAATGTATTTAGGCAGGAAGAAAGTAGGCAAGCATTTGTCTGTCCTTCTGTCTTAATCTCTATTGTAGAGATACCACAGACACATGGAGATTGTTTAAGGCTGGTATCAGTAAAATCTGATCTAATTTCCGCTCTGCTGCTGATCCGCATGTCTTTGTATGGTTCACAGTCCTCATGATTCTAGCTTTGCTGCTGTGTAAAGCACTGTGATTGTAGGGTGCTAGAGCACTTGGTTGTCTTCTCCGCTTCTGTCTGACAAGAGTGAATCACAGTCCGTGGGCCCTTTCTGCACAAACCAATAATACCTGAAAATTAAAACTAAAAGTCCTAAATGAGCCTGTTCTTGAGAGGTCTAGAGCTACGCATCTTAGTAGATCATCTGTATTTCCATTTGTGATTGTACCTGATGACTTTTATTTGGCACTACTACCACTTGTGTGTAACTGAGAGATCTGCATTTGGCTTTTTTTTGTCCATCATGCTCTTTACTGGCCTGTTTGTCTATCTAACTGCTGCCCAGCTATTCTTTCTAGTCAAGAGAGGTATGAAAGAAGAAAAAAAATCCAGTTCTGGACATTGCTGCTCAGCTCTAAGGAAGCCCTTTTGATGCTAAAAATATGACGTCATTGTTTCAAGAGCAAAGAATTTCCATATCACACTTTCAGTTGTCTGATTTTGAAGAACTTACCTTGTCTCTTTTGCCAACAATCATTACTTATTAAAAATGATTAATAGGGTAAAAATTAAATTCAGGGTTGTATCTTTCAGCGGACTTCTACATGCCTCATGCATGTGGGCACTTCCGAAAATTCGAGCCTGTCAATACATCCTACATCCTTCTCTGAACCCCTGTATTGCTTCTCTAGAATGTAAAGCGCTCTAGGGGAAGAACCTGCCACTATATGTGTTTGCACAGTGTCCAGCAATACCCGACTCTCAACTTCTTCAGAGCTCTTGAATGCTTCTGTCGTGTTGCTACACAGCACCTCTTTGAACCAAACGTTTACCAGATCTCTGAGACGCACTGCTCAGGCACCAAGTTTGTGCAGAGCAAACATGTTCTTGGATGCCGTTCACCTCTGAAGCAGTTGTATAGGCCTTCCACTGTACCTAAATTGGCAGGGCTTCTGGGACCAGCGTTAAATGGAGACAAAAGCAACTCTGTCTGTCATGTGGAACAATGGAATAACCTTAGCTGGTGCTGCAAAAAAGCAGGTAGAGAATGTCTTTGTGCTGTGCGAACGCTGGGAAGTTAGCAGGAGGAGTCAGGCATACAGCTCCTGAGAGCTTCTGGAAAGCAAGAGGAGTGAGTTTGCTTTCTTCCCTTTTTTTCTTTTTTGTCAAAGTTTAAGTTGATTCTCTCTTCTAGTCTATTGCCCCCCTTCCCCCTCTGCTCCCTAAGCCTGCTTTTGATTTGGTTTTATTGGCTAGTGAAAGGAATCATTTACTAGTCAAGGGCCAAGCAGTGACAAAGGAATGCAGGTAAATTAGTTTCAGTTCCTATTTCTCCCCGTCTTCCTCCTTTGGAATTTGAGCTTTAGAAAATAAAGTCTTTTTACCCATACCGCCTCCCCCCCAGCCTTTTTCTAAAAGGATTTCCCCCCCTCTAAACCTCTCTTTCAAGAACTTCGTTTTTGTAACTAAGAAAACCCCCATTAAAGTACCTAAAATGTCAAGGTGTACAACACATTCAATGAAATCCAACTGAAATGCATTTTTTAAAAAAACCAAAACAAAACACCCCTTTTTGCATGCACCTTAAAAATGCAGAAATAAACTGCAAGTGCCATAAAGCTTGTTTTAATGAATAACTATGTACACACTGGGAAGTTTTACATGCACATAGATCATGCTTCAAATGCTAAAATATAGTTAAAGTTTAAACATTTTGCTGAAGAAAATATGCAAAAGAACTTGCAGAGAATCAACATGGAGAAAACCTGTATGTTCAGTCTTTCATCACTCAGTATTATTGAAGTATTAAGCACTAAACTAATAGTAGTAGCATTCAAACCGTCAATTTTTTTTTGCTTTTTTCCCTTTGTAGCCTGCTTTCTTTCAGACAAAATGCTTCAGATGTACCTGGATGTTTCACCAACTGTACTCTTATGCAAAAATATTTAGAGTAATGAGGCCTTCTTTTTTGCATTGCATTGCATTGGTGCCCTTGGTAAATCATGTAATCCAAAATGCTATGTGATGTTAAATAGTGCAAGGCATTGTGTAGCATTAATGACACAAAGTGGTTTGTTTCTCTTTGGTAGCTATTCCTGTTAGTTATTTCCACATTCTTAACATAGAAATAAAACCATGATTTGTCTTTTTTTTTTTTTTTTTTAACACACCAAAAAGTTGCTTATTCAATCTTTTACTTGTCATCATAATTAAATACGTTTTGTGTTTATGCATGCACAACACAAACTTGAAATACAAAAGAACTTGGTTATGCCTAAACAACAATAAGGTTTTGGACACCAGCTGGAAGAAGCCAGGAAATGTAAGTTAAGGCTGATATTCCCTACTTGCCTCACACTATTGTAAGTACGTTTTGTAGGGAAAGAGCACAATGATGAGAGAGGTAAGAACACAGCGTCAGTCCTAACACTGCATTTCCTGGCTTTTGTTGGTTTGTGTCACAGCCTTAAAAAATTGCCTTTTATTTCCTTAAAAAGGGGCAAATATATTTTCTGGAATGTTGTAATATATACAAACATAATTTATCTGTGCAGCCAGAACATCAGCTATTGGGGAAGTAGAATCTGAATTTGAGAAGAATTTCTTAGAAAAATCTCCTGTATTTTCCAGCTGAGTTTAAGTAGAGCTACTTCAGTTTGTAATTTCCAACCAGTATTTTAATTACTGTTGGAACCAAAGAATTCCTCCTCCCAATGGAGCAGTATCTTTCATTCAAACGCATGCTAAAGGTGTTTTCACAAATGATTTCTAGGGTTCAGTGTTTTAGGCTGCTTCTACTCTATTCAGAGCCACCGAGTCAGTTGCTTGTCTCATGGCAGATTTAGGAAGTACAGACCTTGCTTGAAAGTTGTGCAGCCAGCTGGTATGAGTGAGTGAATCTGACCGGAGTAAGATCCGTTGTCTCCTTACCGGAACAGCGATTAGGTTAGATCCAGATGCTGTTGCAGTCGCTTGGACGATGTGTGTAAGAGATGGAGGTCTTGGTTGTGTAAGAACTGAAGGACAGGACGCTTGTTCCTTGCTTGGTGTGAAAGAAAAATGTAGATCGTACTCCCAAGATGATTAACGTGTGCGTATATACATACCTACAAGATTGACAAATTGTAGTGGCTTTTGTCTGACATAGTTGTTTTTTTCTACTTCATGATTTTGTCAACAGATTTTGAAATGCTTTCACGTGTGCATGTCTTTCCACATATATTAAACTTTGTTTAAAGTACTACAGATTCTCTGAAAAGCATTACTGTAAGTGCAAATTGATGTTTTGCACTGAGCTGTCCTATATAGCAGGATAGTACCAAGGACGTACAGGTTCCTATTCTGAGACATTATATTTATGCAAATGAGTTTGGTACACAAGATTTTTAAACTTAAAAATATTAATTTATTTAATGCACTTTTAAATTTTCTTTAAGTGTATATGGTAGAGGAAAAATTTACCAGAAATATCAAGATCACATGAAATATCCAAGTGCCTAGTATTCTCTTTGCCATCAAAAACAAATGTATGTGTGCTAGTAATCTAAAACTTAGTCGTATTTCCTGCTGCGGTGAACTTCTATCTAGTTGCACCCAAAAGAATAGTTTGGGAAGGAAGAGTTTACACAGTATGAAGACAAATAGTGGCAGCAGTAACAGTGAAATTGTATAACAACAATTTGCGGGACATATTGGCCCAAATTTGTGATTAATTACGCATCTTGAAATGTTAAGACATTCTAATGAAGTCTTTCTGCCTCTGTAGCAGTTTTGATCAGATAAACAAAAGACTTGGAATTGACAGATCTTCCTGTCTCAAAAACATTATGATTAGCTTTCTGTTTTGCATCCCCCAAGATATTTTGCATTGTGAATTATGCCTTAATGAAGCAATAAACTGGATCCTTATAGTCTACCACGCTTTAGATGTATTTATTATACAGAAAAGTAACTAAATGTAATGACTTTGAAGTCAAACTGAAATGGGCGGTCTTGTAATAAAAGATCAGTGTATGACGGCCAGTTTTTTACACAGTACATTTTTTTTTAAATTATTATATACAACTAGGACAGACTTTTCTTTACATGGTAAACACTTTCCCTGCTTGAGTACGATACCATTAAGCATAAGCGTTTAAAAAAATGACGGGAAGCCTGTAATAACGATGGCTGAACCGGCAGAGCACCCCCGGTTTGTGGCTGAAGCCTTGAAATAACTGTGAGCGGCTCTCCGGGCGCGCTGACACCTGAGCGACCCGGCCCTGCTGGAGGTGACGCTGCCGTGGGAGTGCGGCGGCCGGAGCCCGGCCCCGGGGGCAGCGGGGCTCCGTTCTCCGGCCCCTTCGGCGGACGCGGGCAGTTGCCGTCGCGCTCCCCCCGCCGCGGCCCCGCGCGCTGCCGGCGCAGCCGCGTGCGGGAGGCGGCGCGCGGCCGTGGGGCCGCCAGGGGGCGCTGTGACACCGCGCACGCCCGCTGAGCTGGGGCGGGCTGGAGCGCCCGGAACAAACGGCAACAACAAAAGCGAACTTTGAAATCCTTTCTGTCTTCAGATGTTCCAAACCAGTATTCCAGCAAAGGAAATGAAAAAGGGAAACTAAACGAGCGCGCTTTCCCCCCCCCCCCCACCTCTGGTTTCTATTTGTAATACTTTATTTCTACAACAAGCACAAACCACTAGAAAGGCAGAAAACAAAATATGAATTTTTCCTTCTTCTTTTCACTATAAACCTCTGTAAAAACAATAAAAAAAATTCTGGACTATATTAGATGGCCTGTTTCTTATTTCTTCTTATTTATCTTTTATTTTTTTTTTCTTTCTGTTATGTTCACTGAGCTGTTTGCATTTTAATTTTGGAGGAGGAGGAAAAGATGTTTTGTAGAAATACACAGTAATTAACAGTTGGACTAAACTAGAGTCAGCAATTGATGGCATAAAATGGTTATGTTTAATGTCAAAATACTTCCAAACAGGGCAGAAGGTTGTACTGGATTTAGCAGTATCAAACTGCATATATCAGAAACTATAGGTTTCTAAAGAAGAAAAGAATGTGTAACATTCTAAAGAAAAATGAAAATCAATATATGATAAAGACTTAAAATTAAGTCTCCATCAAAGATTATGTTAGATTTTGAAAACAAATAATAAATGAAATAAAGGAACTATACTTGATGGATACATTTAATTAGGGTTTATTTACCGTGGGCTATATAAACACTTTTGTTTCTATAAGGGGAAGGATTTGTATCTGCAAGTTCTGCCTTGAACATTTCAAGTTAAAAACAAATGTTTTAAGAAAAGAAACTAACATAAAACAGCGCAGTGTTGGCTTTTGTGTCTTTGTAAATGTCTGTGGCGGTTTCTCCTGTCTGAGGGAAAGAGCCATTCATTAAATTAAAAGTGAACCAGTTAAACTGGACCTTTCATTGAAGAAAGTCTCCCAGTGATCCGTGCTTTATTTGGTGGATTGTCTTACAACACAAATAAACCAAGGGTTTTTTTATCTTGGGATCTAAAAATACTAGAAAGAAAGGAAATCCAAGCAAGGCAGAAAATACTAGGAAATAATTTCCTATTAAACAGACCCTCTGCCTCCATATATCTCAAATCATGAAAGTGCACAAGAGAGAAGGGCTCATATTCCTTTCTCTCTCAGGTTAAAAGCCAGTGACAGAGGAAATCGAATTCAAAGGTATCGTCAATGTTTGCAGTGTTCAAAAATAGATAGAAATATATGCTAAAAATCCATCACGACTTTGCTGGCAGCTACTTACTAAATGCAGATGATGTTGCTGTCTCTAAAAACAATTAAAACAAGATAGGATCCTATGTCCATAAATATACTTTAAAAATGCATGAATATTTAGGACAGGTTCAAAATACTTTTTTTTTTTTTTTTTCTCTGAACAAAATACTTTCAGCATTTATTTAGATACCTGTTTTGGCTGACTTGAAACAAATTCACACTTCATGTTCTCCTTCCCTTTTCAAATATTATGCATAGCTTTACAAATCCTGCTTAGGAACATTGTGTGATAAAAGGCAATAAAGCAGCCAGTATAGTTTGGAAGAACAACTACTGTAAAAGAAGCAAAACAGTTTGAGAAATATTTTTTCCTTCTGTTTTTTCTGTTGCAGTTGAAATCTTGGTGGTTTTCTTTATATTTTTATGTTTGTGAGACAGTTACATGGAGATGATTAAACTGTTTTTTATCGTTGTGTATTGAATGAAAAATGAGCAGAGTAATGTGCTCTGAGATGCAGGACTGAACTTCAGAATAAAATGGAGTCTTATACACTGAAAGTGCATGAATGCATAGCTGACTAAATTTTAGAAGGCTGCTAGTGGTTTGACATAATTTGTGTTTTTGGACAGTGGAACTTGGATGCTATAAAGGACTCCAAAGATGTCCTGAGAAGTCTTTTAATGATCATGGTGATGTGCACCCAAATGATGCTAGTTCTTTCTACACGTTGTATACAGGCACGTACATTCATGTACATGTACATTCACAATTTTTATCTTGTGACCACTAAAAATAGCTTTTCCTTTTATCTTTGCTTGTCAGCAGTGTCCATACATAAATATAGCACATCTCATAAAGCCTCTTTTGTGCCCACAATGAGCCTCTAATTAATACTGCATATAATTCTGTAACATTTATTATTAATAAGTATTAATACAACTTTAAAAAAAAAAATACAGAAACATTCTCGGGATTATGACTCTGACCTAGCATGTCTGGGATGAAAAAATGTACAGACGTGATAACTGCATTTCTTGTTTTCTTGGCATAAAAATGAAACAAAACTAAATGAAATTAAACAAACTGACACCAGGATGTTTTAATAGCCATATCGCTTTCCTGTGCATGTGATTCTTTTTAGTGACATAGGCACGATTGCACTGATGGTACAAAAAAAATTTTGCCAGTAAAGCCTACTATTGCGATTAGTGCGCCTAACTTTTTTAAAAAAAATAATCTGCATATATTTATATGCACTTGTGGTAGAAAGTATTTGCAAGTTTAACCTCTAGTAGTTACATGGACCTTCCTCTTAGGCAATGCAAGGGGAACCAGTCGGGACAGAAAGGGCTATCAGGCAGGTGGGTGAGAGGGAGCACGGGGCCTAGGAACAGTGGAAGTCTATGTGTGTGAGGAATTAGTGATAAAAATTGTTGGGCACAGATGGGCAAGAGGGAAAATATCTGTTCTCTTTTTCTCATCTTCCCAGAAATCTGCTGGAAGTCTGTGATGTTTAATGCTGGGAGCAATAGTGGGAATTTTTTTTGTATCAATAGTTCTTGTCAGAATGAAAGGGGTATGGAGCTCCGCAGCTTTCTGCTCACAGCTGTTCAGCCATCGTGGGAGTTCCTCCCTGGGAAGGTACTGTAGCCACTCTGTGTGGGATAGGAATATATAAGATACCTTCTATCATTCACTACTAAAATGCACCTACTTCTAGGATAAAACGCAGTAGTTACCACTGAACTTATTTCTCAATCCTTTACCTTATATGGGACTTGCAATGCAATTCAATGCTAAAAGTTGCAATAAAGTGGGAAAAGATAATCTCTACTAATAATCAGTTTATAAAATGAGTTCATCCTGATGACTTACCTTGAAAATTCTGGTCCCATGGAAGTTGGATTCTAAGCTAATACTAACCAGACCTAATTTGTCTTACACCAAAACAAAGTACGTTTCTGACTGCCATCTGATGTTAGGAGAACAGATTTTCTGAAAGCTTCAATTCTCACCTAGGCAAATAGATAAGGAATCAAAATATTTTTTGTATAGAGGACACATCAGATGGGTTTAGCTCATTCCAAAAATCTGTCTAGTCACTCTGGAGCCTAAATGACAATTTAGCCATTCTGATAATCTGGCCATTTGTGCAAAATGGAGCAGAATGCAAGTAGGTTTACTTTTGACAAAACAGTACACAAGGGCCATCTAGTCCTGGTTGCCAGGTGCTCCTTTTTTTTCCAAGCAGTGAACATTTGTAATCTGTGGCATATAAGTGTGGACTACTCTATATCTGATTTGTCCAGCAATTTTGTTTATAAATAGAAAGGAACTTGGTGCTCTGCCTGTTTGCCCAGGATTTCCTGACATTCAACAGCCTTGCTGGAATTCTAGTTTTGCTGTGGTTGCTGAATGTTCACAGGTTTCAGAGATGCAGCTGCTCTGTTGTACTCACATGTAGGATGCCCTATGCTATCCGGTTGATCTGAGCAGACATACTAAACCTAACATTCTCAGCACACTAGACTGACTGCGCATGCTTGCAATTGATTGTGGAGCACATTCTGATTCGTTGCAGAGTCACTCTGCACGTAAGTGCATATTGCTGTCTAGCAGCCCTTTCTATCTAACAGACTTACTGTGAACAGTTTACAACGTTAGTAAGAGAAAATTTTCAAATGCTTTGCACACTTGAACTTCAGACAGTTCCCTCATCCTAATTAAAGCTGGTGACTGGGAGTGCACCAATCCTCTTCTGGCATATGAGTGTTATTTTCTGACTGATACAGATGAGAGGGGTTTGGTGTAGCTTAATAATAGTTGTGCTTTGAAGAAATGTTTGGTTTATACAGTTAAAAAGGAAAAATTGTTTCGGGTTGTAAAGGCCTAAAGGGCATAATCTGTACTATCTGATCCATTTGCCTTACGAGCTACTACATTGAAGCACAAAACAGCCACTTGATTTCTTAAGCACCTGAAGAGGAGAGGCAGGGGGCTTGAGGGTGGAGGAGAGGGGAGCAAATAAACCTTGGCCAAAGCTTTCACAACAGAAGTTTCATTGTTTTAATTTAGAAACGGTCACATGTGTGAAAGTTGCAATTTTTTCCAGCATTTCCATTAGCACATTTAAATCACAGTTGTTGGAAATCTTGTTACAGGTAAGAATGTACTTTTCATAAGCTCTTAGAGAACAGTGAGGGAAGCAAAATAAGAAACAAAAACCCTTTTCCTTATTTCCCCTCCCCTTCCACAAAGTCACCTAAAAATGAGGGGATTAACTATTACGAATCAATAGGAGGCACTTTTGAAAGAGGAAGCATTGCCATCCAGATTTGAGGGAAATGAAGCGTTTATTGGAACAAAAATACCCTCTTTGTTCAAATGTTACTTCATTGAATTGTGTATTCCCTTCTGAAGAGCATGAAAAGCAATTGAAGAAAATGTTTTACGCCACTCTTCATTTCTTTTACCACTCATGTCTTTTCCTTTATGTCTTCCTGTTTTACCTTCTTTTCTGTGTGTCCATCTTTCTCATTAAATTACTAACCAATGCTTTTCTAATTAATGCCAGTTTAATTTAATGTTTAATGAAGCTGTGTCTGTGTGGGGCATTTGATTTTTTTTTTTTTTTTGGTGATTCTGGCCTGACCATTGAGATTAGCAGCATCTGTACAAAGCTGTAAAGTCCCTTGGGGCGCTGAGTAACAGTTCAAACTCCCTTTTTTACAAAAATGAAAGTGATTGGCATGTAAGATTAGTAGAAAGTATCCTCCTCATAAAGGGGCTGTAACTGTTTACCTTGCAGCTTTCTGAATCAGTGGATATTTGTTCATTTTCTTCTAAATTATTAAAGATGATGGAATTAGGTACAATATTATTGTAATATAGCTGCAAATTTACCTGAAAAAACTATTTTTAAGAAAAATGATGACATAATGCTGGCAAATTTTGACTATAAATGTTACGTAAGCATTTATATAATTATACCTGTCACTGGAAAATACTAAAAAATGTTGCATATGAATATATTTCAGCTTGCAGGTTGTTTACAAACAGTTTCCAGAGACTTTTTTCCTTGAGTAGTCACAATTTTTGATGCAGTTTGTCATCTAGATCACATGATACTATTTCAGTTCCATTTTGGTTACATAGCTCACAGTGTCAGAAGAGCCTTACTGGTAAGGCTGCATGTACGCTGACAGAACAGACACTTTGTATAGAGGTATAGAAGCACAACTACTCATAACATTTGCCTTACCCACAAACACATTTTTTCCAGGAGAAAATGTGTTTGCAGAGAAAGGACCAAAATGGTAGTAATTACTGCTGAAATGACTTTGTGATTGGTTCTTTTCTGGGGATCAGCATATACTAGTGTACCCCAAGAAGCACTGCTGGTCAGAGTAGTTTCATGAACTGTTCATCCTGTTTTTCATGGGCACTGGGAAGTGTAAGTCTCACTTTAAGGTATCAGTGAGGGACGTACGCCATGAAATCTTGGGGCGCTTCTGTGAATTACCCCCAAAACAGCAGTGTTCTGCAAAGTCTCCCTGAGCAGCATTAGGCAGCAGGCTGTGGCGTGTTTCCCAGGCCTCACAGGAAGGAGTGACGGAGTGGTGATTGGCAAGACAGTTTTTAAATGTCAGCACTGAAATGGTTGGCATTACCAGGTCTGTTCAGAGAAGTAGGGCTGTGATAAATCGATATCTGAAACAACCAGGTAACTTTGTCTGCAAAGCAAATCCAAGCAGTTTTATGATAGCTGAAAAGAGCAATGGCACAGGTCTTGGTGTTGTCTCATAAGCATGCACTTACTGGTATGAGTTGGATGTGGGTGTTTGTTGTTTCCAGTTGTATTATTCCTTTCTTGTGTATTTGTTTTTCCAGTGGGATTGGAGAGACAGTGCCACTTTCAGATGTGTGGTGAACTCTGTCCATCATAACCTAGCTCTTAATGACTTTATGGCTCCTCCTGCCATGGTAATTAAGTTTATCCTCTGCTGGCACCATCCTGCATCATTTAGATGAAGACAGAACATTATTAAGGAGCATCATCATAGTTTTCCTGGGAGGCTGTGCATTGAAGCAGAAAGTATTTAAGACATAGTTTAATTCTGAGGGGTTTTTTAATCTCAGGAGAAAGATTTGCAACATGATTATGTCTTTTTACATGTGCAGGAGGAGGATGCAGATTAGCATGTTCAAGGGAAACTAAGAAAACATACATACTCTGAGATACATTTATGCTTCTTATACTACTCTCATCCATTGCTTCATACAACCACTACATACATTTGGAGCTAGTGGTTTCTTAAATGCTCAGAGCCCACAATTGAGCCCAGATTTCCAAAAGTGCTTGGCACCCAGCAGTTCTCACTGAGACATTTTTATGGCCAGATAATCAAAATTGCTCAGCATGGTGGAAGCTAGGGAGTTTTGAAAATCTAGCCACTTATTTTAATGCCCAAATGGAGGCTGGGTTCTTCAGGAAAGCTGGTTCATATATTACCATTCCAATGACTGTGTATCAATCCTGTAAGTACATTTTTTCTCTTATGGACATAGAATCTATCGTGTATGTGCCCTTCAAAAACTTTCCCACTCATTCTTCCATACAAGTTGTAATTACATTAGTTTCATTGAATTTGGAAAGTTGTTGGTACCATACAAAAGAATCAAAGTTCAAATGAAAATCAGATCCAGTAATTACAGAATTTTTCTACAAGCATTTTTCTTTTCAGGCTTGACTTGGAAATGAAATAAAGACAAGAGACACCCGTTTCCAGGTTAGGAAGCAAACAAAACCAAATTGTAAAGGGTGAGGGTTGCTTAGCTGAACTGCTTCTTATAAAGCAGTTTGACAGGCTGAAAAGAAAAACATTGAGGTAACTTGTAAAGTGAACAAGCTTTTAGCTGTTACATTTGCAATTTTCCGCTTAGTGTTGCCTATCCTACTGAGCAGAGAGACTTGGTAGTACATAATACGCCAATAATAATAGTCAGCATTTACTTTGTACTATGAAGACATTAACTAACTAGCCTAACACCCCTGCAAGGTAAGGAAATGGTATGCTTGCCACCTTGCCTCTGGCAGAGCAAACACACTAGCAGAGGTTAAAGTCAAGGTTTGCCAAGAGAGTTGCTGGTTGCGTTGTTCCTCTCTCATTTCTTCTAACAGCTGCGGAACCACCTCTTAGTGTCCCAAGAGACACGCTGCTTCTGCACTATTCCAAGGACCTGATCCTTATCAACAAATGTGCTGTATGATTTGTGATAATAAAGGATTATTATGAGTATTTCATGATGGTCAGGGTATTTCATATCTGTCCACAAAAGGTTTGTTTTATTCAGGTAATTGTTAGACATCAATGGCAATTCCTGTGTTTCCTAGAATTTCAAATAAGTGCAAGTAATAGTCTATGCCTCATAAAGTCATTTGGAAGTAGGCACAGGGAAGGTCAAAATGTCGCATATGCTGCAGGATAGAGGGTGTGTGGATGCAGAGACAGCAGAAGTCATGACCGAGACAAAGAAAGGTGGAGGATCTTGGTTCTGTGGGACCTGTATTACGTGGACCTCCTTGTCCCTGTAGGAGTTGAACTGACACCTTGGAGTCTTGTAACATGCAGCTTCTGTTTCTAAGGGATCTAATGTCAGATCTCTGTGAGTAAACAAAAGCATTGCAAGGCTTAGTGTTCCAGCTAAGGGAATTATTCTCTCTTCACTTGCCCAGTAAGTGGGCCATATTATCAGAGTAGGTCATACTAGCAGAATGCCTTAAATTGAACCCCTTGAGTAAGAATCAGCTTCCAGTGCATTCATCTACAGACTTTTGGTTTTATGTAACTCCTGTCAGAACAACATGGTTCCTTGCTAGCTACCATCTAGAAACTGACCCTTTTTTTGCTGAAGGTTGAGTAGGGCTGCATTTTCAGAAGCACCTAAGTCATTTTTCCTAGCCTCTGTAATGTTACCAGGATTGACACAGATACTTATGAGTGTGCATCTTATTAAAAGTCAGAAGATGGAAGCCCAATTCTTTGAGTATAATCAGGTACCTACCTCTTACTGATTTCAGGAGATACAGGTTTATAAATATTTTTAATAGATTGGACTATGGCATGTCTGAATTAATAGGTAGAAAGGTTTGAAAGTTCCCTTCAGGCCCAGTTTTCCTCACCATGTGCGTGCTATGTCTCTTAGCTTGGTCTCTAGGTTTTCTCTTACAAAGCCCTAAAAGCACTGTGGAACTTCTGTTCACAAGGTTTGGTACGCATCTTCCTGGGAAAGGAATGACCTTGGGATCATCCCACTGTTCTTACACTGTGAAACATCTTTGTCCACTATCCCCTCTCAACTGCTTGTAAGCAGTAAACTTGAGACAAGCTTGGGAGAGGTGCATTGTTTGCAAACCTATATCTAAAAAGGACTTAATTTAGTTACTATTAGTAAGCAATAATGGGAGTAGCTTTAGGGAAGAGATAGGTAAGAAGTGGTGTGGGTTGATGAATTCAAAAGGAATTTGTCTTTTAATTACTTTGCTACTTTTGAAAATGTATGCGTAAGTCTTTCCTTCAAACAAAAGGAACATAAGCTTTTTAGACAAAGAGGTCTCTGACTGACTTGAGGCGTTATGACACTAACTGGTTGCAAGTTCATTCTGTTGCTGGATCAGCTTCCTTAAACAGTCTTGTTAAGAAACCTTTGCCAAAAGTCATATTTGAGGCTGGCTTAACATGGTGGTAAGTGAACTCTTTCATCTGCTTTCCTCCAGCAACAAGCGCAAGCTTAAAAGTAAGGTGCTGAAAAGGATGAAATAAATGCTATGTCAGTACACTTTTTGTTAATAACATTACTAGTAGTGGCTAGCACTACAGTAGGTTAAAACACTTTGTGCTGTATGCTACAAAATACATAAATGGTTTGAGAAATTTTTATGATATGTCTTCCTCCTTCATGTGGAGTGTTCATGATTTCTCTTTTCCAGGATAGACTTTTTAAAATCTAGTCCTGTACTTGCCCTTTTTCCCACTTGCTTTGGATATCCCCTTTTTGCTTGGAGTGTGTCTCACAAAAGCTGGAATTAGATATACAGAAACTTTGATTGTGTAGTTCTTCTTCCTCTTAATACAGTTTAATTTCTGGGATTGGGGGATACTTGTTATGCTATTTAGTATTGCAGGCAAATTCTTGTGAATGCTGATGGAACCAATTGTTTGCCAAGTAGCTCTGCTTCTCTAATTTCTCATACCAGGTGCTCAAGAAAAAGAATGTAGTTAGTCATTGGGAGAGAGCAAGAACAGAAAATCTGTTTTTAGGAAGGACAGGTTCCTTACAGTTCAGAGATGTCAGTTGATTATGAAAGCAATTTTTTTTTAACTGTATTAATTTATCTTTCCCGTTAGGAATGTTTTCCTTCCAAACAAAAGGTTTTGCTGATTGTCTTGTCCTCCCTTCTTGTTTGTTTATTTTTCCCCATTAGCACAGGGTAAGGAGGTGCAGGAAACCAATATTCCTGTCTGCATAATTTGTGACAGCATCTGATGTTCTAGATACAGACATGTTAGTAGTCTCCAGGTCTCCATCCCCTACCTCTGTGCCAAAAAAAATTTTTAAAAATAGTGTTATTTGACAGGTAAACAAACTTGTGACCAAATACTCTGATGACTAGGAATTGCTACCATTTAAAGAAGACCTCAAACAGTGGCCACTTCCTTGGGGGTCATTAAAAATCCATTGGCAGCTGCATGCAGCTTAAATTTACAGCTTGAGCTCTTGCTCTTGTGTTCTGCCTCCTTTTGCCCTTGTAATTTCCACCAGAGAGTAATTCACTTCCTTATCTAAGCTGCTTAATTCCCGTGGTGGGGTAGAGTACAGAAAAGACTGCTGGTGGAAACAGTAGTACAGTGCAATACCATCCACCTTAATGCATTTATTTCCAACTCCCCTAGCATTGTTGTCCTGTTTTCTTTCTTCTTTTCCTACCAGTAGTTTAAGTGAGAAGGAGAAGACAGAGTTAGGTAACAAGATTGCTGCTGAAGCCCCAAGCTCGGATCTTTCAGTGTATAACTTTCATGTAATTTCAGTTGTGAATCTGTCTTGTGTATAGGTTTTATGCAGTGATCAGTCTGCAGAATGAATGATTTAATTGCCCTGCAGGGTATGCCGACAAAATAAAATTGACTCCACATGAGCTACTGTCATCTCTTCTGGCTTGACAAGAAAAGGTGATGTTAGGTTTGCATCTGCCTTAGTGTTATTAAATCTTTCAGTATTTGGGGTGTGTCATGTTCTGGAATTTCATTAAAACCTTATCATCAACTAAAGGGTCAAATTTCTAGTCTTCACCATTGTAGAGAATAGCCTGAAATTGTGTTCCCTAAGTATGATAATAGCTGAGAAAAGAGAAAGCAAATAAAAATAGTGCCCGCTTTGTTCTTTTTGAATCTGAAGTTACTGGTTGTTTTTTGTTTATTTGCCTCTTTGGTTTTTAAGATCCTGTGACTGACTTTCAAATTCCTGGAATTGTGAATTTACACATCAGTTTTGCAAATACAGGAGGGGGCAGTTCTTAATTCCCTGGATGCTTAAACTTGTATAGAGTTATGCTGGGAAGCTACTGGAAGTTAGTGATGGGAAGTGCCACACTTACTCTCAATGGTTCAGTCTGGGAGCAGCATTTGTGCCACGGAGGATGTAGATAGTACGTGGCATTTGTAGCAGTATATGTGAACTAGGATGTTGAAGTGGGATAGCCACGTTTGTAAGATTGCATCAGTATCGGTATTCCCTTTCTGTTGGACATTGCTGTAAATGCTTTGGATTCAGTAATTCATGGAAGAAATGTGTGTCTTTGCTTTATAACCCTTCACGCAGAACTCTGGGTCATGCTGTTTCCAAGCTCAGGATCAACCATTGTAAAATGAGTCCTTTCTGCTCTTGAACAAACATACCAAGGCCTTCTGATACTTCACTCACCATGTAACATCACAGGCCATGCTGCTCCAGCACAGCCTGCTTAAGCCTTTTGTTTCAGCAAAATGCACACCTGCCAAAAATAACGTGAAGGTTTACCAGCCAGTATTTCTTCAAACAGTGCTCTTACCCTCCCACATCCCAACCAAAGAACGTTTGTGTGTTGCTGCCAATTTCTGCCAATGGATCCAAGCAGTGGGGAATGCAGGAACTGCCACTAAGTTCCCAGAAGAACAAGGCTTGACATATTTTGGCCAAAGAGAAATCAGTAATCCTTAAGGAACAAAGATTCCATTTTCATGGAAATCAGTCTAATGGGGAGGGAATGGCAGGGAGATGTAATCCAGATTCAATGGGATATATATATGAAGTAAGCCAAAGCAGTTTCTTAGCAGAAGGCAGGTCTGTGATCTTAGTCCCATTAGGATACACCTGGAATGTTGCCAGTTACTGCAGTGGAGTTCCTGTGGGTTTACCTGAGACTGACACCAGAATCTGGCTCACAGGAGCAGCTCATCTGACTGTACCCACTGGTAGCTGAGGTTACTATGTACCTCACTGTGAGCGTGTCTAGATTTTGACATTAGTGTATTTCCAACCACAGTGTCGTTTCCAGATTTTCTTTTTTGAGGGCAATCAGTATCTGCTCTAAGGGTATTTAATGACTTTTCAAATGGGAGCAGTCCACAGGCAAGGCAACAATATGTTACAGTGCAAGCCACCAGTCTACTAGAAATGATGCACCTATTGATGAGTGTAAAAAATGTTCTTGTTCTGTAACTCAGAAATTTCTTCACTGCTTAGATAAGATCCTCTGGATAGAAATAACATATAATTGCTACTTCCTCATTGATCCTACAAAGTACAGAGTGTGAAGTGTACCTTGATCTAGATTTTTTTTTTTTATTTAAGAATATTCTTTCTGTTATAGCTTCTATACTCAGTAAATGAACATAAGAAGGACATCCAGGATTTAAAACACGTGCTGAGGGAATGACAACTAAGTGGTTATTTTATTGTGTCCTCCTCATTTTTTCAAGCTATTACATAATCTTTAGTGGAAACCCCAAATGAATTTGTTTGATTAATTCATGGGTCAGTTCCTTAGCAGGTATGATTTGTTGTTAATGGAGCTATAATAAAGCTGTGTTGTGTACCATGAATCTAACTCTTTGAAGTAAAGAACTATAAAGTATTAAGTATTCTCTGTGGGTGTGCAGAATTAAATACTGTGCATGGGGTGGGTGTGTGTATACATAAGTTAGAAATTTTTTTTTTTTTTTGGGCCCCTAACCCTAACCTGTGGTGTGTTGTAAAGAGAATGTCTGGGAAATTCCTTTCTTACCTACCTCTAAATGTTCTGTGGTTTATATTATATGGCAAGTATTGTGCTGGGAAAAAAATTGACAACGTTTATGTTGGGTTTTTTTTCCCTTCCTAAATGGTTCAAAAATGTCACTTTAGGTTTCTCATTGTCAAGATTTACTTTGAACCAACAGAGAGAACTGGCAAATTCAGTAACTGAGAATTTCAGACCCCTTGGTCATAGCATTTCTGGACTTCAGAGTAATTTAAAGCAGTCTAGGTTTAAAGTTTGCACCTGGCTCAATCTCTGGTTGAAGGTAGTCCTGAAGTATCTGTAGGCTTGCAGTGAGCTTTTGCTGATTATCTGAACTGACCCTTGAATTTAAAGCTCAAGGAAGAACGAGGGATGTGAAATGCTATGAGAAAACAAGGATGAATCACTGGAAATGGGACCCCCACTCTTCCCAAATAGGTTTTAGGTTTCTGTCATTCCTCTTTGTTTCTCTCTGTTTTCTTTGAGTAGACTATTTCATTCTAAATCACCGTACTTCTCTGTATCTTACACATCGTGCGTGGTAGGATGGAATTCATTACTTGTTACTGTTAAAGAGACTACATTAGTCATGTGTGGTGGAACCATCTGTCATACAGATACTCCAGAAGAACAGACAGTGAACCCTGCTTATGTTTCACCTGCTCACTCTAATAGCTGATTTTTTTCCTGCTTTGGTCTACTTGTTTTAAGCTTTCATAAATTTCTTGCTGTTTTGAAGTATGTTCATTTCTTCGGAAATACAGAAATAATGACAGCACTGATGGGACAAACCTTAGTAACATCCCTGTTGCAACATAAAGTCAATTTATACAGTAGCTTGAAATATGTAACCTTAATTTGAGAAATGTAAAAGTTCATATTTAGGTGTAGATGTGCCCACTGGATGGAGAGGCCATAATTGTCCTTTAAATATAATATTAATCCATGCAGCATTAGAATAGAAATATATTCACATCTGGGGCTTCACCATCAATTACTATTGGTTTTTATGGTTGCATATATTTTAAAGTTCAGTTATTGTGGAAAGTCAGATTTTTTTGACAGTGATGTTTACTAATCCTTTCCAGTTCAAAATCTCACTGATCAGTCTGAATTGTCATACGTATGACTTTCCCAGCCATCCATGCACAGTCGTCTGGATTTTGTGGGTGGACACTTCTGTATAGTGTACACATTTTTCAAGTAGAATAGAACTGAATATAATATTTCAGTTGGGAGGGATCTACAGTGATCACCTGGCCCAGCTGCCTGACTGCTTCAGGACTGACCAGGGCTGCACCATAGTTAAAGCATGTTGTTAAGGGCATTGTCCGAAAGCCTGACAGGCTTGGGGCATCAACCACCTCTCCTTAGGAAACCTGTTCCAGTCTTTGACCACCCTCTCTGTAAAGAAATGCTTCGTAAAGTACTTATAAATGCTTGCTAAGTACTTATTGCCTGTTCTCTTTTTGGCTTCTTGGTTGCCCTATACTCTTTTTTTATCAGTCTAACATTCGAACACATGATAGTGCTGCTTCAAAACTTCTGTCTCGCGTATTAGTAAGAGATTGCAACTTGTAAAAAAGTCAGATCTTTGGAGTATACTGAGAACTCTAATAGAATTTTGGGCCTTTTCTCTTTCAAACAAGCACTCAGTCTTGGAACATCATAAATGTTTCTTTTTGATGTTTAAAAAAATCTCAATCAGATGGAACTTATAGGTTCACTTTTGGAGATGTAATTTGATTGTCTTGTAAAGTCCTAACAAGTCCAACAGGATAGGATCTATTTATTTGTGCTTCTGCCTTGCTTAAAGTCTGCTATCTACCACCTTTTATAGCAAAGTTGCTTGAAACTTCCTGGTTTTTTTCCAAATTGTATCTGGTTGATCTGATCCACTGTGGCTGGTCTGAGTTGGTAAGAGAAGTGAAGGTGCTTAGCAAGAATTCAAGTGAAGAAGTGCTGTGTGTACATAGGTCCTTATTCCTTGTTACCATCCTTACTAGCTGTTACTCTCAGTTGTGAATTTGAGCCCTGAAATGTTGTTTGAAATGGATAAATTTTGAATGTATAATATCGGTTCTTCTTACTTTCAATTAATATTCTGGTCCCCTCACTAAAAATAAACAAACCCTTCTCGACAGAACCAAACGCGAGTCCTTCATTAAAACATCTAAAACTAAAAAATTTCTTTGAAATTGAATCTCAAGTGTTCTAATCTGGATTCCAATTTTACAGGGAGAATGAAACCCCTGGGTCAAGGGGGCTTGTAATCTAATTCTAAAGTTCAGAGTGCACTAATCTGAGTAGCGTCAGTTCTAATTAGGAGATACAGTAGGTTTGAATTGGTTTGTAATTTTAATCTCTAGTAGGCATTATAAACTCACAATGATGCAATAAAATATTAAATGATCCTAGAAGTGAGAGACTCTCAACTTATAGAGGGGATCCATTGCCAGTGCATTTGAACACTTGAATTCAAGGATCTGATACGAAACAGGTCATAAGCAGAAGGCGTAGAAGTATGCTACTTTATCTTTCATGACACGATGAACTCAGTTGAGCTTTGCATCTTTAATAGTGTCTGATGAAAGGTCTGGTAGACTGAATGGCAGGGAGATGGTTGTGGTACAGAAGTTCCTGTATTTTGGATGAGAAGATCCTGTAGTAGTTAATGCCTACTGAGGTTGTCTAACTTTAGCAAGAGTCTACAGATGCTGAGTTTGGAGAGCTCCTAAAACAGTGTAGCCCTTTAAAATGTTTTTTGTAACTAAATTGCAAGTAGCTTGACTAGGCTTTGATAAATACTGGCTGCACTATCCATGTGAAGGGGATGGGAAATGGACGCTCAGCTGTTTGTTCTGCTTAGAAAAGAGACTCTGGTGTTGGTACAAGCAGTAGAACACTTGGCCTTCCCTCCCCCCTCCATCATGACCACTTTTCCTTTGCAAAGCTTTTATATAGAGCGCAAGGACCTATAAATAACAAGGGAGCCTATAAATAAATACAGCTGTGAGCCGACAAAGGCTTCTGACAAATGATGTTTATTGAATTTCTCGCGTGTGGTCCAGTTTGAATCCAACTGTGGGGCTTGCTAAGTTTTCAAAAGTATAGTTGGTGCCCAAGCCTGGGATTCCCCTCTGTTAGGCAGAATAGGGAGCTCTTTGGCTAGCTAAGTAAAAGAGAGGAATGGGTAAATGAAGGTTTTTTTCAGTGAAGCTAAGCTTATGGTATTAACTTTAGACAAATCAGTCCAAGATCTACTGCCTATTGTTTACATGAGAGGGTTTATGAGAGAAAACAATCATATCACTGCAAAGTGCTGGCTGAAACGTGATACCCCCCCACCCCCCAATAATTAATCCTGATGTTATTGTTCTATAAATGCAGTAATCCATATCTAGATTTAAGTACACTTTGTTGTAGCATTCAAAAATTGTAGTCAGTGATGTAGGTAGGTATGGCCTGTTATGGTAGGTGTGGTATGGACAAGAAAGTAGAAAGCCTCAGTCCTGAAGAGCTTGAAGTCTTCCACTTGAGCAGAAGTTCCAGGTCTGCTGGGTGCGTAGAGTTCGTTGGATCTGACCCATAGCCACCATGGGAGCTCTATTCAGGTAAATTGACAAAGCATTAATTACTTCAAAGGAGAGCTAATGAGGCAATAAACCACAAGGGTGAAGCTCAAATGGTTTATGGTACCATTAGTAGACTGAAATGGAATTATAATTAGAGCAGGGCAAACGATTCATAGTCCACAGTTTATCCAATGGATTTAGTGCTTGTTTCTGTTCATGAATTATGCACAAGTAGACATATTTTAGGAATGTATTCATTGTTTGAAATTGCTCAGCAACTGTTTTATATGGAGATGCTTCTGCCAATAGGAATAGCCTCATACAGTTTGCATCTGGTTTCTCTTTGCTTGGGGGCTTTGTGCATGTATTTGTGTTCTGTAGTGGGTCACTGAAATACTGTTGTGCTTCTACTTCCTGGAATTCTGTAGAAAAAAATGTTAATTGTTCTGGGATATGTAGCAGTTACCTAAATTTGCTGGAGAAACCTTTCTTGATCTTCAGGGTTTTTTTTTTTTTTGCTTGAGGAACAGTCCTTTTGCAAATAGCTCAGCAGTAGAGAAGGAACCTCAGCAATACTTGCTCAAACATCCATCCCAAAAAAATGAGCAACTTGTGTGTCCAAATAAAAGTATAGTTCAGACATGGTGGAATAGGCTCAAGAGAGCTTTGTTCTACTGCTTAGATCTTGACTTGAGTTAGGTGCAGAATAATTCAAACATGCATTTGAGTGACAGTCTTATCTAGAGCTTTGAGGTGGTGTGGAGTTGAGCTCATAAAATTCCTCTTGGAACTCTTCCAGTTTACATAAAATACTTGTATAATATAAGGGATGATCCTCTGTCATGGGATATCTTTTCTGTCTTTGCTACAATTAACTTGAAATTATTTATACAGGGGAGCAGTGTTGCTGAGAGGGATCTGATGTCTTGAGATGACTGTGTATGCCGATGGACCCTGTCCCTGTTTGTGTCTTTATTTTGCTGCACACATACTAGTGTGTAGCAGGCTTTTATTGATGACATCCAGCTCCTTTTCAGACCAAAAAATATAGGTAGTACTTCTGAGTATGGAGTCCCTAAACTGTCCGTTAAGATGTTCTGGTGTGTCAGCCTCTCAGTTGAAATGTCTTGGGGCCACTCTGATTTTCCATTACAATCCAGCTCCCTTCTATGCAGACCTATTCAGAAGAGACAGAATTAAGCCACAAACCTTTATCTTCTTCTAAAGCTGCTGTATACACTAGCCTGTTAGTCAGGCATTTACTTCTGTATATCTCAGGTGATTGACAAGCTTAGTTTCTTGGAGTGGAGGTGCTTTGTGCTGCCCAGTGGTCGCCTGGCTCCACGTTTGCCTTCCTGAATAAATCATGCGTTCTCCTTTTTGTATGACATGTTTAGTTCCATGATTTAAGAGCTTTAACATATAGCTCTTGTTTGTTCTTGCTTTTGTTAATAACTAATCATGAATTATCCATGAATGGGCTAATTAGGCATTAACCATATATTATATACCAACCAAAGAATCAGATCTTTCACAGACATCTATGTAGGTAGTAACTTCTTGAAATATCCTTGGGCTAGGAATGTCTGCATGTGTTAGGGAAGATCTTGCAAATTCTGGCCTGCAGGGTAATCACAGCATAGCTTAAAAATCAAAACAAGTCATACACGGAACAAATGCCTTGTAAGGGGAAGAGTCAGGATCCCAAATGATGCAAAGGGTGAAATATGGATCAAGAGTTTGGTAACGTATCCTTTCAGAAAGGACGATATTATCGGAACTGATTTTTGTTTTTAATGTAAAACTTTGAATGAAGCTCAGGTAGAATTAAATGTGGAATAGAAAGACTGCCCATGTGCTGTGAGATTGTATTGTAGGTTCTAATACTAAGACTTTAGTAAAAAAGAGGCAGAGAGACTTCATAACAGTTTGGGGTTTTTATATTCTGGGTACCTGTTAACACTATTCTGCCATGGTAACTTAAGATTTCTGTATGCAGTGCAGCAATGATGACAATCATTAGTGTAGAATAGGAATGAGCAGAAACTCAAGGAAAGAGTCCTGGAGGTGGCCTACATAGAGATTGTTGCAAATATCATAGAACCAGGATTAAGTGATGCTGGTGGCAGAAATGTTGTCAGTAACGTTAGCAGTAATTCTTCAGTGTTCTTAAATGAACTGTGTGCCCAACTAATTCTGGTTCTATTGCCTGGCCACAGTGAGCCTCATATGGTTCTGCCTGCCTTCTGTTGTCTCTCAAGGAGTCAGCAGGATCTCTTCAGCCTGCCCTCATCTTGAAACATTTTCTCAGGTAGCCGATACCTGGTGGGCCTCAGAATGACCTTACAAAATCCAGAGTCTCGGACCGGTAGTGCTTCTGAGTCTCAAAGGTTTCTAGCTTCCAAACTCCACACCAAGAGCGTTGCATGGTCTATCCCCACTTAGGACTTTCTGTGTCTTATTTTGTATATGACCTAGCAAAAGCCAGGTCCAACTCTGAGTCAGTGTACAATAAAATAACAAAGTTGTCATTTAGATGTTTGAATTAAAAAGACTGTGGAGTCTGTTTCTACCAAATGACTTTTCCATCAAATATTAATAAGGTTGACTGGGGTTTTTTTCAGAAGAAAAATACCAAGAGGCATAAATCTATATTAAAGACTAAGTGCCTACCAAATGGAACTTTATGCACATTTGCTGTGGTTTCTCGCTTTCTTTTTACTCAAGTGTTACAGAGGAAAGCCAGCAAAACCCACAAAAATGTTATTTTCTCTCTTCCATCTTTTAGCTATTTTCTCTCTTCCATCTGTTAGCCTCTAAATTTTAGTTTGCATGCTGCTGTTTTCTGTAGAATGCATTTCTGGATGCCTGACTAAAGCACAGATGACATGATACATGATGAAAGCCAAAGGGTTAATCTTCTAGGGACTCAAGACTAATGGCCCAGTAATGCTCACCCAGGAGGGAATTGTTGTGGCTGTTTCAGATCTCAGTCCTAGTCACTTTATAATAATTTGGAGATTTCCACTAGAACTTTGGTGGCAGTCGGAGTAGCTTCTAATAAGGGACATCAGTGCTTAATGGTGGTGTACTGTATCTTGGATCAGAACCTTGCTCTTACCTCTCCTTTTTCTGCTACTGCAATAAGCAGCTCTAGATTTATTTGATAAGACCTACTGTGATCAGATTTTCAGCACAGTCCTGCACAGCCCTGTGTGTCTTTCAGTTCCTTTTCACCTCTGAAATCAGGGTAGGAAATTTCAGTGCAACTTGTGGGTGCTGACATTCAACAATACTCGACAGGAATACTTGTGTGCTGGTCTGTTTCTGCAGCAGTTGTACAGTCCCTGGCACCAGGGCCCACTCTTTTTTGAGTTTTACTTTCTCATCTTCCACTGTTCATGTGGGAAATGAATTAATTTCTCAGTATCATGAACAAAGGACCCCCTCATACTAGGGCCTGCATTCCCAGATGCTACCATTGCTAAATACACTTCAGTGAAGAATCCATAGCTACTTTAGTTCTCTGCAGAGATGTTTGAGACACTCCTCTGATGTTGGAAAAGACACAGTTACAGCCTTAGCTCCTGAAACCTCCTGTTTCAGGACTGTATGTGACAAATTCAGAAGAGACTTCTGTCCCTTTCAGTGTAGCCTTAAATGTTCATTAAAGCTGCTCTTTGCAGCTCCCCCTTCCCTGTCCTGCTTATTGTATATGTATGAGAGACTGCATATTACTTTTGTGAGCTTCTATGTATGTGGGACCTGAGTGTTTCTGTATATATGTATATTTACATAAATGTATATAGATGCAAATATGTATATACATGCATTCAGACAAGTCATGGAAAGTATGAATGTGTCCTTCTGACCATGATTTGTAACACGTAGGTGTATGCATGGGAGAGTCTGTGCAGGTCTGCGTGTGTCATGTAGGTAAACACGTGCATGTATTGGATTCATCGCTCTGATTTTTATTGCTGTGAGAATTCTCACTTGCATCCAAATTCTCTTGTGCAAATGGTTTGGATTTTGGGACTCCTCCCCTTGCTAATGTGCTCTACCAATCTCTCTCTTACTGAAAGAAAGAAGAAAGATGGAAGGCATGAGAGAGAGCAGTGGAAAGGTCAGCTAGCACTGCAGCCTGATGCAGAGATTTATAACCCTCCAAGTTCTCCCTCTCTCTGGCAGCATGTCTTTACAAACTCACATTATCTCTATTAATACCAGCCACAAGGTCATTACTCAGGCACTGAGCCTTCCTCCAGCATAAATATTTATACAAGGCTGACCTGTGGCTGCTGCGTTTGCCTTTTATTTGATTTCTGCCGCCTTTTGTGTCTGTCAGCTAATGTCTTTAGCTGCTCTGTCTGGGACAGTGGGAGCTGAGAGAGGAGCCGGGGAGGGGTTAAGAAGAGAGTGAAACAGAAGGGGGGGGGGGGGGGGGGGGGCAGGGAGATTGAGAGGAGAAGAAAGAGAGGAGAGGGATGGATAGAAGGTTGACATTTTGTATGATCCCCATTGATGGAGACATAATAAACCCTTTGTTTCACACCAGTTGAAAATTTTTAAGAAGTCTGTATTTTGCAATGAGATTGCAAAATTTGTGAAAATTTCCTTTTATCTACTTGAGAAGATAGGAGTACAAGAATCTTTTATGTCTAGAGTGTTGCTTTTGCTGGAGATTAATGGGATTTTAGAAGCCCTTTTCAGAGAATGAGGATAGCTTGCATGTAGTCATGCTTGAGTACATAAATATGTGATCTCACAGATTTCTATCAGACATGACTTCATGGATGTGCATCTATACTCACCTTAACACGCTACTACTACTCTGAAACCTCCTTTCTTAGCTTCTGTCAGTCGGGTGCAGATACCTCTAGTGGCTGAAAGGGAGTTGAGGTTGCTGTGTTTCTTGGGGATACATGTTCTAAAGGGGCAAGGACGGTCTCGGTATCTGTGCTGTGTCCTTGAGCTTGTCCTTTAGCAGAGCTTTATCTGGCAATGGTCAGGTATGTATTGGGAGTTTGGGGACAGGAATGGAAAATTGAGAGCAGTGTGGCACATGCCAGTGATTGGTTAGAAGTAATTCTTTCAAGTGCAATTAAAAACACAGAAGCCAAAGGGAAGAATCATGAATTTAACCATGTGCTAAAGTGTATAATGGCACAACCTGCATTAATTCTACAAGGACTTGCTATTTCATGACACTTTTAACTGCTGATACGTCCCCGTCTCTCCTGAGCTGAGGGCACTCAGTGCAGTGGCAGTGGAGATATCCATACTAAAACCAAGGAGCTTTACTGTAGCAATGAATTAGCGCTGCCTTAGCATTTGCTCTTTTGAATCACTTCAAGCCTGGTAATTTTACTTAATTAATATTACTTTTCTCTGTTTCCCTTAGCTATTGGATACTGCTAAAGGTCACAGACTCCATTAGGTAGACTGTAGTTTGGACCTAGTATAGCAAATGGTACAGTCCACTGTGACAGGTTTTTTGTTGTTGAAGAAATACTCTTCAGCATTTGCACAGGAGGATTCCCCCATCACCCTTTAAAATCCCAATTAAAAAAAAAAAAAGTTAAATCAGCCTAATTTAAATATGGCTTTCAGATATGTTTTCTCTACTTTCTGAAAGATTCCTTAATTTCCTTCTTTCCTCCTTCTTTTGAGGATTTGAGAAATGTAGCTTTTGCCTACCATCATGATGCAAATCCTGCTCAGTGCTATCATGTCAGTGGTGGTTGGAGAGGCTCACTGCAGAGGGAGGGTGAGGGTACTTTCTTAAACTAACAGGTTGTCTTTTGTCATTACTGTAAGCAACGATTTCTGAATCCCAGACAAACATCCCTTTGTGTGGACTTGGTCTTCCAGCCAGAGTTGACTGAACTAATCACAGAGCTACATTTCTGAGAAACTTCTAGGTTTTATTGTGTATAGCTGCCTACGCCCCCTTCCTAAATATAAAGGTCTTCAAGTCTTTGAACTGTTTTGTCAGTGATGCGGAAATGGCTTATTTCGAGAATCTCTTCCTTTCCTTACTCTACCTGAGAGTATTTTTCCTTCATACTATTTGTTCTGCATACTGCATTTGCACAGGACCAAAGCTGCCTCTTCTGTCTCTGAGTAGGTTACAATTTTAAAATTAAAAACCAAAAATACACAAAACCCCACAAAATCTGGTCTTATTTTTCTACCTTGTTTTCTCTGTGGAAGAGCAGGAGGTTCATGAACATCTCTGGTGAGCAACCACCATGTATTCAACTGATTCTCCTCAAGCCAGTGTGCGTAGTTCATTGGAAGCAATCTGGATGCTGTCAGATACTCACACAGAGCTATTGGTCAGGTCAAGTTTCAGGATCACCGATTGCTTGAATCTTAAACCACGGAAAATATGGCAGGCAAGAATGATCAGCTAGAATTACTACCTTTGCTTTTTCATACAACTTCTTATATCTCATGCACTAGGTAAGTCTCTCTGAGTATATAACTGAACCTTTAGACATGCTCTCAGAGGCAGCCACATTATGAAAGAATAGCAGAAACTATTTGTGTTTCAAATAAGTCTTTATTATGTCTATATATATTTACATAGATATATATATACATGCATATATAGTATACACAACAGAAATAATCTAATCTGCACAGTGTTACCTTGACACTTTTCAGCAGCTTCTGCAAATTAAATTACCTACCTTGCTGCCCCAAGGAAGAAGAGGAAGAGAGAACAACTGATTTTATTCTCCCTGTTGATGGTTACAAGCTGCCTAGAGTGGCAAAGTGAATGGCTAGGCTAGGTGTAGGATGGGTTGTGAGGGGGAAAGGCAACTGGATTCTGCAGATGATTAAGAGAATAGGGGGATTTCAAGATGGCGCTCTGACTTACTACTGTCACTAATGTTTCATCTCCATAGCTGAGCCGATGTTGGTAGGACCTGAGGAAGAAGGGTGAGGGACTGTTCTGCATCTTCACCCCCAGGTTCTGGCCTACGCTAGCACAAATTGCAGGCAGCCACGTTCTGTGAGGTGAGTATGATGCCCTGTGCTCACATCTCTCCTTCCCAACCAGGCAGATGAAGCAATGGGGAATGGAATTCTGTAGTGGAATGGAAGGTGGGGAGTTCTGTAGCAGTTCCACTGAAATTAGAGAAAGAATTGCGGGGGGGGGAAATGTGTAACGTACACAATACAGTCTGTCCCTTCTTACTGATTGTGATACTGAATACTATTTCTCTTAAGCTGTCTTCACACTTTCCTTTTTTGGTTACTCCTGTCAAAACAAAAATCTACATCCTGAGTATGAAAACAGAAGTTCTTGTTGAGAAGCTTCAGCTGGAGCTATGGGAGCTCTGAAGCTGAGACATCTGTGCATGCATGTGTTGTACAGGCATATGCACACACCCCCCCAGTAGTTCTTTGAGCCAACAGTGCCGTGGAAGGATCCCTCTCATCATTGCCCTAGCTTGCCTGTTCATGGGGATCTGTACTGATTTAGATTGTGGAATTGATACAGGCTAAAGCTAAGCCCTTTTTCCTTCTTTTTTTTTCTCTTTTTTTTTTCTTTTATTATTTCTTGCCTTACTAGCTGTAACCCAGACAAGTTGCCTTATTTGGTCCACGGCCTTAACAACCATGCCTGGTCAGAAGGCAGCATTGTTAGGAGAACAAGGCCAAGAAGATGGAGAAAGAAGGAAAAGGGTGGAGTCACTCCTTTTTGGAATTTGCATAGAATTTCCATACCAGCCTGTGAAACAATAGTTGTCACTCTAGCTGTGGGTCACAAATTTCTACAAAACTATTTGAGTAATGATCAGCAGTGAAACAATTAAAATAACTGACTTTTAAATTCTCCTTCTGAGGCTCAAGAATTAAAAATGTTTGAAGCAAAGAAGGATGGTTCCTCCCTGTCAGAAGTATTGTTGGGAAAATCCTGCACCAGTTTTACTTGGTTGAGATTTCAAATATACCATTGCATGAAGCATTAAAAGTGTGATCTTTTAATTAGGAACACAGAACTGTGAACGGAAGGGTCCATGCTACCCTCATAGATATATAATAGGGAATACACACCATTCTGTGTACAGCTAGGCAATCTTCCCACCAGTTGGCAGCTCTAGATGGAGCTGACAGGGAATTAGTTACTCATTTCAATACAGATCAAAAGTACATCTTGGAGAAGATGGACAAATCAAATTTCCTGACCATTTCTGATCTTAGAACTTTATAAAGCAAAGCTATGAAAGGCAACTACAATTTTTGCAGTGTAACAATTGTTGAAAAATTGCAGATCTTCGGGTAGAAAGGAAGAAGTTTTAAAATTGTTAAAACTTCTTTCCCCATGATGTTTTACTTAGCTTCAGCTGATCAGCAAAACCATGTTTCAGTGCTTCCAAAATAAAACTCCTTTAGCACCAAATGAAGTTTTATTTTGAAACTTTAGTTAATTTGTGTAACGATTAAATAAAGCAAGCATTCAGAAATGCAACGCTGCAGAACTTCCAGCTGATGATTTAACTGATCTAATAAAATTTTTTGGGGGGTGATTACTGGATTACTTATTTCCCAGAATTTCAATTTTTCATCTTTTAAGATGGGGGGGAAAAGAAACTTACTGCTTTTTCCCAGTAGAGGAAAACAGTTTACTGTTCTCTTTTGTTAGCCTCAGTATGTCAAATCATACCTTTCTTAAATGTCTGTTCAGGTTCACGTAACATGTCACAGTATCATAGACATAGAGGTGAAATACTGAGTTTAGTTGGCGTACACTAATCTCTCTGCAAGGTAATGCACATGCACGCACACATATATACAGGCACATTTTGTTTTAGCTCAAGGACCACTATCTGTTCTCACTTGTGCCCATCCAGTATGTCCGTCCTTTGAATTTGGCATAGTGATTCTTTAATTCCCTGTTTTCTTTTCTTTATTACTACTTTTTCCTATTTTATTTTGTACTTGACTGCCTTATCTCCAAAACCTGAAACTGCTTTTCCTAGGCCAACCTGGAGTTCTTTACGAGAAATGGTAGTAATTCATTCAGGAGCTCTTTGCTCTGGTTTTCTTGTCTGCTTTCATTCCAGTGATTTAAGCAAGTTATGGAAATCCTCCTCTGTCTGATAGCACATTAACAAATACTTTTGCTGGAATCAGAGAGCCCTTGTCCCATGTAACAGTTTAAAATGGGGAAAGCAGGTTTGTATTTCTTACCCATATGACATTTTAAAATTACACTATAGATCCTGAGCTCTGGGGATCAGTGAGATTAATGGAGGATTTAGAAAGCCTTGAAGACTTGGCTGCATCTGCAAGATTATTTGCAATAATTGGGCCCAGCTCTTTATTGAATAAAGAGTTGGGGCTATGTACCATCAGATTACAGTTGGAACATTTTTCTTTGGCTTTGCAGGAGCACAGTGTAAATATGTGATTTGAGACAATGGTGTTTGAGGACCTGTGTTCCAGAGCAACACATGAGCTCTCATTTAAGAGGCAGTGAAGAAAATAGTTTTGTCTTGCACTGTGAGGTGTAATTTCCCAGATGAGGCTAGCATGAAATGAATGTGGAAGAGTCTTTAGAGAACTTCAGTTCTGGTTCACTGACACAATTCTCAGCCAGTGATTTAGAGCTGCTAAATGACTCCCACCATCTCTACCCCTGGCAGATTTGGGCCTTTTCTCTCTGCAGAAGGACTCACACTGAATGTGCTACCAGTGCATTGTACTTTGACTTGGATTGCCTCGTGGAGCTGTGGAGTCTGCGCATAGTAAAAGGCTTTCTTTAAAGCTATGTGCTTCTCTAGGAGGTGGTGATTTGCTGTAGCCCCCAGTCATTTTCCTTTTTCCTTCCTGCTTTGCTGAGATGCCTGAGTTTCAGGTAGTGGGTTTCATTGTTACTTCTTTTTTTTCTTCTTTTTTTTAAATATTGATAATATACAGGGTCTAAGCCTGTTAATAACACAGAACTGCATAAATCTGCTGCTGATTTTTATTATGAATAGTAAAGTCCATCTGAAACTGATCAGAACAGAGTGAAGGTGGAGGAGAGTAGCTATTGAATAGCTAGTTAGTAGCTAGATAAGGTAGATACACTTCAAGTACTTTGCAAATATTTTAACTGTATTTGGGTAATCTTTATTATAAAGCTGTGCTTGTGAATTGTGGTGGTGGACAGACACTAAAACTTACAGGATTCAAAACACTAGCTTCAATCCCAGCTCTCTGTGCGATTAAGCAATTTTCAGTGCCTCTATGATGAGAACTAATAGTGACTTGTGAGCCAGGAAACATGAGTTCTTAACTTGCCCGTGGTCGTACAGCATATTGATTTCCCTTCTTGGTGTCTCAGTGTTTTCGTATGGAGTATGGTGCTAAGGATACTTACCTTGCTCTGTGAAGGCCTTTCTGATCGGTACGTGTTTAGCAATGTTATGCCTGCATAGCATGGTCTGGTTTTTCTGTTTCATAAAATACAAAACATAGAAAAGTAAGAGGATTGAAATATGAACACATCGAAAATCATGAAAGAAACTCTTGCTCTCTGGTGGTTAACTGAAACACAGACAGTTTGACACTCGATGGTTTTAACAGAACAATGAAATTATCCATTTTTTATTACTTTGTTTTTAAAAAATGTGACAATTGCAGTCCATTTCAGGTAAAACCTTAAAATAAATCTCTTGGAGGCACCAAATAAAGCAATTTCTTGCTCTAAACTCTGAACTCTCATATAATGTGAACCACATGCAGTTGCTGATGTATATGTGAGTGCACGTTATATGTTCCTGTACGAGTTTGGAGGTGGTGCGTTTTAAAAATATATGAGAAGGGTGCTGAGCTTATGTGGACAGGACAGGCCTATATGTCTTTGAACCTGAGTTCTGAAGTGAAGCATGCAGGTAAGAGCGAAGGTTTGAACAACAGTTTTCTATTCAACTCACCCATTTGGCAGATGCTATATAGAAGTCTCTTAGAAAAAGAAATCAAATATGTATCAAGAAGTTTTAAATTAAGACAAAGCCATGAAACAAAATGTAGAATCTATAATTGCTGCAAAGTGTTTGCTCATTTGGTGAGAAATACTGTTCTCTGGAAGCACTTTAAGTTGCTACTTTAGCATACCAACATGCCAGCAGCTCTTGGTGTGCCTGATTATGCACGTAAGCAAAGGCTGATATGAAAGAAGTACTCCGACTCAGGACTTGGACATCAGGATTTCCTTACTGTTTATACTCCCCTATACAATTTAGAGTGCTGGGCCTAATATTTCTGAGGATCAAAGTTCAAGCACTGTTTTACATGAGCTACAGGGAGAGTTTCAGTGGGAAAACTTCCAGCCACTGCTGGAAGTTCTCTCTAGTATGCTGATGTGAACCAAACCGACAACCTGGCATTTATGTAGTTCACGGATCTTGACTGTAGATCTGGGGAAAAGTATATTTGTAGGATTAAAGTGGGGTTAAGGAGTTGAATAGCAAATGCCAAGAGACTAGAGGAGAAACAGCTGATAGGGAAGATGCTGATACTGTAATAAGTATTTTAGTTCAGTGATTGGGGGAAGGCCCCGTGGGAGTGAGGGCTGAAGTGCAAATGGTCTGCAGATTCTCGGGAAGACATGCATGGAAGCTCCTGTGTCAGGTCTTGGAATTGAGTGCATTGACACTGCTGCCTACAGTGTGCCTTTCCCCTGTGTTGTGAGCATCTCATTTTCACAATCAAAGATGAGGTCTAAAACAGTGTAAGTACTCGCTGTCCCCTATGCTATGAAATACCATCTTTGCTCAATTACTGGAAAGTCACCCTCCCACAGGGAGCCACAAAGCTGTAATGGAGTTGAACACAAACATTTGTTTTGTTTAAAAACCCTGGTGTAACATTGCTGTGCAACTTTTCAAATGTCAGTTCCTGTAAATGCTCCAAGCCTGAGACCAACAGTGCAGAAAGCGCTGGAAGAACCCGTTGTGGAAGCAAGGTTTACCAACCTCTTCAATGTTTCATGCTAGCTTCACAATGATCTCTGTGGCTCCCTGCTTCTTCAGTGGCTTCTAGCTTTCTGGTTGTGACATCCCTCCTGATGCGCTCAGACAGAGGGAATATGCAAAAGGATGGCTGCAGCTCTGTGTTCAGGAGATGTCATCTCCGATTGACGTCAGGCAGGGGAGCAGCAATTAAGGCTCCAGCCGACTTTCTGCTCAAGCTCCAGGCACACTGGGGGAGGAGAAGAGAGAGAAAGAAGCTATAAGGGAAATGTAAGATAATGGGGAGGGGGGAGGGCAAGAAGGAGAGAGAGCAAAAGGTAGAGAGGGGGAAGAAAGGGAAACTACAATATGAAAGAATGAGAAATAGGAACAGCATGGGACAAGTCAGGAGGAAGAAAAAAATATGAGAATTTATTAAAAGAGGGAATGATGAAGAGAGAGGAAGCATGAAGGAAATAAAAGAATGAGCATGTGACTGCATGAGAAGTGAAAGAGAGAGGAAGTGATAGAATGAAACAGGTGGCAAGGAAAACAATGAAAGCAGGAAGGTAAGGGCAACTTGTATGCTTTTAGGTATTCGCTGCTGGCTGATGGGAAGAGAAGCATATTGTCTCAATCCCCCAACTATAGTGCTGGAGAATCCCTTTATTCCTGATTTACAGTGAGCTGCTGTTTCACAACTGTGTGTCAGTGGGGAAGAGCAACTTTACAGAATTGAGAGATACATGGGCAGGAGAGAAGGAGAATGGATACACGGTCTTGCAGTGCTAGCCCTACATGTCTGGAGAGGGCGTCTCTGCAAGGTATAAACACCTTCAGTGCCTTAAACCAAGACACATCCCAGTTAGGCCCAACAGTGTGTGTAAAGGACATTACGTGTAAGATGTGGACCAGATAAAAAGATTCGTGTATTCAGTGCAAAAGATGCTATTAGACAGATGAAAGATATGCATAAGGCAGTAAGATGGAATACCTGTCATTCTCCCATTCCCCTCTAGGGTCAGAGCAGCACAGTCACATGATACAGCAAATTTTGATACTAATTTCTTTCTGCCGAGATATGATGGTGCCGGTGCATTACAAAACATTCCCAGTATACCTTGTTATGGTTCTGTAGAGCAGTGGCACTCCAATATTTCAGGTTGTAAGCCCCAGTTCAGAAGTGCTCTGAAGACATCAAATGCATAACCTTTTGGATTTCTTCTGACTGCTTGATCTTAGTTCTGTCACGACCCCATCTTGTAATCTTTAGTTTAGTGACATCTGGTCTAGAGGGTATAATCAATCAAGACCCATGAACCTACTGATGATCATAGTACAAGCATACAGGAAGAAATAGGCTGTGGGGTTCAGTTCTGCCCTATGTATCTCACTTTTAGTCTGTCTCAAACAGTTACCATAGGTTGCTTTGTAATTAACAGAGAGAACCATTGAATTACTTTCGAGAACAATTAATCAGATGTGCCCAAGACCCCTGTTTCACAATGGCTAGCTCAGAATTAATGCTTAAAGTTAAGACTTGGAATGCTAGGCAACATGTATCTTACCTGCTGTGCCATGAAAAAAATCTTGTTAAGTTAATAGAACAGATACAGGAATCAGCCCCTTGGGAAACTAAAGTACTGAGAGATTATGAGATTACAGCTGAATTAAGGGTTGAATCTGCTTTATGAACCCCAAATGTTTTCCTACTTAATAGCATGACTAGATCTCTTCTATTTTTCCAGTTTTGTTGCTTGAATACTACGGGGTTTCCATCTCTTACAGCTGTTGCATTTCTATATGGCTTTGTTTGGGGTTCTGTCTTTTCCCTGCTGCTTGGCATCATCATGATTTTCTCTTTTATAGTAACTGGTAAACTGTGATTTTCTGTAGGTGTTTTGAACTTCTTCAGCTCTGGAGCTGAGTGTTAGACCCTCCATTCTTTGTCTTCATGTATTTTTATACATTATTACACTCCTGAGGAATCGAGTGTCTTTGTCCCATAATTCTACTTTGGTAACCGATCTAGGCACAGGTAGAAGGTCAAAGGTGATGACCCTCATGAGCTATCAACAGCTCACTCTTCCTTTGCCCATTCTGGATTCCTGACTGGCTAAAAGAAATCAACTTCTCAAAGACTTTTTCCAGAGTATTCTCAGTGCACCAGCTATTAAACCTTGAAACACAATTTGAAACATAAACTTTGATGGGATTATTAAATCTACAAGGTTTAGCTGCAAAGAGCTAGGCTGTTGCCAAAGCTCCATGCTTTAGCTTATTAATAGTTACTAAATTGGGGTGAGAGCTGGCAGAGGGCAAGCAGAGAGCGAGATGGAGAGAAGCACAACCCCTACGCATTCGCTATCCTTTTTAGCGTTTTATTTTCCCCATCTGGATTTCCCCCTGCCGAGCAGCAAAATGGGCGTTTAGACCTGCGAGCAGTGCCAGACAGCTAACTAGGCGCTAGAAGTCAGCCCCTGATGATATTTGGCATCGGTGGGCCTCTTTGTGCCAGTGGTTTAGTGCCAAGAGTAATTGTGATTTACACCCATTGCCCCTTTGGTGGCAAAATGGTTTTGATTAAGTGCATACCACATTTATTAAGTCTTGCACAACCGAGCACAGGGTCTTGGCTGGGACGCCGTAAAAGGCAGTGAGATTTACACATCTCGCTGCAGGATTCATTTAATCTCTTGGGGATTTACTGACCTTCAATTAGAACTGTTAAGTACTGTTTACTTGGTACCTAAATCATGCAAGGCCCAGCTAGAGTTTCTTTTTTGTTTTCATTAGTAATGTTGTGATTAAATGAGGGAGGAGAAGGGAAAAGACCCAAACACAGTGAGACCCAGTGAATACACGCCCTAAGGAGAAAGACTTTGAAGGTTTTAAATCAAAATACCGAACAGACCAAACTAACTCATTTTTCCTTAATGATCTCTGATATAGGAGGCCATTGGTTCAACTGAAAGACAGAAAGTTACTTTATCGGAGTCATGTACATACTGAAGAACACCTCTTCCCTTTCTTTGTGTCCACCTAGTCCAATGTCTGCGGATTTAATGGAAGGATAATTTTTAACTTCAGAGAGCTTCCAAATAGGTGTTGAAAGAACTTCTCAGGTTGGACACGGAGAATTTATCTGCTTCGCTGCCTAAGGTCACTGAAGTTATCTACAGTTAAGGTACTTCTCCCAAGTTAGCCAAATAAGAGCAGCTGTATTGTGAAGTAGGATTCATCTTATTCTGTGTTCCTAGAATATAGTGCCAGCCACTTCAGAAAGTCTCCTGTGGCTCTAAGAAAAAGATCGGTTCTTCATTGCCAAATACACAGAATTTTGAGATGGCATTGAGGGTTAAAAATGCAAATTAAGTCTGTCTGAGCCCATATTACAGAGCAAAAATTTCAGTATTTTAGGTCTAGGTTACTGCTCAGTGATGTGCCATTCCAGTTGGTTAACACTGCAGTCACAGAAAGGAAGTTAAAAGATGTTGTGTTTGTGAATGGAGCTCAGGTTAGTGGTGAGGTTTTTCAAAAAAATGTCTCTTCTTTATAAATAGCTTCTGTTCTTCTAGAACATAGTATTTTTAATAATTGGCTGGAAAATGTTGGCAAATCAGGAGCATCTGGGTGTGAATACTCAAAGTTAGAAGTGAACTAATTTTGCCAAATTTCTGTTTGGTAGGTTGGTCGTGTGGCATTTTTCTGTGCCCTGATCAGATGAACACATACAGCAGCACTGAGGACCTGTTTGCTAGGATGAAACTCAAGTTTGACAATCCGAAAATTCCTTTTCCACAAGTATTCTCTAAATATTTCTTTAGAACTTGGCTACTTCTGAGATTTTTCCTGCCAAGAAACTGGTCGGCTGGACTGTTCATGGAAAGTTCCCAAAGGAACATGAACACAGGCAAAATGAATTCATGGGTTGGATAGCCATAGAAAATGTCTAGAATTCAATCAGCTTTCATTAGTAGCTAGCAGCTCGGGCTTCTTGCTTCCTCCTGACTACTCAAATTAATAACCCAGCTCTCCATCCTTGTGCTTTCTCTGGCATTATGTCAAGAGCAAGGAAATGAGGTGTGGAGGGGTTCAAGGAAACAGTGAAATGGTACATGCCCTTTTAATTCAAGTTGTAGAAAGTTCACTTGAGACCTCAATCAGAAATTGAACTTGCATCTCCAGTCACAACCAGAGCTATAAAGCATCTGAACTAGAGCACATGAAGATAATTCATTTTGGTCGCTGAGCTGAGTTAAATGAAAGTCCTCTTATTTTAAGGTGCATCAACTAACCTATGTATGAATTTTTGATTCTGATTTTTACACAGTCTCATCTGGGTAATGACTGTTTAGGAACATGTGTGTGTGCTCAGTGGTAACTGACTGAATGAAAGGAAAAGGTCCTTTAAAATGTTTTCCATATTGGTTGCATTGGGCTGCCCAAGCCCAGTGTGAAATTAAAAGGCAAAGAAGAAGGGAGTAGGAAGTCTGAAAATGACCACATTTTTAAAGCTGGGTTTAAAGAGCATCTTACTCTCTAGTTGGAAAAAAAAAAAAAAAAAGAAAAAAGAGCATGTATTTTCTGTTCCCATAACTGCATGACCTCCTCATGTTCTGATGATTGACTTTGGTTAGGTAAACATGGAATCATTCATCTGAGAGCTCTGGTTTTACTGAGCCCCGTCAAACTTGTGGCTAGATTTGCAAGTGCCATTATGTAAACAAGCGGGAAGTGGCAGTTTATAAAAGACTGCAGTGGTGAACAACAGGGTGCTGTCAGGTGTCTAATATTGGGAATTGTACTCTTGGAATAAAGTGCAATTGGAAAAGCGTGTCCGAGAAGTTCAGCAGTACTTTGGGTGCCTCATTTACAGTGTCCTAACTGAGAAATATTACATGGTTTCATTTGCATGTTTTCATTGTGTAGGAACACTACACCCCACTGCCATGATGATCGTGATTTTGTTTTTAAACTGGGACCTTTAAAAGTCCAACTCACAGGTCCACAGGGTCTTTCTGGAGTTCTAGATCCAGCACAGTCTTCATACACGCATCGTGGTGATTTTTGACCAGGCTTCAAATTGTCCCTAGATCTATAATGGGCCAGAACAAATGCCCAGGTCCAAATCTGTTCAAATACTTGCGGTGCTTGTGGCTGTCTCTGTTGTTGTTGCTGTGTTGATCCTCGGCTTGACAAAAGGACAATGGAATAGGTGGATGAAGTCTGCTGCACTCCTGGTGAAGCTGATAGGCAGAATTAATACAAGCTTGGTGGTAAGGTAGGGAATGACTTGACAAAGCAGGAACAGTGTGGCAGCAATTTCAACACCTATCCTCTCGCCTGTTTTTCTTTACACGCGCTCAGGCTGCACAAAGGCGAACTGTAGTGCATTGCGGTGCCAGCTGCCGCTCTGCGGGGAGGGGCCGGGTCCGCCATCACCGCGCAGCGCAGGGCGGGCGCAGCTCCTTCAGATCCATTAGGCAGCCCTGCAGCCCCTGAAAAGCTTCTGCTGCCTCCCTGCCCGCACTCGGCCCAGGCTGCTGCTTGTTGATGAATGGGAGGTGCTAATCTCTTTCTTCCTAAGAGACCTCTTTGTCCAGAAGTGTCGGGATTTAATTGGCTTGTTCACACTTTCTCCAGCAGACTCTGACTTCTAACACTTCCTCCACACCCCACCCCCGCTCTTTGGTTCATGGTATCAACAGGGCTGGAAGTGTTTTAATTCCTTTACAGTCAATCCCCTTCCACACCAACTGCACAACTGGGTGGACTGTTGGGGGTTAGCATACTGGAAGCTGTTAATCCTAAAGGGCGAATTTTTTTTTTTTTTCCGTCTGAAAGGATTTAGTCCATTGCACTTGAATGCTTGCTGTAAGTGAAGCATTTTCTGTGACCAAAGCATTAATTCTTGACTGGGGGTGGAACAAAAAAATTAAATTGTGGTGAATCAGGTTTTTTTCTCCTTACATTTGCTCAAATCTATTATATCCTGACTTGTTTTTACATATAACAGTTATAATACCACCTACTGGCCCCATTGAAGGATTCAGGCTCCACTGTGCTCCCACTGTGGTGGGCTGATGAAAACCACGCCTCTTTTCTGTAAATATTTTGTCCTCTAAACAAAGGTGAATCAGAGTATAATAAATTTAAAAGAGCTGTTCTCCCACTTGTTAGAGAAACCGAGTCATAGATATGAATATATTTTTTGTTCTCATTCTTGTATGAGTGGAAACAAATACAGTTTGGCAGTGCTGTTAACTCAGTATCCCCAGAGCTTGAGACTGTGCAGGAAGTTTGGAAAAGCAGGTTCTGTTCTGGGATCAGCCATTGCCATACTATAGGACTGGACTGAATCACTTTTGGTCTCATTCCCTCTCTATCTTGTCTTTATGGTCCTGGAGGTTCCTGGGACAGAAACTGTAACTTTCTAGGTGTTTGTACAATGCTTACTATATGATGCACTCAAGCTTTCTTGATACCATTGAACAATAATGACCAGTAAAGTAACAAAGCTGTCAAGTTACTGGTGCAGGAAATCAGGGGGAAATGAGAAATTAAACAGCCATTGTAGGCTTAGACAAGACAAGTTTCTGATACTTTTCATTTGGATGACACATTGTCTTCTATTTTCCATTTGTGTAGCATCAGACACCTAGTGATTCTTAAAGTGTTGCTAAGCAGGCATTACTGAAAGGTCCTCAGTGATAAAATGGAATGGAAGTGGGTATTGTGGTCAGGCTAATATCAAGAACCAAGAATAGAGGAGGTAAGAGTTCAGAGAACAAGTCTATGAAAATTAAGATGAGGAGGAGGTGGGGCTAAAGCAAAATCAGGGGATTTGTTTGGGGAGAGGAGCCTAGATGGACCTGGCAGATACAGTCATTAAGGACCAGAAAGTTGAGCAGTAAGGAACCACATAGCCATAGTGTTGCTCAAAGCTACTGAAAAGATTTACCTCTGTAACTGATTGTAAAACAAACACTAACTGGACCAGGGACCTTGCTGCACGCAGAGACTGTTGACAGGGAGCTTCAGGCCTGACAGTATGTCAGTGTCTGTACTCCTTACACCCAGGGTACCAGGCACCACCCTGCTGGTTTTGGAGCTGAGAACTGAGACTGTCGAACAGCCTCTGCAAAGTCTGTGTCACTATTAAATAATTGTTCCAAGGAAAGTAGGGGGTTGCTTTTTCTTTTTGTTTTCGTTGGTTGAGTCATAGATGACAAATATAAAAATCATTCCATGGTTATCTGAAAGACGATGTCATATACAATGGCAATTAGAAATATTTCCAAAATTAAACCTCCAAAGGAGGAAGCGAATTACAATGCAAGCAACCTTTGACCCTAGAGAATCATAATGGCTTCCTGGATTTGGAGATATTATGAGCTAAAGCCAGAGAGGTACTGCTGCTGGGTCATAATAAGTGTTAAAATTAGAACACAATGTGGTAACCTTGGGTGTGTCTTTCTGATCTGAATTCTCCTCCCACCCACACCTCTGTTTAATAATGATGTGTTTTGAAAGGCCCGTGTCTGGCTGCCTTAATGTCTAGGCATTCGCGCTGAGTGCATCAGCTTTGGTGGTTATCACTCTGCCAGACAGTGTGGGCCATAGTCCAAAAAAGTACAAAAGTACTTGTTTACACTTAAGTATGGGAACAATTCCACCAAAGTAAAGACAGCTACTGTGCTGGGGTCCAAGGAAACTAGATGTGGGTGCATGTAAGCTCCCCATATCCGAGAAAGCTTCATCTCAGTTTTGGTTAGGTTTTGGTTTTTTTTTTTTTACATTTTGACACACTTTCTGGGCATAGGCTTGCATGCTCAACCCTTTGGGAAACAGGGATCTTGTTGCCATATACACCCCCAACATAGGCTTGTAGTTCCTACAACAGCAGTACCCAGAGTGGGCTGGTCTGTTGTACCAGGCTTTGTACAAACACATAGTAAAAGACAGCTCTGGCCTAAAAAAAAAAAAAAAAAAAAAAAAAAAATTATAGTCTAAACAGACAAGGCAGACAGTGGGTCTCTCTTGGGGAGAGTGACAGAGAGATAAGCCGGCCTAGGAAATGTTAGGACATTTAAAATCTTTTCCTGTTCTCTCTCACAGAAGAAAGAACATTATATTTGGCTACATACACGAATCCAGATTTAAAAATAGCTGGGTTCCTTCCTGACTGAGGGAGAAAGACAGAAATGAGCCAAATTTATTAGCCGCCTAGCAAGCTTGCATTGAATTTTTGCTTGTCAGGACTCCCCCAAGTAATTGTGTTTTTATACACAAGTTGGTTGGGGGAGTGTTTCATGAGCAAATACCTTGATTTATGCATGGATATCTGTATTTGCAGGAGAAAAACAAGTCAAATGTTTGTGTGAGCAAATTCCAGCCCCATCAATGTTTAAGAAGAGAAGTGAAGCCAAAGGGGGCAGAATTGTCATTAGACTGATTTGGGAGCTGGATTTAGTTGAAGGGCAACATTTTAAAAGCACCTAAGTGACACAGGAGCCTCAGGGTAAGTCTTCCCCAGGTGGGGCTTATCAGCGGGAATGTGGGATCCTGCTAATGTAGCTGAACTGCTTCTGGACCTGCACGGCACCCAGGCAGCACTGCGCTGTACTCTGGGCTGGATTTAGCAGCTTAGGGACCTCTGGCCTGCGTGCTGTTGTGTGGTATTGACTTTCACTGTGTACCATTTTCAAAGGTGATTTAGGCATGAGCGCTGGATTTACAGAAGTATTAAGGTGCCTATCTTCCACTGAAGGCAGTGGAGGCTGGAAGCTTTAAATACCTTTTTGGAGGGTCTGAGCCTCGGGGCCAGATTTATGAAGCTGTATAGATATCTGAAATGCCTGGTGATCTTTACAAAAGCACCAAATGAGTTAGACCTGTCTCCTCTTGACTTCAAAGTGACTTGTAGAGATAAGAAGGTTGGTCCAAGATCTGTGTCTTAAGCTGAATATGTAGCTTTGTGGAGTTGATCTTTAGGAGAGCACATCTTGCCTTGGAGCCCAACTCATTCTCACTGAAGGCAAGTGTTGTAGGTATTTCTGAAAATGCTGCCTGCCAGAATTATGAGTAAACTTCAAGACAGAAGGGGTTTGCTGCAGTGAAACTACTGACCTGCTTGAAATCCAGTGTGCTTTGCATATGCTTTACTTCTGTCATGAAATAATGAAGCCAAATGTGAAAGAGAATGGGATTCCTGCATTTCCCCTTGGAGTACAGGGGATTTAACCGTGAGGACAAGGTGTTCCATATAGAAAAATGGGGAAAAGCAAAATCAGCAATGTGTTTGGGGAGAGAGAAAGAGTAAAGGGAGCATCAGCTAATGGAGTGGGGGGAAGGAAAAAGAAAGGGAAAAAATCTGGCCCAAGTGGACTTCTGTGCCAGAGTAGCTGAAGCAATTTGTGCAAGATGTTCCTTGTCTTTGTCTGTAACTGAAGGCTTTGAAGACAAGGGAGAATGTTCCTCTTGCTTTTAAAGCTGTGTAAGAAGCCCCAGGTCTGTGCTACTGGATGAGGATTTTTTAACCAACAGACTTCATGGCTAGATTTACCATGCAGCAAGGGAGGCTCCAACATCACCACCGCTAGTCATGTGAGCAGCCAAACCACTAAAATTCTTTTTCCCTGATTACTGCTGCCATCACAGTCATAGCTGGCCCTGAAGGCTTTCTCACAAGATAATCCTCCGCTATTCTGAAAGGATGTTAACAGAAGAATGGATTTGCTATTCTGCCTGACAGAAGGGGAAAAAAAGTAAGATTTTTAACAGGCTTTCTTCATGTCCAGTTGTAAAGATTCAGCTCTTTGTCTTGCCCCTATGGTCTAGCTATCTTAGATCTGATAGCTGGGTAACTGTTGCAGTAGATCCTCATCTAGTATGGAAAATCCTTTCTCCTGATAGGACTGCTGAGGGGTTAAAACCAAAAAGGAGAATGATCTGTGAAGCTTGTTGCACAGAAGACTCCATCATGCAGTGCAGTAGTGACAAGGATTTGCTTCAAAGCGAAATGGAGATGGGTAAGATTTAGACTGGTCTCCTCCCCTAAGGTGGCTCTGTGATGGGGGAGAGTCTGGGCGGAGTAGCCACAAGGCTCCCTTTATTCCCCTGGAGCTACAGCACAGTCAGAAGCATTGAGGGCAGGGAGCAGGGGAAGGCATGTCCCTGCTGACCCACTGGAGCTGTCCTGATCTGACAGCCCTTTCTGAGCAGTGACTGGCCCGCTGAAGACAGCCAGTGACAGCTCGGTGTGTTGAGTGCTCGCTCTCGCCTGCCTTGAGGGCTGAGCCAAGGCAGCTGCCTGGAGTGGCTTCCTTACACATTCTGCTCTTTTCAATGCCAGCGAGGGCGTCTGAGTGAAAGAGAGCACAGCAGACAGGGACTGAATGACAGGTGTCAGTCACGTTGGCTGCAGGGTCTTCAGAGGGAAGGAAGACAACTCTTTTGTTCCCTCCCCCACCCCCTCCAGTATCCCCAGCTAGAGAGCCACCCCCAAGGCTTGCCTCCTGATGCAAGCAGCCACTTGGTACCTTCTCTTCAAGTCCCTTCTCAACACAAACCTGTTTTGCTCCTGTTTCCCACTTTAGCTGCTTGCTACAATGTCCATATTATTTCGCAGTTGAGCCTTGAAATATTCCTCCTGCAAGTGCTTGCAGGCTTATTTCCACACAATAAGGGCAGTTAGCAATTTCTTCCCATCCCCATCTGCTACCTGCCTGCTCTGGGGGACCCAGTGAATAGCAAGAAGCAATTTTGCTTGATGCTTCTGACAATTTCTATTAAGGAAAGCTGAGAGCGTATCAATTAAATAAATATATTATATAGACACAGGCAGCCTTTAGGATTTCTTCTATTTTCTGCAGTACTCCTTGATGTCATGCCTTGAAGACATCTTACCTCCGGTAGCAGCAGCTGCCAGCAGGATAGCTGTTTTGGGTCAAGGGAGCCTCAGTTCCTGAGAGAGAATGAGTGAAGCTGAAGGAAGAAGGGAAGTGACAGAGAAAGATCCCCCTTGGGTACTGGGTAACAGATATTGGCTCGGACTTGGGAAGCAGCATATAGGAACCAGACTAAATTTAAAAAGATAAAGAGGCAAATAAAAGGAAACCAAGCAAAGCGTTAAGGTTTCTGAAGCTAAAAACCAGGCTACTCTGCAGCAACTGAAAGCATTTCCCCATCATTTCCAAGCAGGCTGGACAAAGCACCGGAGAAGGTACACTCTGGGCTGCCCTTATGGGCTCTTCTGGCCAGTGTGAGTGAGATATGGGGAAGCTTTAGGCAGATTCTTGTGTATTCTGGAGGGTGCATGAGTTTGGTAGCTTGCAGCGCTCGTCTGTGAGAGTAGGCAGTGGGGTTGAATTGGTAAACCTGTCAGTCTCAGACTCCTATCAAGAGAAGACTCGCTGAGCTCCTCCTTTGAGTTGCAAAAATCAGTGCATGGTGTGATAGCAAGCCTGGGAAGGTGCACAAGGAGACAGAGGTGCACGCTGAGGTGAGAGCTGCCTATATCCTTGACTGCTGCCTCAGGTGGGAGGAAAGAGTACAACACTGAAATACCAAGGGATGGCTCAGCTGAGATCAAGGTGTCTGATACCCTTGAAAATCATTTCATCGAGGTGGAGCCTCTGTAAATAGCCCCACTTGGTGTCTTAGGCTAATTCTGCAAATGTTGAACCTGAAATGATGAGGCAACAACTTCTGATAAGCTTGACTCCTGGAGGTCTTGGCAGCTCGCTCAGAGAGACTTGCAGGATTGGCACATCAGGAGGTTTGTTTCTTCTGCAGCCTCAAACTACAAGGAATCATAATGTGGGTTTTTTCCATCCCTGTTAGTTCACCCATGGAGGGCCTTGCAGAGCTCGGGCTGTAACCTCACCTGGTCAGTGTAAAAGAAGATGGGGAAGCTGCTTGCTTGAAGGCTCTGGAAGGCACTATTAGAAGGATCAAGATTCTATTCAATAAGGTGATATTTCGGCACATTTCTCCTTCCACAAAAAGCCAACTACCGCTCTCCTAGTTTCTGACAGAAGCAGAGGTATGAACAGGAACAACCTACTGTATGACGAGCCCAGACCTAGGAATCATATCTGATTGTTGTTGGGCCAGAAGTGAGGATACTTGTCTGACATTTGCAACTCAAAAGCATACGTTGTCCCATAGCCCTCTTTACTTTTGGACTCTCAGATGACAGCAGAGGCAAGTAATAGCTTTTTCCCTAACAGCTAGCCCAGAGGCTTTAACTGTTCCTGTTGGTTGTGGACCTGCCCCCTGTGGAATGCAACCCTGGTGACCTGAAGGCTAGTATGCAGAAATGTACTTCAGCTTTTCAGAGAACTTTTGATTGCAATTTAAATAGCAGGCTGCTGGATTGGATGAAGTAAAATGTAGGGAACTATTGTTTGAAAATACTAAATACTGGATTTTCCTGGTGCTCTGTATCAGCTGCCTCATCCTTTCTGAATACAGTGCAAGGGATATGGTCTGATTCATAGTCCCACATGGGATCAGATCAGGTATCTGAGTGGTTTCACCAAAGTATTTATAAATGAGGGCGTTTATTCCCTCAGTTTTTGAGGTTTATCTTTCCAGATGCAGCAGACAGGCTTGTTCAGAGGCAGATTCACAGTTGCTGGGGCCAGCTTCATCTTGTGAGACAGCAGAACCTGTGCTCACTGATAACAGGTATATTTTTTTGATCAAAACTCTTCTACTTCAAGAAAGTGATCTGTTGTGGTCAAAGTGAAATGAAAATATTTGAACTGGTGATAGCTGAGCTTCATTAAATTTTTAATGATGATAAAGTTCATAATAATATGTTAATATAAACATAACTGCATTTGCTCTGTACCCTAGATCTCTAAATTATCCAGATTATTTATGTGATGTCTGATATCATTATAATATCAGATATCTTTTCTCCCTGGATGTCTGAGTTGTGTCCTGTCAGGTGGCAAGTCCTGTCTCACAAGTTTCTTCAAAGGGATTAAAAAAAAAAAAATAAAAACTTGAATGGATTAGGCAAGTAAGAGACATAAATAGGGACAGAATGGAAAACTCATAAATCTAAAGTAGTTTTACAGGTTGAATCTTTGCCTTTTGAATCTTAGTTTTTATTGCCCAAGGTCTTACTGAGAAAGGGCAAAGAAATTTTTGTTTCACTAAAGGCAATAGAGAGATGTTTGCGTGATTCTTATGTGCTTTTTGTGTGTTAGTACTAAGGCCGGATTTCTTTAAAACTGTGGGGAAAAGGAAAGTTCTTCTACTGCCCCTGCTGCTCCATCCCTTTCCCTCCTTCCCCCTCCTTTCCTCTTGGGTTCCTTGCCTTTCATGTCTTTGTTTGACATCTAGGAAAGAATCATGAGGTGCTGAATATTATTAACTTCTAAACACCTAAGAAATCAGTAGGAAATCGCAAACATTTCGGCCCCCTGACAGTCTCCGTAAATGACCTGTCCGAAATCCCTCCCCTTCTGAGATGAAAAGAGGGAGCCAGGCAGAACGGAGGAGAGAATGGGGAGAGCTAGGGAGTGAGAGGGATACACAAAATAAATGAGAAATATGATTAACTTACTTCCTTGGCTGGGTCTACAGCTGGTTCTGGGTATTTAATAAACAGGTTGACACTCCAGGTTCCCCTCATTAGGTGATCACTAAGGTCTGGGCTGTCATAAATCAAAGAGCCAGGTTATCAAGGCCTGTGATCTTTAACTGTACAGGGGCGCCCAACTGTCTGCCATAACGAGGGCTAAAAAGTGCAAGCTGTAAAGAATTAGCTGGCTGCGGCACTTTAATACACGCGCAGAGGCATGAACATTGTGCCGTCTATGGAGTGATTGCCCAGGTATGTCTGTGGGCTGACAACAGCTTCTGTCTTGAATATGAACACGTGAGGTGGTGTAAGAAGTTAAATGCAATGGAGTGCAAATCTGCCTGAGCTAGACAGCTTCTGGCTGTTCATGAGGAGAATATTAAGGAGTCATCTCATCTTATGTGTTTGTGAAAGGGAGAAGGATTGTTTAATTCCTGGGCAACCAGAGGAGCTGATTCTCTTCATTTGCCCCAGGAAGCAGGGAGGAGACAGCATGGCCCAGTCTGCTTCTGTCTGTGTCATTCAAGTACTGGGCTAGGCACCGCAGAACCTATATGTATGTTAATTTAAGAGGAATTATTGCTCTGTAAGGCACACTGCTTTACTGGGACAGCTTGATCCTGCGCTGCCCTTTGTGAAGGGCCTGCATAGCACATTTTTACATTGCAGGTAAGGCAGAAACTTGATGAAAGTTGGGCGGCCTAAAGCCTGAGGTTTTGTAACAAATCTGACACATGAATAAGTTCTGTGAACCATTGAGTAAGGCAGAGCATCAAACCACACAAGTTTTGGCAGCAAATAATACAAGCTCTGAGTAAGAGCCAAGTGGACTTATGGGGGGGAAGAAAGTGTGGTCAATCTCAGACCCAGTTTTGTGAGAATATGATCTAATTTTTAGATGCTGGGAATGTTCTCCAGTTCTTGGTTTTCCCCAGTTTTGAATAGCCATTGTCACCCACAAAACCCAGGAAAGACTTGGGAGCAGCTTCTGCAGGCTAAGATGCTTGCTGACACAAACACCAGTGGTGAGAAAGAATTTAACTTTGTGCAGCTCTCGTAACTGCAATATGTGTTAGAAATTGAAATGAGAAATTGAGGAGAAAGGAAATAAGAGGACCTCCCAAAGGAGATGTGTATTCCTGTACCTTTACCAATGTATGAAAAGTGCTGGGTTCCTTGAGCCACGTTGTTACTAACTCTTGAAAGAGCAAGAGTGGGGACTGTAGACAGCATGAGCTGAGGATTGTCAAGCCTTGTGTTTTACTCCTGGCAACTAATGGGACAAGTCAAATTTCCCCGTGGATCTGGAGGAAGTTTGAGGCACAGCTCTATGGTGGAGGGTGGAAATCTGCGGAGCTCCAGGGGGAGGCAGCATCTGTGGAGTTCAGCAGCACCCTGCAGCAGGTGGTGGGGGCTCTGCTGGTGGCAGCTCCCTAAGCCATCGTCTGTGGAGCAAGATAGATGCTGTCAGTGCATCTTAGGCTGCTCATGGGGACTGGGGACACTCTCAGTGGGGAGCATGTGAGGAAACACATAGGTGGGCCAGGGAAGAAGCTCTGGGTTATGCTCGTTTTCAAACTGATCTCCTAAACTGGGCCTCAGCTACTGCTGGACAAGAAGGATGATTCTCTGTGGGAAATTAACTGGCAGAGAGGTGACTGCTGTTTTCAGGGACTGAAAACCCCTAAAGCCTCATCCCAGCAAACATGGATTCACTGAAGCAGCTGTACACCTTGTCACATCTTGTGTGAAGGCCCACATCTACCTGTCTACTAGATATTCAGCTGATGGGATAAGTGATGTCCCTAGAGTTAAGCCACAGCTGAAATTCCTTGAGGGGCTCAGAGATTGCAGTTCCAGCTCTGCTGCAGTCACTCCAGGGCATTCCATGACTATTTATAATGGTGTACCTGGGTTTACTGCTTTACAGATTGTAATGCGACTCACTGCCCTGGGGGAGAAGAATGCAACACGAAAGCATGACATACTGCCCCTTAGACAGCAAACCGTGTGGTTCATGTCAAGCTGTGAGGTGGAAGAGTCTGGTTCACAACAGTGATTTCAGGGTGTTTTCCTAGCTCTTTTCCTCCTGTTTTCCTCAGCCATATTACATACTAGCCACATATTCTATCTTTAAACACATAAGTATCTCTCTTCTGAAAAATCAACTAAAGCTGTGCTCATAAAGAACAAGAATTGTGAAAGAATCCAAAATGCATGGTCTTTTTTTAACTCCCTCCCTGATTTCAGTCAGTAATATACAGGTTTTGGAGGAGGTCAGAGACAGATCTTCAAAGGTTTGCATGACAAATGTTTTCAGCATGTCAAGTTTACATTTTGGCAACAGAATAAAGTGACTGAATTTTCGGAAGAGCTCAGCACCTAACCTACAGTCAGTGTAGTCTGTTCTTTTGAAAACTAGCTGTGTGCTTCTTGATAACCACATAGGACATACCCATGTAGCTAAAGGCTCGCATTAGAATTTTTCAAAGTGCTTAGTTGGTTTAGGATTATGCAGAGAGATTTTTTCAAATGGCAGATAGATAACACCTTTTCGAGAAAGCTGATGAGTAGGATGTCTAAATGCCTTCCCTGCCTCAAAAAATAGTTCCATAGGCCCTGTATCATGTGAGTGATTTTGAAAATCCCATCCTAAAGCCTGAAGTCTTTGCTCAGCTCTTTCTTTTATCTTGGACATAACTCATTGACTGTGTGGTGGCTTTTCTTGAACAGAGTCAATTTTCTAAGCCTCTTCTCCAATAACAAACTTTCCAAAAGTGTCTAGAAGTCAAAGATCTGTCTGAAAAACATTTATGTTACACCTAATGTAGGTATATTTGGTCCAGTATATTTCTCATTCTTGTGTATACAGTCTATATTATTAATCAGTGGATTGTGTGTCAAGACTTTAGGTTCTTGAATTTCAAGCTAAGGATATGAGTTACCAACCCAACCAAGCAAGTGAAAATCTTCTAAGTTATTGCAGGAAATTGCCATCACTGCCAATTTGTAAGGAGTTTCCTGTGTTCTTGTTAACCAGTTCCTTTCAGTACCATATATTAAGGCAAAACACAAAATATGTTTATTCAGTGTTTGCTGTCCCATCAAAATCATGACTGTCAAAGTGTGGCTAGTGTGGTGCACATCAATGTTGCATGCCCTTGGAGAAAAGATTTCCTGTCTTTAGATACTAGGAAGTAACTACTTTGCTCAATATGTTTAGCTTCACCTATTTTAATATCTAGGGAAATATGAAGATAGTTTGGATGTGAGTGTAGGTGCATGCTAAAGGATTCAGAAGTTAAGAATTTGTCTTTGTGTTTTCTACTTCGTAAACCACTGAAACTTCCTGGGAAGACTACATATCAAAAAAACCATTTTTTCTAGGCTTCTACTAACTCAGTAAGGTGCTGCTGCAACTGTTTTAAGTTCATTTTGTTTTCCATGATTTTATGTGCAATAACATTCCTTTTTTCTGATAAAGGCATTTGTTGTAGAGAACAATTCTGCAGAGGGTTTCTCATTATCCTACTGACCTAGTGGAAGAAAGATGATCTGAGACAGCAGAGGTCCTCCTCTGAGTAGGTGGGAACATTCCTTTGAAAAGAAGATTGAATGACAAAGTTCAGACAAGACTGGCTGAATCTCTGGAAAGACATGAGCTTTCTCTGGGCCCAGTCAGCCTGCTTGCTTCTGGCATTCTACAGTTCCATACCAGTTCCAATGCAGGGTTGCACCCATTTAGTACAGCTGAATTCAGAGTCTATAAACTACATTTTAAAAGTTGAGTTCTTACTAAAATTCATACAGCAATGGGGTAAAAAAATCTGCTGACATTGTCTGTTACTCTCACTTGCCTGTAGGCCCAGATAAGTTGAATGCAACAGCTACCTATATCACTCAAAAAATAATTTCAATTTTTGCATGGCATGACTGTTTCTTTTAATGAAAAAAAGACCCAAACCAAAACACCCAAACATCTACTTGCATTGCACATTGAGTACTGTAACAGAATAAAAACTACCTGATGTCCTAGATAGAGTCCCAGACTTAGTCAATTGTATATAATATAGGTGTAGGTTATTGGTTCATATACAGCACTTTTCACTTGCAAAATAACAAACTGCTCTCTTGAAACCAGTTTGTTCTGGTGTACAACGTAGCATCCATTTAAGGGAAAAGTAGACATGGGTTTACCTTAGGACTGTCTTAGAAACAGTCGAATTATTTCACAGAAAGGACTGGAATATTTGGAATATGTGTTTGGGCTGAGCTGGAAGGCAGGCCAGACTACAAAGAAGGAATTCTGTAACCCTGAATAGAGGGAAACTAGAAAAGTAGTGGGAGAAAAGCATTTGTAGGGCTACAGAGGACATGGTTTCTGATCTGAAGTACAATGCAGCAGTGACAGGGCTCTAGTTCCCCCACTTCTGCCCCTTGTAGGCATGACTGCTTTTCTTTCTCAACTTTTTCCTTCTAACTTTATCGGTGTCCCACTCCCTGATGATTCTAAAAAGCACTGGATTTAGTTGAATTGCTTTGTAATGGTATGAGCTGGATGTTTTGGGGCACAATTTAATCCTTTGTTTCTGTAGGGTACTAATGAGCTGTTTTCAAATCCTCTAGTGCCACTGGAGAGTCATTTCTTGGCAACTTTTCTACTGAAAGACAGAGCTCCAGGTTTCACATGTGATATAATTAACACCAGGCTAAGTGCTACTTAAGCACCTGGTATTGTTTATATGTTCTTGAGTTATGCAGACTTTAATGTTAATTTTGTCATGAGTAAGCAGGTATCATCATATTAGACTAACATGCCTCACAGCAAGAAGACCCCTAAATCTACCTTCTTTAGATGACTTTATTCTTGTTATCTGTAGAACTTCATTGTTCTGCCTGACTTAGTTAAGGTCTGAACCAATGAAGTTTTTGTTTCAGCTGTAGCTGTTACTGTTATTACAGGTTTTAAAATTATATAGAGATTGCTGAATGCTAGCTAATTAATGAATTTGAGGCTAAGTATAAGCACTGAGGAATGTGGTGAATTCTCTGTCATTTGACATCTTCTGCACCAGACTGGATTAAGCTTTCTAGTAGAGTTTTCTTCCTCCTTATAGCTGTTCTTAGATGTGGTGTCAGAAATATTTTAAAAAATTTCTACAGTCTCTCTTATGCTGACTTTATTTTTTATGAAAGTCACTTGAGTAGTCTGACTGATTTTAAAGTCCTGTTAAGACTGTTCTTTGTGGGACTAAATACTTGCTGGAGAAGCTGTATGACGGAAAGTGCTATGGTTCATGATGCAAGTTGATTGTTTTATAACCCACTGAGGTGTGGGTCCTGCTAGTTCTGCGTGTGAGGGGTCTGTGAAGGGCTACCTACTTGAACAATGGCAGGGAGGAACAAATAAAAAAGGAAAATGGAGGGTTAGGATACTGTGGTTATTTAATAACTTAAAAGTATTTTATACACCTTCTGCTGGTTCATCCGGAGACTTTTCTAAGGTCAGCATTTGTTCAAGTTCTATTTCTAGAGAAAGTTAAGAGAGTGAGTGAGAAAGAAATGAAGAGCAAACCAGAAACCTCTTTCAACATATTTAACTTGTTACTAGTTTCTTGATGTCCCTACTGAGAAGGAAATAGGGGAAACCTTGGAAACCCAAGCGTTTTGGCTGCTGTTAAGTTAGGAGCACCCTGGTGAATTATTTTTCCCTTCTCCAGTCAGAACTGTGGCCTGAACTGCAGATCAAAGAAGAGCAGCACTTTGGTTAATCTGGCATAAAAATCTACTTTACCCCAAAGAGACAAGAAGAAAAAGAAATTGAGGCCCAGGCTCCATGGCAACTGTGAGCTAGATTGTTCAAATGGTTGGTAACTGTAATATAGTTTTAAAAAAAAAAAAAAGTACTTGGAAAAATATATTGCTATCATATTGGAAAGGACACTGCATTGCAAGCCAGGGTTGGTTCCTGCTGTTACAGGGAGTGTTCATAACAGTGCATAGGTAGGCTTCTGTCCTGTTTTCCTCACGCTATTACAAAGAATAAAAGGTAGCCAGCTGATAGAACTTCAGGTCTGCTTCAGAAAACGTGTGCTGAATATGCAAGCAATGCTTTTCTTCTTTGAATCTGTTCTGCATCACATGCTAACTTTATAACCATCGAACCAGGGAAATATGACATAGCAGGTCACCGTTTGTTGTGGGTTTGACCACATACCAGACAGCGCTTACTTAGGACATTGAGATATAACACCAAGTTTAGAGAAAATGCTGCTCTGTGACCTTGTATGGTGCTGTTGGGTCCTACGCTGTGAGATGCAAAACTTGCAGGATGCTGTGATGGGGGACTTGAGAGCTGATTCAGGATTCCTGATCCTCTATTCCCGGTGAATCTCACAAATCTACATCTTGCTAATCAGACCAAAATCTTGAATGCCTGCCTGCCTCCCTGCTGCTGAGTGATCTGGGCTTACCAGTGTTTTGGTTCAGGCCAGCCCAAGGAGGGAACTCAGCAGCTGTGGCACCTGGCTGTGTCTGGGTCGGGCTGGTTAGAGCACACCTGCAACAATCAGGAGTAGCAGTCAGGGTGCTCTTCATTATTCCTGCATCTTCTGCCACAAAGGCTTTTTTACCTGCAGATAGTAGTCTGATGCAGTTACACTAATCACCCAGACATTGCTCATCTTCTATCACAAGCTGCTTATTTAACTGCAAGCCTAACTCCTGAGATACCAAGTTGGTCCTTTTCGGAGCTGGACATTTTCAGGTGAATAGAAATCTTCATAATGAATTTACAGCCAGTAGTTGGAGTGTTGTCTTGCTCATATCCGTGAGTGCGTACTCAGGCTATCCTTGAGAGAAATCTGTCTAAAGTCCTTCTTTGAAGGAAATTCCATTTCCTACCTATGTAGTTGGATTGTTCTATTGCTTAAGTGCCTGTTTTATTAGGAAATTAATGACACTTAGGTTAATATCAAATCCAAATATTTTTGCTGTCAGCAAAGCTGGTTACATTTTGTTCTACCCCAAGTGGCCAGAGAAAAAAAATTTATGTCAGTCCTTTACATAACCACCACTTACCTACTACAAAAGAACAATCATGTCCTGTTCTCTCTCTTGGCTGGAAAATAAATGCAATTCCATCAATCTTGTCCTTCAACAATGTTTTTGAAACTTCCTATCATTCATGATGGTCTCTTGTCTGTCTATAGCTGTCTTGCAGTGAGGTGGCCAGAACTGAATGTCTTGGCTTAATCTCAGACATGCTTAGCACCTGCCGTTTCTCACCTATCGGTACATTCTGGGATGAGATGTCTTCCTCCTCCTTCTCCCTTCTCCTTTTTTGGTGACATCAACTTGTTGATAAAAATTCAGTTTGCATTGTACTGTAGGTTGAGGACCCTTCTCTGAATATTGCTGCCACTTGTTCATATCTGTTTGAATTTGTTTATTACAGTTAGAACATGTTGTACTTGTCTGTTTTGTTCCATCCTGATACAATTGATTATTCCCCCCCCCCCCCAATTTATTGAGATTGTTGACTTTTAATGATACCTTCCAGGCTGGTTGCTGTGTATCTCTAAGGGCTATCTATGCTAGTGACTCATGAAACTGGAGATGATGTGGTCCCCTGTAGAACTATGTGTGAAGTGTCCTGTCAGTCTGAGAGCAAATTGCTGTTAATTTAAGAGGATTTTCTAGACAGCTGTACACCCAAACTGTGGTGATTTTAATCTATGTTTGATTTCCCTTGTATGCCTTGAAAATATGAGGTGGGTAAAGATTAAAAGCATTGCTTTTTTAACTTTACTTTTCAAAGAAAATCACCTCTAATGCTCCCCCCCCCCACCCGTAATCACTGGGACTGTTACCCCATTAGATGGAACATAATAAATGGAACATAGTTTGTCCCTGACCATTCTCTATTGACAGTTTTTCATCATTCTATTACCTTCCAGTTGCTTCTAAACTGATTATTTAAATTGTTTTTTTCATGTCTTTGCAGATAGTGCAGTTAAGTAATTTGTAGTTTACTGAGATGTGCTTTTAAAGACGGAACCTTTGTTTGCCTTCTGTTTGTCCAGAACCTTCCTTGTTCTCCAGAATTACATCAAGATTAATACTAGTTATTCACAGATTAACTGTTTCAACTACTTTTGAACTGCTTTAGGACAGATTTCATCAACGCTATATAGTTGGTTGTATTCAATTTAAGTAGCTCAAGGTGACCCAAATGTGGCATCCATGGGGTCTAGACCCTGTTTGGAACTCCCTCCCCAGTCCCCATCTTTACAGAAAGAGGCCTGCTGCCATTCCCAGTCCCTGGCTGTATGTGCAGGTGGTGATCCAAGGCCTGTGCAAGCACAGAATCTGTTCCACAGCTTGGATAATTTACCATGTTTCCTTTCCTCTTTGGGGAAAGAGGATTTAGCATACAGGCCCCCAGTTGAGCTGTACTGACAAAAGTATTATTTAACCTACTTTGTCTTTGTTCTGGGCTATGTCTCTTTCCTTGATAGGAAAAATTATCTTGAGTCACCATTAGTCTTTTTGTGAATTTGGAAGTAAAGAAGGCACTGATGACTTTCTTGGTTTTTTCCTTACTGCTTTTTGTTTGGTGTATGTAATTTGTTTGGCAGTTCTGTCCCTGATTTTTTTTTTCTCTTCCTCATATGCTGTTCCTTGATATTAACCCTTACTTGTGTGTTACTATTTCCATATTGGCGTTTAATTTTTGGAGTTAATTAAGGTCAGAGACATTCCATTTCCCTTCTGTCTATTTGCTACTGTACCCTTAGTATAGTCTGTTCCAGTTAAGTTCCAGCCTTGCTCTGCATCGCTTCCCATTGGAAGTTTTTCTGAGATCCAGTGTCTACCAATTCCCCCAGTTTGCTGGCATCTCCTGTTTTGTAGTCGAGTGTCCTTTTCATTGTGTAATCTTTCCTTTTCTTTGAGAGCAAAACATTAGAGGTCATGATTCTCTTTTATTCAAGTTATCTTCTGATTGCAGTTTTCACCTAGTTCATTCCTGTGAGGTAGGAGGACATTTAAGACAGCTGATGACATTGTTCAGCTCCTCCATCTTCTGAAAAAAACCGCTGTTCCCAGTACACTTGAAGAAGGGGATATGCTGACTATGACTGGCAGTATTGCTTTTCCAGTGGCTAACTAGCTAATTTTCTAGGACTGCTATGGAAGACTCCTGTTACTGTTGTGTGGAAGTTTCTAACCATACTGCATGCCTTTTTCTTCCCTCCAACAAAACACAATGTTTCAAATTCCCAGTTAAATTAAAGCTCAGTCTGATTTGATGGTGGGGACTACATTTTTTTTTTTTTTTTAAAAAAAAAGGAAGTATTTGAACTGCAAACTGCTGTTTTGATTCATCCATGTTTGTGATCCCTTGTCATTTGCTGTTAGGGAACAAACTTGATGCGCGTGGATTTTCATTCACATAAAACCACAGGGAATGTTGTGTTTGATCTGAACATCTTAGTCACAGGAGAGCAAGGAGATTTGGTATGTGAACAAAACTATTCACTATTCTCTTGCATAAAGGGCTTTGGACATCCACTCAGAGAGCAGAAACAACAGCATATGACTTACGTGCCCAATTACACACTGTGTATAACTAAATAGCTGAACTGAGCAGTTCACAAATGCTCTATAGTCTGAAAACAGCCAGTTAAAATCTCCAGCAAAAGACAGCACGCATTCAGAGAAATCAGGCTTCTTTAATGCTTTGTGAAAACAAAAAAAGACTAAATTTGCAGCTATCCCTAAGGAATTATCTGTGAGCACTATCTGCAAATAATAATTTAATCAGCTTATTTGGCTGCCCATGGTCACAAAGCTGTAATTGATTAAAAATGATTCTTTTTGTAACAAAGTAAGGCTGCAGAATAAAAATGAGATTCTAAGGTGAATTCTAATGTGTCCTGCTCTGGCAATATGATAAGGAGCAATTTTGTAGAAAACCAAAGAATCTCACAGCAAAAGGTTTGGGAACTGTTACAGAGAAGTCTTTTTTTCAGACTTTAGGGTGTTTTAGACTGAATTTGGACTTTTTTCTTTCTTTTTTTTTTTTTCTTTTACAGTGTATTCATGTTTCCTAGGGAGCTGAATGGGGGAGAGGGACTTCTTTCAAAGGCCACATGGCCCGCATCCAATTCTGATAGATAAAGTCAACCTGCTTGGCCCCACCAACAGGAAATAGGATGCTGCCCCTTTAAGCGGACTGTAAGGAGTATGGAATTACGGCTAACTTGGTTTGGAGCCTTTGTGTAAGGCTTTCAGGAAGAGATAAACCATTAATCATGCACAATTACTCTGACCTTGCATGAACTAAAGCCTCTCTGAACACATAAGATTACCGTCTCCGGGGACCTTGAGATACTGACACGATCAGCTCAGTACTAGGGCATTGGAAACTGCTGCACAAAATGGCTGAAAGCTTGGCCTTTATTTCCTTTTCTTAAAACTGGCGTCCTTCTTTCCACCCAGGATAGGTATTTATCTTTCTAACGTGCTTGCTGTGTAAACTAAGGAAACGTCATTTCGCTTGAGCCAGGATTTGAGTTCATGGAATGTGAGTGAGAAATTATGGCAGTGCTTAAGAGAATAAATTGCCTTTGGTTTTTGATCAGATGTTTTCTTAAACTTACTGAGGTGGAGCTCTTCACACTTATTTCTGCTGTCTCCCTTTGGGGGACCCTGTTTTTCTGTGGGAGTTACAACAGCTCTTAACACAAATGTTATGGTCAGTGGCAGAGATTCTTAGGTAGTTCTGCAGTGTAATTTATTTTTGCTGGTCTTACTGCCTTTCCAGTACCATCCTCACCTGTTTTAATTAGATTTTGGATGGTGATTTTCAGGGTCAGTTTACATTCCCTCTATTAGTCTAGTTTAGCATTTCTCTCACCTCTTAAACTCCTTAAACAAACATCTCTCACACATGTACACCTTTCTCTATCTCTTCTTTCCCCAACCTCCTGGCGCTAGCAGCAATATGCAAAATAATAGTAATAATAAATAAGCAATTAAGTATTTACTCATTAAGTAATTATTGATTGCAACTTGTCATTTTCCAAAGTCAGAATGGGCTAAAAATGCAGATGAACTGTTGCAGAATGCCGCGATTGAGTCCTTCTGTCTGAGTCCTTCAAGTCGTACCCGACAGCAGAAGCTCAACTGACTAACTCAGTAAAATGCAGTACCTTGTTTACATTTGATCCTTCATCGTGCGTTTGGTCCCTACAGCTTCATGCACTTAAAGAATTTATACTGCTAGAAATATTTTACTCACAAATGTGATCTTTTTGCACTCTTATTTACTGTTTGAACATAATTTTACATTGATATAACTATCTTTTCTCCCTCTTCACAAAGGAGTAATTATATATGTTTATTTGAATCTGCAGTAGGAAATTTATACTGCTTTAACTTACAGTTAGTAAGTTACAACAGTTAGTAAGTGGCACTTAGATGAGTAGTAGAAGGTTTGTAGATTTGTGCGTGGAGAAGCCCTGCAGAGCACTTGTCTTGCTGTCCCTAGTTTACATCTTCAGAAGATTAAGTACCTTTTAAAAAGAAATGGTCTTCATCTTTAAAAAACTGCAAATGGGTTTTTTTAGGGTCTTGATTTTACACTATTGGTGACTATGTTGTAGAAGATCTGACTAGGAGACTACAAGGTTTCTTGCTAGATGGTTTTATTCATCTGTATTTTTCAAATCTTCAATCAGCTCCCAGCAAGTCATCTCCATTACAAAGAAGGTTGACCTGAACACGAATTCTGCTATTTTAGCCTTTATTTTTCTGCAGAAAGATTTGTGCTTGAAACCAAACCTTTCCTGTATACCTGTCAGGGATACTTCATTGGAATTTGCACAGATTTCTGCCCCTTCTTTCGCTTTACATGTGCCAAAGATTGGAAAAACTGTAATCTTGCACAGACTTTATTTATCAATATTTTAAGGTTCCAGTTATAAAATGTTCTGTCCACTGAAGCAGCAAATTTCTTATTTTTCAGAGATGTGGTTTTAAGAAAATGGAGATGGCTTATCATGCATTAAAGGACTGGACGTTGGGATCCGAACTAAAATACATGTCCAATTCTGACCAGCACCTCTAAGTCGCATGCTTTGTAAGGGGATGGGTAAGTCCAAAAGAAATAAATACGCTCTTCACATAGTGAATGATGCAGAGAAAGTGTATGATGAACTTCTCCCTAAAAAGTGATTTAGAAAGCAGGCATAATGAAAATGCCACAAGTAGAGTGGTAAGGGTTTTTCTGACAGGGAAGATATCTGGCAGGAACGTCAGACCTGTTGCTTCAGGACATCAGTTACTCTCTAACTACTGGAGGTAAGGAGAAATTCTTTTATAAGGAAGAGATTGTTTGCTGCAAACTTTCTGCGCAGTTCATGAGCATCTACCTCACTTCCTGAGCCACGTTCATAGTCACTGTTAATAGACTGCTGAATTTGGTAACAGCTGATTTTGTTTTATATCAGAAGGGTACTAAAAGGCTCCCCGTGCCAGTAGGCATTGAGGATGAGAGCCTGGTTTGAGGGAGCTGTCCAGTACTAGCTGGAGAAGACAGCTACTGTACTTGCCCTTCTCCTCAGATTTTTTATTTTTTTCCCCTCTCTTTGACATTTTCCACTAATGCATTCTAAAGGTACTGTCAGTGGCTAAAGGGCTGTTGATTCCAAGAAATATTCTACAGAAAGTAAGCTCATTGAAAACAAAACAAACCAAAAAAACCCCTACAGGCCAAAACCAGAATGGGTGGAATGTTTAGTGGAAATTTAGTGAAGAGCATAGAAATTAGCAGAAGGAGGGAGCATCTAAAAGGAAAAACACCATTTAGATGCAATCAGCCAAGATATTGCAGTCTGTAAGGGCAAGTTGATTTTGTCAGTATCACTAAAGCAAGATGTTTCTGAACACTGAACTTGCTTGTATTCAGGACAATGAGATACTGGAAATATAAAAGCAAAATGTTAGCTGACTGGGTAAGCCACTGTTGGAATACATGGGCATAGGATGTGATTGATTCATCATCACATGGAGTGTTCAGCTGAGAGTGCACATCTGTCCTAAACTAGTCTGCATTTCAACCATGAGATACTGTTCTTAGTAATGTTGAGTTCATGTAGTGGGGAAGGATATGAGTTTATGTAGTGGGGAACTCCTGTCACTGTAGGGGTTTTGGATAGTCCATGTTTTGCAGGATTTCGGGCCATATGACAGTATTGGTCCCTTCTGGTGTTAAGTATGTAAAGCAATGAAGTTATCTTTTGCTTAAGTGTGGTGCTAAGGCATGGACTTGTTCCATGTGTGGTGCTGTGGGCCACAGCTGCTCATGGCACTCTTGGGCAATGTTGACACAATACCAGTTTTCAGAGAACCATGGAGTATTAACCCTGCTTCTCTTTTAGGAAAGGGTCAGCAGAAGGTTTAAGAATTAGTTGTGAGTGGGAAAAGGTAGAAGCTTGATGGTAGGAGGGGGTGAGGGGAGTCTGTGCTGAAGTATGTGCTTCATCGCACGTGCTGTAAGGTACAAAATCAAAGGTAGATGCTCATGTAGAACAGCTTCAGTCAGGAGTGAATCAGCTGAAGTCAGTGTCAGAGTTGCATCAAAATAAAGCTTGAAGTGAACAGTATCAGGCCCATGTTGTTTTTCTGCTTTGTTTTTAGTCCTGTTGCACCTCATTGTAACCAAAGCTGTGGAAAGATCCATTGTAAGAGGTTTTAAAATGGAACAGTTTACCATTTGAAGGGAAGAAGACAACCCACTGCTTCCTGGTTGCAGTCCAGATGTTTATTCTGTATCTACACTGCTGTGCTGTCAGTGCAGCTGGTGTAGTTGTTCCTGAGACATCTGTTAACGAGCTGGCTGTGATACTGTTGTCTGCACTGCCAGAACCATAATATACTCCATGTGAGCCTACAGGCTGATCTTCTCAAAAAAGTATTACAGACTCTGCTTCTCCCTCTTGCTATACTGCTAGGAGTATTGATGCTTCCTACCTTGAAACTAGCTCAGCCATGTGCATTCAAGCTATTCACGCTTTGGACTGAAAGTGTGGGCATTTTCTTTAGATTTGATTTTACAAAATCTAAAACCTGATCAGACAGATTCTGCAAGTCCTGAACCTGTCCTGGTTTTGCCATTCTGTATTTAAAATCTGAAAGCCTTTGTTTGTGTGGGGCAGAGAGGTAAAAGTTAGGAGTGAGACACTCGGGCAGTATAGATCTGTGTAGATTTCTCTGTGTCTGACAGTCCAGGTAACTCAGTTAAACCAGTGGAATAGTTGGCGGAGGGACTGTTCCATACTAATAGGAAAGAGAGAACTCTAGGGGTTAAAGGTAAGAGCATCCTTTTTATAATTAGGACAGATCAGAAGTGGAGCAAAATGTTCTTGCAGCTGAATCAGCTGCCCTCTAACCAGCCTGGAGTCTGGAGCTGGGGCCTGATGGACACTTGTACAGAATGCAATTTAATCTGTAATGGCTGAGGAGGACTCCTCAAAGTCTGCGGCAAATGGCAATTATTGTCCCTTTTTGTCACATCCCCCCCAACCAAAACAAAAAAACAGGAAAATTAATGAAAATAACAACAGGGAAGGATTCTAACTAGCATGCCCTGCCTCCCCCTTTCTGTTTAAAAATCCTCTGCAATGTAGTGACTGAAATGAGCTGCCCAGTATAATAAAATCTCTCGAGCACCAATGTGAAACAAGAATTCCTCCCCCACACACACGCATACGCACCCCTTTTCCCTAATGAGCAGGGAGACGCCAGCTTGGGGGCTGCAGCCAGTGTTAAATTAGCAGAGAAGGCCATCCGAAGTGGGCTGACTCCAGCGTAAACTGCCTTAAGTGTCTGTTTATTAAATCATACCACCGCTTAGAGTCTGCCCTGCTGCCACATCAGAGCTGTCTGCATACAGACAAATCCTGGGCAGTCCCAGGGGAACTTGGTCCAACTGGATACTGGTAGTAATAAAGGCAGGGGGAGGAGAGACCAATCTGCCACCAGCAGGCCCCTTGTTAGACTCCATCATGTGTTATTCTTCAAGAGCAGAAGAGGCTTTATCTAAGGTCACTGTTTGCATTTGTAACAGCAGGGAACCTGGGTATCTTGAAACTGTAAAGTCTTCTTCCTTTCTCCATTCTACAAAATGTAAGTCATGGCAGGCATTTTCTGGCTAAACTGGCTTGTATAAGCCATGGAGCAGTAGCTTTCTTGTATCAGTTCTTACTGGGAAGTGTGGCCTTCAGTTTAACTCTCCTTAGGCAGGTTGTTAATACCTAATGATTTTCTAAGAGAATTCACTGGTGTCAATTTAAGGCTTTGGAAATAGAAAATCTACTGTTCAAACCTTAAGCCATTGTATTAAAGCAGGTGAAAATCAAAATGCTTTTGTCTATTTGTGCGGTGTGAGGTACAATGAGGGTTTGATTCTGGATGGGATTTCTACACGTGCCTGCAAAACAGTTATGTTACATACTCTGCAGTTAAGACAGACAGGGGAGATGTATCCAAGCTGTAAATCTTGTCCCGTCAGTCAGGAGGCATTACTTCTTTTTCTGCTAGTTCTGGGAGAAATTCTTTACCAAAAGCCCTACTATATTCCCTGCTTTTTCAAGGACTATTTCTTAAATACAACTGGAAGCAGGGCTGCTGTTTTATGACTCCTACTGCTTATCTTACCAATTGGACTGTCTTGCTCCCTACTCTACACTTCCAAGATAAGTGTCTTCTGCATAAATCCCTGGAGAGGAATCTTAGGGAGAAGTGGATAACCCTCTCATCCCATAAGGAAGCCTAGGATAAAGTTTTGGATAAGTCTCTGAAATAGTCAAAGTTTGTTCTCATGAATTATAAGGATTTGCTGAACAACTCTTAAATTTGCCATCTTTCCACTAGCACAGATCTTTGTAATAGGATTTTTTAAGCTTCAAACAAATTTCATCCATGTGTTGTCAGGTCAGGAAATTGAATGTACATCATGCAGCTCTGTTTTTGTTTGTTTTAACAAATTGGTGGATACTTCCATACATGTATTCCCTGCTCAGCCTGCAGTTTTATGCCTTCCATGAGGGATTTTTGCTGCACATGGGCTTCCAGAGAGTCCACTGCAGCCCAGATGGCCATCTTCTGTGATAGCAGGTTAGAAGTCATGGTCAAGCATCCTTTTTTGAGGTGGCCCATTGACATTGTAGAAGAGCAGCAGTTGGTGAGCTAATTCGTGTGAGGAAGAAGCTATGCGAAGTTTAATATGGAGTGGTTGGTTTAGCTGGCAGAGAGGGAGAGGTGGGCTGTTTTCCATTTCCCTTTAAAATGTCAAACACTAATAGTCTCTTCCGATCATCCTGAGATTGCCAAATAATTGACTCCCGCCTACAGCAAAAACCTCCCTGATCAACAAAGCAGGAAGCTGATGACAGCAATTGCCTGAACGTGTCCAAATTAGTCAACCCCTTGCAACCCCAGCAGGGTCAACAGTGGCAGCCCAGAGGTCGTGGGGCAGCAGGAGATGGAGGTTGGAGATTGCCCTGCTTCCTCTGCCCTCTCATGCCTCCAGGACATAGCAAGGAGTTGAGGGATTCACAGCTGGAGCAGCCAGCACCTGAACTATGTGTCCAACAGAGATCTGTTTATTCAGAAGATCTGCTGTATGTTAGCCAAAGCACAGGGTTAGGGTAAGGAAGGAGGAAGTGCCTGTCTTTGTGAGTGGCAGCAGAGCAGTTGTGTTCTGTGTGGGGCTGACCCAGTGTCAGACAGCTCCTGGCATGTTTTCCCTTTACGTCCTCCAGGCTTTGCTTGCTTGGCTGCATGGAACTGACATATTTACAACAAGCCGGTGTCTGTCCCATTGCTGGATTATTTTTTCTGTGCCCTCATTTGTTCTTCCACAGCTGTGCAAGTGACTGCAGAAATATTTGAGTATGTGAATGTTGCCCTGGTATAGCCCAGTAAAACTTACGAACATAGGATATTTAGGAATACACATACAGCCCAGGACCTCAGAGAGGAGCCAGAGAAGCATGCCCACGAAGCCATTCCTTCGTTGGGTGCCTCATCAACACATCCAGTTAAGTGTGCTGGGTTGTTTGATTTTATAAAGTGGTGGAAGAAAAGCAGCAAAGAATCTCTGGTCCTGTTCCCTTCTCTCTTGTCTTTGAAAGGACTGCAGATGTGCCTGTGAGTCCTGAAGGCAACTCAAGCATCTACGGGTTGTGGCATTTTCATAAGATTATTTTAGGACTCGGAGAGAGGTCAGAGGGAGAAAGAGAGAAGCATTGTCTTAGAGTTCCCAAGCAATACCACTGTTGTTACAGTAGCATGAGAAAGTTTTAAGACCAGGCTCTTTGTCTGCTAGCCTGTATTCTTAGCTGTGTTTCCTAAAGCAGAGGAGCTGGGGAAGGGGAGCCTGCCCCTGACAGCTCTCTGAGTGCGCTGCTGCAGGTCAGGACCTCTGCCCACGGAAGGAGCACTGCCTGTAGGCCTCCCACGTCTCCTCACGCAAAGCTAGGCTGGACGCTCTGTCACACTCTGACAAAGGTCACTTTTACATCCCGTCTTCTAAAAGGTCACAGCATGACCCCAGGTGCAGGAGAAGAGAAGGAGGGAGAAGGCTTTCTCTCTTATTTTTTCTTTTTTTTTTTTTTTTTAATTCGTTACTACCCCTGGAAAAAATATACCTTGCCTTTGCTCTTGTACTGTTCCATCTCTCTTGACCCACACTGGCACCTTCTCTCCCTAAATAATGTAAGTTCTCCCCATGTAGGCTTAACTGGCTGGTTACTGGATTGTCTCCTCATTCTGCACTTTGTTCTATCTGCATAGATGTGTCTGTCCTAATGATACTCCTTCAAATTAATAAGAAAACTCTTCCAACCTTACTGTGCCCTCCAGATGTAAAACTGTATGAGCACAGTTCTTCACCACAGTTTTTGTAAGATGCATGAGCACGTACATAAAGGTAGTTTTCCCCCTGAGTCCTGGGAGGGGGAAAAGTAACAATCCTTCTCTCACTCATTCTGGTATATTGTGGTAAGTGGATACATCTCCTGAAGGGAAAACTACTTTCTCTTGCTCCTTTCTGTCAGCATTTACATATGTCAGTGAGGGACAGGGATGAGAGGTAAAAGCCAAATTGTCAGGTGTCATACACTGTGCTGCATAGTTGTTTCCCAAACTAGGATTTACTGAACCAGATAGAGGACCAAAATAATTTGTTTTCTTGACTTAAAGAAGGGCCCAGTGGTTAACAAGACACTTATGTTCAAACCCTATATGGCTTCAATTCAGGACTAGTGTCTTTAAATGCTGGATCATCCAGTGTTATTTGAAGTTCTTCCTTTTCACAGAATTTGTAGCAATAGAATTCTTCTCTGCATTTCAGATACTGATGGAAGGGAAAAATAGAGGAAGTTTCTTTGTGTCTGCTCATTTTAATATTTTTTTTTCTTAAGGGTTGGACTGTGTTACCAAAGGCAAAGGTGCAGGATGTGATTTTCTTTGTGGGGTACTGCAGTGACTTGTTACAGATGCTAGCTGTAGTCCTTCAAACAACAGAAGTGGGAGATTCAATTTTAGACACATAGTTGACTCTATGAGAATGATAACTTTATACAAGCTATTTTATTTGTAGTATTCATTCTTCACAAGGAAATTGCTTAAAATGTTTAAGTAGAGGTATAAAGAGGTAGAGAGAAAAATGTGGAAGAGTCACTTTTCAGAGAACTCATTATAACTTTTGTATAGCAAACAGCCTGACCCTGGCTAGTCTTTGAAAAATAGATAGTCAAGATTTAACTTCTATAATAAATGTAATAATGCGCATCTATCTTAGATATATATAAGGACTTTTATTACTCACATATGAGTCACATCTCACAATATTTTTTTTTAAGGCAGTGTTTCTTTAATAGAAGTCTATGTTGTTAGCCCAAAGTAATCAAGTAGCTAAAGACTAGCTTACTTTCAATTGTGGGAGTACCTTAAAAAATCCACGCCCGATTCCTGAGATCTCAAAGGAAGTTTATGCAGCTTGCAGACTACCCACTAGGCAGTCTGCCTGTTCCTGACCATTAACTAACCAGATTGATAGAATTCTTGTATATCTAGACTAGGCCACAGAAAAGGCAACATCTGTGGAGAAGCAGTAGCTTTCATAAGGTCAAAAATTAGGTCATGATTAAGCTAGGAATGCCAATGAACTGGGCTACCTGTTGAGCAAAAAAAGGAAGAAATAGCCACAATGAAGAATACCCAAAGGTGGTTTTCCGGGTTCCCAGTCAGAAGGGAGACTGTTCCACTAATTGGGTCTTAAAAGGTCTTTTCTATTCTGTTTAAATTCTTATAATATGCCCCTCACCAAGATATGAGGGTGTCTGTCTAAGGATGTCTCTCTCTTCATTCCTTTCAGCTGTGTTTATTTTCCTCTCTCCCCTTACCCATTCTTTGCAAGTTCATGAAGAGCATTCAGACCCCATGAGGGGGTCTCTACAGATCCCCTAAGAAGATTAAGCTCTCTGAATATTTCATGCCCCTGACTGACAGTTCTTGAGGACCTCTTGTAAGCCTGGCGCCCGTATTCTTGTTTTAAAAAAAAAAAAAAGAAAGCGAGAGAGACAAGAAAATCACATCCACAGAAAAAAAATTGATCCTATGGGCCCGACCTCTGCTGACGGAAGGCACTAGACAGAGGCAGTCCCTCCCGGACATCTCCCCCTCCCTTTCCCTCCCCACCAGTCTCTACTGTGAAATAAAAGGAAGGTAATGGGATTTTAAGAGGCAAGGAGTAGTCAGACACGACGTGGTTGCTGCCCCCTCCCCCTCCCCTGAGCTCCAGAGCTTAGGCTCATGGCCCCTCAAGAGCTATTGTAAGCCCAGTCCCTGAGTCCCTGACTCTAATTCTGTGCCGGCGTTCTGCCTTTTCTAACAAGCTGACCTAGCTGAGCCGATGGCCCCTCATTAGAGCCTGAACTGAAGAGCGAGCCCTGTGCTCTCCTGCAGCCGTTTCACCCCATTAAGCGTTGCCCCCTGGTTGACAGCAGGGAAAGGGAGCCGACGACCTGTAAATTCTCATCAGACTGCTTTAGATTCTCCCTCCCCCCTTAATCATCCCGTAATAGGCAGCTGAGAAGTTTCTCCTTTATTTAGAAAGGCAGGGCCAAGGAGATCTCCTCACATGCTGGGTTGAGGAGACATTCCTTGATGGAAACGGGAGGATGAGGAGGAGGGGGGAGAAAGGCAGAAAGAAACAGCTCCTAGCCTTTCTTACCGCTGGAGTGCAGTGAGATTTACTGCTGCACGTGCCAGAGATACCAGTGTTAAAGACAGCAGGGTCCTGTTTGCTTCCTACCTGATGCTAAAGGAGTAAGTGCATTGCACAGAGTCTGTTCTTGGAGCCAGATGGCATTTAGCAAGGGAACTGTTAAGCTCACCTGAGAATTATAAACCTTACTAGGAATAGTAATTGTAACTACAGACACACTAGCACTGACAGGCCCCAGTCCTTCCACTTGCTGTTTATTGAGAGGGTCACTTGGGATTCTCAGGATCGTGTCTCTCCTGGCTAACCCATTTCAGGGGCTTGCTTGAGATACAGGTGTAAATTTCTTGTGTGGCTTATCCAAACTCAGGTTTGTAGGCCTTTGCTTCAGCTTGTTTTCAGACCAAAGAAATTTGGTCAGCAATTTTCAGGAGCATGCTGCTAGGGCATGTTTCAGTTCTGCTAACAGGTATGTGATGAGAGGGAGAGGATGTGGAGCTCATTGCTCTCAGACTGAAAGTACTGGAAACAGTCATGGTTTTGACTTCCTGTGTTTCCTGAATGTGAATGAAGGTGAAACTTTAAAGCTTTGTTTTGAACTGTTGCTGAGGTGGAACAGACTGAGTAAGGAAGTAGTGAGGGTGAGGGAGCCTTGTCAGTACTGAACATAATCACCCACCAGTGCTAGATGAGAGAGAGCATCTTTTCATGGCTTCAGCACATCTCATGTCAGCACCTCACAGACTGAGTACTTCCTCCTTTCTTTGGACTCTACAGTGGTTGTGGTTATTGGTCTCTTACTCCAGGTTTAATTTTTAAGATGTTTTAGAGACCAGAGCACATAGAGGGAAAGATGTATACACTGCTCTGAAGCAGGTATCTATTGGCTATTACTGTGAAGGAAACCATTAATCTATGAGAAGACTGAATTTGCCCAAGATCCCCATTTCACTTATCTCTTGATGGGCTTGTTTAAGTTCAGAACTAACCAAAGAGCAGGAGTATCAGTCATCTCAGATCAGTGACAGATTTATTTAAGCAGACATGACCTGCTTAAATACCTTATAGAATTTTAACTGGGCATTTCAGGCAGAGAGCAGTTGAGTTTAGGCCATAGCAAGCCAACCTCCCACTTCTGCTTTATTCCTTACAGTGCAAGGGTGGCCAGTAAGGAATCAGTGAAGTCCTAGGTTCTCCGTGCAGCAGTCTTCACTGATAAAGAAAAGGTAGTTGTTACAAGTGGGAGTAAGTGAACTAGAAGGCAGAAGATCCTAGCAGTGTTCGTTCTGGACTTGCATTATTTAGGGTAAGGATGGCTGGGGAAGAAGGATAGAAAAAAGGAAGCAAGTAAGTTAGAGGCCTCTGCTGCATGCACAGAAATTGGCACAGCTTCCTGTTGGCACATTTATGGGAATCATCCATGGTGCTGGGGGATACCCCATAAATTTGGTGCAATGAGACTATGACTGTGCAGGTAGACAGAGTGGTCACTGCTGAGTACTCTAATCTTTTCCTTGCTCATTAATCCAGAGTTGCTGGATTCAAAGTCTCCTCTTCAATGTTAGGCTTGCCTTCTCAATGTGATTGATCTGCAGTGTAACACAAATGTATATTAAACTTGAAAATCCTTTCTGTGTAGGCTCAGTATTTCTGTGTGAGGTATGGCTGGATGCTCCATTAGGACTGGGACCTTTTGAGTAGTGGACTTTTCAGTTACATGTAGGATATTACATGTAAAAGGCACAGGCAATTTTATAAAGCATCTGTTGAGCCAGTAAGTTATCCAATAACATCACCTTTTTAAAGGCTGTTATTATTTTTAACAACTGATTGATGTCCCATTTACTTGCGATAGCAATCTTGGTGGAATGCCAGTGCCATTCCTCAGTAGTGCTTATCCTGCCAGAGTTCTCTGGATGAAGTGTGCGGCTTACATCGCAGCTTGCCTATGGCTACAGTTCATTATTTTGGTTTGGGGGGAAGAGAAGAGCATCTGGGCATTTATAACCATCATGGAAAACATTTGTATACAAATGGAATCAAAGGAAGCATTAGCTTTTGATTAGTCTCACACCACTGGTGGTGAGCTTTATAAAGGCTCAATTGTTACGGCACAATATTGTGACCGTCGGTCTACTCCTTATCTCATTTGTTACTACTGGCGCTGCCAGATGGAGTTCAGGGTTCCAGCCTGTGCCCTGCCTGTCAGCCCTCTGTGCCTGGGAGTGCTGTGTAGGCAGCAAACTGTTCAAGAACAGTGCCAGTGGTTTTGGAGGAATATAATCCTACTGAAGTGAAATGATGGGACATGGACTAGATTTTCATCTTAACTGTAGCCACTGATATGAAGTAGAAGAAGCTCAACAGACTTCCTCATAACCCTATCAGATTCAGGGAGAATGAATTCTAGGTCTGGGAACTTTTCCAAAGTTTTGAAACAGGAAAACCATATCCACAGATTTTTTTTTTTTTTTTTTTTGTAGTGGGTACAACCGCTGTAGACAAAATCCTTGATCTAAGGTCAGTGAAGCCCTTTTTTAATCCAGTTCTGTTCTTTGACTTAAAGCAATTATGTAAGAAATTTCTGTCAGATTCATTAAAATCCCTTCCTCTACTCAGCTTCTTTGTCAGGCTGAGCAGGACAGCCAAGAATGACAGAGCCTGGAGACAAAGCTACCCTTTAGTCATTCCCAGCTTCTTGCATGGTTTGCCCAGTCTCTCTCGTAGACACAGAGAAGGGGCTCTTCAAAAGTAACTGAATGCCTACCATCCTCTCATCACTCCTTTTTCAATTTTAGATGAGCCATAAATAAAGCAGGGAAGACTGAAGGTCATTTTTCTTGGTGGCAATTGGAGGTTAACCTGGTGGCCTACTTGGAGATTTTTGCTTCTCATCAACCACGCTATTTCATCTGTAATTAAACAAGAGGTGTTTTTGTTGGACCGAGTCTACTGTTGTTTGGGACTGCTGAGGTATTTTCACTACCCAGGTTTTAGGTACCTCCACTGATAAGATCAGGAGACTGATCACATATGCTATGCTCCTGCGCTGAATGTTCTCCAGAAGCCTGCCTGCCTCCCTCTTCTGACTGCAGAGAGGCTTCAGGGAGAAGTCCTTTCCCTAACTTAGATAACTGAGGTATAAAAAGGCAGGCAGTAAAAATATCCCTCAGTGCTGCAAGCTCCTTTGCTTAGGGAGAACTGTAAAGATCCTCATGCACTGGTGTGTTGCAATGGTCAAGAAGGTGGTTTGCTGTGGTTTTTTTTTCCTTCCCAGGAACAATTTTTATCTCTTAGTTTATATTAAGCATGGTGGACTACACAGTTTATTGATAATAACACATTTTTCCGATCTATTCACACATAGAAAAATATTTACAAAGACATGTTTCATTTTCTATTTTTAGACACCTGATAGAGGACAAACATATCACTCTTCAAAGCAATCCTAATCTCTCCACAGGATAGTAGAATAATTCCAGTTGGAAGGGACTTATGGAGATCATATGATCCAAGCCCTGCTCAAGGCAGAGGGGGATGGCAGTTCGGATCCTGCTATCCATTCTTAATCCCATACAACAAAAAACTGGTTCTTCCCATTAAGGTTTTCAAGAGTCAAAGTTGCTGCAGTCCTGCCAACCCTCCCTGCTGGAGTGGCCTTTCTGTGGTAACTGTCTTTGCATTAGAATAGAGGTGGACTGGGGTTTGCTGTGGATATCTCAAAACTGCAAATTCGTTTCACCCACCCAAGTGGAAAACTGCGCGTAGCTATGGTGCTGTATATGTTAAAAAGTGGTTATCACAGTAATAATAGGATAGGAAAACTAGGGTTTTGCATTAGGAGTAAAAGAATGGTAATGGAAAATTTAGGTTCACTGTTGAAATGGTTATCCATGTTCAAAACCAGAGTGGAATTTAAACATGGTTTTTAGGGTTCTGAGATTTCTGGATAATTTTTTCCATTTTAATTTGTGGTTAGGAACAGAACCAGAAAGAGCAAGATACCTCACAATTTCTTGTAGCATTTGGAGTTGTGAGCAAAAGTAAAAATGTACTAGAAATCACACACAAGATAATAATTTCCTCAAAGGTTTGGAGCCCAGTTTTGCAGAGTTAGGAGGTTTGGTTCATTTTCCAGTTAGACAACAGTCATGAGTGCTTTCTTGGGTCAAATACGGGGCCTGGGTTTGCAAAGAGATCTGTGTGAGTGGGGCCCTGTAAAGGCAGGATTGGGATCTTGAAGATTTCCCCTTCCTCAGGTTGCACTTGTTGCTCCGTGGAGTTTGAGGCAGGAGGAAGGATCATTGCCTTTGCCTTCCCTCATAAGAAAAAAGAGAATTTCACTGAATGTGATCATCGGTCTTGAGAACATCCCTTCATCTTTGAGGGGGTGAAGATATTACCAAAGAGAAACACTGGCCTTTTCATCCAAAAGTGAGCTCTTCTACAAGAAAAAGGATCACATTTATGTTTGCAGAGGCTGCATTCTGCCTTGAACAAGCTGCCTAAATCTTGGAATTGAAATCCATGAAATATATTCACTCGGGTAGAGTGAAATTCTCTTTAGAACAGTTTTGCCAATAGCAAGAGCTGTAAATTTAATATGACATAATGCACTGTCAAGTGTAGGTGTTTGAAAGCATATGGGGAGGAAGGAGTTAAGGATTCTGCTCTATGAGCCATCCACAGCGGGGAATGACCCAGTTTAAAAGGGTTAACAGTATTTGGTTTTTCAGAACTATTTGTTATATCAAGTTAGTGCAGCAGAGGTCACACAGGTCACTGTGCCTCCCCCTTCCCTTTCCATTCCCAGCCCCTGCTCCGTTCCTTGTTTCTTCTCTAATCTGATGACCTCAGACACAGCTCTTTCCTTATGATGTTCTTGACAGCATCTTCAGACAATATGCAGCTCGACGCCAGTTGTCTTTCCCTTTTTCTCCTGTCCCTCAGGAGAAAGCCTTGGATGCTAAAAGGCACTTTGTGCAGTGGGGAAAAGCCTCAGCAATTTGTTCTGTGGTATTTGGACAAGAGTAGCTCAGAAAACAGTTTTCCTTGTATGTGCACTCCTAGCATGACTGTCTTTCCTTACTGGTGTGCATTTGCTTCTTTCTGGTTTGTTTTTTTTTGTTGTTTGTTTGTTTGCTTGTTTTGGTTTGGGGTTTTTTTTGTTTATTTTGTGTGTGTGCAATTAAAAACCTCCTGCAAATCCTAATTTATCTGCTGTACTTCCTGGTCTCTTTCTTGGTGGTGTTGCTGAGTGTTTCTTGCAGAAGTTCTGAGCAAATGCTTTTTTGCAAATTACCATTTGCAAACGGTAATGGGAAGTTTTGGCTGAAATCTGCACATGGATTTAGTAACCAAATAGGTCAGATTTGCTATTATAACCATGAGAGTAAGTACAGAAAATGTTGAGAAGATTCTCATCCCTCCCTTCTGGCCGTATTCTTCCAACCAAAGCTTCTCTTGGATTTTTGCCAGTGTGTTTTATGACCTGCTTTCAAAGGTACTGAAGGTCCACAGGAAGTGGACTCCTGAAAGTGAAGGAAAACTTCGGGTGTTTGGTGTCTTTTGAAAATCAGGCTAGAATCAGGTGATAACTATCATGCTCATGTGGTTTTTTTTCAGCCTTACCAGTGTCACTGTGTTAACCTTCTGTCACACCACCAGCAAGGAATAGAATACCAAACACCCTAGCTGGTAGGAAATCAGGAAAGGTCTCATTTTCCTGGTTCCTTAGTACTTGTGTTTTACTGTGTTTCTCATTCTTCTGCACCTGTGCCTCTTTGACATCCAGTCAACTGATTTTTTTAAGGAATGTTCCTTGTTTCTCATTTTATTCTGTTCCTCGTTATGCAGCCAGAGCTAGAGGAGTTACACATGATGTTAGGGGGTAAAATTAGTAAGAGTGTAGTGTTTTTCTTCCTTTGCTATGGTTTGACCTGGGTTTTGAGGAGTATGCTTTGCTTTTTTTAGAGGGATGGGATATTCTAGTCCTGGATGTCCTTAATATCCTGAGGGAAGTGAATGACCACCAAAAAGCTACTGCTGGTAATGTTAAAACTGTTTCTTGCAGCCTTCCCAGGGCTGGGTAGCTGCCAGACCTCAGTGTTTTTAACAGAGCTGAGGGATCAGTGAGAAAAAATGCCTGTGCATGTTTGCTTGAATTCAAAAGCAAATTGCAACTCGAGCGTGCTTGTGTGGCTTGCGTTTGCTCCTGTCATGTTCAAGTACATAAGCACTACTAGTGTGAATATTAATTAGAAAACAAAGTTTAAGGCTGTGTCTTCTGTTACAACTTTTTATACTATACTCCAGGAAAATCCAAGATTTTTATTTCAGTCACCACAGATTGATATATCTGGAGAGCAGCCCTTTATATTCAAAGTTTCATGTAACTGGCAAAAGCAAAGTTGAAGTAATATGTGTTATTGTCAGTTTTTTCAATTCACAACTTGCTTCTCTGTTGATAAGTTACAAACCCTCTTTCCCAGTAGTACTGACTCTGGGTAGCAGTCTAAGTTATTATTCTGAATTGCATGCTTTGTTGGACAAATCAGAAAAAATGGCAATGTTTTCTATACAGTTTCTGTGGTAAGCTGTTTATTCAATTCTAATATTGAGCATGAGGCTTGGATGCAAGACAGTTACAAGTGCCTGGCAGCAGATGTGATAACTGTGGAATACTTGGTGGTTTTCCCAAAAGGTGATGAGGGTGCAATACATGCAGTGTGAGAGGACTCTGTTCAGATACCGTGTTCAGGCGCTTCTGAGTTCTACTTTCAGCTTTGACATTAACTCTGTCTTTAAGTTTCACCTTCTTTACCTGTAGGTGGAACATTCCTAATGTTTCACGTTACCCAGGATAGTACTATTGTTGAATCCAATATCTGTGTGTTTCAGATCTTTGTTCTGGATTCTTTGGGAGGATTTCAGTTCTTTGCTCCAGGACCTGCCCAGATGTTTCAGGATTCTAGAGAGTCGTGGAGTTGCCCTGTCATTTATTACGCAGTTCTCTTTGCATCTCACCACTGGCCTCAAGACTACAGGTTTCTGGAAGCACAAATGTGGCGGAGAAAGGGAGTATCTGGAGGAATGAAACCTTTTCAGGTTTTTTGGTGCTGTTGGGTTTTTTTCTGAAAAAAAAAGGACAAGACACTTAGTCTTCTGTTGTTGCAGCATTCTTCTTGCTCACCAAGTCATCCAGCTCAAAGGACAGTATCGTAACAGGGAAATTTCAAATAGCGGAAAGATGCATACAGTTTCTGTAGCAGGGAATAAAGCATCAAAACAGGAATGGAAACTGGCAGGAGGAGCTCTGAAAGGCCAGAAGCTTCCAGCTCAGAAAGACAGTGCAAGAGGAAGTCAGTGAGTGCAAAAGGATTCCCTCTCTCCCCACCTCTCAGCCCCCACCCTCTGTCCTTCCTCCACACCCCACCCGGGGAGGTGGGAGAAGAAACTTGGCAAGCCATCTTGTCGCCAATCAATCTGTGGTGTAACAATTAGCACTTAAGCAGCACTCACGCTAAACACAGGCTCAGAAAACACTTAAAAAGGAAAAGAAAAAAAAAAAACCAACCAAAACCCCAACACAACAACAACAGGGAAAGCTGGAACAGATCAATGCCACACCGAACAGGAGGCACCTAATACCCCATTATTGATGAGGATGATAGCGCTTTAAGTGTGTGCTCTCCATGCTGAGCAATTAGCCAGCAGGACCACTGCAGTGAAGGCAACTCCACCACAAGAACGCACCCTCCCCCTGCTGCCCACCACTTCCCCCAAGAGGTGTTTGATGACAGCTTCATTTGTTAGCGTGATTCCAATAGCTGGCGGCGCCGGCATCCTTTCCATTACGGAAGAGAGTGCGAGGGGAGGCTGGGCAGTAGGTCTTCTCCCCCCGCTCCCCCTGGCCTGTGGTAACAGAATACAGTAGACACGGAGTCTGTCTGTGCACTGGCTAAATTGATTGTAATGGGTTTCTTAACGTGGTGAAAGAGCCGACTGTTTTCTCGCCTCTAAGAAAGGCTGGAGGAAGGAGGAAGTGACTCCAGCGGCTGCGGCACAGTGGATGAAAGTAAACTTTTGTTTAGTAAAGACCAGCCGACTGCAGACTGTCTCTGGCCTTTCAGCTAGCTCTCAGCAACACTGTTTTTTAGAAGAAAGGAGAGAGGGTAGAAAACAAACTGTCAGCTTCCTGCCTTGGCTCTTGCTCTCATAATAACCCTGCTGTCTGGCTGCACTTCCCAGAAGTACGCTGGAAACCTCTTAATGGCATGGAGTCTGTTTTCAGAAGGTGCCTATGGGCTAAGGCTTTCAAAGGGAATTCATGCACATGTAGAGTAGGGCATATGTGCTTTTAAATGCTTGGCTAGGCTGAGGCTTACCTCAGAAGGTGTGCCTAGCTCCTGTAATAGGAGAAGCTAGGGCCGAGCCTAGAGGGGATATGGCCTTCTGAAGAGTATCCAAACAGCATCTGTTATTGATAAACTGGTGTTTATCTGGAAGCCCAAGAGCCATCCTGAGACCTCCCAAGTGGAGAGACTTGTCCCAGGTTAGACTGTGTCTGTGCAGTCAGATAAAACAATCAGTCAGTCATACTGGTTTGGCATAGCAAACACAGCAGGTGCCATTCGGCGATTTCAGACGCCCACTCTGCTTTTCTCAGTTCTGCTGAAGCCTGTCCTGCTAATCTTTGCTGTATTGTTGCCTAAGATGGTTGGGACGTGCCTAAGGAAAACAGTGTTGGGAGCTGCCCAGGGTAAACTGTCCACCTTCTATCCTAGGAGCAGCATTGTGTTATATCTGAGCAGCCTTTGTCAACAAAATAAAACAGATGACACACAGATGTTCAGGCTTTTCTGGGAGGTGGTATATGTTGTAATAGCACCCTGTACAGAAATCTGTTCAGCTGATGTGGGCCATCCCTGCGTCAGCACGTAGTGTTGGGGTAGCAGAGGCTGGTCTCTTCAGTTACTCCTTGCTAGAGATATGCTTTAGTCCCCTCTTCTCTTCCCGTGGAATGAGTCTCTTGGAAATACCACAGACTAACAGACACCACAAAAGATGAGGGGACCCAGACACTCGGTGTGCGGGTTAACGAAGAGTAAAGAATTTAAGTTCAACGTCAGAGTGGAGTCACTCACGTTGCAGGTGGTTACACACCTTCAAACCCCTGCTTGGTTCAGAGCATGTATTTATTCCCAAAATTAGATCTTGTGAGTAAAGAAAGGGGGGCTGAAAAGTACAACTTCCTGTGCCACTGTAACCAGAAGCTGCTGTTTGCTTCTGACCAGGAGGCTTTAAGATGATGCCAGATGGGGCCATTAAAGCTGTGCAAACAATAAGGAGCACATAGAGGAGGCTGTTAATGGGTTTCTTTTGGAAGCATCAGCTGGAGCTGCTGAACGGGGCACATGACCTATTAAAAAAAGCCACTTGAGAAATCTGTATGCCTGCTGAAACGATGGGATTTTTTTACCCTCCCTGTTTATGCCAACCCACTAAGGATCTGACATGCTGGATGCTCACACTCTTGTGTTTGCAGCTTTGCTCACTTGCCAATATGCTTTATGGCTTGTGCTATAAAGCACTAAGATCAATGGGCTGGATGAAGCGTCCCAACCACATCGTTCTGAACAGAGAGGAAGCCACGTTTAAGGAGATGGCTTCCATAGAAATATTGTTTGATTACTGTTTCTGGGAAGGGGGAGCCTACTTCTAGTGCAGATTCTTTCTGTGGTTGCAAACCAATGTTCTGCATGGAAAACAAGCAGCACAGTTAGAGAGGGCTAGCAGAAGACTTGTGAGTGCATAAGTTCTTAGGCCTTGAGTTCTGGTGGGGGGCTCATGTGATGCAGAGACTGTGGTATAGCTTGCCAAAGCTGTGAATTTCACTCACATGAGGATCGGCTACTTGTTCACTTTGTGCCATATGAGGGGAAATGCCTCTACCTGCAGTGGCCAAAGAAAAAATGATGTGATGGAGAAATAATGTTAAAAAAGAAAATACAGATATGCTCCTTAGCAGTGGGTCCAGATCTTAAATTGTTCCATACTGTGAAGGTATTTTCAGTCTATCTTTTTTGGCAGAATACTTCAACATCCTGGCTTGAATTTGAATGCAGGGATGCTGTGTTCATTATCACAAAGGGAGTTAGCTAAAGAGTGTGCAAGACAGAACTGTATTCAGAACTTTCAGTGAAGAGTTGTTCGTTTAATCACGGCAAAAATCGTATCTCAAGTAGCTATGCTTTTAGAGCTGCCTGTGTAGACGTGGTCACTCCAGTTCATTCATACGACTGCAAGCTCCTGTGTAAGTTCCCACATGGAAGGACTGGAGCTTGCTCTCTGTGCCCCAGCCACTGGAGACTCCATATCTGACAGTGCTTTTTGAAGTTAAGCATGCAAAATGTGAGTATGAAAGCCTTACCACTGCAGCTCACTGTATGTAGGTGTAAGTGAGCTCACAAGATGCAGGGGAGAATCAGTTCTGTGGTGTGCACTGTGTATTACTAGATTGGATTGGGTTTGAAAGAGGATAATTTTCTGAGAAAATTTAAAACACTAGTTTCTTGATTGAAATTTGACTAACTCTGCTTGATTCTTTGCTATTTGAAGCAGAGTCTTACTGCTTTACTATGGGCAGGTCAGACATCTTACAGTGCAGTACATCACCATTCAAACAAGATGGAAACTGCAGTAGAATCGTTGAGTCTTCATTCCGTATAGGGGTGCAAGGCTTGTTCTCTTCAGATGACTCACTCTTGAATGGTGGTATTGTATTTATTTCATAAATAGTACAGTACAAAGGTGTTGATAAGATCTTGATGAGATAAAGGAAACAAGAACAGAACAGGCCTTGGAGAACACCTTTAGTAAAAGCGTAAGACGAAACATTACATTTGTGTTTCTCTGTGCTAATAGTGAACAATGATAGAATAACCATGGGAAAAGATGGGTGTTGGTTATCAGGGACACGCAAGAGCAGGGCTGTTCCATAGGGGAAGAGGAGCTGGGAGCTGAGGGTGACCATATGATGGGCAGGGACAGTGACCTCACCCACCAGGGTGCAGTCCCACAGCCCTAGCAGGCTGATGAGAGGATTGGGGACATTAATGCCTTCCATTCACGGTCTAATTTGCACAGTTGGACAAATGCAAGGGGGTGAGTCAGGTCTGAGGTCAAACCAGGAAGTCCAGCCAGTGAATCAGGATCAACAAAGGACAGGCAGGACACGGGTATTTCTGTGTCACAGCTCAGGCAAGAACAGGGGGCCTGAGCTTAAATTTGAGCTCCAGGACCAAGTTGTGGAGGTACCTGGGTAGAGTTCCCAAGGGAGGCTGATGACACAACATCTCCTTGAGATTGCATGAGATACTTGACCAGTTTGCTGGAGACACAGAAGAGTGTGTGGTTTGAATTGTGAGTGTGTTTTGTCAAATTCTCAGGAAGTCAGCGACAGATCATTAAATTAAACTTGAAGGCAAACAGCATATTTCACATGGCAAAATCAAATCTCCAGCCCCTTCAAACTGGTGGTGTTTTACACTGGCATGGCAAATAGAAAATTTCATGATGCCAGAAACTCCTGGGACTTAAATTTGTCTTTCTTCAGAGGAGGTGTTGAGTTTTTGTAAGCAGCAGTGAAGAACTGATAAGGGAACTTTCCACGTATCATTTCTCCTTGCCTTTGCTGTGTGCCTGTAGTTGAGAGAGGGAAGAAAATCTGTCAATATGGTCACTGCCACTGTAGTTCCTCAATCTCCAAAAGCGTGAATATGCAGTTCTGCAAATCCTTCCCATCCCTTGCCTGTGCCTGGGAGCCTTTCCCATCTGACAGGAAACATCTCCTGAAGGAAAATCAACTTGAAGTGTTTTCTCTCCCACTTGCCACCTTCCAACTTTGGTTGCTGAGAGAAGAAGAGAAAGGCTTTTAACACCATCCAGTGACCCAGCCCTAAGTACAGTCTCCTGGATTTGATCTAGCTGGGGAGACAGGAGGTCAGCGCCAGGGGCCAGGAAAAGTGAGAGAAACCATGTCAACAGGCTGCTCCCGCCGTGTCTGAGTGGTGAATGATGAGTGTGTGACACGGTAGAAGGAGCGAGGGTGCTCACCTGGAAAATGTTGCGGGAAGCCTGTCATGGATGTTTAAGTGCTGACAAGATGTGTCTAAGATATCCTTGCAGTGCATTTAGGATAAGAGTAATCTTTCTCGTGGTTCCTGATTCAGAAGGAAAATTGCTGCCCTGGTTCATAGTGGGGGAATGAGCAGCAGGTTACAACTTGATGAGGGGGAGTGAAGTCATTTTTCAATAAGGAATAATGCTTCTTTACTTACATAAGAACTGAAAGGGCAGTTGAAAGTGGGGATTTAATTCTGCCATCTTCCCTCGATCCATAGGTCTGATCCCAAATCAACTCAAATCAGTAAAAACTCATTTTGTCTGAACAGGTTTTGAAACAGGCTCTATTTCAGGAACATCTCTAGATCAATAAATCCTTAGATCCAACATATGACTCCTTTCTGAGAAAGATATCCATGGGATGAATCAGCTGCCTTAACTGTGTGTTTTTTAGTGGTCAGGTGTATCCCGTGTTACCTCCAGGAGTGTTGCAGATCCATTGGAGACGACATTGGGCAAATCCAATGCCCAAAGACTTGTAAGTAGTCCTGCTGTAGTAGTTGCTGTACTAATATGTAACAGAAAATTCACACCAGCTCAGGGTTTTATAGTCTTAAGAGAATATGTACTTCTACGCACTGTAGCATTGTCTGTGAAGCCATGAAGACTCATCTAAACTAAACTAAAGTGTATCTGTCCTGAGAAATGGATGTGATTATAGCAGTGGTGTCATGAACACAGTGCAAATCAGTTTGTCCTGCTGATGAGCTATGCCTAACATTTTTTCTCAGGTATCCCAGTCAGCTTGTTCAAAGTTAGCTCGGTTGTCTATGTGCTGCATTCTGGTCCGCTTTGGAAGTGATCACAAATGTGTAGGGGGATGGTTTGCCTGGAGACCCCTGACGTGCTGTCTGCCAGTTAAGAACCAAAGTAATGTTAGATATATCTAGTGGTGTGAAGGGAAGGAATTTACTTTGGAACTAGATTCTCTATGGTAAATTGTCTTAAGAAATAATGACTTGGTGGGTCTTAGCATGTACCTCCCAATGCCTTGTCAGGAAACACACATGCACTATGGAACCAAAAATGTCTTTTGAAAAGAGGTGACTTGTCTAATTCTGACATCAGTTTAAATTGATAAAATGCGCTTGACTTCCCTGCAGTCTTCCTACTTACAATGTGATAAGCAAGAACAGAACCAGATCCTGATCTGCAGCAGATCCCTTTCATTGATCTATTGTCAACACTTCAGTGAAATCAAGGTAATAAATTGGAATTTTCTACTGCCGATATGAGGGCAGAAATTTGAATCTGTTTTTATTTCTTTTCCTTCGTTTGTTGCTCACACTCTTAATTGCTCGACTTCTGTCATTCTGCCATAGTCAGCTGGGAGAGCTGTATAATGTTTAGCCCTTAAGCCTGACCTTCCAATCCCTGCAAAGTCCACAGGAGAGGAAAGAGTTTTAACTGAATTTAATTGGGGTCATCTTTGCCCATCAGCCTTTTTCTACTCACCACCTGGGGGGTTTGAGCTGGGGCCCTACTAACTGGTGGAGATGGAAGGGTGGAGAGGAGAAGATATCTCCACGTCAGAGCCGTGCAGCTGTCATTCTGGGTTACTGAGCAGACAGGAGATGGTGCCTGCAGGAAACAAAGATGGTTCCCACCTGTCCAGAGCTAATGAGGATGTTTCTGATGTCAATAAATGTTTCCTGATCACAACAAAAATCTTCAGAACCCACTCATGAACAATAGGCAAGTAGAAGAGGTGGAAGACAGAAGTGAAAGAACCAGGGAATAGGATGCAGATGAGAGATGGGAGAATTGGAAGAAAAGGCAGAGAGATTATTTGAAGGAAGAGAAAAAAAGACAGGAAAGAGCAGAAGGAAAAGAGAAAATAGAACACATGGCAAAAGAGAGAAAACGAGGATGTCTGGATGGAGTAGGGAGGAAACAGAGAAATGGATGAAAGGGGCCTGAGATGAGAAATATTGAAAGTATGGAAATGGGAAAGGACCAGAAGAAAAAGAGCTGAAGGACTAACAGAAGAAAGCACTAACAGGTGGAGAGAAGTGATTAACCTAACAGATCCTCTTCACAGAAAAGTTTGAAAAGCCCAGAGCAAGGAAGGATGGGACATAGCTTGTAAGAGCAATGTTGGGCATAGAGAAGTTTGGGGAAAAGAGAGGGAGAAAGTACTTCTGACATTCAGATAAAATTTTTAATCTTACTTTTGAAGTAGTCTATTGACTGAAGAGGAAAAAATAGACATCTACTTCGAATTAGAAGATGGGAAAAAAAGTGCAAATAGGCAGGAAGCCTGAACCAGGCACTGTATAATTGTTGCTGGTGGGCATCCTGCACTCAAGAGACTACAGCGTGGATGTGCCCTAAACACATCCTGCGAGTGGGTAGGAATGAGCGACAGGCAGCTCTTGGGCTGTTGGAAATGAAGTTGAGGGACTTTCAGCATAGATAGTTGATAGACTTGGCTTTGGATGTCCATTATCATGCATATCCTCTGTCTAAAATCTGGCAATATGTTTCCAAGAGAAGCTTGGAAGTAGCAGGGCAGTTTTGAAAATCTAGCCCGTGAGCTTGAAATTGTTCATCAGTTTGTAGAAATGGAGCCAGTATTTGCATTCTTTCGTACTACTTGGGTTCTGTGCAGGTGTTTCTGCTCTTAGTAGAAGACACCACTAATCCACAGAATTTTACAGATGTACGTATATGTGTGTGTATATATATAATATATATAGTATTATATGAGAGATATATATAATGCAGAATTTGCTCATATAACTCTGAAAAATAGCATTTGCCTTTGTGTGACCAAGCAGAACGTACATTGTATATTTGCTCATATATCTCAAGTTCAGTTTCAGTCATGGACCAAAAACGTGTACATCATTAGATTGTAAAATAACAAACCAAAATGAAACTTCAAGAATTTTCTGCTAATACAACATAGTTTCAAGTGATATTTTTAACACAAATCTTATGCTCAAGTTGGTACAATACTATCAAACTGATTATATCAGTAGAATTTTCAAAACAATCTAGCTCAAAAAAAAAATCTTTTGTAGATGGAATTGCTATGTTTACCTGCTTAAACCTACACTGTTCCTTCCTAAGAAGAACTAATTGGTGCTTGGACTAGTAAGCTATGCTTGTCCACAGTCCAATGTTTCATCATTACTCTGTGCCTTCTCTTGTTTTCTTCTTGAATATTTTTTTTTTTCTCTCTGCACATTACTCTGTCCCTGTAAGTTTAGAGTAAATAATTTCAAGAAATTTCCAGCCTTCCCTAGGCCCTTGGGAAGGTATCAGAGCTATGAAAGAGAGTGTTTGTTGGCAATTTCTTCCTTCTTACCCATAACTGTGTTCCTTACTCTTAGCTGAAATACTTAAGCAGAAATTTTAAGACCAGAAATGTCTATTAGGCTAATGTAAGCTGACCAACAAATGTAACACAGGGAAAGAACTTCCCTCAAGAATTCCACATCAATCCTATAATTTTCTTTTTGCCAACATCTCAAGGAAGATCTTCAATCTTGACATAAAACAAAAGAGAATCCATTCTAAGTATTGCAAAAACTATGAACACCAACTAGTAAGTCCCCTGCTTGGGGTAGTAGCTATCATCTGTGACTTACATCAGCTGTCTGCTTCTTATCTGTAAGAGATTTGTCCATGAATGTGTAGCACTTCTTTGTCTGTTGCAGGAATAAAACTATGGCTTTATACCCCTAGAAAATGTGCTTCATTCTCACAGCCACCCTCTACTGCTTTATCATTTACATGTAACAGATTTGCTATAGAAGCACCAACCGGTCCTGTTAACACATTTTTGCCAAAATAGGGTATTCCCAAGAATAATGTATTTTATTATCAACACTTCTGTATGTGCTGATATTTCTTTAAATGGTGTGAAAAACCTTACTTCGGAAAATTGATTCCTCCCCTTCCTAGTATCAGTTATCATATTTAAAGGTTCATACGTGTTTTCCATGTTTACGTTGTTTTTAAATTGCATATCAGTAACAGTACTTGGAATAATTATGATACATAATGTCGTATCGAGTGTGCGGTTTATCTCATTTTGGTCTAGCTGCCTGGTGATCTTCCACCACAGCTCTTCTGCAGTCAGTATGAGAAGATCAGCAGCTCCAGAGCATAATTCAACTCATCTTGAAATAGGTGTCAAAGTAGAAATGAATTCTATTCAGAGTCACACCGTCCTGTTAAAAACAGGAAGATACTTGAATCTACACACAAAGGACAAATATTTATGTTGGTGCTAAGTAGCAGTTGTCCTTCGTGGGTTTAAAAATAAAATGAAAGCAAAGAGTATTCGGTCAAAGTACATCCTATTATAGCACTGGTAGCAGTGCATTATCTCAATGTGGTGTTATAAAACAGAGTACAAAAGCTACAGAATTTAAGAAGGGAATTTTAAATTAACTGGGAACACATATAAAACCAGGTTTTTTAATTCTTTTTTTTTACTTCTGTATTGAAAATTCTGGAATTTCAGTCTTATCATATACCCGCAAAGTGTTGTTCTGAAGCAGAACAAGGCCGAAGTAAAAATGTTAAAGTAGTGCCGTGCAGTGCTCCAGCATTAGGGAGGAGCATAACTTCAGTCACGTCTTCCAATTATCCTCCTTATTTCCCAGAATTTGCCACTGGCCAAGAGCAAGAATGGGAAACCACCTAGTCAAGTTTGGTTCTGAGTTAAAAACACATTATTAGAGTTTCATTCCCCACAAAGACGTTGGGCACTCCCCTGTGAAATGCCAAGGGAGTTGGATCACCAGTGAGGCTTTTTACTGGAGCTGCCCTGCTCTGTCCCTATTTGAAGCTCGGCCATGTGACAGTCACAGTGAACAATCACAGCTGAACCCTGGGGAGGTCAAAGCGACATGGCCCTAGAGTTTCAGACTCAAATAAAACTTAAACGAAGACATTGGGGTCTTTCTCTCTCATCCCCAACCCCCCTCTCCTCCTCTTTGCTGCCCTCCCCCCTTTTCTCTTTGAAGAAGTGTGTGTTGATGTAAGTGGACAACACAGGGAGTCAATAAAGGGGGTATCGAGAGCCTAGGAGGAGATTGCCTGCAGCAAGAGAGAAGACACAATTACTGCAACAACTGTCCAACCAACCACAGCCAGGAGACTCCACTTAATCTAATTGAGTGTGAAGGCAGGCTGGAGACACAGGACCCGCTCCTCCATCCCCCCCTCCCATAATATAGACACTATTGGCTGCTAATTGGCGCCAGTGGGCTGGTGCTAATTGTGCTGATGTCTTGGTCTGAGGACAGGCATGTGAAGGATGAAGGGGTCTGCTGGGAATAGGAGGAGGGGAGAGGGAGGGAGACAGTGGTCATAAAAGTTGGAACAGGGCTTTAATTTCATATCAAATATTTAAGTAAGTGAGTGAAAGATCTGTGAACTCTCTTTGTGGTAACCCGCAAAAGGCCTTGGAGAATACCACCCCTCTGCCTCCAGCCCCAGCGATGAGCTATCTGAAGTGCTGTGTTCCTCTTCCTCCTTCGCTTTGTTTAATTAATTGTGAGAATTGCTAATAATATTTTATTCCTCTCCATACCTGCTCTGCTTTGTGCCATTGCTACTTGTTCATTCTTTATTTCAGAGATTCAGCTTTTCCAGCTCTAGGCCTTCATCACATGGGAATTTTGGCTGAACAAGATGTCGGCTAAGGCTGTGATCATGTTCATTACTCTGAAATTGGATAAGGTCTGATTTGTACATGCAAGGCCAGGATGAGCAGTGGTGACCATGTGTGGTGCTGATCCTTATAAAGGTCTAATCAAATGTCTGGTAGTGGAGGTTTATGTGTATCAGATGTTAGTAGGACTAGTGTAGGTAGAAAGTGTTGGTGTATTAAAGCGCAGACATACACGTCAAAGTTAAAACAGCTATTTGTACTCCCAGTATGGGTATAATCATAGCTGTATAGCTATATGAGAGTTGCACGTTTCACACAGGTCATTCCTTTTTCTTTCTCAAACAGAATGCACTCTATCTACATATTAAAAATACTTTTTTGCTTAGCTTCTTTGTAGACAAACGTGCTCTACGGACAGAAGTGCCTATGGAACAAGTTGGTGTGTGCTGACCCCCTTCCAGCTCATTATCCCCACAACTCATGCTGGGGATGAATACTGTCTTAGATGTGTCAGCAGGGATGCTTGTGTGAGTGCTCTCCAACCTGCCTTAAGTAAAATCAATGTGGTCATTTGGGTAGTAAGCTCCTAAAGGGGGGGGGGGGGGGGGGAGGGCAGAAAGCTGGGATTGGAGGCACTGATCATTTCCACCTTACAGCTGGATTTGGAAAAATGTGTCTGTCCTCTGTTGTTTTCATGTTAGGACTTAGTTGGTATAATTAGGTAGGTAAAAAGTCACACTAAAACACAAATTTTATCTTTATCATAAGTGAGAAATGTTCCAGTGTACTGCACTGCATTAGGAACAGGTCTGCTGTTGACAGTGACATCTTTCAAATGTCTATTACAAAGCCCAGAGTTTTGTTTGCAGGAGGTAGGTTGTTAACTGTGGTATTTTGACTATTTGATCTAGGCTGATCATATTCCATTTATATAGTTTTTCCTGCTGACTATGTCAAAGTTCTTAGCCTTCATCTGTCCGGGTCCTGAAGAGCAGCTCTTTGTTCTAGCACAACTTGCTATTACAGAACTCTTTGTTGTTTCCTTGGATATTTTCCCCCGAAATCCTTTGTTCTCTTTGTGCTCCCAAAGAATTCTGCTACCATATAATTTGTTTTTCTAGAATGTAGATTGGCAAGGACAGGAAGTGATATCCTACAATACATCTGCTATGTATTATAAATAAATTGTCATTTTAAAATACATACATATATCATTTTTTTTAAGCTGAATAGGCTAAATCTGCACTAGTTATACATTTTAAATCTTAGCCTTCCTCCCCAAAGAAACCCCAACCCCTTCACTGTATATGTAGAGAAATCATCGTGTGAGCTAGGACCCCTGATTCAGATCAGGATTGGAGCTGTGAATCGTAACTGCACGTCCTTCTGAGATTTTAATCTCTAAATGGGCAGGGAAAGTCTAATTATCTTGCACTGCGATGGAAGCATAGCTCCTGTGAGAAGTGACTGGCTTACCACCTACCTATGTTGGTCTGCTGGATGAAGGTGTGAGTTTGGTATATGGTAGGATACTCTTCACTCTAATTTAACCAAGGTGAATAACTTTACCAGTGATGATATGGTACAGCAGCCTTTAATACATCCTGGGAAGAAGTTGGCAGTCTGTCTGGGAACCCTGCTGTGTATTCGGGTTGCCACCATTTGTTTAGAAAGTCTTAGGTAATGGAAACTTGGAAGTGCCGTACTACAACCTCGACTAGGGCACTGTGTTGCAGCCAGTTTCACCTGAATTCAGATCCTGTCTCTTCAGTCCAGATGCTGCAGAGATTTATCCTGAGCTAAAGGGGGTAGATTTTCAGATGTTTTAAGATTTCCTCCCCTTGGTGTTTTTAGATCAAAGTGACTTAGGTCACCATATCTTATTTTTGAAGGACCCAGGAACCTTGTGATGCAGTTTTGTGCCTGACTTAAGACGGTTGTGTGAAGCAGAGCAATTCATCCAGAGGTACGCAGTCCCATCCCTGGCTGGGTGTTCCTGTCACCTCATTTGAAGAAGCTCAAGTAATTACGTGACTGTGAGTTGGATTGGAAAACAAATCTCCTGTTTCCATTGAAAGCAATTATTTTCTTTCTTAGTTTGCCAATAGTTTTCAACAGGATCAAGGAATTAATATGGATCATTCCTTCCCAAAGGAGGGCAAAGGGAAGGTGTGATCAGAAGAGAGGGAGAGCAGTGATCAGTATCTTACTCTTATTAGAAATCACAGGATGTTAATGTCCCTAGTTCCTCCTAAAAATGGACCATAACTGTAGAAGTCACTTGGGCCATGCAGTGCTGCACAAAACAATGCATAAATAACTTCAAAATTATCATCCTTGAACTGTTAGAATTGTGTTACGTTTGTGTGGTATGTAACACAATGATAAATTGACTTGTTTAGCCTCAAGGCACTACTACAATTATTAAACAATAATTGCAGAAAGTACTTTAATAGGTTCTCTTGGTGGGATGTTCTGAATACATATATATATCTATCTATATCACAGGCCACTGAATTCAGATAACAGTTTCAATCTATAATTAAATTTTAATGTACTGATATCTAGGCAATTTTAAGCTTTTTATACATTATCACAATGTGCAGATTCTTGGGTGAAAGGCTTAGGCATCCAAAGTTCTCTGCCTTTTTCTTCTTCTCAAAATGTAATCATAGAACTGATGTATGAGGCCTTTAAACTCATTTGACAGCACGTCACTTTTACTAAGGAAGGCAGAAAGTGAGTGAAAGCTCCGAAGTGATTTGTTTTAAAAGCTAAGTTCCAAATCCCAAGCTCATGAACAATCAGTTCTGTTTTACAACCAAAATATACCCATCTTTTCCATTCAGACACAAACTTCTAGAATATGGCATCTTTAAGATAACCTATAAGCTTGGTAGAAAAATAAACCATAGTAGATCAGGGATATATTGGGCCAGACTTGTACCAGGTACAAAAATATGCTGTACATGGCTTTTCTTTCTCAGTTCAGTCTTCCTTGTCAAAGGAGTTCATGACTTGTGCAGGTTCATCATATCCTTTTCTCAGATGATGTGGCATTTACTCTGGAGTTATTGGTGGATCCTACAGAGTGTACAAAATACCTTTAGCACCAAAGCTTGAATTCTGGTTATTAATCACTTTGTTTTCCTAGTCACTCTGGATATAACTCTGTAGTGCAGTCCTATTCTGAGATACCCAGGCTAGCCCATAGCCAGCTAACAACAAATGCAGTTGTATGGTTGGTGTAAGCTCTTCTAAGACTGTGCTTGTGTTCTCTTCTTTCCTTCCTTTTCCTTCTACTGTGAGTTTTCATCCTTTCCCTTGAGTCAACACTAGTGATTTTACAGACATGTGGTAAATCAGCTCTCTCGTCCATCTAAAAGCTTAGATATCTCCTTTTTTCTCCCCCCCCCCCCCCCCCCCAGTTTTGCTATGCTAATTTGTAGATCAAAAAGCTGGGTTGGCTAGTTGTGTAGTGGCAGGATCACTAGTGCTGACGGAAAGAAAGGAACAGGAACATGTAGTTAGGAGCACTGAGACTGTCCCTTTGTGGTTGTAGTTTGGCTTAATCCAGCTAGAAACTTAATCCAACAAATATAGTTTGGTTTAATCCAAGTACCCCCTGCTTGACCACATTTTGGAGATCATATCACAGAGGGCTCTATTCACTGAGTTCATTTCTTGAGTTAAATAGATCTCTTTTGTAATCTATTGTAAAACTGAGATTATGTCACTAAAAAGAGCTTAACTTTATAATGTACTGTGAGGGATCTCCTTGCTCTATAGCATCTGGATCTGAATCAGCAAAGCACTTGCAGTCAATGGACTGATGACTCCAGTGCTTACAGCTGGGCATGTACTTTGGTGCTTTGCTGAGTAGGAGTGGACATACCGTTATGTTTAAGATTGACCATAAAGTTGAATGCCTGTAGAGCTGGGGTCTTGGGCAGGATCTCTGTAGCATTTCTGTCCTCTGTCAGCTTCCAAGTGTATAGTGCAAGAGACTAAGCCCAGATCTCGAAAGTAATAATTCACATCTTCAAGCATGAAACTCCCCTTTGGCATCATGCTGAATCTCTCTTGAACTCCTGAATCTATCTAACTGTGCCTTAAGAAAAGTGAATATCCTAAGAGCTTTCCCTAGTTCAGCCTAGGGGGGGGATGTGGGGGTTATTTCTATGAAAAAATAGATGATACATTTCATTGTTCTCTGAATTGGGAAAACAAGAAAAGCTGCTATTCTAATGGAGTCCAGGTATCAGCAGACTGCTTCCTCACTTTTAATGGGTTAATACCCCAGAACAAAACTAATCCAGAATCTCTGCTCACTTCAGCAGGCATGGAATCGGGGCTTTAAGCAGAAAACAGTGTTTTCCTCTCTGTGTATTGGCTTCAATAGGTCAGCGCCAAATGTGGGAAGTTGAAGAACTGAGTCATTCTATCAACTTGGGTCTTATTCTTCTTCCTTCAGAGTATTTCTACATTTTATGCTGCAGTACTGCTTTGAAAGGCAACTGTGACCTAAGAATAAAGGGAAGAACCCAATTCCACTGGCTTAAATTGCAGAATAATTTATTTTCAAAGCTACTCCCTCCATCCTGTGCCTTTCCTCTGCACATAGGTTTTAAGTGAATTCACTGGTGCTGAAAGAGATCAGTTTGAGAGGCCTGATGATTCACACCTTCTGTTCAGCCTCCTACTTCAAACCAGTCCAGGCTGAAAAAGGAGAGGTCAACAACTTTAAGGTGAGGCTGTGATTACTGTAATTTTGACCAGGGTGGAAGCAGGAAGTAACTGAACCCAAGACCTCACTCTTCCATTAACCAGTGGAAGAATTTGCTCCCTCAGTGTTTTGTTGTGTGATATAGGTGAGACACTCAATGTAGACCTCATAAAATGTGTTCTGAAGTCATCTGTGGCTTCCCTTTTAGCCAAGCAATTTCTTACTGGCCACTCAAACTGCAGAGTTGATCTGGTGATATCATCACTACTATGAAGGTTCACTTGCCCAGTGTATTGCAATAAGATAATATTTACATGGTAAATAGCTATTCATTACTGCTGCTTTAGTGTTAGCACACAAAACCACTCTCATTGAAAGATGGGGGTAGTGAGTAGCTAGCTAAATAGTGCTAAACGTGTGTGCATATTAAAGATCAAGGAACTCATTATCTACACTTGCAGGGGAGAGAACTGAGGTTTCCTGAGTGTCTTTGCAAACCAAAAAAATGAAAATGCATCTTTGTACTCTGGAGCAAGAAATGACACAACAAACACAAGAGTACATGCAAGCCCATCCAACCCAGCTGATTGATGTACAGTCCCTCATGACCATGCCAGGACATTTGCCCTTCTCAAGATACAGGCACAAATGTATGAAGTGTATCACTTACATTTGTCAGTTTTACCACTGGGTGTAGGAATAGGACTTCAGAGAAATTAGAGTGTATATATATGCACCAAATACTATTTATACGTGTCCATCCCTGTACTTGCAAACAGAAACATGCAGGCACATGCAGCACACACTGTCACAGCACACGCATTTTTTCCTTTCTTCGTCAAATTAAAAAATCCCATTGATTTTTACTTTTCCTGCTTCTGTTACTAGCTCCAGCTAACAACTGCCGCTGCTGTTTCTTATCAATATTTGATGAGTAGGGTGAGGTGGAATGGAGAAGCCCTGTGAGTTTCTCCTCCTAAATGGTCTCTGTGAGGATTGAGGTTTTTGTGGCTTATGTTTATTTTCTAGGTCTGTTTTACTTGGTTGGTTCAGGTCCTGAAGGTGACTTCTGCTGAAAGATAGGATAGAAATAGGACATCTCTTCCTCCCCCCCTTCCCTTTTCATGGTTTTATCTCTCTGTTTGCACTCTTGAGTAGGCTCATTGATGATTTTGTGGCCTTTTGAGTTTTTAGATGCTCTGTGAAATTTGTGAACAGTGGAAGGTCAAGCAACACTTGTCTGTACATAGCTGACATAACTTCTCCTTAGCTAATTTTTCCCAAGCTTTATCCAGCTGAGTGTTCCAAGAAAATAAGCTCTCGTTTTTAAAATTATCTTTTCGGCTCTCAAAATTAATGATCACCCTAGTACCTTACTAAGTTTAGCCTGTAGCTACAAAAAAAAGAAGAGTAACTCCAGAATAGAGGAGCATGTCTTCATCTTTGAAGTATAGATACCTCTGTCTTTGAGGTATAATTCTTCATTTATTCTTCACTTGCTGTAAAAAAGAAGTTTCCATAGTACCTAAGAGAGAATTTTCTTTCTTTTCTTGTGCTTGAGCAGCTAATACAACTTTGTGGATGTGAGCTTGTGTCAAAGGCTCAGTCATACAGCTCAGTCATTACGAAGATGAGAATTCAGTGCTTTGCTCAAAACAGACTCATTTCTGCAAATACTTTTCATTAGTATAAACTAGCTAAAGAGCTAGTTTAACTTTACAAACATGGAGTCCTGGAGTGCCATTACCTAGAAGGGGCAGTACATGAAACATGACACAGTCATCATTTCAGTGAGCTCTATGGTAAGTGAGAATATTTGAGAAGCAAACAAAGCCACGCTTAGAAAACACAGCAAGTGTGTGGAAGCTTGGAACATTGGAAATGCTGGGCTACAAGTGCTGGAGAAGAAGACTGCCAGCTATCCAACTTCTGCCTTTGCCACCTTATTTCTAGGTTCGTGACCAGTTTGATCACAGGCAGTCGAGCTGTCAGCTGCAATATAATCCCAGCAACTGTGATAAGTGAAAATGTGCGGATGGCATAGCATAAAATGAGAGGCCAACCAGCAAACACGGGCTACTGGCAAAACCAGTGGAACAAGGTATTACTGGATGTCATTTGTGAATGCCAACATGTGGAAGAAATACCCACAGCAATCTGACTGTGCCATACTGTATGGCCAAGCTGTAAATCTTTTTGCAACGTAACAAGCTGTCCTTGTGATGAAGGAAGAGAGGGAACAACCCCTATCGGCCTTCCTTAAGATTTAGACTGCAAGGGATCATTGCAAGGAGATGGGGGCTTATCACTTAGGTTAAATGTAGGTGTAGGCATCAGAATCTCATCTGTTGTTATGAGATTAGAACAGGGGAACTGCTGAAGAAGGAACTTGCAAATCTAGAAAAAAAACTTACTTGATTTACTGTAGCCATCGATAGCCTTATAGGAGTGACTGGCAGGTCACTTAAGGATCTGTGCAAGCCTCAGAGTCACATGATGCAAAAAATAGCAGGGAGAGCATAATTTCTTTTTTTTTCTTTTCGGAATTACTGTAGTGAACGTGACACTTTTGTTCCTGAAGGAGTCAGAATTTAATTCTGACTTTGAATTCTAAATTCAATTTAATTTAATTTTAATTTAATAAATTTAAATAAAATGCAACCTAGAAATCAGGGGAGACAGGGATAAGAGAAGGGCAGATGAACTTTCCTTATCAGTCCCTCTGTATTGCCTGGATATATTATTTGCTCTTACAGATTAGCAAATTCTACAAAGAAACTGTAAGATGAAACTAAAAGATGATTAAACAAAAGAAAAATGTTGCTTCTCCATCATTCCATTCTTTTTTTCCTTGATCATGTATCACAATCAGATGATGTTGTTAGGAGTCATTATTCCTGGATTTCTAGTGACCCTTCACCTCCCTGGGATGCAGGAGCATTTGCCTCCAGGGTGCAGAGGTATCTTGTGGGTCATTGCATTGCTCTGGGGCTTGCAGTCAGCCTGGCTCTACTCCTGTCAGCCTTAGAGGAGGGATACAGATCAGAGGAGAGCCAGCAGGATGGCAGGCAGCCTGTGTTATTCTCGGACATCCAAAGAGGCCTTAATTCTTGGTTCATTAAAATCTGTAAACCCAAAGGCTGTGAAACTGGTGTGGCAAAGACCTTTGGGTTTTGACTCCAAGCCAGGATTTCTTGTAGTGATGGCTACCCTTTCAGTCTGTGTTGGATGTAAGAATCTGTTGGTTTTTCTGAAGATGAAAGATGAGTATCTTACCATACCTTACATAGATGAACTCTCTAAAACTTCTAGAGAGTTTGAGAATGCCTCTTGTTTTTCTGATGGAGAGGAAAATTTTTATATCCCTCTTCTAAGATCTAGTAGGTTATAGTTCAAGAATTTATTTAATTTTTTTCCTCTCTCTCCCCCCTCACCCCATATTTTTACATCATTACAGTGGTGTAGAAGGCAGGAAATTGCATCAGTTCCTGTGGAGGCAACACACTATTCATCTATTCCCCCAGATGCAAGGATTTGGATAATTAGTTGGGGAAGTTGATTTTCAAAAAAGCTCAGCACCCTTACGGTGCAGCAAAACAGGATTAATAAGTTTGGTTATGATATTTTTTTTGGCCTTTTTCCCCCAGATAAGCTTTCTTTGTGAGGTGATGCACTTCTGAAACGTTCACCTTGGCTGCTGAGCTCTTGGAAACCCAGATGAGCTCTTCTGAAAGCATGGCCCCCTTTGATCCAAGTGGCCAGTCCCAAAGTACTGTGAAATGTGTGAAAGGTAGCATGACAGTTTGACAGAGGGTGTTGGCAGTTGCACTTGCAGTGCAAGCAAGTTCTTCCCAACAGTTTCGTGATGTTTTTGCAAATTTTTTCCAAATTTACAAGTGATTTAGAGCCCTTTTGTAATAGACACATTTGGAAGAGCAAACATTTTTCTATGGATATATCAGACTCTTCAACGTAAAAGCTTAAGACAATTCCCTGTCACAGGTCTGGGACTTCTGGATAGGACTTTTCCATTTGGATTTTTGTGCTCAGACTTGCAGCAAGCATGTGCTCTGATTTGTTGAGGAAAACAAATGGATCATTCTTCAGTTTGTGGTAAAATAAAATAAATCAAGAAAAAATAGTTTGTATTAAGCAAAACCTAATGCTGGTTTTTTCATCTGGATATAGTATAAAATTTGAAAGTTATACAAGTCTGGGCTTTTTTGAGAGATGTGGTGGCTTCATTTCAAATATAAATACCTAAGGATGTCTTAAAGTTTCATGATTCTGTTCTTCTGGTGGCAGAGTTCAAGCCTTTCCTTGTTCTGTGCTGTGTTCTGTCCTTAAGAACCGCTTTTGAAATGAGCATTAAAACATGCTCATCTGGAGGACAGTTTAGGGATCCAGTTAAGTGACTGAAACATCTGCAAATGCGTAGGAGGCAAGAGAAAACATGAGAAGCTCTCACTAACCATGTAGAGAATGGCCAGCAACACCAAGTGCCTTCTAAAAATGTAAGCAATCTACTTCAAAACAAGTAGCGAGAGAAAGAAGAGGCAGAACCTGGGCACAGCTGTTGGGATGGCAGCTTTTACATTGCAAGGCATAAATCTTGGGCTTGTCTGATGCATGCTGTAAAATACTGCTAGTTGAAGAGAAAGGAAAGAGCAGAGCCTCCCAGAAGGCAATTCTTGCCATGTTCCTGGGATGCTCTTGGGATGAGACAAGGATAAGCAAGCATGCAGAGGCCTTGGGGTTTTGTAGGTTTTTTTATTTGTTTGAGATTTTTTTGTTTCTTGGTTTTGTTCTTTTTTCAGGAGATCACTGCTTTTAATTCTCATCTATTGCCCTCCTTCTTTTGTTGGTAATTTCAGGATTGCTGGTGTCCAGCATTCTGGCTGTAGGCCATGTGGAAACCCTGTGCTGCAGACACCGTTAATCCAATGCAGGACAGGTTAGCCTCATTTCAGATCTACAGATGTTGACAAATGTGATTATCCATCTTCTGTACAAGTCTTATAGAAAAGTTGTACCTGAGTCCTTGGAATTTAGTGAGAGGATTTAGGATATAGTTTCACAGACATTTCACAGACATGGCTGTGCTTGTGGAAAGTGTTCTGGCTGATAAGTCTTGTCCTGTGCTAGTAGTGCAAGTCTTGAGAGCAAGCATGGTTGAACATGGCTGCTTCTGATTTACTGATCTGATGCATCTCATTAAAGCTGCTGACTTGTCTGCTCATCCTTTGGAAATCTAAAGAATGTACCGACAGTCTGGGTCAGCTCTTTATTCCTCCAGACTCAGTTTAACTTTCAAAGCTGTTTGTTGACCAAAAGAGGATATCTGGAGGCCTTTCTCCTCTTTGTCAACCTTCTTCCTTGTAGGTCTCTTCTGCTCGTGAGCAGGTCACTGGCTTTCTCATTATTTGGTGAATGTGAAGTCACTGGGCAATGCTGGCATCAGATGTGTGTATGAGATCAGTCACACTGTGATGCCAGCTTAATAATTCTAAAGAGGATTGGGTTATGTCATCTCTAGCACATGTCTTTCCCTGTTTCTTGAACCCAAAGTCTGTTTTGGATAGATACACCAGGTCATTCTTCTCCATAGTCTTGCATCTAAAAGCTCTTCCAAACACTGTAACTGTTAGGCAGCACATCGACGGATTTTTCTGGGCACTGCAGATCTGGTTCTTCTCCCAGGCATTGTACCCAGAGTCCGTTCCAGGTGACACAGCAGTCCAGTTCGGGTTCTCTTCTGTCTTCCAAATGATTTAGCAAACCACATCCTTTCTGTAAGAGAAAAATGATCTCTTTTCATTTGTAATATCTTTCCTAAAATGTGCTGTACAATCATGTCTCTAAAATATATGAGGAGATAGAGCAAATATATTGCAAAATAGCACATACTTGGCCAGTTTTACTAATAAGTAAAATATACAGGTCTGCATATGACAACTGTATGTGTTGAAATATATTGAAAACATATTTGGATCATTCCATATATACTGAAATATTGAAAACTGGCCAAATCTGTAAAAAATTTAAGTCTGTGTTTTATACATTATATATTTAAAAATAATTTTCACAAATAGATAGCAAGGAAACCTGCTGTGAAGATGTGGGAAATACTAACCATGCTTTATTTTTTCCTGATGGAAAACAGTGATCATGGATGCTGTGTCATTATAGACACTGCAGTTATAGTTAACGTGTCTGCTAGCTAATAATTTGTGTACTGGGCCTAGCAGAAGGGTTCATTGATCTTAATAGAGACCACTCAGTAACAGTGAATTCTAACAGTAACGGCTCCCTTGGCATTGCTGGTGCTGATTTAAGTCCTAACATTTCTTCCTCTGCAGTCTCTTTGGATTAGCCTGAGAAAGGATGGGGGAGTGGGAGTGAGAGTGGTTGTGACAGCTCTTAGGTGGAGATGCACGCAAGTGCTTGCAATTTCTAGAGAAATGAGAAATTTCTGGAGAATGAGTATGCAAACAGTGCGTCTTAGAGAAGGGATGTGTGACCCCTTAGACAATGCAGTTGTTTTCTTGCAAAGGCCAGGACAAGCGTCTCCATTTATTGTTAGCTCCTGCTGACATTCGTAAGCATTCTGTAGATAAGACTAGAGATGTCTGGATGCCCTAGATCCTCTGGGAATTGTCTTTCTGCAGTATGACACATAACCCAACAGAGTTATCTGTGGTTAGAGCAGAGCTGTAGGCACTGTGCAACTGGGATTCCCATGTTCTTTGCGTTTGCAGAGTTTACTGTGATGCCCTGCTTTGAATACCCCAGTAAATGGAGAATAGCTGTAAATGGTGGATGTAACCTTCCAAATCAGCACTACCACACTCGATCCCTAAAAGCCAGCAATTGCCCCTTTTTGGAAGGTTGTCAGGGTCTAAGTGATCCTTTTGAGTTTTTATGGGTGTATTGTTGTAGCTCTGACAGGCATGGAACAGGAGACCCTAACTTCTTTCCAGAGAGGATCCAGGGCTCTCTCTAACTTTGCCTGCAAGTTCCTGCAGCAGTTCAATCCCCGGTGGTGGTCAGAGTTCCACGCACACGTGGTGTATACAGCACACACATTCACTGGATGCGTGTTTTGGGTGAGGGCTGGGATGCTCTGCTTTGCTGTGGACCTATGATGTGATGCCACGGAAGCTGTATTATCATGATGGCAATTGAAAGCACATTAGTGTCCTCAAGTTAGAGTGATGAGTGTTCTAGAAATGGTAAAAAGGTGTGTGGGCTGTTGAAGACTTGTGAGGAGAGCTAGTTCTGTTTGAGAATTAGGTGGTAGAAACCAGCAAGGGCCCGGGTTCCTCATCCAAGTTAGAATAGTTTAGCCCCTGAGGGAGGAGATCATCTCATACAGAGAGCAGCTTTTAAAGGAAGACCACTGTGCCCCTGAGATGACCTTGTCTGCCTGGTTTGAAGGTGAGTGGAATTACTTTGGTTCTTTAAATTGTCCTATTCCTTTGCTAGGAAAATTAAAGACGATTTGGTGTCCTAAATTTGCCTCACTGTGTAAATCACTGACCTCTCAAACAGGAGTCGTGAATTCTATGGCACTGTTGACCAGCTGAATGTATTTCTGTCTCCTACGCAATACAAAGTTGGTGCAAACATTTATTTGCATGCAGGTAGTTGCAGAAAGGCCAGCCCCAGACAGAACTGAAAGCCAAGTGTATCCTGTGATGAGATGATTGATGAGGGTTAGGAGTGTCAAAATGAATCAGCACTGGTTTACTCTTCTGCGAGCCCTTCTGCTCTGGAGATTAGCTGCTCTGAATGGTGCCCATGCCTACAGCAAGACTCGTTATTCTTCTTGTTCTGCAAAGCATCAGAGTGCCTAGAGCTGGAACACCTCAACATCTCACAGCCTTCCTTAATGAAAACAAGGAGCAAATCAGAATTCTTCTGAAAAAAATAAACAAACCCACTTTCACGACCTCTTCTTGACCTCCCAATGAGGTGCTAATTACTTGAGGATTAGCACCTCTTCTGTATCACAATGGACCCAGCCAAGGAGCAGGAGGTGACAATACTCTGCACGAAATGCAAATCCAGAAGAATTAGTTCAAGGGCAATAGGCAAGTGCCAAAGTTAAGAGAAACCTCCTCAACTGTGAGTTCAACCTATTGTCTAAAAAAAGTGCAAAATTGGTGGCTTTTGGAGGAGTTAGGCAGAAATGGAATCTTTTTTTTCCCCTTCATGTCGGGCAAATATGCAGCTTTTCTTAATTTTACTTCACATTTCAATAGAAAACATTTTTTTCAGTGTGGCTACAGTGATAGCAATATCAAAAAAGGCTTATTAAAAATTAACTGCACCAGCAGAATTATCTTTATGTATCTTTGCGGAAATATCATACCCATTACACTACATCCACTGGTAGACTGATAAGGTGAAATGAAAACTATATGAATTAATACTTGCAAAGGAAGCCCTAGCAGAGATTTGTGTGATTCATGAGTGATGTTCTGTCAGGCTGAGACACTGAGAGCTCATAAGCTGTGTAAGATGGTCTCATAAGGTTCAGGGGCTCTATTTGCTATGTCGAGGCAGTGAATGGTATGGCAGTTGAATTTTTTTGCAGTGTGCTCTTCTTGTTTTCTTCTTAGGCGTTAAGGGCACAAAAAAATCAGCTGGTCACACTAGAAATCACCTCTCCCATGTGTGGTTGCACAGTTGGCCACACTATCTCATACCTTCTGCATTCTACAAAAGCACTGCCAAAGGTTCCGATTTGTACTGCATCAGCCACTGTACTGGAACATGTTCTTCAGGGTACAGCGAATTTTTTATTTGAGGTACTGCTGAGGACTGAGATACTTGATTGACAAAATCTACATACGCAAGGGAACTGATCTTTGGAAGTATCATAAACCCAGGAGATCTCAGTGTCTTCCATGGGAGCTATTTGGTTTGCTGGCAGTTCTGGATTGCTTCTGGAAATCAGCCCATGTGTTGGGTCTCCAACACAAGGATAGCATAATTACCTAAAAATCTGCCTTGTTCGGGGGATTATGTGATGGTCAAAGTGATAAAGTCTTTCTGTTGTGGCTATTGATGTCTCTGTGTGGGGACTTTTGTCTGCTTTGTCCTGTATCAGATGGGTAAGAAAAGGCTCTGGTATAAGGCACCTTTACATTTGCATGAGGCTTCATATTGGTGTTTTTATTTTTGGTAGAAAACATTGTTCTCATTAAAATTTTGATATTTGAAATTGTTTTAATGGTAAATCAGATTTTTAGGAGCTGACTTTGAACATGGTCTTTGCTGAAGCCAGGTCTACTTACAACCTTTTGACAGCAAAGGTACGAAGAAGTGGGATCTGTGGTATGGCAGCAAATGCCATTAATGCCGTTGGTGGTGTATCAGCACATCAGTATTTTAATTTCTGTTGCATGTTTCATTTGTAAGTGATGACCATCAGTCCGGGAACTTCCATTATACAGGTGTGAGATATAGCTTTTGCACTTCAGGCTCCATGTGGGTTGGATCTCCGCTGGGATGGAGAGGCCGGGTTGGCCCGGGGCCAGTGCTCTTGCCCGTCTCCTGCTGGGAGCGGGGCTGCTGGAAGAGCCCGCGGTGCCCTCTTGTGATTTAGGCCAGCCGGTGCAGTTACATCTGTGCGGGCCTCTCCTGTGGGGCAGGGTCTGACACGTGTTGTGCCTTCATGTAACTTCCGTCCTGAGGTTATGCCTTCCTGAGCCTCAGTTTTCTTCTCCTTAGGATGTTCTAGTTTGTTTGTAAAGTCGTTTGGGAGCTGTATGTGAAAAATGCTGTCATAAGAATTAAGGTTTATGATTATAATTTTTTTTTCTAAACATCAGTGAGGGCTGATGGAAGCTCTTACCATATGCTCCTATATAACTGCAAAGTGATACATATTTTCTAATGTAAACCAGCATTGCACATTGTATTGCAATGCATATTGGAAGAAAAGACTCTTTCATCTGTCACCTGTCTTCATTCAGTCCATCAGCAATTGCTTCTGTGCACAAGAGATGTTTCCATTTTCCTTGCTATAATTACACTGGTATCTCTTCATTGGTATGGAAAGTCTTACTGTAAAAGGAGAGTGACTTAAGCTATTTCCAAATACCAACAGGAACTTTGCCCTAGGGTTAGGAAAGAACTTCTGAGGTGTGAGATACAGGTAGACTGGAAAAGCCCAAAGTCTGGTGGCCAAGATGGCCACCTGGAAGGTGAGAGACCAGAGCTCCAAGCACCTTTGCTGACAAGTACTGGATGAGATTTGCAGGTGAGCAAAAGCCTTCTTGGGAGCAAACTCGCCCAACTGTCCCCCAAAATGGATAACAGACCAGTGCTCTGCTGGGGGAGGGCGCACAAGCTGTAAACCTGAGTATCCTGAAGCTCAAGGACCTCTTCCAGGCAGCAGCTTATTAGCCATTCTGGGTTTGGGGTGTTTTTCTGTGTGGAAGTTCACTCATGACCCTGAGAATGTTGTTCCCACAACAGTTTTTTTCAATGCTGCTACATTCTCAGGGGAAAAGTTTCGGTCTGGATAATTGACTTTTCCAACAGAAGATCTTGTCATCAATAAATTCCTGACTAACTCTCCACTGACCAGCTGCTTTGCCTTTACTGACTTTCTCTGTTTTCTTATGTGTGAATGTGTGCTGCTTATACAACAGTCCAGGAGAACTCCCTCTGGATGAAATATGCCCTCTTCACTGGTTAAACTATCTCAAGATGTAGGTTTCAGGGCTGTTCCTTGCCTTGTTCATGGCAGTTTGTCTTTTGCCCTTCTCTTCCATGGATGCAAATCACCGTAACTCAGTTGATTTCGGCAATGCTGCCTAAGCTCACACCAGCAGAGGAGCTGTAATTTTAACTACTCGGCTGCATAATGCAGCCCCATTAGTGATTGTGGCAGACACACTGCGTAATGTAATTTCCTGTTTTGAGAATTACCTCCCAGATTTTCATGTGGTCCAAGAGACTCCTGTCTACATTGTTCTTCTGCAAAGGATATGTGCGGTATGGGGCCAAGGTGACACAATCACTATCTCCTCAGTGTAGTGTCTGAGTGGGGCCTCTGAATAATAACCAGATTACTATCTCCAACTTATCCTAAACATGCCTGCCTCCTTTTACAGTTTTTGTTACAAAGTATTGTTGCCAGGATGGATTTATGCTGGGCCATTTCCCACTCCAGCTGCGTCATTACAGTCATTGTCAGGAGAACACAAAAGCAAAGACTGAATGCCTTGTGCCTTCCGAAAAATATATTTGTCCCATTGCACTGTTGTGACCTTTGGAGTACCATGTGGCTTGATCTGCTAGTGGCTACTAAAATGAAGACTTCCTGATGCTTGATTACCAGGGATCCTCAAAGGCCAGAATGACTCCTTGTTGTCTCAAATAATCTTGCTAGAATATGTAAAGCAATTTTTTGCCAAATGAAGAGCAATTCCTAGAGGACAGTAGTCAAGCCACATGCCTACAGCAGTTCAGACCTAAATAGATATTTTTTGTTCTTTTACAGAGTCTCATGCCCATCCCTTTTTCCGTGCATAAATATTTTCTATCCACTAGAAGGCACTGTTGTACAGTGCACAGACTGGGTGGGTACAGTCAGTAGACTCTTGAGTGACATCAGGAAAGTCCCTTCCCCTTCGAGTGCCTCAGTTTCCCCATCTGCCAATTGGTTAATATTTTGACAGCTGTTGACCAACGTAGCATAGAGCAACTGGATGTTATTAAACTACCAAAGGAGTCAGTCAAACCATATCCTTGCTTTAGGAAACCGAGATCAAACCAGATGCCTTCAGGCTCCTGTGCATGACACAGGGCCACATAAGGTGAAGAGATTGTTTTGTCATTATTCCATTGGGTTTCCCATTGTTTTGTGCCCTGCTCCCATCTCCAGCCTCCTGTAACATTTTGCCATGGGGCTTGAAAGAAAACAACTGCTCATTCAAAGGGGCATGTGCTAATTGTATAAGCTTACATGGCTCTAGCATACAGCATGTGAGGTCAGTACAGAACCCTTCTCCATTTAGCTTCCTCAGACACAAAATCTAGAAGAGCAGCCTGTACTGCCTGACCCCGTCTGTTGTTTTGATACCAGACAGGAATGCCTTTCTGCAGCAGTGTTTAGGTACGCTGCTGATCATGTGTGCTGGATCTAACAGCAATCAGCTTTCCTCCATCAGTGTGCTGACGGGGTTGGTGTTCTCTGGGTCTTGCATGAATGTTCTTGGATGGGTCATTGCCTTTCATTTGTTTTGTTTGCAAAGGTCTGTGTGATAAAAAGTGGTTTTCTGGAAGTTGTTCGTAGAATAATCTGAAGAAACTATTTGAGAAGAATCACAGTTCCTACTGGGAATTCTCTGCTTTGCAGGAAGAATGTGTCATTTCCATCCAATCTGTCCACCTAGCTGCAGCCCGAGTGCTGTCTGTGTTAATGAAGATGCAAGGTTTTGGGTCTCCTACCTGCCTGTCTCCTTGAAGGTATTCTGAAACCAGAGAAAGTCTCCCTGGGTATCACTTCCATTGTATCCAGGGTGAGCTGGGATGAGAGTGTCTTCATCTGTGTTTATAACATCAGGGAGGAGAAAAAGCTGATAAAGCCTCTAAATCATTTATGTTCTGTTGTTCATCATAATATCAGCCTAAACTGCCAGTCTTCAGCTGGCTGCACGTTGCAGCCTACCACTGATTTCTTCATGATGGATGAACAGGAGGCTGGGGTGCCTTTTCCTCTCTCCCCTGGACTGGGGAGCACAGACTAAATCTTCTGAGGCTGCATACACACAGTGACAACTGCATGCATCCCTGCACTAAAGGATCCCTTTTCTTCCTCCTGTCCAGGGCTTTGGGCCTCTTCCTGGTGCTGCACTTGGCGTGTTTTTCTTTTCCCTGATTGTCTTGTGTTTCTAGCCTACTCATTTCTAACTTTTTTCCAGTGTAGATTTCCTAAAAAGAATGGTTGAAGAGACCTGGCCTAGGCCATACTTCTATTTGAAAGCAACCTGGTGAGTAAGAAGTTCTTGCATGGGAAATAATTTCATATCTGGAATCTACTAAGAGACTCAAAGAAAGAAACAAACTTTCTGATCCCTGTCTTCTGTGGAGTCATGCAATGAACAGGGACAATCTGGTACTTCACGCTTATCACCTCTTGCGATTCATGACTGTCAGCTGCTGCTTGTTGTTAGTATCATATGGAGCAGAACCAATGATTTCAGTAAATGATGTGAATACAAAATACTCCCTTCACATCGCTAGGTCCACCAATCTCATCTCTGCCTTCCAGCCCTCGGGTACATTAAATGTTTTGGCCTAATGAAGCTCTCTGATCTTAAAATCACTCCAATCTCAATGACCTCCTGTGTCAGCGGGTAATATTTAAAAGCCTTATGTGCCTGCAGAGGCTCCTTGTCTCTCTTTTGGGTTAATAGTTAAAAATTCATGGTTGTTTTTCAAAACCAAAATTGCTTTACTCTCTGCAAATGATTCCCTTTTCAATTCAAAATCAAACCTTTGTCTAGACTCAGCAGACTCTTGGCTAATAGCTCTGGCAGGCAAAGATACCAACAGTTTATCAAGATACTCGCTTTCTACCCCAAACTCACTCATCTCAGTTTCACGAGGTGGTTTTTGTTTTCTTTTTTTCAGTGGCAGAAGAGTGTTTAGCTAATTGGGTTAAGGAGCCTTAGATGTTACTTGGCTCTCCACAGAGTGTTTCTTTTTTAGCAGTGCCAATTTCCTTAACAAATGTATTTCATTGTGTGGCGCATTTGATCCTCATATCCGGAACTGTATGTGAATCCTGAACCACCCCAGAGTCGTCTTTATAGCTGCCATGTTACTGACTGCAACACTGCAGAAGGCTCCATTGACATAGAAAATGCACCTCAAAATTCAGAGGCTTACTTCCAAAAGAAATGAGAATATAAATAAAGACAAAACAATGCATCTTCTTCAAGTCCATGCATGTATTTCCCCTGTGTAGCTGCTGATGTGGCTAACTGGCCATCACTTGCAGTGGACCTATGCAGAGGTTTTCATGAAGTCTTCTCTCAAAGTCTTTGACAGTTGTCTATAGAGAATGACCTTTCCCTTTACTCAGGGATCAGAGGAGTTCAGCAGTGATTTCCAAGCTTCTGCACGCAAAATTTCAGCTGCATTTGCATAAGAGCTTGGGAGGTGTATATAGGTGCTAAACTGGGAGCTTTGAAAGCCTGACTATGTATGTCAGCATTACTAGGCCTAGACAGGAAATGTTTATCATGTATAGGAACCTGACTAAGATTATTTTACTAAAAGAACAGCTTTTGTCTGAGATTTTGTATCTGTGTTTAGGGACTCTGATGGGTAGAGGCAAACCATTTGTTACCTAAAGGTAGCCTTAAGGGACCTTAAGGGGCAAGCTCAGTTCCCAGTGAACAGTTTTAAAGTCCTGTATTTTTGCATCTCCTCCACAGACTTACTGTGACCTAGTCAAACGTTCAGAGTCCAATTTGCCTTACTACTGAAATCCTGTTACAAGTAGTACCAGAGAGACTTGAAGTATTACATACACTTGAAATCTCTTCATTTACTGCCAGAATGGTATAAAGAAACCTCAGTGTAAATGCGAAACAAACCTTCAGTCTTTGTTATAGTAATAGGTTGTATAAAGGTAGTGATTACAGAGTGTGGTGTTCTCACATTATGAAATCTCCACTATGATTTAAAATTATTATGCAGACTTAATCCTGACACAACTGCTAGTATTACTGTAATAGTAAATGAAATAATGCTTAGCATGTATAAATATTTTATTTGCATGCTGAAGCATCCTAAAACTGTATTTCTCAGCCCACCCAAGATGAAAATAAATACTGTTTTATAAATGGGGAAACTGAGGGAGAAGAAAAAAAAAAGAATCATCACTCTGGATCACAAAACATTTTAGAGATGAGACAGAGCTGAGACTAGAGTTTCAGACTGCAGTATGTCTTTATGGCAATCCTTTATTACAGGGAACTGTAGATACAAGCATTGTTGCTTTCATATGGAGAATACATGCTGCTGGGAAAAAGACTAGCTTTGGGTCGAACAACTACTTTCTGTGATTTTATTTTGGGATTAAAGTGGGCAACTTTCTCATGATTACTGATGATCAATTATGGCTAGAAATAACCACATGTTAAAATGCGCAATCATAAGTCAAATGGAAACAGACATGGCATGTGGGATTTTCTAGTGGTTTGTGATTGGAATGAAATCAAATGTTAAATAAGCTTCACAAGTATTCAGTTGTGGTGAACGTTCGTTTATTTTGTTTTAAAGGCAGAGGAGTGGGAAAACAGCACACATGCTGTACTGCAAAGTGACCACTTCCAGCATGGACACACAGTCTAGGCACCAAACTGTGCACTGACTACCAGTAGAACAGACATGCAGAAACTTTCCAGCTGTAGCCTTAGCCAGCAGCTAGCTTAGACCTGCAAGCATTCAGAGGGCCATTTTGGCAGTATTGAAAACCACAAGCCTTTGAAAACATGAATCAGGCCTTCCAAAATGGAGACTGGCTTAAAAATTATGAGATTTTAAAAAAACATCTGAAAACACATTTGTTATTTTTACATTTGCCTTCTGATTTTTCCTCCTTCTGGGTCTTATGTCTTCAGTCTGTCCCCTGAAACCATGACAATTAGAAACTCTTTTATTTTTTCATGATGACATTTGACAGTCCTGTGTAATCACATGACTCCAGGCACCAATATTGTGAGGGAGAGAAGTTTGAAAAAATTCTGAGAGCTGTCTCCACTGATACTGAGGAGCAACTTTTGAATCAAGATCTGGGGTTTTGAGGCTTTAATTTTTTGCTGGTTTATAATGTAAGTGAGCTAAACATGTCAATGGTCATCAAAATGAAACTACAATGAGTAGAACTTGTCATTGGGAATGACATTAGTCTTCAAAATACTTTCTGCACATACATATGAGTGAGTTGTGACTTAAATAAAGAAGATATGTTCTTGTGCTACCTGTTTAGGTCCCCTACTGGGTATGACAAGTTCACACTTTGTCTCAGAGTAGTGACTAGTATTGTCCTGCAATACAAAAAGAATCCTTTCTCCAATTATAGGGCATGCTGACTGCAGGAGGGGAGAACCACCAACACTGAATTGAGGGAGAAAGTTGTGTAATTCAGCTCTCCAGAGTGTTCTTTTTTTACTTTCCAGACCCAAATACTGCTTTCTTTCACTCTTTCCAGATGGGGAGAAGGTAAGCCTGGAGTGGGAAGAACCATGGCTGCCAGGAAACGTCATCCTTTCGGACTTCTCAGGTTCAATATTTCAGGGCAAATCAATACAAGTTAACATGGTTGAGGTTCCCAGTCTTCACTGTATACTGAGGGAGGATTTCAGTTGGTGGTCCGTAACAAAGATTAAGTTGCAGGAAACAACCAACATACTACTGCCACCTCTAGGACCTCCCTTCACCATTGCAGTGCGACTTAACAGAGCCAGGACTAGGAGGATGCTCGTGGTGCTGCACTTGATGAGATTGCTCCTGATGTAAACTGAAGCAGCACTCGCTGCAACTAGAGCAGATGGCAAAGATGAATTTGTACCGTCTTTATTTCCCTCTGCTCAGGTATTTACTAATCACTGTAAATGCAGAAATGCTTCTTTTCAGGCTGCAGGAGGTGTATGAGTTGTGGACGTGAGTATGGATTCAGTACTACCCAATTGTTACCTTTTCAGAGGGACTCTCCAGCAGGCTCTCTGAATTCATTTAACAGCTCTTCTGTATCACAGAGAAAGGTAATGAGGACTGTACTGGGCCTTGAGGGTCAGAGCCGGTACAGCCCTAAAGCCTTGTCCTCACTGCAAGAGTAGTTCGTACCCTGTGTAGTGCCCTCAGCGTGAGGTCCACTCACACAAAAGAACTTGCCGCTCAGATGTATCAAGGCTGTTAATTCTAAGGGTTTGATCCAAGAGGAGATGCTGGTGTTTGGTTAATACACCTTGCCAGCCACTAACACAGCTATTTTAATCTGGACTCAAGGTGACTCCATTTGAGCCCTTTCACAGCTCCTCCTTGGACGTGATAGAAAATTCTCCTACAGGTGACTGGGAAAGAATCAGTGGAGCAGCTCAGCAGTGCAGAGAATTACAGTATTTGTCATGTAAGCAAATTTCAGATTCAGTAGCTGGAATATTATGAGGTGATGTAACGGCTCGTCCTTATGGCTCAGGAGTAGTAGTTTGAGCATAGGCAAATTAACTGCACGATGCAGCTGAGATTCATTAAAAATCTTCCTTGAACTAAGAAGCAGTGTCCAGTGAAAACCTCACAGCTCTTTTAAAAGCCATATTGCTGTTCTGTGGAGGCTCAGTAGACTCTATGCTGTTGGCATTGGATGAGGAAGAACCTCAAGATACAAAAGATACGTAAGATGTGGTGTTGGTCTAAGGTTACCAGTCCACATATAATTCTGGGTTGGAGTTGAGCTTCTCTAGTAATTCAATGTGAAAAATTTCGCTGCGAAAAGTGTGGAATAGAGGAGGTGGGAGTCCCAGGGTGGAGATGCTGCTAACACCCAGCGATAACCGGTTACCCTGCTTGGCAACCCCCTTGCTGGTCTAGGTAAATGGAAATGACTTCACTATTTGTTTGTCCCTTGTCCTAGTGCCTTTTATTTTTAAGCCTGCATAACGCAAACCACAGCCCCTAGGGAACTTAACGAGGGTCTAAGTGGCACCAACGTTCCCTGTTAACAATGGGCTTTTGTTGTTCACACTTTCCCTATCAGAGTGTCCCAGAGGAACGTCCTTGCTTAGGAGACTATATTGTGATGTTATGACCTCAGAGAGGGGTGGGAGAGGAAGGGAGGGTTCAGGTGTATCTTTAACTTACTTGAATAACTTTCTTCTAGTTGTGTTTTCTTCCCACCAGGATCTTTAATAACTCCTCCGAGGGGGCTGCCTCTGTGCTATAAATACAGCTACATTATCACTTGGCTGTATTGTGTGCAAGCGCTAATTTTCTGTGCTGGGTTTGAACTTGTTGACTTTTGTGGTCGGTGTCAGGAAATGTTGGGTGGGAAAGGATTAAAGAGGCTATTGATGTGACTCGGAATCTCAGGCCAGGAAGACTGGTTGTATCATCTTAGATCTAGAGACTGTGGTGTTGATATCCAACTTTGGCTTTTTTTATAGAGTCACTTTAGTCAGATCCCTGTTTCTCCCTCCCACCTCCCCCATCACAAGCACACTGACTCCGGCACTCTAGGCAGTAGTCTCCAAGGAGGAAGTAGACCCTGTAGGCGAATTTCCTGGTATTATGCCATTTTAACAACCTCTCTCTTGATTTAGGTGTTGCAGGCTGGCTAAGAATATTTCTTGACACTTGAAAGGGACCTTTATTGTTTTCTTAATTTGTGAAGAATTGCCTTTTTTTTTTTTTCTCCAAACTTTTCTTTGTAGGGTCAGACTGGAGCCATGTTATTGTTGTTAAATTTAGATCTGAGACTATATTAAGTCCTCTGGCAGTCTGCCTTAGCGCTTTCACTTCTTAAAACAGGAAGGCAGGCCTTGGCCTACTTGTGCTCATGTACTTAAAATGGGTGAGAAGATGACTTTTTACACTGCTGGGAAATAAATATGAAACTGCACAGTGTATATACAACAACTGTTCCGCTGGAGCCAAGAGAGAATTTCAAAGGTATAATAAGCTCCTAAGCCTCATAGTCTGCAACAGGAATTAGGCACACAAGTGCCTTTTTGGAAACTTGGTCCCCAAAATATTTCTGTCATATGAAAAGATCTTGTGTTATGTGCGGTGCAGAGGGAGAGCTGATTCAGCAGTGTAGACTGATCATGGCAGGCTTTGACAGGCAGTAGGTGTGTAATAGAGCAAGCATCGTAAAGGTTTGAGTGATTGATGGGGTATAGCATGTTTACCAGGCATATCAGCTCCTTCCCAAGGTGCTGCATGCATTTGGTGTAAGAGTTCTCTTTCAAAGCATTGTGGAGGGTCTCATTAGAAAGGTGGCCACCATGACAAATAGGTGAAACAATTCCAAACTGATTTTCTGTAAAAATGTCCAAAGTGCAGAAGAGTCAGCATCAGCATTTGGGGAAGGAAGGAATTGGCCTTGTGCAGTCAAAGACTTTGCTAGTGTCTTGATGTGTGACTTGAAAAAATTATTAAGGATTTGTCTCTGCTCATCTGATTGTGATGTTTGGCACTCAGATCTGAACACTAGTATTAGTCTACCCTTACATCTGAACATTCAGATAGAAATACTCACTCATGGTGCTGTTTCTGTGTTTTTCCTTGTGTGTCAGGGAGAATATCCCATAATTCTGTTTGACAAATTGCATTAGCATTCTTTTCCTGGTCAATGTGGAGCAGCTGTGGGAAGGCATCAGAGCACTATCAGCACCTGAATGATCTTTTCTTTGTTCTCAAACCAAAATAGATACATTCCATGATGAGTGAAAACATTGTTGAGCTTCTAAATAGTTCTCTCAGCCAGGTAACCTGGTCTAGACTGAAAGCACTTCCAAACCAGAGGATGAGTAATACATATAGTAAAATGTATGTTATAAGCAGCTGATACCTCTTTGCCCTGAGGAGAGTGTGACCTTTGGGAGTCTGCTCCCACTTGCATTATGTTCCTATCCATGGGGATGCAGAGGAACCTGGTTCACCTTCTCTTCCTCAGGACTCTGCTCTCAGGTAACGTTATAATTTGCTGTGCATCCTGTTACGTGAACTCTGCAGCTAACTGCCTCTCCCACTTAATTTAGCAGCCTTTGTCTTGGAGCTACCTTTCTTCATGTGGCTGAGTGGGTGGGGGATAAAAGGCAGAGAAACATTTGGCTGAAGTAGAGAGAAGATGTTGAACTGACTTTTGGGTGCAGCAAAACCTAAAGAGAAGTGGCTTTCCTCTGATTCTCTCTCCACTGTATTTTACGTCAGTTTAACTACAGATACCTGTGCAGGAGGTGCAAATAATCATCAAATTAAGCAAGAGGTCAGGATGAAAGCCTACTAGCAATATTTGCATCATACTTGATCCTTAGATCTGGCATTTATATTTTCATTGTAGGCAGCCTCGACTCAGAATTCAGGATATTTACAGGGTTCAGGATCCAGCCAGTTTGCTGACAGACAGCATTGGAAGGTCCTTCTAGGAAGGACCCCAGGCCATCTTCTTAGTGTTTACCTGTGGGCAGAAGGAGCTGACAGAGGCTGGCAGGTTAAGCAGTGTGTTTGGTGGTGAAGAAGCTATTTTTCCTTCCGGTTACTGGGTGTCCTTTCATGTACGTGATGCTAGTAGCTCTTATTTTCTCTGAATTCAGTTTTCTTTCTAGCTTTTGGTTAATGGAATCACCAGATTCCTTAGCTGAGAAGTTGCTCAGCTCAAGATGGCATGTGCTTTGAAGACACAGAAACAGATGTAATGTGGATTCAGGTTTTCTGTTGGTGGGGGGGTTAGTGGAGGATTTGTAGCCTGTCTCTCCCTTTTAGGAAGAAAGTTTACAACACGACTGCTTGTGATGAGAGGTAGAAGAGGAGACTGAAGGGCCAAGGAGAAACATTAGATAACATAAAGAGATTGATTGTGTAGTAGAAGCATTGATAAATCTTAAGATTCCATTTCAAGTCTTGTGATATTTGCTGTTGTCTTGTTTGTTGCTTGTTTTTAACCAGCCTCCCAGCTCTTCTGTTGATTTGGTTATGCAACAATGTTGGTGTCTAAATGTAACCTTCTAAATTATTTTTGTGCATCTCAAAGAAAGTAACCTGGCTTCTGAGATTCTCAAGATTCCTGTGGAAGGCAGTGAGGGGGGAATGCTCAACACTTCAGGAATAATGACTAACTCAGATTACAAAGTCTGGCTTTGTAATGTCTGGCATCTGGGTTTGAAAACTCTGCCTCTCAGCATTTAGTGTGAAAACAGATTAAAATATCTGTCCATGTTTGCAAAGAACAACTTGGAAACATAGTCCCTAAAACAAAAAATGGTGGGAAAGGGAGAAAGCTTGAATACGTTAATAACTTCAAGTTCTCCTGTTTTATTTTAACCTCTCTCAGAATTTTTGAGCACTCTTGACTCTTGCCTTTTATGACAGACAGCACAGTCAGAATGAAAGGCAATATTGCAGCACCTGCAGTTTCTTCTTTTACGGTACTGTGGCTGAATGCGAACAAATTGCTTGGGTGGGCTGGAGGTCTGTGCTCCCCTCCAGTTTTTACTCTTTCCCTATGCCATTTCTGTAGCTAATCCTTCCTATCAGCAGACAGCTAGGAGCCAGCAGCCCGTTGAAAAGGGATCTAGACTGAGGACAGGCTGCTGAGAAGAGTATAAAAACTGTTCCTTCGAGGACTCTATAGATTTTTTTTTTTTTTTCCCTGTGTAAAAGCATTCTTACTCTGATATATATGATGGGGGTGGGGGGCCACAAACTGCGATAAAAATACCTCTGTGCTTCACTAAGGCTCTTTCTACCTTTTCATAATTCAGGAGTCTGTCAATCACAGCCAGACGAGAGGCTGACACAGGAGGGTGTGTGAGGATGTATATGGGGAGGGCTAGGGGCAGGCTGAGACAGCAAATACCCCTGTCCTCCAGATTGCTGATAGTCCTAATTCTCAGGATACCACTGTAAATGGGCAGGCAGCAGCAAGCGACCCCCAGTTGTGGGCATACCAATACATTATTGACTTCATGTTAGGAGCAGGCTGGTCCTGGAAGGGTTCAGGTTTCGTCTGGAGAAGGACAGCTCTGAGGGTCCCAATTCAAGTGCATGGGCTGTGCGCTGTATGGTCATTGCCACTCTTGTGTGGGGTGCAGAGCTGAACAGTTTGGTTTGTCATCAGAGGAGTGGTCGGCATGAGCTTCTACAGTAAATGGGAAAAACTCGCTCAGATAAGCATTGTCTTTTTACTGCCTTTCTTTGAAGCTGGCTGTACAAAACTGAATTAGAAAGTTCCCAAGACCCACTTCTTTAATAGTATTCCAGCTTGTCCAATTTTATGTCAGATACAACACAGAAGAGGAAAAATTCACAAGGTTGGACAATCATTTCAGAACACCCTGAATATTCAGTTGAAGACAAGGGATAGTAAGAGCAAGGCAAGGATTAGTAAGAAAGTGTCAGGGTCTGGAAGGTTGATGGAATTTTTCAGTAATAATGAAACTTTGAAGAACAAAGTAGTTGAGGGCTTGGGCTGAAATTGCATTCCTTCTCTTCTAGACAGACTTATAACAGGGGAGAAAGTGGAAAGATAGTATTAAAATAATACTCTCCTCTTCTACAAAGGAAGACCTTGTAATGTTGCTGAATGTGGGTTGTTTTGTTTTTTTTCTTTTCTTTTCAAACCAATGCAGTATTCCTTAGTTTCAAACAATTCTTAACCAAAAGGAAAACTTCAGTGCCAGAGCTGAGAGTCTTTTCACCAGGACCAGTCCTGCCTGCTCTTATCTTGTAGCTCCTGCAGCAGGCCAACGATAAGCCAGGGACTCAGAATTCTTTCATTTGCACAATCTCCCTGACAAACACTGAGATGAGCAACAAGAAAACCTGAAAGAATGTAAAAAGCTCAGGTTTTCTGATCTTCTGAATCTCCAGATAGATTTAGGATTGTTTTATGTGAACTAACTTTGGAATTAGTTTTACTCGGGGCGGTTGGGGGGAGGTGACTACATGGAAAGGTTATTTCTTTCTATACACAGGATCTAAAGTTTCCCAGATATATTTTCTAAGAATTTTACTCCTTTATCTTTAGTTTCTCCTGGCCCTAAATTCCCCTACTGCCTAACTGGCTGCTGCCTTCTGTCTCAGTGCTGTGGGATGCTCTGGAATGACATGCAGCCTGTGTTACTGTCATTATCTTGGCCTGAAGCCTGCAAGTTTGCAAGGCAGAACAGACAGTTATTTAGTGCCTTCCTTCCAGAGACAGAAGATGTGGAATCTATGATCAGTTTTTTCTACTGCCTCTTGTATACTTTTAACTTAGTGCCTTCTTGTCTACCCTCTGGCCCCGTGTCTGTGTTGTTTGACCAGATAGCAAACTCATCACACTGATGGTTGTCTCTCCGTTTGTATGCAGCTCTGAGAACAGTAACGTGTCCTCAGTACAAGTTTTTGCCCCTCAGTCCCTTTGCTGTTTACCAGCCAGTGTGTCTCACCCATCTGACAGGGTAGTGGCATGTTGTTGCAGTATGCTGAGCAAGGTGTTGCAATTTCATGGCAATCTTAACTTTATATTTGTATGTGATTGTGCTGGTTTCCAAACAGACTATAAATCAATTGCTTTCAGAGCCTGGCTTGTGGATGTTGCCTGAACAAACAGCCTCTGACTCCATCTGTTAGAGCACACCTGTCTCCTCAAACAGAGAGGTTTGCTTTCTGCGGAGCCGAAGTCTCTTATCCGTGTCCCTTCCCCGGAAGAGACAGGTGTCTCCTGGCTGTGAAGCCTTTGCACACCCTCATCCTCACTGCCGCACCGCTGGCTGGTTATCCTGGTTATCGGTGCTGGGTGGACTGGCTCATTAAGCAGGGGGTGTGCTGGGGAGCAGAGGAAGGAAGGTAGAGTCAGAGATACTGAGACACGGTTGAAAAGCCCAGATCAGTGGACAAGATGTCTGAGGCATATGATGCTTATCTGCTGGAGTGGGTGGAGGAGGAAAGGGCATCCCTTATCTCTTCGCTAGTTCCCAGCCCGCTCTGGCTGCTTAAGGAGGCTCGCTGGAGTCTTCCCACATTCCTGTACGTTCGGGTTCCTGCTAGACAGGAAACGGCTGCTGCTCCAACACCCATTACATCTCAGCTGGTAGTGTCATTTACAGTCGGATTCCCAGAATCCCCCAGGGTTTGGGGTGGAGTGGGTAGGAGTGGGGGGAGCGGAGGGGATGGCGATGCTTGTTCAGTGACCCCCGTGTGAAAATAGCTCCCTGAGAAAAACAGAAACATTTAAACTTGCCTAATTTCTCGAGCAGTTGGTGAGCCTGGCCTGTGATATTTAGGCACTTTAGGAAATGAAACTGACCCTTTGGAAACATTAGGAAAGTCTGTATCTAATAGACCCCTTAAAAAAACCAAAAAAACCACCAAAACAAAAAAACTGGCTTGCAACTGTATCAACAGTAGCTTCTTAGCAGATAGCACAAAACTTCTTAGGGCTGTCCCTGATTAGCAGGACTCTGCTGGGAGACTTGGTCAAGAAAAAGCCACAGGAATTGGTTTAGTGCGGGCAGATGCAGGAGGGTGTCACCTTCCACTCCCAAGTTAACCTTGTTGATGAAGGCTAGTGCTGCCAACTAACGTGAGAGAGAAGCAGACCCCCCGCTGCGTAGCCCCACGTCCAGTTCTCTGCAGCAGCACCAGTTGGTGTCCCAGCACAGTGACCATGGGGGCTGTGCACCAGACAGCGCTAGATCTTCCAGAAACTCTGATTTCTGTGGTCCTGGTTAGCAGTGGTTACTAAAGCAAACGTGGCCTGTGTCACAAAGATCAAGATGCTTTTTGATCAAACTGAGTAAATTCTCTTTCCTAAATTGTGGTTCCCATTTCTGTTTGATCTGTATGCAAAGGCGTTCTCAGTCCCTGCAGGGAACTAATGTATATTTGTGATACTGTTGTGCATTATTAAACAGCGTCTGCTGCTGTTTCTGCCTCAAATTCTCTGCTGTGCTTTAGCAGAGTGTAAAAATTCTCTCTTTTGCTTTCATTAAATACTACAAAAAGGTAATTACTATTAAACATTGTAGGATGAGGCTGACTATTCCAGTATTATTTTATGTCTCAAAGGAACCTGGTAACACAGCATTTATAGACAAGATTTCTACTCGTGCAGATGCTCTTGTGCATTCATTCAGTTACAAGTGTGGGAAGGCTACAGAGCTAATGAAAACAGAGACATACAGGTGTCCCTCAAAGTGAGGTATCCCATGAGCTGAAAACATGGCTTGTAGTCTTTTAGGTCAGACATTCAGGCATGTTGAAAACTGAAACTCCTGATAGTGAATGTGGTGGTAATATTCTAAGAATGTTTTCTAAATTAAGATGTATGTTTCATGGTTTGTTTAGGTCAGTAGAGTGTTTGCTGCTGAAGGTAATATTAATGGTGTGCTGAGATGGTAATTGTTCAGTGTTTTGACTTAGGCAACCTCTTGAAAAATGTTGATATTCATTGCAGTTGCCTAGTTAACAGGGTTAAAATAGACTTCTTCTTTCTTCACCCCCCAAAGTTCTTGAGCCTCTTCCTCCTGACCATGCTTCCCTTAAAACACTGTTCTTTTAAAGTATAGTACGTACTATTTCTGAACAACTGTTACAGGTGCTCAGAGTAAGCTTCACCTTTCACATATGAAACACTCATCATTTGCACTGTGATTATTAGAAAAGAAAAATCATCAGAGGTCTGAGAGACTCCCAGGAACTGAGATTCTTCAAACTTTATGTCATAGTCTCCCCTCTTTGCATCAGTATAATTTTATTTAAGTCAGTAGGGTAACTTATTCTTTATTTTGCTGATGATAAGAAGGGTATTGGCTGTGTGCTAATATGAACTTAGTGCATGTAGAAAACTGAGTTAGAAACCTTGTGACCTTGCTCTGGTATTATTCATTGTATTGTTCACTACTGCTCAGCCATTCTCCATGTCTTTTGGTTCATGTGTGTTCCGTCTGAGTTGGCAGAGCCAGGAAGTGATAACTTGTGTTTTGAGATCGTTATCACATATTTTAAATTTAGTTTCTCTTGAATCGGTTCTGGAGGACTTGATAGATGGAGACGCTTCCACAACTTGTATAATGCTAGCTCTGCCTGTTGCAACCCAAACCTGTTAGGTTGAGCTAATGTCAACCCAGTGTTAGTGCACAGGTTTCCCAACTTTACAGCTACAATCTTGCTGAGGTATTTAAGCTTGGGTGAACATGGGTAACAAGCTGTCCAGCATGATGTAGTACTTGGACGGGGTATCTATCTCGGCCAGTAAACTTCAACAAATCTTACAGTTCTGTTCCTCTATTTCTGTCCTTTGTACCTCACTGTGGGCTTGATGTAACACCTAGTACAGTAAGTTTTGACATCAGCTGAAGGTTCAAGGTGCTAGTGATACATAAATCAATACTGACAGTAACTTCCTCAAAATTGAATGTAACAGAAAAAGGGTGTTGCCTGTAAGCTGAGAGTTACTGTGCTGCTGACCGTGCTGTGAAGTGACTTCTGTTAACTACTAGGAAATATATTTTCTTGCCCTGTCCCTAGAAATGCTGCTTTTTGCCTCTTGGAATGAAAGAACTGGGAGTCTGTGAGCAGAGAGAATCCCAGCAAATTTTCTTAAACGTAGCTTGCTCAGGTGACTGGAGGCACACAGTACCTTAACACTGTCACTTGCAACAAGTTGTGTCCAGTGGCTGGCAAATGGAAAACAGCCAGCAGCTGTAATATCAGTTATCTGTCTCCCACTGCAGATGATGCAGGGTAAAAGCATGTTTGAAGGCATAACTGTGTGGATCTAAAACTATGTTCTCCAAACAGGTGTACTGTATTCTTCTGCCAGGCCCTCCAATAACGCAGGAGAGCTTCAGTGAGCAGGCCAAATGGAATGAATTGGTTTGGTAAGTGCAAAATTGGTTTTTTTGAACAGATCCACTTTCCCTTTCATGTTTCATTGCAATTTGTTCTTCAGACAGATTAAATCCTTTACCAGATCCTGAGCAGAGCTCCATGGTGTATATCTGCAGATATGGTGCAATGCCAGATGCTATGGACTTCTTTTTTTTTTTTTCTTGTGGGTTTTAATCCTTTAGGATGGGCTATTTCAAATAGTTTTCTCTAGCTGTTTTAATGGATTGCTGGTTTTTGTTGCCCCAGTCTTTGAAATTAATTCCACATTCTGATACAAATTTCAGATGAGTTTTGCTAGACCTTTTCACCACAAGATTTAATATATTTGCAGATGTGTTGCAGTCTTCCATGGTCGTCGCTTACTTATCAGCCTGCTTGAAACCATGTGAATGGAATCAGAGGTTATTTGCTTATTTGCCCAGTCCTCATGAGAAAAAACTCAGAGTATTCTGGGTCTTATGTTCAATCAATCATTTGTAACAGCTATATCTGTATGCAGGAGATGCTTATGGCCTCCACTTCTTTTCTTTTTTCCTTTTTTTTTAAAAAAAGCACTAAAATACAGCCTGAAATGTGGTGAGACTTCTAAACTGGCCTTTCTTATGCACAAATTGAGAATCCTTTCGGAAAGTATTTGGTAATCATGGTGCTAGAAGGTCTTATAGTCAAAACATTAGTAAGGCGGAGAAGGTCAAATAGATCCAGAATCTGAACCTCTCTCTTATGGAATTCTACCCCTGTTATAAAACAGTTTCATTTTAGTTGCCATTATGAGTACTAAAAATTACAAAACAAAGATGTGGGGGGAGACGTGAAATGCAAATCCTGTGAATTTTGTAATTGGAGTTCTGGTTCTCTCCGTATCAGGGAGAATCTTGCATGTCTCTTTGAGGGAGATTGGCAGCTATGTATTGTTCCTCCTGCACGTGGGTATAATTAACATTATATTGCACTTCTGCCCTCTCACTGACCTTGGTGAGTTTCCAGTTATGGAATCGCCTGTCTATTGTCTGACATTGTCTTACATCTTCAAATACGTTCTTCCTTCCTGTGATAAGGAGAAAACTACTGAGGCCGAGTATGGCTCCTCCTGTGCTAATTGGCGTCTTGATCTTCGTGGAAATTTCAAAGTGACATAGAATTCATTTTCCAGGCCATCTTTTTTCCTATGTTAGTTCCTCACTATACTGAAGTTGTTGACCTCTCTCACACCTACCTTCTATCACATCCACTACTTGATTCATACCTTTGTCAGAACACAATCTGACCAGTCACACTTCTCTAAATGTTGGGTAATCCTGGATTCAGGTCTTTATGTAAGTTAAAGGATTCAAAAGCTCCTCAAAAACAGGTCACACATAAACAAGTCCAGTCTGTGCAGCTGTCAGCTGTCCAGTTCGTGCACATGTTTCAATAGAGAGAGCTCTTTTGAAGAGCATCTTTTCCACTCTCTTTTGTGCATATGTGCTCTCTTTCTTTAGAGGGGAGTGGAGGGAGTTGCTGAGGGGGTGATGGCAAAGAGGTGGGAGTATAAATGAAGAACCAAAACCTATATTAATTTATGTCTGTGTTCTTGAGTTAATATTGTTACTTGGATATTACAGACTGTAATATCCTGCAATTGCAGTGCCTGCCATTAGAGTACTGAAAGTACTGGACTGATTGGAAAAAAAAAACCAAAAACCAACCCACACCATCAAAATCACTCTCACAGGAAAACTACTTTCATTTGAAATGAACATTTTTCTAGAAGGCATCTTCTTCCTTCAAAAAGGAATTGATTTTTCTGTTGGAAAGCAACTTTTAAAACTTTCAGTAAAATCTTCAGCCTTTCAGTTTGGAGTTTCCCACCACCCAGTTAAGTAGGTTGTATAGCTTTTGGGATGTGTGTGTTATTTCTGCAACCCTCTCTACAGGAAAATGCATCTCTTCTTCTGGATTGTAAGTTTACGCTATAGCACATCAGGTTTTTTGAAGTATAGTTTGACCAGTTGTTCTGACCCTATGTCTGTGTTCACACTTCTCATAACTTTTTCCTGTGACATATATCACTGGTACTGTGTATCACCAACATCCCTGCATTTGTTCCTGCAACAGTCACCTGAGGTTGGCTTGGCCCAAAAGGCACCATTCAATAGGTAGTTTCATGAGCACTTGAATTAATGGCTCTGCCGCATGGATTCTCTGATGAGGGTGAGTTGGGCTGTAGTCTTTCCATGTGAGGCAATAGTACGATCTCCCTTTTCTTCTCTTGCTGGTTGTTTGCATGAAATTTAAAGGAACGGAGTGTTTTGGGGGTCCTGTTCTTCTCTGTTCGAATAGGCATTGAATTGGCACAATGGTTTGAGAATTGTTAGAGAGGAAAATAGTCACATGTCCTGGGATGAGAGTAATTAATACTGTGTTTTGGATTGAACTGAATGAATGGATTGCCTAAATAACCTTGCTGAACCCCTCACTTGTCACTCCTAAAGGCTTTTTAATTTTAGAGTCCCAACATTTCATTCTAATTGACAAAGTTTCAATGACTGACTCCAAAACAGAAGCAAAACATTCAAAATGGTGAAAATGCAGGGCTCTCTGGAGGTCATTCATATATCAGAGGGTCTGGATATCAGTCATCTGGAAAGAACACAAAATTTGCCATGTGTTTCTTTTGTAAAATATTTGCAACGATGTTATCACAGATATTTAAATATTGGAAAGTTGGCCCATTTCCAGGATATTTAAAATATATTCTGTTGTACCATGTAAGCTGAATTGTAAGGAAATCGGACAGTTTTCTAAATTATTTTTAAAATTTTTAGTGCATTATGATATACACATACCATAGTATGTCTAATAAATATATATTTATGCAATATAGTTAGGGAAATATATAGCCCTAAATGTGTGGATGTATTATATATGTATATATAAATGGAGTATATTGTTTTACCGTTGGAGTTCCTTTATTTATTCACTTAACACACAGACGAGCCTCCAAATGCATGCCAGAAATACAAGGTTGTTTAGCCCTTAATGATGTTAATAATCTTAATTAAAAAAAACCTCTGAATTTTAAAATCAGAAGTCATTGCTGATGTGGTCTCAGAGCAGCAGAGCTCTCCTTGTGCGTGCACTGGGGCATGGGGTTGGATTGTCGCTTCCCGACTTTCGTTAATATGATTTCTGGAGCTATAGTAAGTAGAATATCTTGTCTGCTCATCTGGACCAGGCTTCAGGCTTTTGGAGACCCTTCTGTGAAAGAAGTGTTTCTATTGTGTCTCTCATGTTGTGTTTTCCTCTTGTGCCTCTGCCCCCCTGGCAGCCCTCTGGTTACATGTGCTGTAAGCATACTCAAATGATTTTCTGAACAACTCTAACAATAGTAAGCTGGTACAGTCACTACACTATTCAGACAGAAAGGTCTGAGCAAAGGCAGATATAGTCAAGATGGTGTTGGGGTAAAGGCAGGGACTTCGCATCTGCTTACTGCTTCTCTGAAACATGAACTGGTGTAACTGAAGCGGAGAAGTAGACAGGCTGATACGATCCTGCTGCCATATTGGCTTTTGTTAACTAAATTCTTTTTAATTTGAGATGTTCTAAGGGAGATTAGTCTTTCACTTGGTGGGTATAGATTTTTCACACTGGTAGCTTATGTAGCACCCTGTTGTATTTATTGTGCAAACTTTTTTTGAGTTTTATTTGACCACTGTGAGGGAAAAAAATTGATTCAGTGAAAACCTAAAAGAAGTGGTTGGACAAATTTCCAAGTTGCAATATCCACTTTTGCTCCATCTTGGCTTTCTATGCAAGCAGATATATACTGGAAGGATAGGAGTGAAGATGGGAGACTTGGGAGGTATTTTACACTCATGAAAAAGAAGCGGTGAGCGTGTGTGTCAGTGTGGACACTCAGGCATGTGTGAGAGTGAATGGCCATTATGGACCTCTTGTAACTCTGATGTGTAAAGGGTCTTCTGTTAAACTTCAAGGGGAGTTCTAGACATTGATCAAGGACAGTACGTGTCCCTAAACTCCCCTTCTGGCCTGCTCCTCTTGACTCATTAATCCACAATAATTCAGATTTATGTCTTCTGCCTTCAAGAATGATTTTCTGCTTCTGTTCTTAGGGCATCTCTTGCAGTCTGCCACGTGAACTGTCCCTGCTTGGTTTAATTTGGTGGAATCTTCCTTTTCCTGTTTTCTTTCACACACACACACACACACACACCCCTCCACCGTCTCTCCCTGGTAAAAGTAACCTTCCCCAGCAGCACAGGCTGCAGCATGTTTTTACATGTCTACTGTTTTCTTCCTCTCTGGAAGAAGCCAGCAAGGTTCAGTTCTGTGGCATTGCTCCGGTAGCATGCTGGCAGGCACATGAAGCAGATTCTTCAGTCACCCTTAACGCCAACAATGAGATTTATTATCTCCATTGCTCTTAGGGAAATTAGCCTAGGGAATTAATTTATGGTGTTTTGAAATGCTGTTGTCTTATCGAGTGATTGCTTGCTTACACCCAAACTCCCTCTTACCTTTGGTCACAGGGATTGCGTGTTTAATGTGTGCTTTAACGGGGGCAATTAAGAGGGCACAAGCGAAACACAGTCACACTCTGGGCCGTTTATGGCATTTGATCCTTGTACAGCAGGAATGACCCCCTCCAGCTCACCTTCTCTCTCAACATTGTATCTGGGAAGAGAGATAAATTCACAGTTAATAAAGATAAGACTGGAAAACTCCCTTTGTGAACTTGTGAATAGCTCACGAGTTGCAGTTCAGTTTCTAACAGCAGGATGCAGCAGTATCTCATAATTCCATGGACCAAAAGGAACCACCACGGGAACAGGAACTGGGGAGTCTGCGTTACCTGAGTTTGGCCGTACTGGACAGAAAGGTTTAAAGGGTTAAAGGCCTCTGCATTAGCATACTGTTGATGAAGTCCTTTCATTTCCTATGGTACGCACTGAAACCTTTTTGTGATTCTTCAGCATTTCTGTATGTAATGGTGCTCTTGGCAGGGAAGACTATTGTGGGCACTTTGCTTATCCAAGCATCCAAGATGGTGTTGAAGATGGAGTGGTGACTCTTGCCCTTCTGCCTCCTACATTATTCATATTTTTATTATCATTAATTAATGATTTATGGAACCCATTTTGCAAACCACAAACCCATTTAGGGCAGTATAAAGCAGCGTGTATGTAAAACATGCACACACACACATACACACACACACAGGTGCTTACCCTGTGCACAAAGGTGGTCACATACGAGATGGAAACTGGCATTAGTGACAAAAACGTACAAAACCTATTTAGGCAGAAAGCAGAGTCTCCTGTATCCCAAGGAGTCAGAGAAGGATCATGAATAAATAGAATGTAATTATTCTGAATTGTATTTAAACATCAGCTTTCTGTTGCGGAAGCACTACAGTGCCTGTAACACAGTTTGACTCAGACTCTTTACTGAGCAAAATGGCATAACATCAAGTGGATGTTCCCCCTGCAGGGAGTTTCATCTCCAGTACCTGGCCAGAATGTTGAGAGGGTTATTTCATCGTGGTAATGGAGATATATGTGCAAGATACAGTGGTTTTCTAATATGAAATTAGACACCCAGAGTTAAACAGCTATCTTGGGGTTTTGTATCAAACCACACATCTAGAGGTCCCCAAAGGGCTTGTTTTCCCATAGTTTCTGCACCGTATGCAATACCTTTCACAGTGGTATTTCTCACACTCCTTTCATCCCAACTCACAGTTCTTTTTCTTGGAAAGGTGCTTCAGAAGCTCTGCTTGAACTTCCTTTTAATTATAGCTGGTTGGATATGTTTAATATGCCAATCTATCTTTTTCAGGTTTTTATGTATTGCCTGTCACTGTCACATGATAGCATTAAACAAAGTTAAATTAAAAATCCAGCTGATGCTAGAATACATGTGGTGTGAGAGACTCTGCAGGGGTGATTGTGGTCGCTTGTTCTTCATACAAACAGGTTGTATCCCTGTCATTTTAGAGTTGGACAAAATGTACTGGACGGTCTTTTCACTGTAAACATAAACAGTAGCTCTGAGGTCTTCAATGTATTGGGGTATAAGGATAAACATCCTTGCCTGTATATAAACCTACATCTTCCTCTCTGAATCAGATAGTGGAGTGACAATTGTGTGGGGGTTTTTTGTTTGTTTATTTTTATTTCGTGGCATGGAGCACTCATACTAAGTTGGCGTATGATGGAATATCTCAGTCACTGGCATATCACATGCAGGTTACATCAGTGCAGCTGAAAGCTCTCTCTGTAGTTATGCCACACAGGTTTACCTCCATGCCCATAAAAACTACATCCACCAGGGACCTCATCAATGCAAATACACTCAAGAGCAGCTAATGAGGATTTTAATTTAGCTTTAAATGCCTTTGGTGCTGGGTAGGCCTTTACGGCACCAGGCGGGGAAATCTCCGAAGCTCTGGCGGCTTTCACCATAAATGTCACTGTGCCGTATTTATTATTTGTTTTAGCTGCATTTCTAATGACCAAAAAGCTCATTTCTCAGATTACACCGATGCTGTGTGTTACTTACCAGCACCTTGATTTGTTTTAAAATACAGTGCAAAATGCAGGAGCTGGCCAGGAATAATTTTCCCTTATGGGACTAAATGTGAGAGTGGGGGAGAAGTGACAAGCATCTTCAGAAAGATTGTGAGGGAGACCCTAGGAAGGTCCTGACTTTACTGGATGACAGGATTTTATGGAGGTGTGGGCTGAGGTGTAACAGATACCTGTGATCATCTATCAACATGGATCCCTTGGAGGACTTTCCCCAGGGTTACTTGATAAAAGAACGTTTTGCTGTATGTAGCTGAGCCAGACTTGTAAGATTAAGGTTTGTCTTGCCAATGTTTTATAACTGCCCAGACATTTGCAGGCAGCGATTACTTATTAATGTCGCTGTTATATTGAGTGTCACCTTTCCTTCTAATTCCCTCAATCCTAAGTGAGTCATTATATACTTCAGAGCTGACTTCAACCTTTCTCGAAGCTTGTGTTTGCCAGACCCTATCAATGGGAGATTTATTGCCCTGAGGTGGTATTTTCCAGCCTCCGTCCAGAACTGGTCTCTTTTACGACAGGGTAAGGGCAGACTTTTCATAGGCTCACAGTATTGGTGCTTGTTTGAGGCACCTGTCTTAGGGTGCTCCCATTATGAGGTAGTTCTGGTGCTGCTCCTCCTCTTTCTTTTTTTTTTTTTCCTTTGTTTTTCTTCCCCTCTCCCCAAGTCCTTTTTGCACAGTCTTTTCCAGCTGATTGCCTATCCTCGGAGTGCACAGAAATTCCAACTTTTCTTCAACTTTTCTCCATCTGTAGTCCTCTCCTTCCACAACCTCTGTTTCATCCCAAGTTTCTGTAACCTAGTTTGTCCTGCATAGAAAAATTATCTGGTCATATTCTGGGAGCTAGCAAAAAGTAATCTCAAAGTCATCAGCAGGCTGTGGATTAAGGCTATCGTATCTACGTGATATATAGCTTCTTTAAATCAGAGGGAGAAAAACAGGATACCCAAAGCACTTTTATCCAGCCATTGAGATGCTGGTCTGTACCATCCCATGTCACTGCGAAGTCCAGCAGCAGTAGGGCACGATGTGTTGAGCCTTCATGTCTCAGGTGCTTTGCGAAGCAAAGGGCCTGACGAATTGCTGGGATAATAGTTCTTTGCTATATTTCCCCAACTAGTCTGGGATTTGTAGTGCAGGTTTCTAGGAGTTTGTTTGCACAGCTGGAAACCTGCATTAGCCAACGTGATTCCTCCATTTATAATGTTCCACTGACTGACATGTTTGTAGCCTTGGTGAGGTGCCGCTCAGATCTTAGACCAGTGCCTGGCCATCGCTGTCAAAAACGCATCGTCCTTTCAGTTTTGTGGCCAGCCTCAGCAGAGGCCAAGGATTAGCCTGTTTCTTTGAATAAGCTTTATGTGCAGACAAAATGAGCTGAAAATCCTCCTTCTGGCTTTTCTTAATGGAGTTTGCAACACCTGCCTTCCCCAGGTGACAGGATGAAGTGTCCAGTAAACATGAGAAGTGCCCTTCTGTGTGTATAAGCTCTGATACTATTAAAAGCCCACTAATAAGAGCCTGTGCTCAGAATCACGGCTTTCTTAGCTGATTAATGCCTGGCTCCTGCACCCGAGACATTTTACTACTTGACAGCTGTTCTATGGCCTGAATACAAAACGAATCAGAAATCTCAATTTGATCATTAGAGGACTTGCAACTGCATCACAGAATCCACTCCCACAGTTTGACAGCCTGGAGGGAGATGCTGTAGATGTGGAGACAGATCAATTCCCCTTGGAATTTTAGAAACAGGCCTGCAACACCAGGAAGATGTGGAGAACTAGACTTGGCAGGGAAAGCCTTCACTTCCCAGGCGAGTATATTCTGTTTGAAGCCTGAATTGAAAGCAAGTTTTTCCAGCCCTTTAAAACTTGAAGAAATCCCTACCTCTGTCCCACCTTCCACCATGAAACAGTTTCCTTCCTAACACCTGTTTCAGCCCAACACAGAAGCCTGTGTGTTGACCTGTCCAGAGAGACACAGTGGGCTGGCGGGAGCCACCTCACAATACCTCAGCAGTTAACACCTCAGCTCTTAGTGAAAGCAGCTGTTTTGCTCCATGCCTCATAAACCCGTGAACAAACTTTTACACGTTTGTGCTGAGAGAAGGGATAGATATTCCTTATCCACTTCTCTGCCACTCTGCAGCACACCCCAGCAATTACAGTCCGGTCTATCGTTATCAGGTGAGCAATAAGGAGGAGTGTGAATGGAGATAGGTGATGGGATGGGCACTGAGGCAACGAACAAGTTATTGCAGGTTTGCTGGCGCCATCAAGTCTGTATCGGCTCGTTTCAGTGGCCATGCTGGAGCAGAGAGAGGCAGGCACCATGCTACTACCAGGAAAGCGGCTGCGTGCTGAAGTCAGATGGCTCTGTCATCTGCATGTGGGGATGAGTAAACAACATACAATGTGCACATTGATTTCCAGCCCTCACTGTTGCCTGCCCTCATTTATGGTGGGGAGATGAACTTTCACCTTCCGTTTGTTTGCTGTGTCTCCCTTTTTTATTTTCCCTGTCAAAAACCAAAGCGAGTCAAGACTTGTTCAGCCAGTGTTGTAGTCTTCCTCCTCACAGTCTGTGTGTCATCCCCAAAATCTTTGACATGATGGTATCCAAGCAATTCAGGAGCATCCATCTATGTGCTGCTCTTAAAAGGGTCTGTATAGAAACGCACTGTCTTGCTCAACAGACAAACACTTATCTGAAAATCAGAACTTGTGTTACCAGATGTGTAAAGAGAGAGAGACTTCAACTTGAATTTGAAGTCGGATGTTGTCTTTGCAAATCTAACTGTTAGAACTGTGGTTTTGTTAGTCAAGTATCTTGCAGTGCATTAACCACAGAGAGATGAGAAACACGGGAACTAGTATATCAAGGGGGTTTTTTCTGCATGTGTTGTGAGACCAAGATGTACAGAAAATTAATGGCAGAGGTGGAAGCAGAGTTATGTTCTCTGATCTTGGAAGAATATATTTAAAGATTTAGGGACTATGAGATGACTGAATTCTCTGTTTCTTTGAAAACCTTTTGTTGAGAGAGTCATCTCCTTTCAATTAAATCACACAGCTTAAATTTTAAATGCTAATTAAGGATTTCACTTTTTACATTTTCAAGGACCATCTTTTAATATTGTCAACTGATGTATGTTCAGAATAAAGTTTACAAAGAAGATTGAAAGAAAGAAAGAAGGATTTGTCCTTAGAAAAGAATGAAGGAAGAATCTTCTAGCGGTAATGAGGTGAGAGATGCTCAGACTATGGGGCCATATTGGTATGATCCAAAACCCTGGAAATGCAAAACCTTCTTGTGACATCTGGGACATCTAGTTCTGATCAGTGTGAGGTAGATCCAGGTTTATTACCCAGTGCATTTCTTCATCCCAGGAGTACTGCTATGTGACAGTACTGTAAAAACTGGAAATGACAGATGATTCAAAAGGAAAAGAAATGCTTAACTCAGAAATAAATTCCCCTTCCCTTTGTCAGAGGAAGTGCTTTACTAAATGGTGCTTCTAAATCTACTTTCTGATTTCTCTGTAGACTCTAGATAATCTTTGTTCTCAGGTATTCTGAACCGATCTGACTACTGAATTCTGACAATCTTCAGTAACCAGAAATGCTCCATTAGCTAATTGCTCAGTGACGGTGACCTTTCTGGGTAAGTCCACATGACAGCCACATAAATGCCACCTTAGTGCTTCCTGATTAACTTTATAAGCCATTTGCTGTATAACTTTAGTCCTCACATAACAGCAACTTTGGCTTCATATGACTTTGTGTGTCACAGCTGGTCCAGTAGACAGACTTTGCTTGCTTAGAGTCAACAGGTAATTTCAGTCCTCTTTACAGGGGATACTTCAGGAATTTCTTTGGGAAACCTAATGAGCTACACACAGGGCAATGTTGTGGAGTGATGATTTAACCCACCAGCTCTGGGTGGGAGTTTAAGCACCATTTAGTGCCTCAGCCTTTTGCTTCTGATCTGAAGATAACTAGGAGGTTAAATAACTGGAGCCAGTCTGGGTAGAGATCAGAACTATGGCTTATGCGGGTGTGGCCCATAAACTTTTATGATAGCCTTAGATACTACTTAGAGGTTTGTGGCTATCTTGTCTTGGATCTTCAAGGATCTGTCTTTCGCAGAGGGAGACACAGTTACAACTGACTGTGTTGCAAAAGTCCTTAATAATCCTGGGTCTATGCAGAGGATTTATGCTGGCTGTAGGCTTTGCTTTTGTATCTGTGGAGGTTTCAGGAGAGGCAGGATAAAAATGAATGCTGACACTCTGAGAAGTAGAAAAATCCTCTCTGTTTCTGCTATCACACTGTGCTAATTATCACACGGGTTGTCATGTCCTGTTCATTGCTTACAACCCCCAAAACATTCATCTTTCAGGTGACAAAGCTCAAGAAATAATTAAGCATGCAGGATGCAAAGCATAATGAAAGTTTAGCTTCAGCAATCATTGAATCAGAATGAACTTAACGAAAGTGGGGAAAAGAGAGGCTCTTCCTTTTTGTTGAGGAAAAAAGAGGACAGTTTAACTGAGCAATTTTCCTGTTGTTTCTCTTTTGATATCTTCCAGTTCTGCTGTTTTTTAGGACCCCTCTCTAGTCCAGTCTTGTTCAAGCTCCTGCAAAGAGCAGTTTTGTCTGCCCAGTGTAAAGCATGGTTTAAGTCCTGACAACCAGATTTTTAAGACTGCTTAATTAGATGTTTCCTTCTCACCCTAGGGCAAAGTAAGTTTCTGGTGCCATCGTAAAGGCTGGTTGGGAGTAAATGTCATCCCAGTGACAAGAGAAGTATTGTGATCATAGTGGTTTTTTTCTAGTTTTTGCATGTGTCTTATGTCAGGCATTTGCATAAACCAGAGGTTGCCTCAATGGATTGTCTGTGCCTGTGTTTCCTTACATGCTTGTGCAGTGTTGCTCCACACTCACCACTCAGAGTTGTTTTAAATTTGGTGGCAGTTGATTTATGGTGAAATGTATAATGGTATAACCAAAAGCAGTGTAGGCTCCGGGATATTAGCCTAGTGCTGTTTCCTCTGAAGTTAGTAATAATAATCCTGATGACTGGTTGGAAAAAAGCGTGCAACTGTTCTACCACCCCAGAGCCTTTTCCTTCTAGCAAAATTTCTGCAGGTTTTGGTGCAGAAAAATTGTGGTATCTCTCACTGCCCTTTTTTTTTTTCTCATGGGTTCTTTCTCTTTTACTTCCTATGCCTCATTTGTTCCACTGTTCAGAATCATAAATAGTTCTGGGTAGTAAAACATATCTACCAGGGGGATGTATGGGCTATTCTTGCTGTTCTTCTTCCTTTGACATATTCTTTGAATCCATTATGTCTTCCTCTGAGCCTGAAGAGGTTTGAAAAGACAAGTAATAAAACGGGTAAATATTTCAGCACACCACTTTGAGCACTTGAGACCAGTCTTTTAATGTTCTCAATATCATCATGTCATTTTCACCTAGATAACACAGTGTCTTCGGTGCTCCAAAGGATCTGAACTCTATAATATCAACTCAGATTTTGGATGATGAACACTTAAATCTGTCCCTGAGCTTGTTTGAAACTCTGGTCCTGGGGTCTAGTGTTGCTGTGCTGCTGCCTGGGTTTAAAATGCTGTGGAGAGAAGTGAAAATAAGTGTTACTGTGTTGCCCTGAGGAAGTTCGTCTGCCTTGCATCAGAGAGCCAATGGCCCAAGGTTTTGGTCACAGCTTATGAGGCCTTACACTTGATTGATTTCTGGATAGGATACGGTGCAGTGTGGGTCTCCCATTCTGCTACAGCCTTTGCCGCAAAAACTTAAATCTCAGTCCCTCAATTGTGTTGAAACAGTGATGCTTACTATATGACTGGACTTTACGCATGATTTTCAGATTCACACTCATTGTCTAAGATGTTCTAAGAACATGCAGCCTCTCCAGGTTTGCAGTCCTTGGGGTAAGATGGACCTGCAGCGATGATGTAATTAGCAGTGGCCTCAGGAAAAGTGTCAGGGCTAAATGACGAACTCAAGCAGTGTGGTAGTAGAGGTCTGACTTACCTGAGCCTCATCTTCTGCTGGTACAAAGACATTACAGCTTAACTTTACTGGTGATGTACCTTGGCTGAAGATTTTGTCAGACGTTTAGTGGTGATACTCCTGTACTTCTACAATGTTCTGAAACAGTTCTGTAGGATTTAATATGAATGAAATGAGTAAGCTTTTCACTTGAGAGTTAATAGATAAATATGTAAATGACCAAGAGAAATAAATGTGCAGCGTTCTTCCTTCTAGACTTTCAAAAATCCCTCTGTAGAATAATTTAACAAGAACATAAATAAGATATAAATGACAGGAACATGAATCCATACTATAGTTTTTGCACTTGACAGGTTTATGCTTTGCTCTTTTTTCTGCATGCCTTTTCTGCTACTGTACTTAGCGATGCTCATTTGAATAGCACAATGATCCTGTGGCCATTATTTTCACTGTTCTTAAGTTGCAGCTCTTAGAGCTGCGCTGACGAAGGGATCCATACATTTCTCTGATCCATCCAGTTCTCTGAATTGCAGCCATCAGCTGTCCACACAAACTTTGGGTAGTGTGGGCAAATGTGTCTTCATTATCTTAAACCACACTACAATATTAAGTTATTGCAATAGCAACTAGAAGCCATAACTAAGATCAAGTCCCTGTTATGTGTACCCAGAATGAGTGATGGTCTCAAGAATGGAAGAATCACATTTTAAAAAGACAAAAGTATGATTCTTATTGCCATTTCACAGACAGGAAGACTGAGGAACAGTCACTTATGTGCTCGATGTCACACAGATTGTGTGGTGGAGCTGAAATTAGTCCGTATGTCCAGTTTAAGGCCTTAATGTCATGGCTTTCTCCTCTGGCCGGATTATTCCTTCTCAAAACTGCTAGTGTCTTACATACCACTCCAGCTTAGCACAGGCTGCCTCTTATTTGACTCTTTTTGACAGAATACTGTGTGCTACTTCTGAAAGCCTCCCAGGCTTAGAGCCTTTAGAACCACATCCCTCCTGGAGGCTGGCGGTGACAGCTATGCTGGTTCGTACTGACACTGCTTAAGAAGTATTGCAAAGGGATGTGAACGGGGTGTAACTGATCTGAACTGGGGACACGTTTCTGCAGTTTAAGTGGTGGGGGCCAGAAGAAAACAAAAGAAGAAAAGGGCTGGAGTTAGTATTCTTGCTCAATTGTGTCTCCTACTCCCCATCTTTCTTCTGTCCCCACTGTTGGTACATTAAAGGCAGGAGCTTCTAGTTGGTATTCACTTACTGAGTTGTAATGTACACATCAGTTCATGACAGAATTTTTCCTCAGGGCAGAAAATCTTTTGTAGGACAGTGGAATTTTAAGGGTTCTGGACTGAAAAAAGAAAGAAAGAAAAAAAGCCAAAAAAATCCTACCTGAGTGACTGAGAGAAGGAAATCTGGTTAGAGAAAACATACTCTGGGCTGCGGAGATTCTTCATGTGCTTCTGAAATCAGATTTCCTCGGAGACTCTGGCAGACATTGTGACATTGAATTACATTTTCCTTTACATTTGTATACCAAAAATAAACCCTGCCTAAGTCACTCAGTGTCTTCTTGATGGTTTAGAAGCCGTCAGGATGACAACAGCTACTGGTCAGAATTGTCAGAATCAAGCCTCATTATCACAGCTTGCAGTACTTGACCTGGAGACCTGGCCAGGAGGAGACATTCAATAGGGTGCCAAATTCCTTTTGAATTAAGATCTTGCATATAGAATTCATGCTTCCTAAAAGATGCTCTTCCTACCTGCAGATATTATCAGGATAACACCGTTAATAAGGTAAAGCTGACGATGAGCTGGGCACTGTTGGTTCCCTACTCCAGAGGCCTTAAAGGGTAATAAAGATTACAGAGTACATTCATTCCTTTGTGAGAGAGGGTTCAGATGAGTGAGAGGGAGTATGGCTGTTAGTATTATAAATGTCTGAGGTAGCGAGTTTAGTAGAGCTCTTCTTTGAGGTTTGCAGAGAAGATACACTTGTGTATTTTTACACATTGAAAAAGGCTTGATTTTTAGTTTTTTATCTGCAGTCTTAACAATGTGGACACAGATTTTCGTGCTAAATGTGAGCTGAAGATTTGACAAACTTTTAAACTGGACTACAGCTTTATGTTCCCTGCTGTTTAGCGTTGTTGCCATTCAGGGAACAGGAGTGCATTTTGAAAGTAGATGGCAGCAATACCCCAAGTAAGATGTAAATGAGATGGGAAGTACAGTCCTTGCAGATATAGCCAAAGGTAGCCTTTTGAGAAATGTGTAAGATACTTAGTCTAATATGCAAATTTGATGTAAATGTTAAGACACAGATTTTAATAGGTATTTAGATGGCTTATTCTTGATGGATTCAGTGGAAGTGAAACATCTGGAAGACCGTGAAAACCTCATGGACCAATGAATTCTCCTGTCCAGCCTCAGTGCCCGTCATAGGCTGTTAGTATCCAGAGAACGGTGGGTGCTCTGTTACGAGGACCAGCCCCTCGAAGATGCTGAGAGCTTGGCCCTATTGTCCATGGTAAGTGCCTGCCTTCCTTGCTTGCTTTCTTCCTTTCATCCATATGTCTGTCCCATTTTGCTAAATCTGATCGAGTCCTGAAAAATCATCTTGGTACATGTTTCCTCCAAACTGCCTGTCCTTTTTTTTTATTGAAATAAGGTCTTTTACCAAGTTTTTAGTTAAAACTACAGCTTATCCTTCAGATGTGCTCAGTCCTCTAAATCAGGAGTAAAATGGTTGTGTCACAAAACTGTAGAACCTTCATATATAAATCTTTTATCAAGGTCTTCAGATCTATCCAGATGTAATCGGATCTTGTGTTTTTGAGAATCCTGAATATTTCTGTGGGGAAATTCTTAGTTTTCTGTGCAGGCTAGGTTTTCATCAGTGCAAAAAGAAGCTAGAACGTTGTTTTAAAAATACTGGCCTATCTAGATTTTTATCAAATCTCCATAAAAAGAGGAGGATTTGACCTAAAAACTGTATACAAAGAAGATAAATCTTGTATCAGTGCACAGCTTGTAAAAAAATTATTTTTAGCCAAACATACAAATACTTGCCTTTTTATTTGTTATGGGTTTGTTTTGGTTTGTTTTTTTACATCAAAAAATAAACTATAGACAGAGCATGGGAAGCAATAAATCTGGGTGTGTCATTAGTAAGTGCTCTAACGAGTTCACATTGCATAGTGGTATGAAATTCCTCTGGGAACATATATTTTTATATACATGTCAAAGGTCTAAAAATAGGTTACTAGAATAAGCCATAGTGTTAGAAAAGAGGAAAAGGGGTTTCCAATTTGGTTTATTGTTCTGTTTTGAAATGAAGAATTATAATCTGAATGGGAAAAAGTTTTTTTTAAAAAAGAAGTCACAGAAAATGAGCCAGATTAGACTGGATCTAATGAAACTAATAAACTGTGCGACTGGTCTGTAAAGCAGTTTCTTATGTTCCTCTGGAAATGACTGGTAGGCTTTCCATTTGCTTTTGCCAGAGCTGTGTCAAACCCAGCAGTCCTGAGGGGTGGTTGGTTTCCCTTCTGAGTAGACAGGAGATGATGCATCGTGGAATGGTTTGGTATCCGCTCTGCCAGCGTTGCTTGGGTGGTTGGCCCTTGAAGGGTGCAATAGGATCCACACTTTCAGTGAGATAATGGGAATGTTTAGCACCTTCTGTCGCTGGCTTTCAAAGCATTTATGAAGGTGGTACAAGTGATGCCATTTCCCCAGTCTAGAGATGGGGCACTAGGTCTGAGAAAAATGAGGCCAGAAGTGCTGTACTATTTTGTCAGGTGTTAAGGCCCAGACTCCCATGGTTGGTCACCGGCGAAGTTGGAGATCACATTCAAGTCTGCCCACCCCACTTAGGAGCCCTGGCCACAGGGTCACGTGCCATGGCGAACTCTGAAATCAAAGTCTCCTTTCTTGCTTTGTTACCAGCTGCCTGGGATATCCCTGATTTGCGTGTGGTGAAGTTCCTATCCCCAGGGCAGTGTCTTTGATGTACGGCTGCTGGGGTGGGATTCGGGCAAGGGAACAGGAGTTCCTTGCACTAGTTCTGGTGGAAAACAGGAAACGGGCAGGGTGGTGCCTCCTGTCCATGCCAAACTTAGGGTAAGCGGCTCCTTTATTTACGCTATTGCTAAGCTTGCCTTTGATATTTATGTTTCCTTGAGGTGGAGCAGTGCTGTGAGTTTCTATTTGAAAAGAAGTATGTTGAGGGGCTGAATACATGTATCCACACATGGGTGCACATACACCTTCGCTCACAGACACTCAACCCTCACCCAAGTCAGGAGAAATGGCTAGTCATCCGTACCTCTGAAAAACTGCTCTTTATCAACTATGGATGAATGGAAGATCGTTTTTGAAAGAGAATGTCTGGCTTTTTTATAATAGCCTAATCAGGCAGATCAGGAGAGCCTTTTTAATTGTGTTTTCTAATCAGAACATACCACAAAGTCTGTTTGCTTATCTCTTAAACCTCTGCTGTCCAAACAGAACATATGGTATCTTTGCAGTGGCAAAGGTGAATTGAAGTCCTCAACTCCTGTCATCATAGACAGGGCTCAGGAAGGTTTAGGAAATAATGGGCGTCATTCTGCCGCAGTCCATCAACTGAAAGTGCTGGAGCCGCCCATGTGCTTGAAGGTGGCTCTGACTCCCCTCTTAGTCAGCGCTGTCAAGCAGACTAGAGGCAAGGCGTGTGCAGTGGCTGATGTCCATTAACTCATCACAAATAGTGCGTAAGCAAATTACATGATAGATTTTGTAACCTCAGGTATAGTAGGCAATGTTCAGATCAGAAAGAGAAGGAAAGACACAGACTTCACTGAGGATGGACCTTGCATTTGTTTTAGCTTGCTGTCATGGGTGGAGTCAGTTCTTTCTAATTTTGTGCTGAGAGGTCTTCTTTCTGCATGTTCTGGCAAATAACCTGCTTTTCAAGAAACTGGACTGGAACAGGCCAGCTTTTTTGTTAAGAAATGGGCAGAATAGATCTGTGTGTATGAGTGAAGAAGAAGAGTCAAGTATTTACTTAATTACCTTTCAGTTACACACATCATATCTCTGTTGTGTATAAATAGCATGAAGAGTTAAGCCTCCTTAGTCTTTCTGCTTCTTCAATTCTACAGTGACTGAGTGATGACTGCGGTGACTCCCCTCAAACAAACACCTCTCCCCCCTCCACCCCTGTGCAGAGATTCTTCTCCTTTCTTTTTTTGCCAAGATAAACTGTGTGTGTAAATTGGATGAGCACTGAGTACATTAAGGCGGGAGGGGGGAACAAAAATAAGACCCTAATTAATAGTTCTGTAACTAAGGGAATGAGAGAAGAATAATTTGAGGAATAACGAGAACAGCTTTTCAATCTGTTACTTGGTGTGTGTTTGTGCATGTAGTTCTACACTAAAATAATTCCAGCTGTCCTTCCTTCTTTTAATAATGGTTCATTGCTTTCCCGTTGTGGGGCCATATTTGGACAAACATTAACCAGATCAAAGCCTAATGGATAGTTATGATGGCTCTGATTCAGCAAAGCACTTAAGCACAGTGTTTCATTGTAACTTCAATGGGACATGCTTTGACTTCAGCAAGATATAAGCATTGCTTCAACCAGTGACAGGAGAAATGACTGTATGACTTGGCGGGGGGGGTGTGTGGTGTGCTTAAAAATCAAAGCTAAAGCTAGTTCCCATTCTAAAGAATGATAATTGAATGTTCTTCCTGCGAGATACTGCTGTTGGACTAAGCACTCCTTTGCCTTCCTTGATCTCGGCCATACCTATCATGCAGTGTTTTAATAGCTGGAGTGCTGGAGCCAGCAGAGATTGTGGAACCCATGGGATTCCAGTCAAAGGGAATAAGGACTGAGGAATAGCATGAAGGAAGAATGGGAATATGCCCATGAACCCAGGTGCTTAGAGAAACAGTTTAAGAAATAGGAAAACTACTGAAGACTCCCTCACCAGTGGTGGGAGTCAGTGGCCTGGGGACCTGCTGAGCTGGACACTGCATGTGGACCATAACATTTGGTTTGTGCCAGGAACACAGCAAGGGGTCCCTTCAGACTGAGAGGATTTAGTCTTGATGCTAAAATTTCCATGAGGAAAAGAGGCTGAAATTATTTTTGCTGAAATCCCCCTGTTAATTTCTTCTTGATGGCATAAAATCTTAGAATACAATTTTCTTGTCTCATCAAGGCCATTAAAGTGTAATAAATTGTGGCAGCTTCTATTTAAGATACTTTTTAAAAATTTTTAGTGGATGGGCTACACAGCCTTGGAAACACTTGGAATTCCCCTTTGTGATTATACTTGTCCTTATACAGTCCTTATTCTGATGGTAGCCTACACCACAGTTTGAGAACTGCTGATTTGAAGGTGGGTGTGTAGTTTCATTTAGAAGTTTTACTCACTATGTTTGCCATTTCATGTTTCTGTGTTTTAAATCGCTGTCACGAGTGAACAGAAGCAGTTTGTGGGCACATTGCCACTGTTGCACAAGACAGCCTTGCTTTGCTTTAATCACTCCCTCTGGAACCGCTTTCTGAATTGAACGTCATTATCATCAGTAAAATCATGTGTATTGTGGCTGTGATGGGCCAAACTCTGTCCTTAGGTATGGGAGTGGAAGCCTGGAGAGAATGGAGACATCAGGGGAGGAGAGGGAGGGGAGTTTAATTTCCTTTACCCTGACATTGATGTTGTTGTAAAGTCTCTAAAATGGCACCTTCTGGCTCAGAATTAAGCAGCCACAATGACATGTCTCGGTTTGTCCAGACTGGTTTTCTTGTCCAGTTAAGTAGGAGAGTCTTATGCCTTTAAAGCTTCCTGGCTCCCAGGAGGAAAATGCCAAACTTGTCAGAGAAAACAAACAGTGGCTTTCCTAGCCTGTGTGTGTTCCGATTAACGAATCTATTAGGCTATAAAACCAGGGACCCCCTTTCCCGGAGAAAGAGCATACATTAGGAAACTGTTGACAGTTCCTAAGTCTGACCCCTTGCACAATGCTGGAGACCTATCAGCAGCTCTGGGGCGGGCAGCCGGGGCCTGTTTGTTCTAGGAGGTCTCGGAGAAGTATTTGACGCTCGGTAAATGCCAGATGCGCTGTTGTTTTAATCTGTAATGTGGGAGGCCAGAGGGAGAAAAAAGGAGGAGCTGCAGCACAGCTGAGTGGTTTTGGGCTTTTGGTGTAATCAAAATGTGTTTGGAGGCATATTACCTTCAGCTTGGATATTGTTGGCTTCTGCAAACTAAGCAGGGCCCAGTTTAGCAGTAAGTTCCTAGGTGGGTTTGCTATGGAGAGTGTTGCTACAGCAAGCAACCAGAGTATTGCAATTGATGGCATTCTGTGCTTTTGGTTAAAAGGGAGGCAACTGTCAGTGTTGGATTTAGCAAGTGCTGTGCTGATCTAAGCATTAACTTCTCAAGGAGATGCAAAACCACGGTTCTGACATTTGAGGACATACAAAACCCCTTTTACAAGAAAAGAGGTGTTAAGCCCTGTATTCTGGGCATGTTCCAGTGAAAGAAATTACATTCTTCTTTTCCCCTGCCCGTTTCACTTCTGCTGTTGCTTGTTAGGGACACAGCATTTTTTTCTGGCACTATGGTATTTGTCAAGCAGAAATGCAAATAATTCCTACATTCCTTCATGCACTGCTCGGTGTTTTTTCACATTTGGAGTGTTATGAGTATTTCGATGAGTTTCAGCTCACTGATCTGTTCTTGGTTTGGTACCTGGTGCTTTGTTTGTCACAGAGCAGATAAAACAGACTGATGTGAGGCGGTTGCAGAGCAGCAGCCTTTTGTTATAGTTCATTCACAGCCAGCTGTGCACATCACTACCAGCAATACAGGTAGCAAGGCTGGTAAAACCAGTGGTCTCTCCAACCCAGCTTGTGAGCGAGTCATCCCACTTCTTGTAATTAGTAATTAAGATAACAAATATGTGTCAGTGAATAACGCAGAATGTATTGAAGAGTTACCAATACATGACCCAACATGTTTCAGACAAATTGCTGTAGTGAAATAAACCTATTTCTTACTTTGCCAAACTGGAGAAGTTGAGAAGCACCTTTGGGGTTCCAGCCTGGCCCCGGTCTCTCTCATTCAGTTGTTTGTGCTCATTTGTCACAGGTGGGTCCCAGTGGTTCGGAGTCCAGGCTTTTTGTAGCAGGTGGCTTTTACTCTTGATATAGCACACACCATTTAGGTCAGTCCCTGGGAGACCTCCAAGCAGAAATACTGAAATTCACTGTAGCGCGTTTTAATTTGCTGGATGAGATCTCTGTGTCTCCCGAACACAAGACTTGTTGTGAATCACAGCAGGGTATTCTCTTAAAGAGCCCAGCAAAATGCTGCTGACAGTGTCACAGAGCAATGCTAATCCGACATCGGATTGGTCATGGCTCCTCAGGTTACCGGCCAGCTCTGTAGCAGAGGAGGCCTGTTACTGTGGGAATGAAGGACCTCGTGCTGTAGGGACACAGTCAGGGCATTAGGAGGAAGAAAATCTATCCTATTCCCATCACTTCCTGAAGGGTATGTGTCAGAATGACGCACGTACTCTTGGCTTTATTTGATGAGGGGGCTGGAGGGGGAGCGAGAAAGGAATGAGATGGTCTCAGGGGACACAATTTGGCTTCACAGGGTCATGATGCTCTAAATGTTCATTTTGAATTGCTGAAACTGAAGGAGTGGAGAACAGTCCTTGTTGGATACACATTTGTCATCTTCGTGACTCAGGAGGGCTCTTGTGGATATTTTAGACAGACCATGGATTATGGTGGGCTTCTTGATAGCTTTTCTCAGCCTCATAAACAGACCTTAAGAATGAGACAGGAGGATCCAAATGATGGTGGCATATGCTGTGGCTGAGTACATTCTCCCAAGATGCTTCTGGTGGATGAATCACAGGAGGAAAGACACGGAGTAAAGGCATCCCTTACCACACATTCAGTCCTGCCCTAACTTTCAGGCTAAATTGCAGCCCTTCATTGGTCAGTGTATGCCTCTGTGTCCTCTCCAGTCTGACTTAGTATTGACACAAAAAATGGAGCTTTAATGTTTTGATGAGATCCTCATGTTCTCTGGTTTTCCTTACTCTTGGGGAAAGATATGTGAATGCTCTTGGGAAATGGGGGAACCTAATGATTAGAAAACTTTGGGTGTAGCCTGTGAGGTTCTGTGCCAGCAAAACTGCAACCAGTCTGTAGCACCCCTTTGGAAGAGTGTCTGTTAGAGGAGAGCAGGCAAGCCGGGCATGGCGTCATCAGGGGCAGCGATTTGGTTTACAGGTAGATTCAATGAATGTGCATTTAGTTTCCAAGGGAAAGAGGGTCTTTTGAATGTCGCCGTGTTTTTGCTTTCCGGTGTAGTAAACAAAAGTAGGGCTGTGTCACTAGTGAGGAAGGCAAGTGCAATCCGTACTGACCAAAGCTGAGTCGCTTATTGGCCAAAATCTCTTCTTTTCTGTTTGTTTTCCCCCTTAGGAAATACAGATTTGGCTCAAATGAAGTATCTCACAAATAGGTGCTGAAATACCTTGGTTAAAGCAGAGACAATGTGCCCTACTACCAGTTTTTGAAAATACTCAAACCACTTGGACAAAAAAGCAGTTTGGTATTTTTGTTCCAAATAAGAAACTTAGAAATTGACTTCAGTGTTATTTTGAAAGGTTTTTTTTTTTCTTTAGGTCAAATTAAATGTTTGTTCGAGGCCAAGATGTTACTTGTTTCTGTTTTTCAGTTCACTGAAAAAAATATCTGAAAAAATTATGTTTATTTTGGGTTGCTGCCCAACTAATCTCTCTTCCTTCATTCTTCTATAATGAAAGCAAAATGCAAAATCAGTTATTTATGCATCTCAAGTTTTAACTTCTGTTTTAACTATCCATCAGATTCACAGACACCACAGTATAGTAGGGTTTTTTTATTCTTCAGATGTGGTGCTGTATTTCTGTTCTCTGATGGCTTGTGATTAAGAGTTGCACAGGGAAGGAAGAAAGTAATGAAATCAACGAGGTCTTGGATTCTGTTTGCAGACCTGTTGAGTGATTCCCTAACTGAATGGAGAGCCTGGTTGAATGAAGGTGTTAACCTTGATCTAAATATCTATGTCCCCCTTGGCATTTGAGAAGTCAACAAATGATTTGTTTTAACTCTGGAATGATGCGTTAGTCTGGGTGCTCGCTTCTCATAATAAACCTCATCTGAGAACAAATGGGAAGGAGGCCGTTGGTTTCCAGAAGAGAGGATTTGTTTAAAGTGGGAAGGGAAGAATTGAATTAAAATACAGGAGAGTCACATTATCTACCACCTCCTGCAACCTCATCTGCTGGCTTAACCTTTGATACTCACTTTATTTTTCTTCATTTCTGTTACTGTCCTCAGAATTCTCCCTGTTTTCCCCATGGCTTGAGAGAAAATTGTGCACTGGAAGTTTAAGCTGTTTGCAAGTGGCTTCTGCTGAAGCACTGGAGCAATGTAAAACAATGTAAAACTCATCCCTAATGGGTTTTAGTTTTTATGGGATTATTGTTTTGCTTTGTAGCGTAATTATTTTTGTGCTTCTTTCATCAGAAACAATTCTCGTGGGTATGTGCCTATCACCTGGATGTTCAAGGTGTTCTGGAGGTTGTGCCTAGGTGTGAATGCAGGAATTGACTCAGATTTATAGCAACTTGTTTCCACTCCTTATTGTGTTTACATGCTGCTGTTTGGTCTTGGTAAATCGTTTTATCTCTTTGCTTAGCTGAACTCTTCTTACTGCAAGGTGTTTGGGAAGAGATGGTTCCTCGCTTTGTTTATGTACAGTACCTAGCACAATAGGTCTGCAGTTTCAGCTGGTGCCTCTAGGTGCTACCACAATACAAACAATAATCAATCACTGACCAACACCTTCAAGGCTCTTAGTGAAACCAAACACAATAAAAAAGTCTCCCCAGGGGCCAAATCTACTAGGCTATGTAAACGATTTTCTAGTGAAAGTAGTAGAAACCCTATCTCCTGAGACATTTAGAACTATGCTGCAGAAAACCCTAGTAGTGTGTTGGGGAATAATCATATGTTGGCAGAAGGATCAAATAAAGAGGACTTCATTATTCTGGACTGTCTGTCCATCATATATCACTATGAGCAAAGGCGTTATGACTTAACAGATCTTTTGCAGCTTCTGACTCCTGCTGTCCTCCACTGTAGGTTCTCACAACCAATAAAAAAAGTAAAGCAAGCCTCTGCTGAAATGGAACATATATTTTTAACCATCCAGAAAAACTTTGATCTTTTTCTAGATTCATTTTAGGTGTGTATTTAGGCCAAATTCTGAACTCATTTCTTCAGGTCATTTGCTCCAGCAAATCACTGGGTGAAAGTGTGCATTTGGAGAAATATTAGTAATAATTATGAGGAGATAATTGCATTAATTTGGAAGTGAAACATAATGTGAAAGACCTGGGGAAGAACTGCAGCTCAGTGCAGAGGGAAATGGAGGCAGGAACAGGTAGGAGAGGGTTCCATGGAGCTTGTATGTAAACTGTGCAACTCTGGTTTTGATTCTCATTTGCATTTCCTTTTTTTTTAGGTTCCCCCATTTAACAGAACATAAATTCCCCAGGTAGGTGAGCCCAGGCAGGAATGGAGTGCAACATCTCAATAGAACAAAACAGGATCGTTCTATAGTCCATTTTATGTTCTTGCTCACCACCCAATTAGATGTTGCAAAGCTGCTCCGTCCTGGATAGAAACTGGCTCCTGATTTCAGAGACGGTGCTAATCCCTACAACAGGCATTTTTTCAAGCTAGCCCTGCAGGTGGCACAGCAAGCCTTGTGTTTCCAAGCAACATTAACAGTGGCTGTCTTTCCTTCCTATCATTTTACAGTGCAAAAGCAACTGTGATGGGAAAGTCTTTTAGTATAGAAAAAAAGACTAGTGTGATATGCTGGCTACTAAAACATCATGTCCTTTCTCAGGCTGTTGCCAGGGCCTTCCTTTAGACAAGTATAGAGAAACCAGATAATTTTCACTGCATCAAGACATTTTGGATGATCTTGCACTACTTCCAAGCTAAAGTTGAGAGTGTGCAGCCAACTTCCTAAAAAATCAAGATAACTTTTTTAAGTCTTAGTTGCACACTCCTTATATATTCTCTGTCAGGCAGGTCTTGTTATCGGAAAATCTCTTCAGGAGCCCTTGGAGTCAAGTGGAACTGATTTGGGAATTGTGAAAAAGGTGCATAGAAAAGGGCCTTGTAGCCTGCAGGGCTGCTGGGAATTCCTGCTTATTAGTCCTTGCTCTAACTTTGCTTCTCTTCATGGCCTTGGGCAAGTCACTTAACTTCTTAATCTCTGGCTCAGTTTCTCTGCCTGTAAAATAAGATAACTATTACTATCACATACCTACCTGACAGGATTTTCTCCCCTAGTAATAATTAACATTGTAAAATACTCTTTGACTATGTTTATTTTTATTATAATGCTTCTAGATTATATTACAATACTGACGCTGTTGCTGTTGCAGATTTGAGCTCCTGTACAAGATTACACCGGAAATTAAGTCATTTTTCTAATGAGATATAAAACAACTTGTGGTTGGTGTGGTTAAGCTCAGTTTAAAGCTCCTTTGCAGCATGACAGTGTGAAGTAGCTGAAGCATTCCAGTGAATCTAACCCCAGTATCTGTGACAAAACGAACTACATGCACAAAAGATTTTTCATGATCTGATCTTAACTCTAACAGAATGGTTAGGTATTTGAAGTATTTGGTAAGCAGGACTGAAGGTTTGAGGTTTCCTTTCCATTACCAGAAGGTGTAAAGTGAATGTCTTGAGTCTTGTCAGGTTGTGTTTTCATGCACACTTACATCCAGGATGCTCCTTGGTGCTGCAGTACAGACTAGACTGTAAGGAACTGAGCTGAGGGTTTCTGTGTTTGTGAAAACATCTGCAAGCCTAATGAATTTTTCTTTGCATTTGTCCCTTTTTTTTTTTTTTTTTTTTAACTGCAATGGTTGGCTCAAGTGAAAGTTGTGTAGAAATAACATGTTTTCCCCTCTATGTGAAGGGAAAGAAATAAGGCTGAGACCTTGACTTTGTGAACCAACCTACTGTTGCGTCAGCAAGAATTAAAAGTTTGGTTTTTGTTTAGGGATGCTGTGGTTCCAATAGCTTTGTCTCTGCCCCTAGAATGCTTTAGTTTAAAGATTGATTCCTGCCTCTTCTCCCTCTTTTCTGATCTCATCTGTATCTGTAAACTTTTGTCTGTCACATCCTATAGCAATGAGTTCCATTGTTTAACAGTGGTCTGTGTAAAGAAGTGCTGCCTTTGTTATTCTGAACCTGACATCTGCATTTGAAGCCCTCAAATTATTACAGAAAAGTATTACAAAAAACCAAAGAATGCTTATTTTCTACCATGTCCAAGATTCTTATGACCTCCATCACAGGCTGCTCAGATGCTTCTTTTCTAGAAATGAGAAATGATAGAAGCTAGATGTGAGGAGGCAAGAAAGTGAAGATGAAGAGCACTGGGGTTTTGTTGTTTGCTTTTTTTTCTCAAGATACCAACATGGATTGATTCTAGATAATACCAGAAGAGCAAATGATGTGGATGTTTTGCAACAGCTGAACTGGCTTGGGTCCTCTCAAGATGTAGCATGTCCAAGATTAGATTAGCATGTCTTCCCCCTCCCCCTAACATTTTTCAGATCAAAATGTGTTGATTGATTTTAATTAATCTGGGAGAGAAAGCATGTCTTTAAAAGTTTGACTGACAAAACCTCTGAGGTGGTGCCAGGGGTGGTTACTCCGTATTTGCACATTTTCTTGAATCTTTCTCCTGAGCATCTGCTACCAGCCAGTGTTGGAAGGAAAGTGTGTGTGGATGGGGCAGACTTTCATTTTGACCCCATGTGGCCATTATGATGAAGGATGTTGCTGTTTGGGACTTTTCTGAGCCGAGGGAGGCTTGTCCTCATGGCACCCTAGATGAGTTCTTGAAGACTATCCAGAAAAGGTTTAAGGCCTTTTAATCCAAAGTCTAATGCATTTGTCCATTTCTGTGGTGGGAAGAGGTGGGGTGGAAAAGTAATGCCTCCTTAAATAGCTTCTTCTCTACTTGCTGTGCTCTTTAGCACCCACACACATGTAACCTGTCTAAATAACAATAAGGAAAGTGTAAACTAATCAGGAATCAAATGCAAAGAGGCAGAAAATCAAAAGTGACTCACTTCAACCTGACAAAGAGGAAATCATTGATAAATTTCCAGGCTTGACTGAGCAAAACACAGAAGAAATATCTTTTTTTCCGTTTTTTTTCTTTTTTTTTTTTTTTCTTTAACTCGTCTTCTCTCCCCTTCCCGCCCTCTGCTCCCCTGGAGAGAAGTCTGGATGTAACACTATTGCTAGGACTAGGCCTATGATTAAGTTCTGTTTTTCAAAGGTGATCCCAGCATGATTAAAACCAGGTGGCCCCCATGGCGCACAGCAAGGGAGCCAGATGTGCTCTGCAACTGGATTGCCATTTCCTAGCCCAGCTGCAAACATTTGATTGTCCACTCGCTCTGGGTATTACAGCCTTGACCTCCTCTCTTCCTTACCTCCCCCGTCTCCTGTCTACTTCCCCCAGTGACATTTGAGAGGAGAGAAGTCCCTTTAGACTTGTTTGTCACTGCTGCAACCATCCCTTTCTCCCTTCACCTCCCCACTCCCAGCCTTGGTTCCGCACTTCCATTATTCACAGATGTTAGAGGGTAGGAGCTGACAGCATTGGCTTTTACCTCTCTCTTTCCTTTATTTGGATTTTTTTTCTCTCTCCATGTTCCGGCGTGTGTGCACTGACCCCAAAGCACTCCCAAGTCAACTGGCAGCGTCTGAATCCACTTAAAGGTGAAGGGATAAAGCAATTTTCTTCAAGATGTGGCATAAACTGTTTAGGTTTTGCTGTCTCCAAAGGCCTTTAATGAGAGGGTGGCCCTGTCCCAGAACAAGCCCCGTCTCACCCCGATCTATAAAATTTGGAATAGGTTAATCTTTTCCCACAGCACTGGCCTGTCAGCCCTTTTTTGCTGAATTAGGGCTCTAATGCATGGATGGTGTCAATAATTGCCTAGTAAGCCATACTTAAAAAAAGAGTCACAATCAATCGTCCCAACATTAGGATGTCATAATGCATCAGTCCTGCATTAGGAAGTCGTAATCCATCAACTTGACATCAGAAGGGACAGTGCATGGTGGGAGCTCAGTTCAGGCCTAGGGGAAGCTGGAACTACTACATAGGCTTTACATCAGCTCTGGATTGGGTATCAAAGGGTCATTTTGTTTTGTTTTCCCACCTACCCTTTGCAATTTAATAGTGGATTCAATGACTTTAATTCTCTGGAAAGAGGTGGGCTGGTGATGCTAATTTGAAGAGGTCTGGGACAACACAGAGTTTCAGAGTTTCTCATCTCCTTCTGTTTAGCAAAGTATCTTTTTCCTTGTCTATACATTCTCCTCCTGTGTTTGATATATGAATGAAGGCATCTGTAGTTATTCCTGATCTGACTGGTTTCCACTTTCCCCGGAAATGCCTGTTTGTGCTAGTTTGTAGATCATGCCTTGCTCTATTGCATTTTAAGATTCATCTTCCCCAAATCAAACCTGAGTCTGGTTTGCAGGTCCTTTATATAACTTTCTCTGTTTTAAATCTGCAAAGCTCTGTCTTTTCTGTTCTGCAACAGCTTTCTTGTTTAGGGCAAAAACCACTCAGATGAGTTGAATGTCGTTTCAGTTTTGTGGAACAAGCCTGAGGATGGCAATTGGTACTCAAATCAAGGACTGAATTCAGCTCCATGCAGGTGAGGCTGAAGAGTTCCCTTGATACATCACATACATGCAGGCCTGGGTTTTGAAAATGTACAGCCAGCCTTATCTGTTACGTGAGCTGTCTCAGACATACAGTTCCAGCACAGGCACCGAGTGTCTGAAAATCTCTCTAACACTTGCCATCTCATTTCTTACCAGGCATAGTAGTTGAGCTAATTAATGTTTTAGTCTTACAAGTTTTGGCTGTTAGAAAGAGCCTTCAGCCTGTGTCCTGAAAAAAAAGAAACAAATGCGCTACAAGGAGTTACATGGAACAAATCTTATCCAAAGGCTCTCGTAAAGGCAGCTACAGGAGTCAGCCATGGGTTAGCCTCGTCACCCTCTTCTTGGTAAGTCAGTGGTTGTGGACAACTAACTGTAGTGGTGTTTCCCCATCTCTTGCAATCTACTTTGAGATTCTGAGGTGACGAATAAGGTGAAAGCACAGGCTGGTGTTAATAGCAAATCAGTAATTTCACTTGCTGTATCCTTCTGTAGGTGTTTGATACAGTGTGAGGAGCTGAGTTTGGGATGAAATGATTAATGGGACATGCTGCAAAAGAAGGTAGTGTTTTACCCCAAACTAGGGTTGAAGGCTATAAGAACTGGTTCACGCCATCCACTCCAGTGTGACAGGTGTCAATATGGCCAACAGAGCCTTTAGTCTTTCTTAAAGATGCTGTCAGAGGCTGCGATACAACCTCTCTGGAAAACATGTGCTGCTAACTGACTTGCCTAGGCACCCGTTCTGTTGTGGTAACAGATGCAGCCATGTGTCCTGCTGTTTGGTAAGGTCTGGCTGTATGCTACAAACTGGTCAAAATACAAAAGAAAGGTATACCTTGTCCCCCTGAGCAGAAAAATGGAGAGGATTCACGGAAGGTGAAGTCTTCTGGAGTAATAATTTGATTAAAAATGTGATGTCATTTCCTTTTTGTGATGAGGAGGGGGAAGCAATTATGATGGAAACATGAGTGCAGTAAAAGGCAGTGTTTTGGTCAGTGGCACTGGACCAGGTGGAACATTCTTAGGGAATGACTGCAAGGGTAAACACAGACCACAGTGTATCTCCACAAGTTCTTGCGTGTGATAGCAGTAGTTGGTTACTTTTGTGAAGAAAAAGAATGATCAAAATAATTGTGTTTCTGTTTGGTGTTTCTTCATTTTTGTTTTGTGTAATTTCTTGTGTAAGCCCAGAATCACATCAATCTTTACTTTTTTCTTGGCTTGAATTTAGTAATTACTGGCTTTGTGTAGAGCAATTGCTGTGCATAAATGATAAACTAAATAAATCTTGATGGTAATTTTTTTAAAAAAGTGAGGGACAGCTTTTAGTGTGCTGAGTTGGTTAAGTATTAGCTCTTGACTGAGATTTTCAAAACTGCCTTAAGCCATTTGAAATGGGTGTCCAACCCGTGCCCCCCCCACCCTCGAAAGATTGAAAATCCTTTCCTTTGAGTGCCTTGAAATATGGCTGAGATTGGCAGAACAGAAAAGAATCATAATCTATTCCCAGTACTATATGTGCAATTACCTTGCTTTCAGCCCTAACATTGATGAAGGACTCTCTGTCACCATGACTGAAAACACTACTGTAGTTGACTAAAATTGTTGGTAACATCTGACTGGTCACTCGCTCACAGCTGTGCGAAGGGTCTAGTGTTGTGTCTTAGAGAAGTCGATAGATTCTGGTACCTCTTCTGTTCTCATGCCATCATATGTCTTATATTCTTTCTGGGTATAACACTGAGATGCTCTCAAGAGAGAAACGCAGCAACTTTTGCTTCTGAAGGGACCACACTGACAAGACTGCAGCTTAAAGGATGAGGCCTAGGATCTGTTTTAAGATTAGCTTCTGTCTTTGGCTGGCTCAGTTAATCCTTTGAGGAGGATTTCAGCCACACACGGTCCTGTGCCAATAGTGACCACTAAAATCTCACTGCTCAGCTTTATTGGCTGAATTATCTCTGATGCCACAAGAACACCACTCTAGAGTGACCTTCGTAGTTGATCTGGTTCTAATTATAATCCAAGTAGTTTTAAACATTCATTTAAATGTCTTCTTAATTGCAACCTAATTTCTTCAATTGTAGCCCATTCATCAGTTGTTAATCATTTTTTAATTGTGTGGAAAGTTTGAAGGGTTAGTAACAAGTCATTTGTTAGCTAGAGGTCATGAAAAGGGTTATAAAAATTGCTTGACTAATTTTAAATAATAAATTAACAAATGCATGTACTCCCAAATTTCAAGGTATTTCAATATTTCCTCATGCAAAGTAAGTATTACAAGCCAGGAATGATGAATTATATTTCTTGTACAAATGTGGATGTTGGATATCTGTTGTGAGTGAAACACTGTGTTGCCCTTGCTTCTTGGGAAAACAATGAATGACAAAATGAATGTTTTCTAATGATGTTTTAATTTGAATTGGATGTAAATTACTAATGAGATTCTGATTGTAATCTTTTAAAGGCATGCACATTATGTGAAAGAAACCAAGAAGAAAGAAAACTTTTTCAAGATATATTTTTTTAAAATAAAATCTCTTGACTGTTTCTAATGAGACCAGCTGTGATCAGGAGTCACTGGAAAAAGAAAGAATGTGAAGCTGAAATGAAACAGTGTTTAGGATCACATTCATCATATGCTCAGGTTCTGATCTTGTATTTCAATTCGTTGCTTGGCTTTGTCTCATTCACAGGGATGACCTTGTTCTTCACTTTGGGCTTCTTACAGCAGTGGATCTGGTGACTGTGAGCTGTTAAGAGTTTTCTCTTATAGAAAATAAGAGATTCTCTGTATCTTGATAGTGTTAGGATGAGATTCAAGGTGATATGAAGCCCAGGCTGGAATAAATGTCTCATCAGTTCCTTCTCTTTGGATATAGAATCATGGTGTCAGTCCAAGCATCGCAAGTTTGGGAAAATCCCTGCCACATGGTAAGAAATTTTACAGGAATAACAAAAGTCCCCTGTCTAAACTGCGCTGAAATAATTCCAAGAGCATTGCACTCCTCACACTAACAGTAGTTGAAAACAAAATTTCTCTGTCTCTTCCACACTCTGAAAATATAAAGAGTGATCAGTAGATCTGGTCATATTTTCCTATGAAAGGTAGTATAGCAGGGAAAGTCAAAATACTGTACAATGAGAAAGTCTTGCTAAAGATTGTGTTTTATAAAAAGTACAGGGATTCCTCACTCTTCCTCCTCTCCTAAACATTTACATTCCCCTAATCATGACACTTTCACGAACTGACTGTTCTGTATGGATTAAAGTTTCCATTTATTTCCCGAGTCATCCTCCTTTGCCTTACTTCTCAGCTTAATATTTCGTAACTTTTATTCCTGATAAGAAAGACCACCTTCCTCTCCTCTTACAGCTGCATGAGAGATGCCTGCCATGTGATTTACTGCTGAGTTGGGGGAACGATTTGTATCAGAAGGTCCCTCCGTACAGCTGTAATTTAAAGCCATTTCTTAAATTCCCCAGAAAGTTAACTTCTATGAGCTTCCCCCACTTTGTACCCAGCCCAGGAAATAAATATGCATCATCTTCAGAATAGATTCCAATCAACATATGGGCAAAAGTAAAGAGAGCGATTGGAAATTGAAAGCGGCTATTTGCCATATATCAAGAAGGTATTTAGGATATATTGTCTTTCCTTATGGGATGTGAAGGGAGCTACAGGCAAAGCTCACGTATGGAGCGCTCTCACCGGAAGGAAGAGATTATCAGAGGAAAAAATCCTTTAGACAATGCCTAAGGTAGAGCAGCCCAAACGTATTTTGTTCTATTGGGACTTCATAACCCCGGTGAACTATAATCTTACCCTTTCTTTCCTGTTCTTCCCTCTCCCCACGTTTGTCCCTGAGACTGGCAGCACTGAGAAATTTGTCTCCTCTGAAGAAAAGAGAGGAGGAAAAAAGGGAAAAAAAACAAAAAAGGGATAAGGCCCAATTTTCGTTACCCTGATAGCTCACACAAATCACACTATGGGACTCGCTGTCACACTCTCCCACTTGGAGAAGTCTGTACACTATATGGCAGCCAAAAGGCAAAATCCAATCCAACTGGATCCAGCAAAAAAACCTAACAATTTCACAGTTAACAATTAATCTGATTTTATTGTTTTGAGTGTATTTTATATCTTGCTTAGTATTTCCCAGAGAAAGGGTGATTTTCAAATGAAGAGAAAACTTCTCTGACTTTTCTGCAGTGCTGCCTTCATCTGCTGCAGAGGAGGGGGTGATGTAGCTATAATCCAGGACAGAGTTTGATTGAGTCAGTTTCTAGAAAAATGGTGCCCGTTACATGAAAAGAGGAGTTTTATTATGGTGACTTTGTGCAGACAGCCATGAAGCAGATGTGTGGTTGAAGATGACTTGCAAAAGACTTCCCTTTCATTTTTATTTTTATTTTTGTTTGGTTGGTTGGTTCTTATGGTTGGCCTTAGTTTGCTTTTTTAATAATGAAAGCCTGTAAGGGTTTTCTGTTTGTATGTTTGTTTTATATTTTAAAAAAATGTATATTGCTTGTGTCTTGAAAATATCAGAAATACAAAGTTACCTCTGTTTTCCTGGAAGACTGCTTGTATTTGTCAGAGATACTGTGTGCTCTAGAATCTTAACTGAAGAGACAAGTGAATTTTTAAGGAAAGTTATTTATGTCTGATACGTTAATATTAATAGTGTTAAGTATTGACCAAAAAAACCTCAAAAGCCAGAGAACGCTAAAATGGTTTGTTGCCAAATTCCCTTCCTTCTCAAGTTCTTCCAGCCTTTTGTCACTTGATGTCACCGTTTCAGTGATGGTCAGTGAAGTCTGCTAATGACAGGTGCTTGTGGCAGGAGGAGACATCCCACAGTGGAGGTCAAGGTGAGAGAGCTCTCTGATAATACCTGTTGGTGAGCAAAGAAAACTTATGAGTAGTTTATGCTTTATTTGCACTTCAGTCAAATGTCATTTGGAGCATTTGCTTCAGGCAGTGTTGAGCTTTGAACTTCACACCACCACTTTTCCTGTGGAAAATGTCAGAACCAAAAGAACACAAAATATGCCTGTTACGAGTAGTCATCCCAACCTAGACTGCAGCCTAGGACCATGGGGTAAGGAAACTTGAACAGAATTAGATTTTTTTCTCAGATCCTGTCAAGGATTCTGTACAGAACATTACAGGTACCATGTTCTTTTAAATATGTAGAAGAAATGGAGATATTTCTAACGGGGACTTCATCTAAAACTGTATGGAACAGTGATCTGGTAAAACAGCTCTGAGCAGCTAAAAATCCTTCTTTTGGCTTTCATCTTTGTAACTGTGTGTGAAAGTGAAATAACGCCCAAGCCCGCGTGTGGTTCACCCAAGGGTGTACACGGCTCCGCAGGAGGGTTTGCTGTAGGGCGAGCTGGTGGCAGTGTCCCCAGGGCTGGGTGCGTGTGCCTGGGGGCCTTGCGGGGATGGAGGTTCACCTGCCAACTCCTCTTCCGTAAGTAAGTGGTGTGTTTCTGGGATGGCGTGGTGTGTGAGACCTGCGCCTCCTGCAGTGGAGCAACCGCCAGACTGGCCGCTTCCGAGTGTAAATGGGGAAACAACAATGCCTGATGCTGATAGCGATCTGTAAAGCTGCGGCTTTTGTGTAGCTCTTAAACATAGTACTGATTGTATATATAGAATTTAATAAAATAACAATCTTAGTTTTGAAACATATTTTTCTTCATATGCACAGTTTCCCTGCAGTGGGAGATATTTTTTTCTTCATCTGAGAGAATATAAAGCTAGACAAAATTATTGAGATTTCTCTGCTGTATTCTCATCAAGATACCAGAGCAGCTGGCAATGAAATTAACTCACTGTTTTGGTAAAGCTCTTTACTTTTTCATCCTGGTATGTCTTGCTGTGTCTCTGAGACTTGTCCTTGGCTCCTTGTTTAAACCTGGGGCTCCCAACCCACCAACCTGTCTTTTATTGAGTGTATACAGCCTGCCCAGAAGGGTTGGGTTTGTAGATTTGAAACTGAGCATTCAAAGTAGTGTTGGGGTAGGCTCAGGTGAGGCTGTCATTACTTCTTCCCCCCACTATTTCCAGTTGCAGCTACTGGGAGTGCCGCAGACTTGAATTTGGCTGTACAAGCAATAAGAAGAGTGGTTTTAAAATTCTGACTTTATCCTGACTGATATGCTTAGAAAGAGTGAGAAAAGATAATGAAAGTGAGAAAGGATGAGTGATTCCAGATCACATCTTGGTAAGAATTAATTTCCTACAATTGCTGAATTAATGTAATCAGTAACCACGGTCTGTAACAGATAGAAAACATCCAGAGGGATTAGATCAGTAGTGAACAGTGTTCTTATCCAAGGAACCATGTTGTAAAGGAGAACTTTATTAAAACCTCTACATTAATTGTCAGGGAGTGCATTGGTTTGGGATTCCTCCATAAAAATTAATATCAGCAATATCCTAGAGATCGCTCTCTCTGGCCCTCTACTTAGGATTATTATTATTATTTAAGATTTCAGACATTTAGTAGGGTGTGTCCTTGTTATACCACACTGTGACTTTTGGCTAACTGTATATATTAAAAGTAATTGTTATTAGTGGGAACAGTGTCAGTAACGTACCTCTAATATGTGAAGATGTACTGTGACCGGAGGGCTCCCTATAAAGGAAGAATGTTGTGAAATATTGCATCCTGGCTACATTTTCTTTTTCCTCCAGGAATCTCCATGCATCTTTAGACAGTGGTGCTGCTTGTAGAAAAAACCCTCTTGCTTTCAGAGACAGTAAATGCTAAACAGACCAACTGGTGATCCAGCTCTTTTCTCCCCTGAGCCTTTCCAGGGGAAATTTTCTGTGAATGACTTTAGCAGAACCTCTTGAAGAGTCATGAAATACACAGCGATGAGATCACAAGGACTCTATTTAATAGGATTTCTTTTTTGGGGTCCCGAGAGTAATGTCATGCCAATAATTCACCACTGCAGCTCACTTTCTGTTTCTTAACAGCACTAAAGAACCCTAAACAGCTTCCTTCTGAAAAAAGCATACCTACAGTTCAAGGGCCTGATCCGAAATGCACAGCAGTCGGTAAACACTAATGTAAGTAATCTTTACACAAATCTGATACCAAACCTGTTTGACACCAGGTCTCAGATTTGTGTTTGGTTCAGGTTTCAGTGCGTTTCACCCTTGTCAATTAGGTACAGAAACAAAGCAAAAAAACCCAAACCCAGAGAGCAGCAAGGAAAATGATATTTTGAAGGATGGACTTGGGCCAGACCAGGAAATGTTGAGTTATCCCATCAAATTCGTTAAAGTAAACATATTTGTAAATACAGTCATACTCGGCTCTGGCTTTGCATGGAGAATTCACATAGTAAATGGGGAAAATAGAACCATTGTCCAAAATAGAAAACATTTCCTGAACTCACTTAACTTTTCTTTCTGGGGGAGACATAAAATCTAAAGGAGAGGTAAGCTCTGTAGCCAGATCTTGCAGATCATTTGAAGAAGATGCGAAGAAGGCAAGTGTTTTCCAGATTCCAGACCTGAGGAAGGAACTGACCTGAGGGGTTTATGGTCGGAGCATTTCAGCTGGACTCTGCAGCAGTCTCTCCCAAGTCCTTAATATAAATGGGATACTTCCTATAGCTCTCAGGTCTTTGAATCACACCCAAATGAGAACATGATCCTTCCCAGGGGACCTTGCTACGTGTCTGTGTTGTAGGTGGATATACTAGGTAAAATAGGTCCTTCAGCCACGAGTTTTTATTGTGAATTTGAGGCAAGCAACTGGGAAAAGTGAAGTAAAGTGATTTTTTGACAGAGTTTTGCCTTTTCTACTTCTAAGTGTGAATCCAAAAGCGCAAAACTCACAGAACGTTTCTTGTAGAATTTGAGTATGGTAGGATGATCTCATTTGAAAAGGCTTGTTCTCGTAACACTGGTATTTGGGAGGGCAGGCTGAAGCAGTGGGAATTAAATCTGCATAGTGATTTTTGGATGCCTGAGCTACCAGACCATTATGCTAAGTACAACTGGTGAATGGGATGGCACTTATCTTTCACTGCCCAGAGTCATTGTCCTTTAGCAACCGCCGAAAGCCTCAGTCTTGTCTGTCATCTCTTCAGACAGATCATAGACATCTCCCCCAATCCATTCTTCTCTTAAAGGGGATGTTAAACAGGAACACAGGATTAAAGAAAGTGAAGTTTGCTTGCAGCTGCTATGTCCTGTCTGTTCCACTTAGCATCAGCGGTATTAAATGCCTCTTTTGGGTGTCAGGTTCTGTATGTGCATAGCACCAAATTGCCAGCACAATCCAATGCGCTGATCACTCTCCCTTCGCTGATTGGTTCCACCTTTGTATCTGTTTCCTACCCCACTGACTAGTGTCAGCAGCCTATTTGATGTTGAATGAATTAGCACCAAAGAAATAATGGATAAAAAATACACATTACCACGAAGCAAACTACAAAGAAGGAATTGGCTTCCTGAAGTTAGCATTCAGTAAGCATCTGGGAACTCTCAGTGTCTAGGAACAGACTACATTTTGCAACAAATACTATTTTACCTTGATTAAAAATTTCTCCCAAAGGAAAGAACCAATTCCAACACACAATAGTATTTTGTGCTGAGACACTTGAAATAAAGGTTTACCATCATGGAAGGGTGGAGTTTGACACCACACAAGGAAGTTATCTTTCATTCAGAATGATCATTGTGTACTTGTTACAGTTTTTATCCATTTAAATATGAAATTTCCTCCGAGTACATGGATGTTGACAGGGCAGAGGATATGCATGTCCCAGGCTAATCTTCGGAGAGAAACATGCAAATAAAAGCAGTGATAATAATGAGAATGGGCAGCTCATGTCCATGAGCTTTTTGGGAACCAACACAATCCTGGCTGCTGTGGTGGAATAAAGCCAGAGAACTCTCCCTTTCTTTAGGTCATTTGTGGAACATCCCAAGTATTGTTTTCAAAGCAAGGCAACTTTCTGGGAAATCTTTCATAAGTGTTTTTATCTGTAATTTGATGTCATACTGCTGCAGAGACTGTCTCTGGTATTCAGTCCTGGTCCCGTGTACTTTTTTGTGTGTTAAAGCCTTTTGTTCATTTCTCACCCCTAACTTTAGTGGAATTAGCTCATTAGGGAATTCAGTCTGCTCCTGTGCCCAAGACAGAGCTCCAAGAGGCCTCACACAAACAGGTATGTGGCATCTCTATAAGCGAGTTCCATTACCTCTAGAGGGAAATAACTACTCTTTGAGAATCATAATGGCTATTTCGCTTGGTTTCAGGTACATAATTCTTAGCTTTAAGAATTCCCAGGAACATCCCCTCCTGCCAGGGCACCAAGCAGTGCTGTTAGCTCTGGATACACTGGAATCTATGGCAGATAAAAGTGAAAGTCTTTGCTGGAGAAGCTATACTGAATATACTTAAAATATTTCCTTAAAAACAAAGTATCCCTCTTCCCAAGATGTGAGTTGTGGGTTAAGGTGTCTTGTAACATGGATTCTCCCATGAACAGAGCACTATGTTTTTTGTTGCTGCTGTGTTAAAAACCTCAACCTTGTCTTACTGATATCTTTATCAAATTCTTGTTGAAACATGTTTTTTTTAAAAAAAAAACACACACACACAATCCAGCAGTGAAAGCTCTAACTTAACGCCTCATGTTCTTCTCAGATTTCCAAAGCGCTGAGGCCTTGAGAATATGTTTCCAATATCCTCTCATCTCTCTCTGTTAGTGTTTTACTCAGCTCCATGCTGTGGAGGTCCTGACCCCTGCAATCTCCAGGGGAAGGGGGCGGGAAGGGGGGTCAGGCCATGTTAGAAAGCTGCAGGCCACAGCCTGTGAAATAAGCCCGGTTTCCTCGACTCCTTTAATACATTTAACCTGGAAGAGGCCGTTGCCGGCCAAAGATTAGATTACCAATGTTGGCATGTTTGGCCTAACAAATGGCAAATGGATGACGTGCCAGGCAACAGCTAATCACTGTTGACACAGATCTATTGCGAGGCCTTTTAGAGGAGGGGATAGTTCATGTCTGCAGTGAAGTTTTGTCTTGACGACTGAAAAGAGAGTTGAGAAGTTGAGTAGGCCACCGGAATACCTGTCTCTTTGAATCTGAGGACTCCCAAACTGTGTGTCATTTTTTAAAGGTCTCCCTGGCCCTCTCAGAGGACGATCTAAATGTCCCGGCCTCCTCCAGGCAATGGGACATGAGAGCTTGAACCTTTCTCATAGCAAACCTGCTCTGTATGTGTATCTATATATACACCTATATTTTGACTGTCACTAATTCCTGGGCAAAAAAGAAAATGAATCATTTCTGCAGTTTTTCTGCATGTTTTTCTAAATGCCTTTCCATGGTCATGGCTTTAAAAGTGTTTTCTGGCTCCTCTTCTGTGATGTGTCTCACAAAAGGGTAGAAGTGGGAGGCAATGACTGAGATGCAGCCCGTCTCTCAGGCTGAGCAAGGCTGCTTTGCAGTTCTTGAGCTTCATTTCAAATTGTCTGTTCTTTGGTTCCTCTAATGTCTGAAAGTCTGTGTTACGTCCTTTGCATGCTGCTGAGTACTTTCACCTCTGTTCTTGAGTCACTGGAAAACAAAGGTATTAATTCTTATTCCAGGCGCACCATGTTTTGTGAGTTCTAGTCCCCGGTTTATGCTATTTTAGTTTTTTTGAGGGTGGCGTAGATAAGGTCTTGGAAAGACTGTGGTGATAGAAGATCTTCCTAGATGATAGATTGTCATTACTATTAGCATTACTTTGCATCCAGGATGTTCTTTACATTATTTTGCTAAATCTTGGACATTTTCAAACACCACTGTGTGATACTGAGAGCTGCACATGTTACCTACCATTGTGTCTGTGATTCAGCTTAGCTTACATTCATTCAGTATCATTGCACAGAAGTGCAGTTTGCCCCCTTGTAAGTATTCTGATGAAACTCATCCAAGCAAGCAGCAGAGCCTGGTTCTTCATTTTGTTCTGTGAGCTGCTTGCTCATATTCTCTCTAGCTCTTTTGTTTCCATAATAATATTTTCCCACAACTTTTGAGTTGTGTTTTGTGCCATTCATTCTCTGAGTTTGCTTTTGAGCTTGCTTGGCTTTCTAAACGTTCTCCAGTGGAGCAGAGTGCAGATACTCGATGCTGTTGTGGTTTCCACACTTGGGTATAAGGCTCTGTTTTGCACTGCTTCCCATAATGACCATGTGTTCTTAATGGAGACTGGAAGTCTCTACCTGTCACTGGTATCTTCTCTTCCTTTCTTAAGTGGGACAGTGAGAAAGATCCTTCTCCGAGTGTAATCAGTCTGAATCTTGAAAGGAAGAGTTGTCTAATAGGTAAAACTATCAGTCACAAGATCTCAGTTCCATTCCTAGCTGCTATCTTACATAGCCTTAGTCAGACTAATTGTCTTTTAGCTTTGCAGTTCTTCAAATCTAAAATTAGATTGAAATGTCTTACCGAGTAAGTGAGCTCTGAAGGCTTATCAGGGCAGCAAGAAGGAGGAGCAGAATTGCTCTGAACCACTTAATAGTCTAAACAAGGTTGGGGAAAGGAGATTGCAGTGAGGTCCTGTTTGAGAGCTCTGACTGTTGTTTGGGATAAGATCAGTCTATTTGGAACCCTCCATGTAAAATCAGAGGGCATTTAGATGAGATATCTCTTAGGGAGGTACGTATGCTGTGTTTTAAATAAGGAGAGATGACTAGATAGGACATGGAAGTAGTAGGTGATGGAAAGGGAGAGGAAGAGTATTTTAGCAATGTGGAAAATGTAACATGCTGGAGCTTGACATCTAGTAAGCAGCAAACAGGCTGATTCAACTAAGAGGGCATATGTTTTGTTTGCCTCATTGAACTGATGGCATTAGATCCATAGCCTTTCTTTCTGCTTTCCTATTAGTATTTAGAGCTCATGTGCTTGATGGCAGAGTATCATTCCGGTACCTTCCTTAGGAAGGCATCTGTACAATTGTATTTGATGCTGTTGACAGCCTAGTCAGCTGCCAGTCAACTTTATCTTCAGTGTCTGATTTCAGTTTTTCAGAATTCCTGTTGCAGATCAATCTTGTGCACCTAGATGCTTCAGATCTTCATAAACCTTGTCAGGCTGGGATATATCACATATGATTTTTCCTTGGTCCGGAACACATCTTACCTGATTTTATGCAAGTAACTTTTGTCAAGCCAAAGTGAACTCTATATTTCTAATATAATCAGTGAAGACAAACAGGCTGTTCTGCAGGGAATACTCATTCTATCTTGAAATGTAAGATGTGTGATGGAAATCAAGGAGTAGCCCTTCGGAAGCACCTGTTTGTCTTTTGCAGATAAAGGGAATCTAGGTGACTAATTTAGATATGGATAGCTGTTAGTTGTGGGAAATGAATCCCAACTTTTAAAAGGAAATCTGTGCTAGAAGACAGAGTACCTCTGGGAACAATGTAAGATCTCCAGGTGCTTTTGCCGATGAAGTCCTGCTAAATCTACTATGTGCCACAGCCAAATGGCTAGTGCTGTTTGAAATGACTGTACTTTCTTCACATGTGTTCCTGGATCTTGGGCAGTGGCTCATTGCTGAAGAAGGCAGCGCTTCACCTTGGCTCCTTTCTTGTTCCTGGCTATTGGGATGGCCAGCACTTTATTATGTTTATATGTCAGTATAGACAAGATGTATTATTCTCTTTCATTTCCTGCAGGACTAACCGGTACCAAAAGGAGTGTAAGATTTGTCTTTCTGAATACAATTACTGAGAGAAGAGCACTGAACATGGCTGCACATGGATGAGGCTCATGCATTTGTAAGGCCTGATCTTTTCTTCATATTTCATTTATATTCTGGCTTTGGAGTATTGTTTTTATATCCTTATATGGTTTGGGGAATACTTTAATGTTTTGTTTAGCTTTAGTAACTGGAGGAATTAGTAAGTCTCTTACAGAGATGTGTGAGTGGGATAGATTTCTGTAGATGATAAGTCTCTCTTGCCAAGGTGGGCTTACTTTTGTTCTTAAGAGTGGTGGTGGAGCTGCAGGAGGAGGAAAACAGGAAATTTTAGCCATAGTTGCATTGTGGTTAATTTGTAGCGTTGCCATTGAAACCTGTAAATGTGCTTCTAATTTATACACAGGTGTAAGTGTACAAAATACAACCGTGAAAGTTAATTTTGAGTTTGCTCAAGTAAGTGTGTGCTTATGTCTTTGTTTATGTGTACTGGGATTGTGTGTCCTCAGTTTCCTTGTTCTGTGTGCCCCACGCTCCTGTGCATAGAAATGTGTGTAGTCATAGGACCTATATTCCCCATCAAATTTAAAATGCTAACAACCCAAATAAAAACAAGGGAGGGTGACAAAAAAAATATTTTTGCCAGGAGGTATGTTTGCTGCTTTTGTTTTTTTCAGAAATGAAGAGGAAAAATAAGGGTGAGGAGGCAAAGAGGGGCAAATTTGTGTGTAAGGAGGCTGGAGTTGGGAAAGACGAACTGTATTGCTGTATAGCTCACAGAAGTCTCATCAACCTCTGTCTCAGATGCTGAAAGCTGTTCCTTGGTCATGCGTGCAAAGGCTATGAGATGGGGGCAGAGTAGGACCTGGGGGAAGGAAGAGAAGAGAGCGAAGATGTTGAAGGGGGTGGGGAAGATGTGGAAAAAACAAAACAGTTACAGGGCAGAGGAAGGGAGGATGGGTTTAGTTTAATTAGGAGGGAACATGAGAGAAAGCTCAAACAGCACACACGCATGCACACACCCTCTGCTCCACACCCTCACCCCCCAGAAAAAAAAAAAAACTTCATCACACCGATTTTTTCATGGTCTGGCAGTCAAGTGATAAAATTATCAGATGAGGGTCCCATTCTCCTTTCCCGCAGTCACTTTCGCCAAGTGCACCACGTCTGAAATAATGAAGCAGATTTGATTAAATTTTCGCTGGCTGAAGCAGCCACGCTAATTTGGAGATGGGCTTATTAGTTTAATGACCGATCCGAATAATCAGAATTCATTAGCATTAGTGCCACTATTGTCAGCTCAACATTAGCCCTGGGCTCCAGTACACAAAGATGCATAGTTATGTATTTATATAGAGAGAGGCTGTATTTATACACAGTGAAAGAGAGAGGGAGAAAGCAAAAGAAAAAATGTACATTTGCATTTACATTTTATACTCTCATTCTTATCCCTTACTGCATATCCTTGTCCACTAGGAATCTACTAAAAGAAGAATCAAATTATAATGAGGCTTTGTGAGAGAGAGTCGGTCTTGGTTAGCCATAGGTAATCCAGCCTGACACTCTGGGTAGGTAAACTTCGGGGCCCAATTTGCAGATGAAGTCAGTTGGGGTTTTCTTCCTGTAAGATGCTGTTTACTTGGATCCAGAGATGCTAGGAAAGTACTTTGGGTTTGGAGCTGGGAGGAGCTCCAAGAGAAGCCCACAGATTTTAAGGTATTTAATCTGCTTCTTTCAAAGCACATTTGGAACGAGTTATCTGTCAAGTGGTGAAAGTCTTTCAGAAAGACTCTGGGCCTCATTTTCTGTCATCATGAAGGTATGAACTGGTAGTTCTTCTCCCAAAATCAATGAAGCTTGTAGAAGGTTGGCTTAAATGAAGAGAAAAGAAATTCAGTTCCCAAAGCTCTGATGGTGGTAGCAACTCAGCTGTCAGCTCCAACTACTGCTCAGTTAAATACAATAAAACAAGATTAATTTAACGTTAAGGATGCACAAAATGTCAAAAAATACAAATTATGAACCATGATGTTTACTCAGGCTGGCTGCATGTCATGTCTGTCTTCTGATAAACATCTTTTCATGTAGAGAATAAGTCCTGCACTTACTGGGAAATGTGTAAGACTGCTTACTCTGTAGGAAAGAATGAATGTTATAGTTAATAGTAGTATTTGCATTTCCTTACATTGTGGTCTTTTTAAATGGGAAAAATGTATCACTATTTCTGTTGCTTTTCTGTTTTTTTACCTAATATTCTTGTTTAGAGAATATATTTTATAATATCTAGGTTAGTAGTTATCACCTTTGAGCTAAAATATGCAGGAAGCCTTCACTTTCCATAGGATTTTTCCAGGTACCTATTGCTGTAAAATTTGTGAGACAAGTAGGTTTATTAGTCTAGATTTTATTTCACACAAAAGGATAGCCCAGTCTCTGTTACTTTGCATGACTTGCCATGCCTGTGTACTGTGTTAGAGATGTGTGGTGGGAGAGCCGTGTAAGATCTAAACCGGACCTGGTAGATGTTGTGTCTACATCCATTTAACTGCTGTTGAAACACAGGTGTTTCTAAGACAGTATCTAATACATCTTGCTTATCTGCTTTTCCTCATTTCTTTGCTGCTTTGAACAGAGGTGCTTTTCTTTTCACCTTTACAACTCACCTGAAGGGGCATTCCATCACAATTATATTGACAAAGTAAGATATATTAAAATAATATCTCTGAGACTGGGAATAAATCACTAATATTTGGGGAAGCATTATAACACCCATCTGTCCATGACCTGGGTTTATATATTGATATATTGAGGAGAGCACAAAGCACTGGAGTCAGGTGAGTAATAGCAAAGTCAAAAGCATTTACAAACATAAGGATGATTGACTACAGAGAGTTTCTCCCCCTGGTTCATTTAAACACTTCTGGAAATTCTGTGCTGTGGGAAGATACATTAATTTTAACTTTGGACCTTCAACTTAGATGCCGAAATGGGGTCTGTGGCCCTTTGACCTTCTCTGCAGTTGGTGGAATCTGGAGAGAACAGCAGAAAGGTCCATACCTGAATCACAGACTTCCTGAATATTAAATTGGTGTTTAAGGATTGGCTCTTCCCTTTCAGATCTAGTGTCTCAGAGAAGTATGTCTTTTGGAGAAAGGGCATCTGCTATAAATAGGTAGTTCAGTTGCTTTCATATAACCACTGGGATCAGTTGCATTACTCAAGTATGAAGAACTGAAAAAATTCACGTTTGCCTTTACTAACTATTAATAGCTCCTCAATAATTACATCTTTCGGGATGCTTCTTTTCACCATGCTCACTATCATTGGATTGTTTCAGTGTTATCTACCAAGGTCTGTACAGCTACTGTCGCTCTGGTCTGGCAAACAAACATCTGGAATAAGAGTTCCTCTAAGAATTAACTGGGGTGTTATAAAACCCTTATGGCTTTCTACTTTTAGTAACTCCAGAAATTTTTCCTTTTACATGGCCTTACATGTTGCTTTGATAATTTAGTGTTACTAGAAATTTGTCTTTTTTTTTGTCCTACAGAGATTTTCAATTACAGGAAGCTGATACTTCTTTAAATGTTACTCATTTGTGTAAAAGCTTTTTAAAACTCTGTAAACTCTTGAAAATCCATTTTTTTTTAAATACGGGTTCTTTGACTTTTAAAGTATAACAGGAGTTCTCTGGCCTTGACTAGATGTTTCAGGCATATTATGACTTTAAAAGTTAAAAAAACCCCAAAACTGGAAGAAGACAACAGGTGAAGTTTTCTTTTGCATCGTCTGCTCTGCTCTGCTGAACAGCTTACTTTGCAATTCAGCCAAGTCAGTAGGAAATAGATGTAGTTGGGAAAAAAGAGCTGCAGTATTCCAGACATGAATCTAAACTAGAAGTGGTCAAAATCTTCTGATTTTCATAGAGAGAAAAAGGGGCTGTTGTACCTGGCCAGGCTCTCTTGTCCTGGACATCTCTTTGGTGGAACAAGTTGAATGAAGCCAGGTATTTGTTTCTCATTTGGAGAGAGAGATCTGAGTCTCTCCAAAGGAGAAATAGTTTCAAAGGATGAAATGGATCTTTAGGAGAAAGATTGGGAAACCTCAGAAGGCCAAATGTAATTTTGCAAACTATGTATTTCGAAAGTAGTAAGTAGGGTCAGAACTTGGTGGGATAGCCTGGTCTGACAAACTGAGAGTAGAAGGAACTTTAAAGTGTAATGAGGAGGAGAGAATTTTGCAACACAGCAGCGTGGGGGGAGCACTCAGTGAACAGGCAGTGTTTGTGCTCTTGTTCTTTGTTGTTAATCAAAGATCGGCTTTCTTCAACTGTAAGGTAGAAGATTTTTTTTTTTTTAATCTTTTAATTCTGTCCCTTGCATGTGAATAAACTGGAATTAACAACACTAGAATCAACAAAAAGGATTGGAAGATGAAGATGAGGTAAATTAGGTTAGGACTGGGTTTAAAATGCCAGCGACATGTTATAGGTGAGCATCTAGAACTGAAGCCATAAACGGTTTCCTTGTGTTTTCAGGGGTATCAGACAAAGAATAATTCAGTCCTGGTGAATTAGGTTAGGGATCACTTTTTTACTTGTTTTCATTGGATGTAGTTTACTGAGTCTTCTTTCTTGGATTCCTTTGATTAATCTCATCATTGCATCACTGCAATTCTTGTTGCTGATTAGGTTATTTCTTTGGTGTCTCTTCATGACTGCTGGACATGGGAGTGGGATCTTTTCAGAAGTCCTCATTCCTGTTTAGCCATCTGAATATGTGAATGGACTCCGACCTCTTTTGGAAATCTGCCCTTCTTCAAGGGACTCAATAGATATTAAGTTCTTTGAAATCGGGTGCTGATTTGGTGGTTTTGAGTGCTCATTCAATAGTCTGACTCCATGTTTCAATTTTGGATATAGTTCAGAGTGATAGTCATTCACCTTGCATTGGTTTTTTGGTGTCTCAGTTCATGGAGTATTGGGTGTTGGAGGTATCAGTCCTGGTTTTTGCTTTATTATTAACTTGTTGTGCAGATGAGTCATTTATTTTTCTCTGTGATCTATTGTCCTGTGGGCTGGGAAGTCTGATTGTGTCCAACTTTTACATTGGGTTTGATACAATGTTGTATTCAGAACCAACCAACTGAAATTGGAAGCGGCCTGTGATCATTTTGCCTTTCCTGTCTGTTTTTCCTTTTTCTTCCCACCTAACAATGACAATGTCAGAAGATGATTGCTATTTACATGGGAATCACCATACTGGATTCAATCAACGGCCTCTGCAAATCGATACCAGATGCTCTAGATGAAAGTGCACGAGTTCTGCTGAATTGAAGAATTTTGCAATTATGTGCCCATAGATAAATTCGTTTTTTAGCTCCAGTTCTAGCCCCAGCTGTACAGAATAGGGGAGTTACTGTCTGGGGACTCCTGTTCTCAGATTCCTTCCAGGGAAATGTATGCAGTAAACATTAGAGGTACCTTTTCTTCTTTGCACTTTGCATACGCTTCCCTTTGTGGCAGGAAATTCTGGCCACGTAATAATGCATCATATTGTAAGTTTTGATTCTGCCTTTACTGCACACATTTGCTGCATAAAAGACAGGTTTTAGTAAAATGTCAGGCATTTAACAGCTACGGAATTGTAAAGGTATGTCTTAGCCGTGACCACAAAGAGTGCTCCCAAAGAAGACACCGTTTAGAAACTCCTTGGTCTTTCTCATGTCTTCAGCTTTGTTTTCTGTCTCAAATGTTGCCCATGCAAAAGAGTGCCTGAAGCACAGCTGGCATGCAGGCAGCTTCAAGATACTGGGAAGCATGTATGTGTAGTAAATCCTGTGGCCTAATACTTTTATAGGGTAGGATTATACTTGCTTTGCTAGTCTTAATTTATATTGAGGGGAGACTGTTATAAACTAGGTGTGCAAAGGCATGTTTTTACTAGGACATTTTATATAATTTTTTTTTTAAAAAAGGCATCTTTGGCAATATGGATCATACTGAAACTCTCTCATAGTCCTGAGCTATGAAATTTTGAAGTCTCGGTTCACGTTGGCCAGGCACTTTCAAGTTTGACCCACAGCTGAGCTGTTCGCTTTCACTTCCTGGATGCTTCATTATAACAGGACTTAAAACATGCACTCTCTCATTCTAGGAAACGGTAAGTGACATTCATTTCACTTTAAGTAGATGCATATTGCATATAAATTCACCATCATGAAGTTTTGCAAGCCATACACAATAAGCTTTTCTTTCTTCCATTAATTTTAGTTGGTATTCCTGAGCACTAATATTTAAACTAGGATTTGATTCTGCAGACATTGAATTGATCTTCCTGGGTCAGCATTGGCTCCAGCTTCTCCTTGTTACTGGTGAGGTTTTTCTGCTGTCTCAGTTGGCAGAAGGGGTGTATGCATGAGGACAGTTTAGGCAGTAGTTTCCACTTTGGGTGTGATGAGGGGAAATATCTGCATACACTTGCTTGTTCACTAATTGGTTGTTAAGAATCAGATACAGAAAAATTGGCACAGAGGGTGTTCCCTGCATAGTTAAAATGACTGCTAGCGTGTGGCCCACCTTTCTGTGAGATCAGGTTCTCTGTCTTTTTCTAGTACTGTACTGAAGACACAACTAGCATAAGACTGGCATTGCCAGAAGGCAGACAGAAGGTCCAAATGACCTTCAGGTGTCCACTGAAGTTTGGATAGCTGTGGGAATGTCCTTGATTAATGTAGCCATGGGGATTTTAAAGGGGCATAAACACATCTGTGATTAATAAAATGGAGGAGTAAGCCCTGAGAGACCTGTACTTGGGAATGGGGAGAGTCTAGAGATAATAGAGGGTGGTGTCAGGAAATATTACATGTGTAGGCACTTGTTAAGGGGCCAGAACATTGAATGAAAATGAGAGTCTCCCACAACAGAATAGCTGCTAAAATATGTGACACAAGAAATCAGGTCTTCCAGAAATCTGAAAGGATCACTGTAGTGTATTTAATTACAGGAATGAGAAACCACTTTTGTTCCAGTAGAGGTAAAGCAAAGTTTAAGCTCTGTGCATGATGTCTGTATGTCAGTTCTGTTGACTGCATAACCAGTGGGAATGAGTCAGCTGGAGCTGACCAGTAATGTCTTTCCCCAAGCCATGCCAGCTCTAGTCTGGGCAAATCAAGAACGTGTCAGCTTGATGGTACGAGGATGAGTAAGTCTGCAACACCTAAAAGCTGGCATGAGGGGAGTATACTGCAATTTCCTACACAGCTGGCATATATCTGCAGCCAGCAGGCTTGACGTGAGCCAAGCACATAACAGAATGACAGTATGAGTTAGAGCCTGGTTGTTAAAGTGCAAGGTTTTCCACACAGGATCCTGTCGGAAGTGAATGGCCTCTGTGCCCCTGTAGGAAGAACTTGGAAACCATGAAACGCCTACAAATAACCACCTGGTTTATTGTCTTACACAGGCTGTACGACAACTCATCTGCATATGGACTAGAAGGGTTTTCTGGAGAAATTTAAAAGGTGTTCTTGGTGAGACCAAGAGACCAGAGAGAAGGTAGCAGCAGAAGCAGCAGGTGTGCGTGGTACCTTGTAATCACTGCTTACAGCAGCCTGTTTTGGTGGCCAGAATGGTACCCAGACACGGTATCAGCCCAGCATTTTCTTGTCTGAGCAATTTCTTGAATGGCAGTTCCTTGTGACTTGTATTGGAGAGCTGGCCTGGGAGGAGCAGCTGGGGAGAGTGGATTTGGAAGGAGCTTTGCCAAGCTCCTAAATTTCTAGTTGGAGTGGTTTTCACTTCTCCTTGTTTTGAGATGGTCTTTGTTCTTTTCAGTAATCCCCTCATTTTCATGCTCTTCATACTTTCCTGTAAAGAAATAATTTATTTTCAAGGAACTGCAGGTTGTGCGTCAGTCATTAAATAATAAGAATTTCTGGCTTAGGCCTTTGTAGACTTCTGATTTACCTTGTGTGTTGGTTTTTGATTCATGAGGAAAAAGTATTCTGCTACGTAAAAACAATACATTTATAACAACAGGATATTGCTTCACAGAACAAAGTGTGAGAATCACCATCTGAACAAATTGATCAGCTTTCATTAGAATTAAAATGCGCATTCAGATGGAGCAGCTGAATTTAAAATACACCGGTGAAGGTCCTTTTCCAGTTTTTGGAAATTGGAAACTGGTGTGTTACATTGCATCATTCCCTGCGAGTGTGAGGCAGTCTTTCAGGTTGGAAGCTACTTTAATTCTGCCCTGCACGTCTGCCCTGTGCTGTGCGATTCCTGCCTGCTGGTTTGCAGTGCAGTGCACAGAAGGCAGAACAGATATTCCTTGGGGTGTGGCTCTGCCCTGATTTTACCTGCAGCCCCTCAGCTACATAGCACAACTGTTAATCTTCCAGTGGCCCACACAACACCTCACTCAACCCAAGGCGCTAAGGGAGTCATAAAACAAGCTGCTTGCTTGGGTTGCTAGGGAGTGGCAGCACGAAAGCTCTCTTTGGAGTGGGATTATGGGATATAAGCCATGCACCTACGCAATCCTCTGCATTTAATTTCCCTGATTTATTAGCGTGAGCTTCTTGCACCTTCAGGGATGGTGTATTATCTTCCGTTTTTGTAAAAGGGGAATACCCATCATTCTGTCCTCTGTTTGCTGACTGGCGGCCAGAGCAAAACAGATGGCTATGAAAGGTTAAGCGGTGCGCTGGTTGCAGAGCAGACCTTTGGAAATAGAATAAACTGCAGTGGTATTGTTGCTCCTTTCAGACTTTCTAATTGAAAGATGCTGTTGGGTACAGTGGGGATTTAGAGCCCTTAAAGTGCCTGACTGCTCCACCACAGAAAGAAATTTCCAAGAGGAGCTTTAATTCAATGGCTGGGACTTCCAGGCTCCCACTTCTGCAGGGATGCTGGGAGGAAGAATCGTTCTGACTGCCACTTCCTGGGGTTTGAGGCTCTCTACCCTGTGGCAGAAGATTTGCCCTGCCCCAGGGGGTGCTCTGCAGGGTGAGTTGCAGCAGGAGGTGGCTCCAGCAGCTGAGACAGCTTCTGCTTCTCTTTCACTTGGGCAAAAAGGGAAAAGAGAAATTCACGGGAAATACTTTGAGCACAATTCTGCTGTCTCATGGCAAATTCTGACTTCTGGTCATCTGAAGTGGGTCAGTACAAATCATTCTCTGTGGGCAACCACTGACAGCCGCAATGTGTTTTTGAGAGGCTATTTAAGAAAATGATAAACTGAGAGGGAATTAGCTGTTGCCTGTTTTCAGTGGTGCAAAATGCAGCTTTGATATTTCTCCATGCCTGTCCCAATTTCCACTTAAAAGAAAAAATATTCTTTCAATAAAGAGGTTCCTGACAGGCAATTATTGTAACACTGGCACAGATTTTTCCTTTCACAAAATTGGCTTACTTTAAGTGAGCCAAGATTACAACACTTTTTGGAATCTATTGGTCAGAGGTATGGAGCTGGCTTTGTTGTAAATTTTCTAGTTCTTGGCTTGGGACAGAGTAGGGATGCCAAAAGGTAGAGGCGTAAAAATCTTTCCTTTTGAAGTTAATCAAATAATTTGAACATTTCTCACCTCTACCTTAAGACTGTTGGGATTAATCCAGTGGCATATGGTAACCTTGAAAGACCTCCAATACACATATCAGAGTTGTCTCTCTGGTTTTAATATGTATAAATTCTCCCCTGCAATCTTTCCTCATTCTTGATGACGTTAACAAATCACTGTACAGCTCTGTAGTATTTCTCTAGAGATTCCCCAAAGCAGCAGCAGCCGTGGCCATCTGAAAAGTGCTGAAAGATTGTGGCACTCTGTGTGCACTCTCAAGTCTGTGCATTTGCAGGTGACAAGAAGGCCTGAGCAGGGAGCCTGTGATGAAATACTTGAGCTCACACATGAAACGTAAAGTTGTTTGCTTTATTTGCAGCCGTTCTTTTCAGACTTGCTGTTTACATACAAGGTAACAGGAAGAAAACTTTAAAACTACTCTGAGAGCACCGCAGGGAAAAATACAAGAAAGGGGTTTTGGAAGTCTTGAGCTACAAGACATGTGCCTGCCCTTCTGAGGAGGCCCTGTTGTGAGTAGTTTAAAAGCAAGGGACATGGTAGAGCTGGATGGTTCAGTGCTGGGGTGCAACCCTAGGAATTGGTGGATTTATGACCAAGTCGTTGTCACTGCTTTGCCACAGACTTTCTGTGTGATCCCAGGCAAATTGCTACAAGTTTCTGTGACTAGGGTTGTGAGTTTTGAAATATATATTTTAAAAAGACTTAAAAAAAAAAAAAAAAGGCCACTATGTTGGAACAAGCCAGCCTGTTTATACTTGCACAGTAACTTGAGCAGCAACTGGTTTGTCCATAGTTAAACTTGCCAGACTTTTAGTTCTTAACCTCAGGAACAGGACTAATTGTTTTTCGTCACCTGACAAAAAGCATTGAGGGGATGAAAGGTTGTGAAGTTGCCTTTAAGTTCAAGTGTGGAGAGAGTGAAATTATAGAGAAACTGGATATATCACACCGAATCAGAGAGGTGAAGACAATTCCTTCATCCACGAAGATATTCTTCCACCTTGGTGCAAGACAATGAAGGTAAGCCAAAGGAGGGGGGAAAAAGGCCATAAGCAGCATCTGAATTACAGATTTTTATCCAAAAGAACTGTTAAGTCTGTAAGATTTTAATGGAAAAGGCCTTTGAGGTCATCTTGTTCCAACACTGGATTACTGGGATCAGAAGGCACAGAGATCTGAGACATTTGGCTTGGCTTTGCCACCCAAATAAGGAGTTTTTTCTGCTCCTGAGGTAGGAGGATTTACTCACAGAGCTCTTGAAGCAGCAAGATGAGAAAATAAAAGCAGCAGTGATGAACAAAGAAGTTAATGTAAAAGAAAAACAGATGCAAGATTTCATCTAAGAACTAAACTGATACAGAACTAATTTTTTTCTTCCCCTGAACTTGAAAAACAATTGTAGTCATTATAATTATTCCTTATGGGGTTTTTTTGGCTGGATGGATCCAGAATAAGAAAGCTCCGAAGCTCTTCAAGAAAGTTCATTGTGCTATCAGCCACCCGGTAGTCCAGATTACGGCTGTAGTTACATTCAGATAAAAATCTGTACTTGCTTTGATTTGGCAAAGCAATTAAGCATGTGCTTTAGATCCACTTGGGATTTGAGTGTAACCTTAAAGTTAAGCATGTACTTAACATTTTGCTGATCCTGGGGCCTGAGTCTTTAACCCTTCCTAGAATATAAACTCCTTTCTAATGAGTGTTGGCGTATAATAGGCCTGTTTCTCAATAATGTTTGATTTTTTGCAACCTAGAAGTCTTTCTGTCAGCTTCAGTGGGCTTTGGATCAGGGCCCAAGAATGCAATCCAGAAATAATAATTTACCGTATTTACATTGCATGTAAATTATATATGAAGAAATGAAATGGCATAATGAATCAACCACAGGGGCTTTTCTTCCACTCTGATACCAGAAGAGAAAAAGCCTGTAGGCAGCTCACAACTTTTCTTACTAATACTCTTGAGCCCTTCTCTTATTAAGTCTTCTGTTTTCTCTGGCAAAGCCTCCACTAATGTTACCCTCAGTACAACCTTCTTAGTCCATAAATGAGATTTTGATTCTGCTCTTATTAAAACGTACCATTGAGCACAGGGTTTACTGGTGGGAAAATCCCATTAAGTATTTCTGAAATACCCTTTAACTGCTTGATTTTTAAGATGATAGGCAAAACTTCACAGTCCTCACAATTATATGTACAGTATGTGTACTTACATTCACCGCGCTGGCAATACGAAGGGAAGAAAGTAGGTATCAAGTCTGTGTTTTAATGCCTTTTCTGTCTGAAGGGTGTGGAGGACCATAATGTTAGTATAAATTGGTGCTTACTGAGGTTTTGAACCTGTTCTGTTCTGTCTGTGAGAATATATTACTGGGATGAAGCAGTCCAGGATCCAGGCCTTACACCTTATAAATGTAAGAGTGAATCAACAGGTACAAGCTGGAGCTCATAAAACAAGGATAGATTTTGTATGCAAAAGGCTTCATCCATAAGATGTGCAGTCTAGGGGGCTGCCTGTTTCTCTACACGCCATGGGTGCATTACGTGCGTTGTATGTGCTGCATGGCACCTCACTTTAAGTGGCTGTATATATGCAGAGAAGGGCTTTCTAGGCAGAGCTTCTAGTCCAAGTAGATTAAACAGAGATGTTGCAATAGTTCCTACTGCTGTTATCGCTGGAGTCTGTGGCTCTGTTTATTCCTTTGTGGACTATGATTTTTTTCCCCAGAAACATCTCAGTGGTTTTCCTCCTTTGTTACCTCCTCTGAGATGGCTGATCCGGGTTCCTTCTAACTGAATTCAGGGAGTCTCTGAATACTTCTAGCCTGCACCAATGCTTTGGATCTAATCTCTGAGAGTGAGTTTGAACTGAATCTTTGATTCAAAGTCTGTTCCTTGGCCTAGGTAAAAAATGGCTGCAAAATGCATAGCTCTTCTTCTTTTGCCAATTATTATTACTCCATTTGGTGAAACATTAGAGTAAGACTATATTCATAAATAAATTTAAAAGGATTAATGCATGATGAATAGACTGTGTAAGCATATTACAGGCATGGTTATTATGTGATATAGGTGATCATAAGTCATGGTTAAATGCAACCTATTGACCAACTGGACTCTATAAAAGTCTGTAACAAGACATTAGCCACTTGTTAACAATGCTAGTAATCATTTATTGATCTTGCATGCAGTATTTATACATCCGCCACCCTAGAAAGTGTGGAATTCAATTCCAGGATCTACTTTCAAGTCCCACTTACTATAATGGGTGACACAAATCTCTCACGTATGTTTAACTGTCAGATATAGTCAGGACCGGTAATAGGTGAATGCTGTCCTCGGGTACATGATGGTCTTGGACCATCATAATACCGTGAGTATTATTAATACTGGGTTGCCTGTGTGGAGCTATGCAGAAAGAAGTAACTCCATTTTTGTGAAGCTTGCTGATATTTTTACATTTGGTTTTGTTCAGATTAGAAATTAAATACCCAGATTTTTAAAATCCTCACTATCAGGTATTGAGACAGCCATGAGGGACAGTCCAAGTGCTGGGCTTCCCGTGAGACCAGGGCTAGAAGTCTTCAGTCCCTCGTTTCTGCAGAAGTCCAAGTAGACTGGTCTGCCAAGGCTCAAACAGATCTCAAAGCTTACGTGAGAAATGAGGTGGACTAACCCATCTCTGCTGAATCTTTCTGTTTGAACGAACTGGTAATTTCCAAAAGAAGTGTTTAGCTTAAAGTTTTCTAACCATCCCAACACAGTGAGATAAAGACAAATAAGGTCCCCAAAAGCCAGAGTAAAAATGTTGGAAATACTCCAGTGGCCAGAGGTTTAGTAATCATCTCCCTTTAAGAGATGGGTAACTGATGTTAAGGGAGGGTCAAATGGTCAGAGTGGGTTAGTCAGGAAGAAGGAGTAAAAAGGTGAAAGGTGCAGGGAAATGAAAGAGAAAGGAAGAGAGAAATGAGGAGTGGGGAAAGGGACAGAAGCTGAAGAGATCACCCTCGTTAAAGTAAGGCAGTGCAATAATAAATAGCTTGGAAAACCCATAATGCAGTCCTGCAGTGTAGAATGACATTATGAAGAGGCCTGCATTTCTCTTCTCCTTCTTCTAGTAGGAGGAAGTAGTGATTTTATCATGAGAGTGGGAAAAAATGATGGAGTGGCCCATCCATGAAGCAATACAGTGAGGAAACAGAAGGAGCACAGCCCTGGAGGCTCGGAGAGGATGGCCCGTATTTCTCTGTCTCTCTGTGTTCCTCTGGCTCTGGGACTCAGAGCACACACAGCCCATCTGATTTAATAAAGGCAGGAAGCAAACAGTGACAGAGCCATGAGAGACTGCAGATAGGGGTTGAAGAAGGGTCAAACTCATTAGTCATATGATGTGATGTAGTGTGTGGGGAGGGGGAGAAGCTTTGAGGGTTAAGAGGAGTGGAAATAGTTACAGCACTCGAAAAATTGATGTTAACATAGCTGACCTGAATGCTGTGCTGCAGTGTGACTTTTAGGGGTAAGGACAACATCCTGGCCTTTCATCCTTTCCGTTTTCTCACTTTGGGTTGTGATTTTATAGTTTCATTTTTTACAGCCTTTTTCGATATTTCTAAGAGATGGCTATATTTAGTGCTCATAGCACACAGGGACTCAAATCAGGGGTTCCTGCAGGGCTCTTGCTGCTTCAGGATCAAAACATCTGTCCTTCAAAAACTGATGCTTCCTCCTAGTTGTAGCAGGGGCTAAGCGTAAGCTTCTCAAACCATGTATTCTTCATTCTGCAAGACTTGAACCTTTCAGTCGCATGCAGAGGTCCTTCAGAGGATATTTGTTGTCCATGGCAAGTGATGAAGCGAAAACTAGAGAGAGAACACAGGAGAATAAGCACAACCACAGCCCACACATTCGTTCCTCTTGTTCTGTGAGGAACTAAGGAAAGACAACGGGGTGGCTACTACAGTGGAGTTTTCTGTGTGTTTTTGGAGCAAGAGCAGCACAAGCAACTACCCTGATGCCAAGTCTGGGGGGAAGGTGGTCAGTTAATACCCAGTAAGAGGGTACCTTGCTTAGTGCCAGTGCTTCAGCATGCAACAAAGAGCTAAAGAATAATCACAAATATATGTCACCACTGTTATTAATGAACTTTCATGAATATATATTCATTAAATGCACATTAATATTTGAAAAAGTGGTTTCCATTGTTCATTCCAGGAGGAAGCTCAGGAGTTCTAGGTACTGTGTTGCACTGCAGAACAAACTTCACTCATGGAAACAAAGCTTCTTATTTTTAATGTTGCCTTTTTTTCATTGAAAACAAAGATTTTATTTTTTTTAAAATATGAAACTAAAACCAGTCATTATAGGCATCATGTCAGAAAACAATATGAACAGATCTGAACTTTCTCTCAGAGATGTTTATTGAAGCTTAAGGGGTTTTTATCACTCCCTCTTTCTTGCTGTGGAAGGAAATCCTAAAATAGCACAGTCAAAACTTTTTTCTCAGCATGTTTCTGGTTCAGCAAGGAGTTACAATTATTGAGTCATAAAGGGTGGAAAAATGGAATTTTTAAATGAAAATATTTTCCTAATTTTTTTCCTTCCTAATTTCTGTGAAGTTTTAAAGATATCTGCAAAACTCAAAATCTAACATACAACTTCTGCAGCTGACTAGAGCAGGTCACGTCCCCTGAAGTCTCCATTTCTCTCCTTAGTTAAATAAGTGAATTTAATTTGGCAAAAACTCAGCCTGTACTAAACATTATAAACTCACCAGTCCTAAAGATAATTTTCCATTCTTCAGTGCCTCCTGCATCAGTATTGTCTCAAATAAATGGGCTGATGAATGAGAAGAATCGGGCTGTTAGCTGATGTAGGATTAGTAAAACTATGCAGATTGACACCCTCTGAATATCTTGTCCTGGGTTTATACAGCATCTATAGTTTAATGTGATATTACAGAGTCTTCTCTCTCTCAGGGCTACCTCATCAGAGCTCTGCAGAAAATGGCAAAATGCATTTTGTGCCTTTTGTGGACATTTCAGGCTTCAAGCACTGGTTCTACCTAGAGTAGGGTAGAGATGGGACTGACAGACTATATGTTAGGCTGACTAATGGAGGAAGGCTGTATTTTTCATACTTATGCAATGGTTACAAGTGCTAGTGATAAATGGTGAATTAATGCTTATTAGATATGCTGAACGGTTTAGCGCTGCAGCTGAAATCCTGGGAATGTAGATACTATCAATTAATGGATTAGTTATAATCTCATAACAAGTGCTGTATGACTAGACTATTTGAAATGCAACATTTGGAATAGATTTCGTTGCTTGTTTGGCCTGCTGTGCATTCAAATACATCAAAAGTATCAAAACAACAGACCAAACCTGCAATTGCAACAGAAATGCCATAGCTATGGATATAGGTTCTGGTTTCCTCCACGCACCAAAGTCTGGTTCCTGCCTCAGGTAGAAGGTCTATACGTAGCTATAGAGTTAGGTTTATGGCAGTGTAGAGTGAACACTAAGGCTGGTATTCTTTGAGTACCATGATGTTTTGTCATCCTGATGTTTGTGATGTTTAGGCCAAACATTTAACCATAAAACATCATACTGTTTAGCATGTTTTTTCCCATATCGTCCTGTAATCTACTGTGTTTACCTCAGTTTTTCTCTGTTGACAGTGGCAAAACTGTATTAGTCTCTTTATATTGTTTTAATATATTATTACTTTACTTACACTTTGGTAAGGCACCTGCAGCATTCTGGGAACAGATGCAGATCCGCTGAACAGTAATGATTTGTGCTGTGCACTATGTCCTCTGTTGTAATTAGGATTTTGTCCCTTCCTCCTTCAACCCCCTGGACTAATGTGTCCTCTTTGCTGCCTTCACTAAATCAGACGAACATGTTTCTTGGAAGGTCAGTGTAACCTGTAGGAAATTCCTTCTGTCTCTGAGCTGGCTCATTCATCACTAGTCATAACCATTGTGGAATGTGAACTCGTAGTCTGTTATCTGGCTACTGCTAGTGATGATGCCTGGAGACGACAGCTTGGTTTTCAAAAGCTGGGTTGACCCTGAGGGGCGAGGAAAACTTGTTTTGACAGAGCAAACATGACATGGAAGCAGTGCAAGTGCCAATATGTGCAGGAACAAGGTGTTATTTTCGCAAGGTGGATTTTTTTTTTTTCTCCCAACTGGGGAAAACACAGCAATGTATGGGAAACAAAATATTCTGTATGCTTTCTCCTTTCCCAAAAATGCAATTAAACCAGAAAGGGTATCTGTGTGTATTTTGACTGAGAGAAGAAAGAATGAAACAGGTTCATCTGGGAAGAGAACCAGGCATGTCCTCCTCTCATTCCTCTGTCCTGGAATGGCAGTGGATGAGGTGAACAGTGCAATAGTTAATGAGTTATTGTTCCCAAGACCTATCTGATGTTCTGCCCTTTCACTCTATTCCCCTTCTCCACTTGTCCGTTTGGAGTATGATCTCTCTGTACCGTGTCTCGTGCAGGGAAGCTTCTGTCTTGGTTGCCACTTCTTACGCTATTGTACTATAAAGAATGACAACAATGTCAACTCTTGACCCTGGTGTGATTATTGTTCCTACATGTTCCTACATTCTGCTTCCCTCAAAGACATAACAAAACAGATGACTGTATATTTTAAAATGTCAGACTGACATTGTGACATTAATATAATTTAAGTCAAACATTGCCAGTTAATTCACTTTGCTTTCTACTGTCTTAATGTCTTGCATTCCTTGTTTGTGGTGCTCAAAGTCATGTGGTTCCATGACACCCTTGATCCTGCTAAGCCAGGGTTTCCAAATGTTCCAAATTTGAACAGCCAGATGCTTCTTCCTTCACTTGTGCATGGCCTATCCTGTGTCTGGGAGCTGTGGCTGTCACTGAATGTCTCAGAAAGAATATGTCTCTCCTGCTTTTTTGAGAAGAGTGCTTCTCTGTGGGAACCAGGATTGTCACTGAACTGTGAAGGAAGAAAAAAAATGTTGGGGCAAAGCACCCCACAGGTAAGAATAATGTTTGTGAAAACCAAGACTGGAATTTGCTTCTGAGGAGTAGCCTCTCTCTCTTTTCTTTTTTTTTTCTTTTTTAATGACATCTGCTGTAGACTGTTTTTAAAGTATCTGGTTCTGTGTGCTGCTAAATCACTTGATGGACCTACATGGTATTTTAAAATGTAAGCCGTAAAGAAGATCTTGACCCATTTTAGCAGCACATTAGGTCCTACAGAAATCTGTGTTTAAAGGCAGAACCTGAAAATACTTAGATAAGCAGACAAGTTATGCGTGGATGTAGTAGTCCCTTTCATAGTTCCTCTAAAGTACTATAGAACTCTGAAGATATCTTTCACGACTTCAGTGTGAAGTTGAAAAACACTTGCTGAAAACTTAACAACATGCTGTGATTGTGATAAGTTAAGATGGTTTATGTTTTAATACTACTCGCTTCCTTTTCATGCTAGAACCAATAATGACCTCAAAGTGGTGTCAAGGGGAGCAGCAGCATCTTTTCGTGATTGGTGGGAGAGAAGCAGTGGGAAAGTACAGTCGTGGGCAGTCCCATGCAGGATGCTCCTCTGTGTAACTCAGCAGTGTCCTCTAAGGTTAATTCTACTGCACAGCTGCACTGCTTGGGGCGATAAGGATGCATTAAATGAAAAGGGATTTCCCTCTTTGGGAATCAAATTAGAGCAGTCCAGATCAGGCCAGTTCTTTTATCTCTTTCTCACCCCAACAGGAAGTTTAGACACAAGTCCCCAGAGGTCCTTTTCTGGTCAGAAACATCTGCGAGGCACTGAACTGAAAGGAGTGTGAGGATAGTGCTAATAGCCTTACTGTTAACAGTTGAGAAGATAGAAACTAAGTAGCAGTGTCTTGTGAGAAAAATGAGGAGGCTAAACATACCGAGACTAGAGACTACTCAGAGTCATGGATTAATCCCAGGCATGAATGGCAGAATCATTCCTGTGGAGTAGAGCTGCCAACTGCTACTGTCATTGCAGTAGTATGTTCTCTAGCATGTGGGAGGCCCTGAATCTTCGACCTCTATGCAAAGACCTCAAAATAAGGAAGGAAAAGAAAGAGTACAGCTGAAACAAAACATATTTCTCTTGTAAAGTTTACTGTCTGAGCATGGGTCAGGCATGATGCGTTCAAGAGAGTTCTTTGATTCAGTGTTATTCCATAGAGAAGGAACAAAAATAACTCCCTCGGAAGCTGAAAACACAATGACTGGCTGGTTACTGGGTGGGATTTTCAGCAGAGACCTAATCCCTGATAAAAATGAATGAATGGTAATCTGTAACTTGAGTGAAAGTGGTCTCAGTCCAATCGTATTTAGATCAGAATCACAGCATTAGAAAGTCAGCAGTGACCTTGCTACTGTTGTCAGTGGAGTTGTAACAGCTGATGGGGAATGAGCTCTGCTGATGAAAAACTGAACTGCTTCTCTGTAAATTCAGCCATGAGGCTCAGCTTCCAGGAGAAGTCTGTTTCCATCATACAAACAAAGCAGCTGTACAGCATTCCTTGTACCAACACATCAGTTCTTTATGTATGTTTGCTGGCATCAAGACTTGTAAGACTTTGTTCTTTTCCCTGTATCAGACCTATAAAACCCTCCAGGGACCAGCTATATTCACCACTAAATCCTATAGAACTGTCTGGTAGCTGATGTAGCAGAACCTCACTCCAGTAAGTGGCATAAAAAGTAGCAGTGATGAGGTGCCTCTCTCTTGGTTTTTTTCCTGTGTGCGCTAAAACCACCTTTTAAAATTGGTTCTGCTGAAGGTCACTTGAATATGGCCAGTGCTATAGAAACCTCTAATGCTTTTTGCAACAATAATGCCTTCATTGTCTATGCAGCTAAATTGCAATCAGTAGAAATCCAGATGTTTGTCTGAAAGGGAGACCATGTTGGAGCATTATTTACCTTACAGCTCACACCAGAGATGCTAGCAACAGCAGCACATTTATCGTCGTTTTGGCATTAATCCATGAGAACAATGGACCAAATTCATCACTGATAAAAATCCATTGTTTTAGTGGAGTTACACAAGAAGAGACTTGCCCAGTGGAAAGATGGTGTTGCTCCTCTTATTGGAAAGGGTGGAAAAAAATTTTGTCTCCTTTGATACCAACACAAATGGTCTTCTAATCTCAGCTGGCACACGGGAACAATTACCAGCTTTTCAAAGCCAGTACATACAAAACAAGACAATAATCATAAGATTGCCAAGGGACATCCTTGTATCACTTCCACAGTCTTCTTTTTTTGGCCAGAATTCCTTTGGTCTCATTGATGTTGCTCTCTGTGCATCCCGTCATTTATTCTGTTCGACAGCCAGCGTCGTATACTGAGAAAGCCAGCAAAGAAAAGCAAAGGTCAGACTTGTGACATCTTTTGAGCTATGTATGTTTATGTAACCCAACAGGGTTCATTTCCATCAAAGATGGAAATAGCATGTATCGCGGCTGCTGTGAGTTACGATGGGAGTGTGGTTGAAAGGGTTGGAAAGAACTTTACGGAGGCAGCTCTCTGCTGTGTCTGCAGGTCTCGTACTGTACTTGTCTCACTGGTTTCTTATGAGGGCCCATTCTATTTATGTATTGCTTGTTAGAAGCATATCTGCTAAATAAACAATGGTGGGAAGGAAGAGAGAAAACCTGTAGCAACCCAGTGTGAAGATGCTAATACTTACCAGTGAGTGAATCTTGATGGGAGCTCTTCAGTGGTTGCAGCAACAGAGGGAAAGGAGGAAAAGCAATGAGAGCATGTTGGGCACGTGCTGGAAAACCTGTGGAACTGCTGGGCCTTGTATGCATGTGGAAAGATTTTAGAAGCCTGTTCCTGATTTTTTTTTCCCAGACTCGGCAACTGTTTGATGCATAGCCGTGGTAGAGGGACCTCAGTCTTTGCTTCCAGTTGAGAACAGATTGTTCTTTTCTTCTTGCTCCCTGGCTAGTTTTTTCTGAGCAAAGCATAGCATCAGTTCTGCCCACAGGAGCTGGTGCTTGTCCCTTGAGAAAGTGTGGCTAAGGTGGGCTTGTTGCTGGGGGCAGCAGAGTGACAGTTCTCTTCTTCTTCACATTTCACTGTTGGAACTTTCTGGCCTGTTCTGTGCCTTTCTGGAGGAGACACTCTACAAGAGGTGCTATGAAGACTTTCTGGACTGTGATGTGCAGGAGGTCAGATTAACTGAGCTAATTGTTCCCCTGATTTCCTAAATTAAGATCTGCTAATAACTATCTAGTTATTATCTGCTTCTAATTTGGCTAAGACCAGTGAGGTGACTCCTGATCTTAATCCTGACTTCCATGCACATGCTATGACACTTTCAATTACATACACTTGCTGGAAACAAAAATGAAACTTTCATTTATGAAAGTGTTAGGAATGTGTTTTGTGAATGCTTGAAATGTGCTTTGAGACTCATACATAGAAGCTGACAGATTTATTCAATATACCAAAAACCCTACAAGGAATAACTCTGAAATGTAGATACTTTTAATCTTGTACTCCTCATGTTCTTATCAACCGTAACAAAGGTCTACATATGCTACTATTGTGGAAAACCAGCAACACCAGCAAAACTGGAAAACTGGACACAAACTCACAACTCATTCCCCGGACTTTGTTATTCCTTCTCATGGCCCTAAACAGGACAGGAAGCTGGAGATTTTCTTTAAAGACAAGCATTCACAGGTGACTGAAATATTGCTCCTTTATTTATTTATTTAGTTAGCTACTTAAGGTTTGGTGTCTGCACTCCTGATCCAGTCAGACTCCAGCAAATGAGGTAATGGTCTCTGTGTGAAGTCAGTTCAGAATATGTTCACTCTACCAGAACCTCCCTTGCAGATAGTAAATCACTGTCCCAAACAGGTTGAAGACAGCTTGGTCAGATAACGGTTCTTTGCGTTAGATGGTAACCATCAGTCCCTACCACGATGAAGTCTGGCTGCTGAGTAAACATTCAGGGAAACATTTTTCTTGTCCTACAGAGCTCACAGTCCCAGTAGACGAGAGGCAAAAGAGGAGTCTGAAGAAAAACAGAAGCGAAGTTGCTCAGCCAACCGTGCTAATCAAGTTTGTGGTAGAGCTTGGACCTGAATGCAGGTTACCGGACTTCCAGTAACGTGTCTTAATGTACAGGTACAGTATTGCTCTTACAGAGTATTTCTTCACTGTAGCAGACCTAGGGAGACCTGAGTGCAGGTCTTGCTTGAAGTCACGCAGGTAAACAGGTGTGGGGGACTTGCATGAGTACAAAAGGTGGGTCTATCAGGGGAAAGGCTGGAAATGAAACAGCTTTGACACGAGCGGTAGCTGAAGGAAAGCGGGAAGTAGCCATTTCACATGCAGAACAACTCTAGACTGGTCGCTCGCATTAGCTGGACTGGTTTCACAGCATTTCACCTGGCCTAATAGCCCTATTGCTCTTTTGTAAGCATACTTGTTCATTCCAAAGTGACTCTGAAAGCTGTAAAAACTTTTTTTGGTGTAGAGCTATTTCTCTGAGCATACACAGTGGTCAGAAAGCTGATTGAGCATGGTAGCCAGTTACACAGCCATAGCTGCTTTCCTGTGACTGGAACGAAGAATCCAGACAATGTGTTCAAGATTTATGGTTTCCACCAGGGTTTGTGCTGCTGATGTTCATTGTGCTTCACACAACATATTACATCCCATTATGAACTGTGTCAGGAGAAGAGAAAATAAAGCCATTGTCTCCTGGAAAACGCTGCCTAATGCAGTCACCCTTCAGTGGAAGACGTGAATGTGTAAATATTCCAGAATGTGATGTGTAGCTGGAGGCTATCGAGTTTGGTTTTGGGAAAAGGAGAAGGGGCTTAGGGTGCGTCAGTAACGGAAGGAGAAGATGTAATAAAGAATTTGGAGTTTGCTCACAAGAACAGGCTATGGCCTGTAACTGAAGAAAGATTGTGAACAGACATAGGATGGTTCTTTTCCAGAAATCTTGACCCCTGGAGTGTCTTCTGCAGCAGGGTTATTCAGAGAGTGATTTTGTGAGGTCAGAGATTGATTCCAGGTTTTTGTCTTTCTTTGAATACTTAAATGGGCAAGAAAATGTACAGAGGGCTGCATTTGCCCCTGTAATTACAATGCACGGGTCATTTGCTCACTGTATGCATCAAGGTGGATTTTGGTCTTGCTGTCCTGCTCCTCATGGTGAGATATGCAGAATGTCATTCCCATGGTAGGACACAATGAAGTGGAATGTGAAGCTGCATCAAGGGAAGTTCAGACTGAACATTAGGAAAAGATTCTTCACTTGAGAGGGTGGTTGGTCACTGGAACAGGCTCCCTGGGGAAGTGGTCACAGCACCAAGACTATCAGAGTTCAAGGAGCATCTGCACATCCCTCTTAGTCATATGATTTAGTTTTAGGTAGTCCTGCGAGGAGCCGGGAGTTGGATTCAATGATCCTTATGTCTCCCCTCCAACTTGAGATACTCTGTGATTCTCTGATTTTATGCTAAGAATGGCATCTTCAGTTAAACTCATCTCTTTGAATGCCCATTGTAGGTGTCGATGTACCCTCAAAAGGTGTATCCAGAATAAATTCAGAGCATGTTTATTAGAGATGAGCTTCATGTAATAATGGATTTGTTGAAGTAAATATTTTTCATCTTGGTGTCATGCAGTTTGTTTATGTGAAGGGAACACTGGGTAGGAAGTAGACTAAGAGCTTTCTTCTTGGTTTTACCACTGACCTGCTATGTGTGACAATGGGCAAGTCACTTGCATTTTCTCTAGCTAATGGCTGTTGAAGTCATAAATCTCAGAGGGACTCCTCTACCACTGAGGAGTCCTCCCCTGAGTTACTGTCCCAAGCACTACTGAAATATAAAGCTGAACTAATGAGGTAAACCTGCTCTTAGCTTTCTCAGTGCTAAACTGTAAACAAAACTATGTCATTTTTTACAGCAATTTGATCGTGATTTAGGATTTTGGAATATATTATTTTCATTTGGTTAAGAATGCAAAATCCCAGTGTTTTACAACATCTGCTTCTGTCAACTCTACCAGTGTCTCTTGACCACCAGTATATTTGCAAGACTGTTTCTCAAAATCCCAGTGGACCACTTTGCATGGCCTCACTTCCACTGACGTTCTGGAAAGCACAGTTGAGGGAGCTTTGGGTGTAGAAGCTCCCAATCGCTGGATGTATGTGTGTAGACAAGCAGCAATTAATTCCCTTTCTTGCAAGGATAGAGGAGAAAAACTGGCCAAATTCTCCTCATCTGGCTCTTTGTTGTCCAGGCAAAGAAGATGAGGCTGAATGATATGCCCATCCCTTGCCACCGTGGAGTTTTTTCTGTATATCTCAGGCTTTGTCATTATGGGATGGGTCACTGTGATTTATGGGAAATAGGGCAAGTAAGGAGATAGATGCTTCCTGCTCTACAGTGCTCTTCAACAAAGGCACAGAATTTTACCTGAAGAGTGTATGCACTTAGAAATGCATTGCTCTAAGTAGAGCTGAGGGAAGTTGGAGATTGGAAACATTAAAATACCACAGCAAAGGCTGCTCTTGCAGTATTTATGATCATAGTGAAAGCAGAATGTAGCAGAAAGCGTCTGTTGGTGTCTCTTAACTCTTCTCACAAGGTTTCCCATCCTTCATCCTCGAGAGCCTGGGATAATTTGGATAGACTTCAACTACACGCCCAAACTTTGTGTGATTATCTGTACTGAACATCTGACCCCTTTTGAGGTTTGGACATCTTTGGGCAAATGGAATCTAACAGAGATAAAATCAGACTTTATTTTTCATGCCTGAACTTCAAAAGTCCCTATTTTGGTTAATGAAGCTGTGGCATGCTCATGGGGTTTTGTGTGCCTCTGTATCTCAGCATGGCCAAATCTCTTGCTAAGAATAGTGCTCATTGCCAACGTGCTGCCCATTATTTGTTCACAGATCCATCACTAAATGACCATGTTTTCTATTTCTTGTATTTCCTGGATACCTTATGGGACTGAATTTTAGCCCATGGTGGTGTATGCAAGCTAGTGATTCAGACCTTTTCAGTTGTTTGTCCATTTGTATTCGTGCTGAGGAGTTTATTACCTCTCACAAGAAAAGCAGTTCCTCAGTTGCTGTAGAAGATTATAATTCCAAAGTCCTTAGTTAAGCTATGAGAAATTATACTAGCTGAGGATTTAGATACTCAATGGTTGGGGTTTTTTTTATTCCCCAATTTAAATTGCATAAGTGAAACAGTTAAAGGAAAGTGATAAATGACCGTTAATGAGTAGTGAGAAATTGTTATTATGATTCTTTCACATCCTTTGATGATCATGCCAAAGGTCCTAAAACTTTTCTGGATACTCATATAAATCATCTCAATATTTGCAAAATTTAATTGCTTCTTGAATTACACCAAGGGAAACTCACTGGGATTGATGAGCCTTTGACCTACAAATTGCATAGCTATTTATACCAGAGCAAAGTGGAGGTGAAATTGGACCTTCTTGATCTGGCAACATTTTTGCCTCCACTTTGAACTGGCTTTATTGGAGGGAAATGACCAGACAAGACACTGTATGTTATATGTGATTCAGTGAACCCTCGCCTCTGCCTGTGTCTGTCTGCTTCTGTAGTAATGCAAACAGTTCAAAAGCCTCTGTGCTCTGAGAGAAGCTAAGCAGATGTGGGGAAAAAAAGAAACCGCTATGTCTGGAGCATAGTTTTCTACTTGCTTACACCACTGTAACTCCACTGAACCCCATGGAGCTGTTCTGGAGTAAAGGGGGTGTGAGATCAGCACCCTTTCTGTGGGTTCAAATGCTTATAGATCCCCTCACCACTGAAAGTGCATTGTATAAACAAATCACGGACAGGACACGTGGCAGAGGGGAGGCGGAGGGAGAAAACAGAGACTAGACTGACAGACAGACAGGGGTCCAGAGACAGCCAGACAACAATTATAAATAGCACCCTTTTGAGGTCTGTTTGATGTGTTGCCCAAGGCCAGGTGGAAAATCTTTCCGTTGCTGCCTCTTCAACTAATCGCTTTCCCCTCATTTTTCAATAAAGATTCCAAGTTTGGTCACTTCTTTGGCACATTTGTTTCCCATTAGAATACTTTGTGCTATTTCACTGTGTTATGCTAGATAATTGCTCTAATAACAAACCAAGGAAAAGCTTTTGAACATTTTAGGAAGTAATTTTTTCCCTTATGAAAATTCAGCGAACACTGACAAAGATCTGGGGAATAGCTAAGGAAAGTCAAAGAAAGAGAGTGAGAGAAAGGGAAAAAGGAATGTATTGACTTTTATTGATGGTATTTCTGCACTTACATGTAAACCACATGCCAAAAATGTAATCGCAATCCAACTGAATATTTATATAGCACTTTATCACTTTCAGAGGTTTTTAATGAGTATTGTTTAAGTGAACCTCACAGTATCCTGTGATTAGGGACACAAGGTTATTGTCTTCTACAGCTGCTGGAGAAGTTGAGACAGAGTCTTGTTTGAATGGCAAAATGATTGCAGAGGAAAGATATGAATTCATGAGGTCCTCACATTGCTAAACTTCACCATTTTCCATATATTAAAGGCAAAATTGTTGAAGTGCCTCAGTAATTGTCTAACTCTGCTTCCACTCATGGCAGAGTGAGTTTCAGCAGAGTAGTGCAGGAGAAAACAATTAGAAGATATTTAGTACTTTCAATAAACTCCTCCTCTGTGTTTGCATAGTGCCAAGATGCCGTTAAGAATTTAGTGTGGTCAAGGGGATAGGGAGATAAATAATATAAACCGAGGAAAGGAGGCTTCGAGCTGAAGCCTCTTAGCTAAATTCTTTCCACTCATAATCTGAAAGAGGTGGAGCTTTTTGTCTGCAGTGTCTGTGCATTTCCCATCTTACGGAAGAAGCTCCAAGTGCACTCAGTGCTTGAAATGAATTCTGGGATAGAGGTGTCTGAGGTAAGAGACAAAAGTTGACAAGGGTGCAGGACACATGATGTCTGTGCCTGGCCTGCCGTTAGGCATTGGGTGTGTTTGTGTGCGCTTTCTCCCATCACTTGGAGCTTCAGTTCCCCTGTTTCACAATGGAGGAATGATGGCGCTTACCTCCTTTGCAGAGTGCTTTTAAATCTAGTCTTGAAAAACACTGTATATGAGCTGGAGCTCTTGGCTCCTCCAAGAACTAACCTCTGCTCTTGTCTTAAAGCAGGATTTTCACTTATTTATTGTCTTCCTTTTTTCAAACCATCTTGATATTTGTGGTGGGAGGAGAAAGGAAATAAAATAATCTTCTGCAAGATTTTTCTTAACTTGACCTCTGTGTTCGCTGCAGATGGCCCAGATCAGATATCTCCTCTGCTGTGGTCCATACTGATTGCATAGCCTTAGGTGTGGCCTGCCTAGATTCCCTGTGAGCCATGGTGGAGTCATCCTTCCACTGAGCCAATCCTGCTGGATCCCAAACACCAGCACAGTTATTGCTTCTGCTGATCACATCACCACTGCTTTCCCCAGGGCTTTGTTGATGTCTGGTTTTGCTTTGCCTCTCTGTGTTGGCACTGAGTTTTCCTTAGTACAGCAGCTGCTAGATTACACAGATCCTGGTCTAGTAGAAGAAAGAGGGAGAGGTAGTAAAAGTCATGTGTGTCTCTCCCTTTTTTCCCTCCTTTCTGGGAAGCTGTTTGGGTGTTGCAGGATACATGGGAGGAGATGCACGTGCTGAATCCATGGGTAGAAGGAACACTGCAGGCTTTCAGCCACTTTTCTCTTCTGAAAATTCCTCACTGTGCAACCTCTGCCTGAGCAGCTGACAATCCTTTGATGACAGCCCCAGAGAGTTAATGAACTAAAAGGCCTATGGGTTATCTATTCCTAGAGATTGGGGAGCGTGAATTAAATGGTCTTTTGGAAGATGGGAAATAATTATTCTTCTGCTTCAAAGCCATGTCCAATTGAATGATGTCGCCAGCACGAATCAGCAATCACAATCACTGATGAAGACCCATTAAACAGATTGGGCTGAGTAATGCACAGGAAAAAATGTCAGGAGCATCTTTAATTCTGAGTCTCTCAACCCTACAATGGTCTTTTTTTCTGTTCTTTTTTAAAGAAACTCTTTAAGTGCCTAGAGCTTTTCTATCTTGGCACTTTAAAGCTGGAAATAGCTAGGAAGGCCTTTCTGCACCATCCCTGATGGAAAAGCAAGGACTTGAGTAGCGAAATTTCCTGGGTATTGTCTGGGATATCTGAAGGGTATTGTTTGGGATATGTGAAGTAAAAAAACCTTTTGGGAAAAGGCTTGGGCAAGACCAGTTGGGAGTTCCTCCGCTCCCAGCTCTGGTATATTGTTCTGTACGGCACTTCCTTCTGGCAGAGGCTGGGGAAGGAGCAAGCTTCCCCAGGGCCAACACTTCTGTACACTTCAAGAGAAGGGCGAGTGTTGAGTGATCCTTACTGAAAGAAAGACACATTCTTCTGTAGCTTAACTATTGCAAAAGTGACATAATGAAGTCAAACATTAGGGCATGATCATTAGGGAAATTCATTAGAAATGCTTGGCTGTACAATGAATTCAGTTGGAAGTTATGAACTATAACTCTTCAGTGTTATTGGAGGGAGGCAAATCTTATTCCAGTGTTTTGCTTTTTCACCATATGAGCTGTAACTTCAGGGAAGTTGTACCAAAGGTAAACTTTGCCATTTTGTGCACATGCCAGAGAAACAGGTCAGTAGGTTGGGCAACTGGTTAATCGATGGGGTAAAGTCCAGCATCAACTCCAGAGGACAGTAGGTTACACAGACAGTAAAAGGAGACTGAGAAAGGCCCATATTTAGGAGTAAAAGAGTTGTCACTTGTGACCCAGGGTCTACCTAGTCCACTAGTGTGGCTCTTACTAGTTCGTTGCTGTATAGTCCACCTCACTGTTACACCTCATCTCAATCCCTAATAGCTCAAACTTGTTAGAATCGCAACATTCACAACACAGATGTAGGAAGGGGCAGTGGCACGGGCGTTTTGCAGAGATGTAGCAAGACAAATGTTGTCTCGGGGCTGTACTAAATAACAGTCCTGGACTATTTTTGAGGGTGATGCACTGGGGTTATGTGAAGATGCTGAGAAGGAGTGGCAGCAGCCCAGTCTGGAGCATCGTCAAACTCTGAGACCCTCAGGTTTCAGCTGTCCAGATTTGGACAGCAGCAATGTAGGTGTCTTCACCTGGGTTAACTTCACTGGCAGTGGTGAAAAATACACCTCTGAGGCATTTTATCTTCAAGGAGCCATCCAAAACAAGCCAGATGAAATATGGTCTGGAAATGCCAGTTTCTTTCCACTTATGATAAAATGGAGTGGAGTTCACTTGCTCAGTTGTAACAATCCAACAGCAGATGGAAGACATCTGATCTCTAATCTCAGTACAACATTTCAGTTTTCATTTTCCATCCCTCCCTGCAGATACCCGCAGATTTCCAGCTGTGACAGATCTGAAGAAAAGTTTGAAAATATGGCCTGAGTGACATTTGCCTGATTCTGCAGCCTGTCTGAAACAAAAGCTTCAACAAATGCAGTGTGTTCCCCTCCCATTAAAGATAAGATCACAGATATTGTGTATACTGTCCGCATACAGCATGTGTAGCAATGTCATTTGTGTAAAAGCTAGTAAGTAGTTCACTCAGCTGAAAGCTGGGGAAGGTTTACCCAGGTCTGGTAGTGTGACTCTGTTACTTTTCTTTATATGGACAGATTGCGTGTGTTACTCTATGTCCTGGGTGTTAATGAATTATGATTTGAAGCCTGTTAGCCACAATTTACAAGAAACAAAATCCACTGATGACCCTCGTATCTGTGGATCAGCCTTTCAGATGCCCTACTCGGTGCAGTTTCTAAAGCACTGCAGGATGGGCTTAGTAGCAGATGCAATACAGCAAGAAGGGGCTTCACAGCAGGAATGTTTATAACATCTGAACAAAAAATATTGGGAGAGCACAGAAATCATTTGGGGACTTCTAGTCTGCTTTGGCATACTGTGGTGCTGCTGATTGATACAGCTGTTGGATCAAAGCTCCATTCTCCTCTATTGGATTTGATATATATTGGTAGTCCTGGTGTCCTCTACCCGGATGTGGGTACGTTCCAGCTCAATAGCAAGGGCGTTTGTACAAGCAGGATGGCAAACAATGCCTGCTTGTTTTGACTGTAGGTTGTTAAAATGCTGCTTTGGAGGTTGTGTCATGATGTTGGAATGTGATTCAGTATGAAAGACACAGAAGTGTTTTAAAGGGGTATCATGCAGGTCCCTGCTCGGCTGCATGAGGATATGAGTGAAAGGCTGCAGGGCATTGCGCTCATATTCCATGTGCACGCTGCAGAAACACAGTTCTTTCAACCTCTCTTTGTAGGTTTTTTGTAGCAATTCTTTTGCTCTCTTCTGGGGTTTATCCACTCTTCTCTACCTTCCCCTTGCAAAGCAGTATCTGAAAACTAGATGCTGCAGTTAGCTGAGAACTTACCTATGCTGGAAAGAAATCATTCCATGAGGTCCATTTGAGTACGATGGTCCTGGTAATATGCTGTGAGATTGGTCTTATTCTAATAATCAGACAAAAGCCAGAGGGTTAAAGTGGGGGGAAAAATAAATTCCCTGAAAAAAAGGTCTCTTCAGGGCAGTTAAATCCAAAGGAACAACTTCTGCCTCTGAAAACTGAAATGACAATTCTTCAGTAGAAACATTGCGTGCTTGTCCTGTCCTTTAAGTCTTTCCTAGACGTTGACTGTCACAGCTGGGTACAGGACATGGGGCTGAACTGTGGCCTCCCCAGAAATGATTATTTGTATGACTTGAGAAATAAAGGAGACAGAGACAGTAAGGAACAAGTGGTTTCTTCCACTGCTGGTGTGCTGGGCAGCACCTTTGTCTTGTGGCCTTCCTACAAAGAGGAACAATTTAGGTTTTGGACAAATTCATCCACCAGTCATACTGGACATTCAGTGGGGTTAATAGGATGCATTCATGAGTATGGTTGGATGGGAAATTTGGAGATGCTGGAAAATTGTCTTGTGACAGATGAGTGAAAATCCTGAAAAATGTCATGTGCTGACAGACTAAATGGAAAAAATGTTAAGTTTTGCTCAGTTGAAATGTTTTGTTTTGTCATCTCTATGAAAAGCTGAGGAAAAGAGAAAAATTAAAATGAAACATTTCAAAATTTAATTCAACTGCACCGAGAAAGCTCTTTTGAACAAAAAGGAAATGTCTTCAGTGACTGTTCAAGCAGCATGTTTTGATTATTTTGGAATTTTTTCCCCCCAATCTTTTTTTTTTTTTCCTTGGGTCTGGAAATTTAGTGACACCAAACCATTCCTAGAAAAAAGGTTTTGCTTTGGATGAATCCAAGTTTTTCAACAACAACATATTTTGTGAGAAAATTTCCTGCTGCTTCTGCTCATCAATAAAGTTGATGAGTTTAACCAGTCTCATGGCTGGCTAGGGAAAAAAAGATCCCCCAGTTAGAGAAGTGGATAAATAACTTGGCACAAAGTCCTTCTCTGTTGACTCAGTTTACTTTGTGGACCCGGGCACGATTGTCGTAATAAATTAAAGCATGAACATTCCCATTTGTCACTTCACCACTTCCTTTTGCTGCCTTCCAACATGTGGTAAAACCATTAGTTTTAACACAGAGAGAAAAGACCAGATGAGGGGAGGAGAATAATGCTAGAATTAAGAGGAGAGACTTGCAGGAGGGAGTGAAGGCATCACTGAAGCAGATGCAGCACTAGTTGCATATTTACGGGGGCATAGTCATATTAAAGTCATTGGGGTTTATCATCTCTCTCTGGAGGGAAAAAGGAGACAGTGGTTCTTCTGGGAGTCACTAATGACCACCCTCCAAATTCTTCGGGTGGCCCAAACTAAGGATAGAGAAAGACTCCTCTCAGTCACGCTCTGTCCCAGTATTTTACTTAGTTATGTACTGAACTGTTCACATGTAAGATGTGCCTTGCTGTCTCTCCAGTTCTGCACAGCTTCTCTTCATTGCTCCTTGCCATTATCTGTGGTAATTTCCTAAAGCTAAAGGAGGATGTGTTCAGATCAGGCCCCTTGTTGACAAGGTGTGAACAGATTAATGGCCATCCCATCCCACCTGGCTTCACAGGAATAGAGTGGGCCCAAGCGGGCTTTCCGGGAACCCCCATCAAACTTGAGCCCCTGCAGAAACAGAGGTTTTCAGTTTTGAATAAGAGCAGAGGTCAAATTCAGAAATAGAGAAGGGTGGGTGTGTGTATGTGTGGTGGGAAGCTCAGAAGAATGTAAGTTTGGGATTTGAAAGCATCACACTCCTGAATTATGATTATTTATTGTCATGATAGTGCCTAGAGGCCCCAGCCTCGTTGTGCTAAGGACTCCACAGAAATATAATGAAGTGACAGTCCCTGCCCTGAAGATGAATGAGGAAAACCTCCCTAAAGGGGGCCGGGAACAGGTGTGGCATATATCCATCAGGCTGATGGAGCGTGTTTACGAGGTGGGTATGTAAGCGTATGCAAGTGTAAGACAGACAGCAAGAGAAGGAGAAAGTTGGATGTCAATTTTCATCTCCCTGGCTCTAAAGAAGGGGTTTTACTTTTTAAAAATTATTTTTATTCTCACCTTTCTTCTCCGGTAATGATTATCCACAGGTAAGATAAGAATTAACAGAAAAGTTTTAGTGATTTTGCTAAAAATCTGGATGCTGAAAGATGTGATTCAATAATTCACTCTGTATCTTTAAGCAAGTCACTTCTGCTTAGACTTTTTCTAAAGGTATTTCGGTACCTAGCCCCCATTAACGTCTTGATTTTAAAATCTAGCTTTTTTTAACTTTTAGAGGTTCAGTTTTACTAAGTTTAAGTGAATAAGATAGCAAATGAATAAAGAAAAAAGTTTTTGCATGAGCAGGAGATTTAATGAAGCCTGGTTTCCCCATGGACTTGTACCTTGTGTCTTACAACTCAGATGGCTGGTGACATCTCTGTCCTTGCTGTGTCCCCCACCGTGCTGGGGCTGGGCAAGGCATAAAATGTGTTGTTTGGAGCTTTTGGGTAGGGACCCATGGCTGCTGCTCATGGCAGGGAAGCTGCTGAGTCTTTACTGCCTTTTCTTCATTTGGAAAACTCATTTGAAACATCTGCCCCTCTGTCAGATTTGTCCAAGATTGGATCGTGGGCCCAAAAGTTACGGGATCAGGAAGGGAATCAGCAAATGTACTGGCAACACAATCACAGAAGACTCAATTTTGGGGGGGAATCGGGCTAGCACTGGTGATCACTTTATAGCAACCTCCTGGAAACCTAGGGGTAAAAATTGCTAAATATTGAGGAATGCTGTGCTTGTTAAGAGTTAATGAAATAACTGCTCTGAAGCTCATAAAAGAGAGGGGAACATTGTTCTGCACGTCAGTGGGACATGGTGTTTCTTGAGTACTTTAGGAAGAAAAAGGAGCAGGAGGGAGATGTATAAAATTATTTTTTTTAGTTCTTAGATGAATCACCAACAAGAAGAAACTTAGCTATTCTTAGTTGCATCTAGGGGCTATGCATAATCTTTCCTGCTGAATTATGGAATATGATAGCTTTTATTAAATCCATTACAATTACAGCCTCTCTGCTGCACAGGTTTAGAATATGGAATAAGTAGGGTGCATAATTTCAAATAAATATTTAAGATTTTGATGCCTGATACAGTTTCAGACTCTTAGGAGATAGAATTATATTTAGTTAGGGCTGTTTTCTTTTAATTCACACAAACTTTCCTATCCAACTACTTTGTAAGGCTGGATACTTTTTTAAAAAAATCTTCATACTGGTGAAGAGATGGTGGCTGCTGCAGTTTTACTCAAGATTTTGTCTATTGGTGACTTGGGTCTTCTCTAAAGTATGTGGATATATAAAGTCAGAAAGATCATTTTTTGGAAAGCTGGAACTAATCTTAGGATGCATGCAACTGGAAAAAATATTAATAAAAATTTTGACAAAAAAATTAGGAAATACAAAATTTAGACAAATTCTGTTGAACAAAGTAGCAAGTGTATGTTATTCCAGAATTTGGATTGTGTCTTTTTGCAGGGGACACAGGAGAAATAGGAGAACAGGAGATTTGAACATGGCTGTTGCCTGGATCTCCAGCTAGCGGCTGACAGGGTTCTTCCATGCTCGTGGAGTTCCTCCTCTGCAGTGCTGCCAGCAGCAGAGTCACCTGGATGAGTGTACAAGGGGTGCCTGGACACGGGCACGTGGAACCTCCTTTCCTTTGCCTTGCTGCATCCCTACCTGGGCAGATTATGTCTACAGCCATGTGAGAGAGATGATGCCCGCTAATCAGCACTGCTCTGAGCCTGTCCATGTGTCGTGAAGAATTTCTTGCTGGTAGCCTTGACTGTTCAAGCTGACAGCTCCTTGCTGGCTGCCTAGCAGCTCCTGAGTAATCTAGTTTCAGTCTCTCAGTGAAACTTATTCACTAAAGAACTAATGTGGGAGTGCCACTGCCATGGGAGGTTACTAGCCTTGTGGTAGTTGCTTCACAAAAGCCACCAGTGATAGGAATACCTGATCCCCACAGTAGCAAGGACAACAAGGACAGTGTCAGAAACCCAGAGGAGACTGGCAGGGACAGCTCACTGATTCCCTTGCAGATTGCCCAGACAATTGACACTGGAGCTCTTGAAGAGCAGCTAACCCCACTGCCTCTTTGTGAAGCGAGGATGGAAATTACTGAGCATGGGAGCAAGAGGGAAAACCCCCTCTGTATGATTCTGTATTCTTCCTTTGTCTTCCCCACACCTGCTCCCTTTCCTCTTCCGTTCTCCCCACCCACCCTTCAAGAAGATGCTCTAGGTGGTGGCTTTGACTTGGCTGCCAATACTCTGCAGAGATGTGTTAATGATGACTGGCAGGTTTTAAAAGCACTGTTTCAACACCTTGCTGTCACCACACCTCATACTTCAGCAGCTTAGCACATGTTCCAAGGTGTTTAAAGAGCTTCCCGTGCAGCCCTTTTCCAAGCACTAACCTCTTGCCAGGAGCAGTAGCAGCTCCTGACCGCACTTTTCTGGCTGCGACCTTGTTAGTATTTGCCTACGACATGTAAATGAGCAGCGCGGTCGTTAGCTAGCGAAATGTGTAATGTTTTCCATTGTGTGGAAGGCTCAGAGCTGACAAGACCGAAGCCTGTGTTCCAAAGTCTAAAGCAGTTGGCAGGTTTCTCAGTACCAGTTTTTTATGCCCCCAAGTGGGTTATGGAGCGGAAAAGGGGGTGGAGAGGAAAGGAGAGGGAGGAATGTGTGTGGATGTATGGTGGGGGGAGAGTTAGCGGGAGAGAAGGGCCATTTGCAAGCCACCAGCTTTGAATGTAACTCGCATGGGCCTTGTGGTGGTGCTGAAGGGCCTGTTGTACTCGTTTGATTGACTCTAGGCTTAATGCTGCTTGCCACTTACCAGCACTTGTCTTTGCTCATTAGCAGGGGGATTGTGGGCAAATATTTAGATATTCAAGAGAGGAAATGTTAATCTTTGCAGTGTTCACTGAATATTTAAATGAAGCAGCAGGCAGTTTTGCTCTGTGCTTGACCTAGACTTACAGTGCTGAGGAAACGCTTGAGTCTTGGGATGAATTTATAGTCTAGTACCTCCCTACTATTGGGGTGAAGTTCAGACCTTCTCAGAAATGGCAGTGCAATCAGTCTGCACAAGCCCTGCTAAACATAAATGGCATAGAAGCTTTGATCTGGCCAGTTTTAGGCACAGAGAAGTGTTATCCACATGAAGTCAGAATGATACTGGCTGTGTTGTAGACCCTCTGCTCCATAGGCAGGAGGTGGCCTCACAGTGAAGATTGAAGGTAGTGACAGCTAATGATTGCTGGTGGACTGGTTGCTCAGGGTGCTTCTCTCAATAGAAGATGAGAAAAATACAGATATGTTCTTGAAGTTTGGACAGGTAGCCCTCCCAAATAGAAGTATGAATTAGGAACTTAACAGGTTTGGAGATGGACAAGGTATTCGTGCCAGTGTCCTGATGTGTCTCATATTGACCTGGTGGAGGATGGAGAGACTGCCTATCTCCTTGGAGAATGAAATGGACTCAGGTGGGGTTAGTCTGCACTGACAGACTTGATGCCAGTAATGAGAAGTGTCTTGCATCACATGTTATTTAGTAGTTTCTGATATCTGCACTTGAATCTTGATTATTTTGTATCTGAATAAGATCGGGAAAGTTTTCTGTAGCATGTATATCCTGTTTGAATTTTGGATACTTAGTATCTACAGTAGTTCCTTAGATAAAAGCTCTAGACTGGGAATTATTTATGGGAATAATTTCAAAGGATGAGGTTAAAAGATGTGTCTGTATACATTGTAACAGATGAAGGGGCAAGAGGAGTAAATCTGACAGCTGCTTGTTTAATGCATGTTCTAAGGGAGCATAACCCAAAATGAGCGTGGTACTGGCTTTACATAGTAAGGGAGTAAGTAAATTCAAGCCAGATTCTACCAGGTGCTGAACACCTACCCTGATCCAATAGCATTTCTCTGGGTCAGAACCGCTCTGTTTAAGGCAATTCTGTGGACCTGAACAGCTTCTCATTTAATTTTATTAATTTAAATCATAATCTCCTAAGAAATTAACTTATTCCTAAATACAGGCACTGGCTATATCCTGACAGGGTAAAGCGAAAAACATTTGTATGGATGTTGTTATTGACAGAGTTCCTAAACACAGTTTCTTTGTGTATTCTGTCTCTCATATTCCAGTAGCTGCTAGTCAATTAAATATTTCTCCAGTAAATTTGAGGCTTAGAGAATCACTTGGGAGTTGTAGAACTCTTTTAGTGGAAATTAAAAGCGCATCTGACAGTTCCACCCCGTGTGCTGTTCCTCCATTTGTGGCTGTGCCCTCCTACCTGGGATCTCTTCCTGGTTTTCCTTTTGTCTTCATTAGTCCTTTTCTTTATGTCATACTGTTGCTTTGGGGAATTTTGGGGAAGACAGTGAGCTCTTGTTCCCCTCTCCATTTGACCTTCACTCAAGACAGAGGACAGTAATGCAAACCATGGTTTTATACCACACAGGCCAGCTATCCACTGGAAATGAGAAGCAGCAGATATATTTCACTGAAGCCAACTTTCAAGCCAACAGATAGCAGTGACTTTTAGTCACAGCAACAGCTTTTAATCATGCCGCTGTATTCAAACTGGCAAGCTGGTGGTGATAGGCACAGGTTCCCATGTTTGTAACATCTGGTTTCACTAGTCTTGGCTCTTTTAGATCGTCGGTGCCAGATTGGCGCAGCAGAGCTTTTCCATGCATACAGTAAATGGCTGCGTGTCTTTAATTTTTGAAATGCCCTCTCTGAGTCTGTTCTCATTGTCAGACTTTTTTGTTGTTGTTCTTCCTGACTAACCCTGGCACTGTATTCGGAAAACTCTGGCTCGTAGCTCTCTGCAGATATAGGGCACTTGCTGCTCTAGGGAGTAACACAGTAATGGGAGAGAGCATCAGAGAGTCTCCTGCAGTTAGATTTGTCAGCTGCACTCGAGTGCATCACACCCAGCAGAGTAAAATTTCTGGTACCACTTCTTCCACCAATACTCCCTTGTCAGAGCTTGTCCCCCTCCTCCATTACCTCTGCCTGGAGCCCAGCGTTAGTGGAATGGCGGGAGTGGGGGAGAGACATTAAAATAACCTAGAAGAGCCTAACACCAAACAAATTCCCACCTGTAGAGTGCAGATCCTTTGCAGGGAGCATCCCCATCTTTGCACTATCTGAGGGTTGTTCTCCAGTTGCTGTTTTAAGCCATCTGATTTTTAAATTATGTTAGGTGTAGGAAAAAAGAAGCATGTTTAACTGGGGCTTGTGCCAAAGACACAGTATAATGTATCTCTAGGTGGAAACAGGCTCCATGTCTCCATCCATCACCCCTTTCCCTGGCACTTCTGACTTGGCAGGTGTCTGTAGAATAGATGGCCAACTGTAGTGGCTTGTGCTCATTAAGTTCAAAGAAGCAGCAATAATCCTGATAACAGGGCAAGTCAGAGAGCTGTAGGGTTTCATGAAGAAAGGCTAATGGGGATTTGAATTTAAACACTGTACCTCTTTTCGACATTTTTCCCTACAGCTTAAGGTGTGTGTTCTAGTTGCTGGTGCCAGACTGAAGAGCTTAGTTCAGAAAGCAGAGGGACCTCTGTGCCTTCATGGGGCAGACTGCAGAAATTTTCATCTCTGTCACTTACTCCATTCTACCTGTGATGATTAAAAGATAAAAGTCATTCTCTGGTAGTTTTTAGAAGCTGGTGTGAAACAGATCCACAGATTTCATTGCTGATACGTAAGGAAGCTTCTCTGATGAAAAATTATCACCATTATTGACTCGAATGGGCAGTAACATGCACTAGGACAGATTCAACAGAAGGCCCAGTGCCACTTCAGCTTGAAGACCTATTTACAGAGGCAGGGATGTGTCCTGTACTGGTGCAGCTGTTCTTCGTAAATGAATTTACGCCATGTAGAAGAGAAGTAATTCCCTATGCTGGCTTTAGCCCTCACTGCTGACCTCCCAACAGAAATTATTATGCTGACTTTTACATAGTAGTGAATTTTAGTCCACATGGCGGGGGTCTGCTGTCCCTAGAATTGTTCCTCTCCCCGTTCTTTCACTATATTATGCTGTTCTTTGTTCATTGATGTGGGTTTTGTTGTCGTTGTTTTGGTTTGGTTTTGCTTTTTTTACAAAAAAAAATAAAAGAAGAAGAAAGTAATAATTAAAAAACAAACCTTCCCTTCATCCCCAAACAAAACCAGAAACCAGAATGAAAACAGGCACTTTGTGATTCTTGATTGGATGTGGCAGGAAGAAAATATTTAATTCATTTTCCAGTGTGAGCCATTGTGAACTTGAAAGGGACCTTGTCAAGTAATTTGATTTTCCCACAAAGTGTTGCAACCTATCGAGGAGTGTCTTTTTGGTGTGCTATATGCCAAGCTCCAGAAAGGAAAATGCTACTGAAGCGGTGCCAGCTGGATGTGATCCCAAACTCCATTTCCAAAGCCAAGGTAATGGCATCAGCAAGGCTGGCATGAAAGTGGAAACAAAACAATCTTGGTGTCTTGACTGCAGGCTCCCTTTGGAACAGCTTCTGCAAGAGGCAGGGGAGAGGAAAAGGCAGGAGAAAAAAAATGTTTGCCCAAGTAAAAAGTGTTGAAAAAAATGTCCAGTGAAGCAAGTTGTTGATGAAATGTGCAGTTCTGTGGAAATCAAAAGACTCTGGGGAACAGTCCGTTTCAGTGAGATATTTCATCAGGAAAAATCTAAATCCTTAGTTTTTACAAGTAGCAAAATGGTAAATGTTGACAGTGTTGAAACATGATATTTTTATAATAATTCCATTTCAGTTTTTTATGACATGGTAAATTTCTAATTCTGAGGTGTACATATTTCATTCATATATACTATATTTATTATTAAATCAGTATTAAATCCAATAAAGATATAACTGTTGGTAGCAAAACAAAACCTTTAAACTCTACCGAGCAAGCTGTCATTCCCCCAGAATTGTTGAGTTTGGGTAATTCTGAATTTTCAGTTTCATGTTCTGATTCAGTGCAATTAGGGAGATTATTTCTTTGATTATGAAAATTCCTACAGAAACTGTTTCTAGACCATTTTAATCAAGGTGTGCTTTGAAAGCATTTTAACTGTTGGAGGCACAGTTTTATCTTTCAGTGCATTTTAGAACGATAGAAGGACCTACATAATATTACGTATAAAACACTTAGGTTTTAGCATGGGCCTGTACCTGAATTGATGTCCCCTGCTGAACAGTGGGGCACATTATCAGGGCCACAGTCCCGTTTGGGGGTGTCTAAAGGACTTTCTAGTAATGGGAAAGGTTTTCATCCTGCTAGTGAGGAGTGCAAGTGAAATTACCTCACAGCTATATGCATCAGTCTGGATTTGTGTAATAGCAGAATTGGCTCAAGGGATTTTTCAGACCAGGGGACTCACAGGTGCTACTTCGGTACTGTGGCATACTGTTCTTAAAGTGTTTGTGATAAATTGTAACAAAAGAATCATAATGGATTTTCAGAGGCTGTTATACCAGCCCAAGGACTGTGTCCTAGCAGTGTCTGGTTAAACCTTCCCTTGCGTCTCTGCCTGCTGCACTGTCCAGGACTGTGTTGCCAGTATTTAGCTGTATTCTTTTCATGTTAAAGAAACAAAATATACATAGAATGAGAGCAGTCTATACATTGCCATCTCTGTGAGCAGTGAAAGATCAGTACAGAGTGCAACAAGGGGCTTGTTTAGATCCACCACTTTCTTCAGCCACTCTGTTTTCAGTGAGTCCCAGCAATAACAGATGAGTTTTATCCTTTGTTGTGTATGTATTACGAGTTATTATGTTATCTATTATGAGTTTTATCTTTTGTTATGTGTTTTTGAGCAGAACAGGGGCTTAATGCATGCTGGAGCATCATCCATAGCATGACACTGCATAGGAGGTGTTGGGATGGGGCACTGGTAGATACTGGTTTTATTCCTGGCCCACTCATAGACTCATTTTTGTAACTATCTTTTTTCTTCTATATGTTATGCCATTTCCCTCCTCCCTGAGGACACTAGCTAGTGGTGCTTCCTTACTTTGTAGGGGTATTGCAGAGCTTATCTGGTGTGTGTTTGGGAAGTGTTCCTCAGATGTCAGACTTCTGTAGAAGTTCAAAGTGGTGCATTGTGCCATGACTTTGTCCTCTTTAGTTTGCCCTGGTGAATGTTAATTGGATATAGAAAAGTTGATATTTTTCTTCAGCTGGAGACTGTTCAGTCAGTGCAATGGCTCACAGCTGGTCTTTCCAAGGCAAAGAACTTGTGAAACACTTTCTCTTCAAAAAGTCTTGTCTCACAGCCCAGGCAGTGCTAATACAAGGCTTTGGAATGATAAAGGGCTTAATTCGGAGTGGGGGTTTTTAATTTTTTTTTGTTGTTGGTAGTGATTGAATTTTAGAAATAATACAGAATTTGTGCTTGCTGTCAAACAGCATTTGAGGGAATATTCTTTTGTCAGGAGGGGTAGGGAAAGAACAAGAACACCTGCTGAGGTGGCTCCAGAGACCACTAATGTTTATTTTTATTTCTGAGTGGCCAGTAACAAACACTTCAGAAACTGATGTAAGAGTGATTTCTGTTGCAGTGAGCATCCCAGTTTTTAATCAGGTCTTGTGTGGGAGAGCTTTTGTGTTGATATATTTTGAATTTTCTAAATTAATCCAGTGGTTCTGGCCTGGTTGTGGTTAGATGTATTTCTAATACGTAGTTGAATACTGAAGGCATCAACGCTGTTAGCTGCAAAAGAAAAATAAAAAATAAAAAAGTTGTTCGGTAGGGCTTAGAAATACTATGTAAATAGAGGCTTAGTGTTATAAATACAGAGGAAATCAATGTTTCTAGAGGAAAAACTGGTGAAGTAATTGAGGCATCTCTATTAGTGTTAGTATTGTTAATGTGGATCAATGATAAGTAAACTTCACCTTCTCTATGTGGAAACTTAACTTTGTGAGTGTGGAAATGCTGTCATTTTGTCTGGAATACTTATTAGCCATAGGAATACATCTGAAAGATGGAACATGTCCCAAAACTCCTTGAGCCTCTCAGAAGCAAGGAGGTACACCAGGGGGTTAAAAGACATCTTTTGAATCACTGGAGGAGGAAGGGAAGCAGTCAAAGAGAAGAGGGAAACTTCAGCTAAATGTTCTTTTGCTCCATCTTCTTTTGCAGTAAATGCTGGCAACAGTCACTGCTGCAACTTAACTCTTTCCAGGTAATAAAGGTGAGACACTCGGGTGTCACGCAGTGGTAGTACAGATGGATTAAATGGATTGCATCCAAGAGCTCTGGAGGAATAAAAGGTCCAAGATGTGACTTAAACAAACATCTTCCATGGAGTTTACTTAGTTTTTTCTAGCTCGTCAACCAATATTCAAAATTGTAATTTCTAAAAGTTTTGGTTTGGGGTTCATTTTTTTTTTTTCGTTTTTGGCAAACTTTTTGCAGACAAGAGAAGGCAGGATTGGGCCGCTGCCGCCACTGAGCTGTACAATTAAGTGCTGCATGTCGCCTCAGAAATTACAGATTCCTGGGCTATATTTCAGTACCTGGTAACTAAAAATGGCTTTGTGGTCAGAAAGCCATTGATGTTTGCTTCAGAGGTAGTAGTTATTGGCAGTTGGCCAATAAAAGGCAGAACAATTTTATCATCTGTCAAGGAGACAAGATGGTGGGTTCCAGGACTACTGCCTTGTTTTATAATGTAAGTGCCCGTGTCTGTTAATTCTCTTCTTAATTAGCTGTATCAGTCTGGGTTTGTTGCTTTTGTTTGATGCTGTATTTTATCTGCAATTGACTATTTACTTTTATTTTTTGGAAAGTGAAAGATGTAAGAGCAGCTCTTGGAGTCAGTCTTTATTGACTGCCTGTGCAGTTCCTGGTTACCCTGACCCATGTCAAGAGATTGTGCCCGGGCAATAATTAGTCTGTCACAAGAACTCCTGTGTGAATCTGCTGATCACACAGATATCCCACAGCAGCTTCCTTTGCTCTCAAGGGAGCTGAGCAGAGAGGAAGAACAAACAGGCCTTTTCTCCTCCCTTTTTTCTCAGGCCACCCAGATCTGTTCTCACTGTAAAATAGATCCTGGCGTTTCATTTCTGCTGAGATTTTGTTTAGGATCAGATGTGCACTGAGACCCCTGCTGAAGAAAGAGCATATGCAGAAGGACTGCTTCGTTGTCTGTTTTCTGCTTTGACATCACTGATTTCAGCATGGTTTGTCCTGATCCACGTGGGTTTTAGGTGAGGAGACTCCAGCCCTTTTACCATGGAAGCTGAAGGAGAATGCCTCTTAGTACGAGCGGCTCCCTGCCCCGGTTCATGCTGAGTGCTGAGACTGAGGCGTGGTGTTTCTCACCCGCTGTGTCACTAGTATTTAAAACCATGGAGTGACGCAATCTCTTGCAATGTTCAGGTCTTAGAAGATATTATCAGGACAAACTGAGATCTTAGAACTCAGGCCCCAACAGGCAACTAGGAATCCTGATCATCTGCTGAAATGCAGTTAATTGTGTGCCTGCATACACACCCTGTTAATGAGTACATAGTCTCTAAAATTTCAACTTTTACAAATACTTGCAAATTGACCCTAAAATTTCTCTCAACCCAATTAAAAATGACCTTGGGTCTCTGATTCATGAACTGTTCATAGCTGGGAGTGGATCCACCTGCAGATTTAAGTGTAAAAATGTGAGGTCTCCAAGAAACTAACCCAGAAATACAACTGTCACAAGAAATGTTATTGGCTCTTTGTTTCTTTTCCTTGATTTTTTTTACTCTACTTTTATGAATCTCACTGAATCTGTTACGAGGATCCGAATCCCAAGTAAGTCCCAGTAACTGTGCTGGATGCAGTTGGCAGCAAGCGGAGTGAGCTCTTGCTTTGCCTGAGAAGCGATGGACTAACCTTGCTTGCACGTCACGGCATCTGGCACAGCTGTCTCGCTCACATATTGAACTGAACTGCTGTATAGGTCAGGACATGTTTGGCCAGGCCTGTGACTGTCTTCCGGACATTTACCAGCCCTGTCTCCATGTATCCCTGCATTACCACATTCCTTTCTCTTTTTATGCTAGGATCTTCCCGTGTCTGACTCTCCCTCTCTCCCCAGACCTCTATATTTGTCTGTCTGTTCCAGACATCACTACAGTGTGTGCATTATTCCCAAATAGGAATGATTTTATTCTAATAATTCTCTGTCAGAGAGAGAAACCTCTTTTTTTTCTGTTTTTTCCTCTCCCTCCCTACTTTTCATCATGCTTCCTTCCTTGCTTTCCTTTTTCAATACAGTTCTCCTCTTCCCTGTCTCTCTCATGATCTGAGCACATTACTCCTGTTAAAGCTAATGGCTTTTACCTGCTAATGGGAGAACTGTTCTCTTCTGTCCTTTGCTCTTTGGCAGCCCCTGAACTTTGCTATTTCCTGTGATGTTTGATAAGTCTGGAAACTCCTTTGGCAAGCACCCGAGCAGCTCAGGACTCTCGCCTGCATTGTGTGTTTGAGTGAATAGTCATAGGTCCTCTTTTGATCATAACACCTACACACTTTCGTAGTTAAGTCCTCTAAGTCTTGCAGAGTTTTTACTAAACATCTAGCTACAAAGCAAATTTTATGAGCCATGTTACGGGTATGAAGCAGCTTTTATTAGGGAGGAATGGGTCAGGGGAAATTCTGCAGTTAAGATTTCCCAGCCGTCTGATGTCACTGTAGGAATGCACACTGCATCCTATTTTCAAGGGACGTAAGATACAGCTCTCACCACCCAGGCTAACTTTAGTCCCCTGCTTATTGGGGAAGGCTGTGTAAGCCACAGTCAATCTGTACTCAGCATCCCAAGATCTTGATTTTGTGACTGCCCCCTCTGCAGAAGGGCACTAACTTACTTTGTTTTCATCAGAGCTTTCCAACATTTTATAAGTGATACATCAGGCTGGCAGGCACATAATAAAATTCACTGTAAGCAGTCCTGGTGACGTGGCATCTTTGGCATGGATTTTCAGATGGCTTCTTGTTGTGCCAGAGAGTTGGAAGGCCTGCAGGAGATGTCTGAAGCCTGGGCTGTGGGGCAGAGAAGCATTGTGATTGCCACCCTGGGAGGACAAGACATTCCAGGGTCTGCTTGATGAACAGCTATAGGAAGCAGACAAGTTTTAACATGTCGTTTTACAGCAAGGCCAGTAAAGAGAGTAAAGTCCAATGGATAGGAACTAGCCTGGCATTTGGAAGAGTCAGGCGCTGTCTCTGAGTCTGCCAGTAAACTGCTGCATGATGTTGGCTTTATCCTGTCATGACGTGTTTTGGCTTGTTTAATAACATCTTCAAGACATTTATGATTTTCTAGTATGTATGTCTCTGCTATGCTCGGCACAGGGCTCTTGTCTGAGAAGTTTCAGACTGTAGTTGTGTATCAGTCAGACCTCTACAGTAAGATGACCATGTAATTTTAAGAAACCAAATGAGAGCTAAAGCTAGTAAGCTGGATGCTCAGACTGTCTTTTAATACTTCTCCTCTGCAACTTTCTGGTTTTTTGAATACTTTTGTCAGCAAACTGGTAGCCAGCATATTTGTTTGAAGGAGGAAAAACCTACCTGATCCTCTCGCTTCCCTTGTTCCTGCATCTTACAAAAGGTGGATAAGTTTTGCATTTTTTAAAATACCTTCTCAAAGTAGAAGCCCTGGTGAGGCAGCATGCACTGGTACTGGGTGATTGAACGTAGGTAGTGTTTACTCCAGAAACATCAAATCAGGCAGGTGCTGGATGATGACTGTGCTCTGTGTGTTGTGTGATAATAAAGTTTCCAAAGAAAGGAAGAGAGAGGAAAAAAGCAGCCCCGTTTCCTAACTGCCTTTGAATTGAGAAGACAGCAAAAGGGTTTTGTTTGTTTGAGAAAAGAGAGAGGCCAGCTTTAACAATGTCTCTGAAAGTGAAAATATGTTTCTGTGTTGATATTTTTTTATCTTTTATGTGATATATTTTTATGGAGTTTTGGCTTACTTTATTTACATATATTATAACCTCCCTACTAAGTAAACAAGAGATGCCCTGCTAAGCAAACAAGCCCGAGGGTGATGGGAGAGGGAGAGAGAAAGGAGAAGAATAGCGAGGGAGAGGAAAAGAGAGGTGGCAATAGGAAAAGGGTAAACAGACAAGCACTAATTAAGGCCTTCATCACAAGCGGGGAGATGTGCTAGGCTGACAGTCAGTCAAGCAGATAAGGGGAGATGAGTTAAAATCTAGCCCCAGGTTTTGAAGGCCCCAGGGCCCTGGCAGACAAGAGCACAGTGAGCCAACAGGAAGCCACTGAAAGGTCATTTGCATGAAATGATGTTCAGGATCTTTGCTTTTGTTGTTGCCCTGATGGCTTTAACCCGTTCCTGGCCCAGGAAACACACAGAGATAAGATACTTGCAGCCACTCTCGGTACATGGCTTGGAGGCTTCTTTTGGTGGCCTTTAAGGGAGCAGTTCTCCAGGGAGTGTATGCTTCATGGGGGGGGAGAGGGCTTGCGTTTCCCACTGAAAGTAAGGGGAGCTGAAATTCCTTGGCAAGTGTGTGATCGCTCTCTAGCAGAGCATAAAATGGAGAAATCATCAGAATGGGAGACTCTAGGCATGAAATGAGCCACAAGCTTGCCAAGTTGCGGGAAGATGCAGTGGCTTGCATTGATCAAAGACCTTCAGGTATTCCAGACTTAGAGTTTTGTTCGTCTTTCCAAGAGCTCTGGACACAAATCTTACAAATTTCCATTATGGAGTGATGTCAGAATCTATCATCACTTGCCCTTGCTATAGTGTCACAAACATATCCTGACTATCAGGAGCATTGCACAGGTGACTCCCGTCGGCCTCTTCAGCTGGAATTGAAAATACATCCAAAATTTTAATGCTTATGAAAGAATGGGCAAATTGTAGTTGCAATCTCTTCTCCCTGAGCTACTTTAGGAAACAAGATCTTGCTCAGATCTCCAAGGGAATTCTGACACTATAATTATTATTGTATGTTCTCAATGTGCTTAGGCATTTAGGCAGATTGTAATTCTTAGTGACATGGCAAGAGAAATGTATGCAGAAGTGCTCACCATTTTGTAATAGTCAGACAGTGTAGCACACTTTTTTTCCCCCCACTTCTGTGCAGTCATTTGGTAAGTCACAGTCGTTACTCTTCTGCTTTTCCTTCTGAAACATAAAAACTGGTTATAGTGAAGTCTAGTAGATTAAATGGGGGTCTGGGCTATTGGACTTCTGGGTTCTACTCCAAACCACTGCCACTTCATTACTCTTTGACCTTCTCATTCTTGTGTCAACTCATTGTGAGTAATGTATCTGTCTGCCACAGAAGGGCTTTACTTGCCTCCAAGAAAGGGGCTGATTGGGATTATTATCTCTGAGATTGGTAGAGTGCTCTCAGATCCTGGGGTGAAAGTGCTGTTGAAGCTAAAGCACTGGTTAACAGTAGAGTAGCTCTCTGGAGTGCATGGTAAGGCTGGGTGTTTAAACTTCAGGTTTAAGGCCAAATCATGATGTGAATCCAGTGTGGTCTTGAGAGATGTCAGCCTGTTACAATGTCAGATCTCACAAGGGAAATCTCACTGCAGATTTCCAGTGGCATGAGCTACATTCAGATCATTTCCAGGTACAAACCCCGTACAGTTCTGTATCAGAGCTGGAAAATTTGAATCCGAAGTCCATCTTAGACTGAGACTGAATGGATCTGGGCTGTTATGGTTGGTGAGCTCTTGGGTTTTCCTGCTAGAATCAGTGCTGTCCAAACCAATGCATTCCCAATTCAGGTATGAAGACTCTGGCTCAAGCCCAGCTGTAGCAGATATCTTGTTTAGTGCTGTGGCTAGCCACAGCTTTCCTAGGGGTGATGGTGCTCACTGGCATTTGGTGTAACTAATCCATTTCTCTGCTTCTAGGACACAAATCATCTTGATAATAGAGACATTTTTTCTTTAAAAGAAAAGACAATGAAAAAAGTTCCCAAACTTTTCTTCTGTTTCACTTTGCTTATAGTTTGCACTGCATTCCAATGCAGGCTAGTATTACAGCATGCTCGAATCCCATTTAGGTAAATATTTTTAAAAGCTACTGTATGGAATCAGTGGAGATGATGGCGTGTAGGATTACAGGTAATTGTTCTGTGTTATGAATACAGTGTCATGATTGTGAATGGACTTTTCTAAAGCAGGAGCTATGAGCACATGTAAGAGTAGCAGAATATAGATAGCCTTTGGCTAACGGCTTATTGCTCCTGTTCTCTGTAGAATTTTAAAAGGCCACTGTCATCAAGTAATTTTTCTTCTACTTCACTACATGTAATAGCTTCTTTAAGAGCCTGGAAATTATTTGATTTGCCCTTTTACTCTGGACAAACAGGAGTTTCTTTTTCTTGGCCTAACATTCCACCGAGAAGACAAACCCAAGCCCTGTTCAGTGTATTTTTGCTTTAAATTCCACATAATGTCAGTGCTAGCATCAGCCTAAGAGGAAGAAATTTCTAAAAGTGTGATTAATATGTTCAACATATGACCTTGAAAGCTGAGCAAGTGGAAAGGAAATATTGATTATTAAAGGTGTGGTCTATGGTTTGGAAAGAAACTTTATGTTGGTGTGGTAAGAGAGACTAGTGAATTCATATGTTGAGAGAAATCATTTGGATGAAAGAAGAGCCCTTGTGCTCATTTAATGAGAAAATATGTGTCGTTCCATTCTGTGTTTTATGAGAACATGCTGCTGTTGAAAGACAACCCTGTAAAAGTCCTACAGTGTAATACCCTAAACTTATCCTGTACCTTGGGGCAAAACACAACCTGGAATTGCAGATTTTCCTTCATGCCAATAGTACAGATGGCTAGGACTGAGGATGTTGCATAGACTCTGTAAAGCAAGTGGAAGAAGCGTTGTCCTGCTTCCTTTCAGCCACTGAATTTGGTTGTGCAGAGGAAGAGTGAGTCTCGGAGAAGAATGCAGCCCTTAGCCCTGTGTGCCAGCCTTCACCTTCCCATGCAGTGGTGAGCTCATTCTCCAGAGGCCGCGTTGCACTTGCCAGAAGGAACAGCCTTGGCATTCAGCACAGCTAGCCTAGTGAACAGTAGGGTAACTCCTGGTTCCAGCTGGGTTTTAAGTAACCTTGTGAGTGGAACTGAGCAAAACATCTGCCAACAGTGGAGATAGAAGTTGCAAAGATACTGGGGTATTTTTCTGTCCTCTCTTTGCAGTTCAGCTTTAGTACCAAATGTGCCTAAATACCAGGAGATTTCATACTCTCTACATTTTCTAACTCTCATTTTAAGACACGGCCAGCCTCTGCTATGCCAGTGTGGTGTGATATGTGCCCAGCAGTGTTGCACAGGGTCAGAGAGGTTTACTCACTGCAGGGAGTAGCTTGTGATTTCCCAAAGCCCAAGCAGGCAATTTTTCTCTCTCTCTCTCTTTTTTTTTTTTCCCCTTTCCGCCTGGGAAGGATGCAGCATCACAGACCTTGTCACCCGGAGCTTAGAGGACAGCAACCATATGCCTTCCGACCTCCCCTTGCTTTTCTAGGAAAGATTCAGCCTGCTGGGCATTTTCTATCAGTATCGTTAAGAGACAACGGCTGGGATGTGGTCCCGGCTGGCGTTCCTCTGGTGCTGTGCAGCGATGGAGGGAAGGGGGGAGGGCGAGAAGGGGAGCGTGACAAGGGGAGGAGGGTGAGGAGACTGGGCTGCCAAAGAGGAGGAGGGGGGCTGGAAGAGAGGCGAGATTGGCATCTTCGTGTACATGAGGCTGGCCAGCATCAGGACAGCTTGATGAGCCTGCAGGCTGCTATCTCTCGCAGTTGTTCTGATTGCAGTGATGGGCTTGTCTGGTGGCTTGGACACCAGCTTTCATTATCATCCTCTGCAACATTTGCAGTGGCCGGGAAAGAAGGGAATGGAGGAGGTAAAGAAGCCCTGGAGTTACACACACACATGCACGCACACACACAAATCGGAGACAGGAAAGGGAGAGAAGCAGCTTTGGCTCCAGGCTATTGATTTTGTTTCGTGACACTTGCTCATTTCCCACTTAGCGTGCTTCTCTGCTGTTGTACCTTCCCGGTACAGCTACAGCAGCTCTCCATAAAAGAACAGTGAACCCAAAGTGGTAGGGGCTTAGCAACTGATGGGTTGACCCATTGATTTGAAGCCATTTTGGAAACAATCCCGTATACTCGCAACAACACAAACACTCCGACATGTCTCCATGTTCGCCAAGGAGACACACTTCCACATGCTTTTCTCAGATATGCACATGCATCATCTTCATGTGTCTGTATTTAGGCTCCTTACCTGGTCATCCAAGGACTCAGACTTCCCTTTTTTCCCCCAGTCTCTCCAACAGTCTTGTCTTACAATCAAGGTAAAGGAAGCTAGAGACAGCTATCAGAAATACCTTCCTGGAGAAGTGATGCCTTTTTGGAGGCATGGCCCCCAGTGTTGCACTGTTACTACTAGGACTTTAACCTCAGTTGCACTATAGGCAAAAATACTGGGACAATAATACTACACAGGCAGCATCAGACTGATTTTGTTTCTTTTTACCTCAGTTGTACCTTTATTCCCTGTGAACTGGGCATTGCTGCCTGAGTCACATGTGGCAGTTGTGGCAACAGCATTTTGATCTTTGCCATATTTCTTTGTTTTTTTAACATAACCAACTGCCTAACCCCAGGGGAAGGGAAGGAAACTGCTGGCAGGCAGTCACTGAATTTTGCAAGACTTTGTGGTAAAATTGTACGATGTTCTGCTGTGGCTGCCCATATTTTATATCTTCTGAGAATCTCAGGGATTATCAGACAATTGCCTTCACACCAGCACCAGAAAGTTTAGGGGCACAGAGTAGATCTGCTGAGTTGATGTTACTTTGCTGTTAACATCATTTTCCTTTACTTAGCTGCTTCTGCTAGAGCTTCTCCACTCCTCAGCTTGGAAGCTAGTTTAGCTGTGAGAGTAGAAAGGGAGTTTTGAGTTAATGGAATTTCTTGGTTACTGTCTCTCTTTCTGGCCTGAACACACACATATGCACACACACATGCACATTCACATACTCTCTCTCACACACGCACATACATAGTCAGTTTTCCCCAGCTTTGTATCAGGGGATGTTGGAATGCCATGGCTGGCAGGAGCTACGAACTGGATTAGCTGGTAAATCCATCTGGAGCTCCCAGTGGGAGGGACAGACAGGTTCAAGATGAATAACAGCTTGTCTGAAGCAGGAAAATTGATTATTTTATGAAAAAGAAGGGGGAAAATACCCTTTTCCCCCTTGTGGACTCTTGCTTGTGACGGGATGGGGAGTGGTTTCAAGAAGGTAAAGAAAGAAGAGATGGTTTTGAAGAGGGAATGATTCTTACTGTGTTGCTAAATACGGTTGTCCACCCTTTTTCACCGTATTTAACTGCGTCTTGTCTTCCTATTAAACTGTTCCTTTATTTCCTAAATCTATGATTTTGAGACTGTAAGGAACGTGGCAGCTCCCCATTAGGTTTCTTAGTGACATGATGAGGGGAAATTTTTTTTTGTTCCTCCTTGTCCTTCTTCTGTTGTGCAAGATGTAAACTGCTTCCAGAAACATGCCTTGGTGCTGACCCTCAGGACTCGGCCAGTGCATTGGGCCTGAAGCCACGGGGTTTCGCAGTGTGCTTCCCTGTCCGGCTGCTCTCAGGCTGAGATTTGGCATTGACTGATGGAGTGAAAACAGTCGCTTGTTTAATAAGAGCTGTGCTGAGATCAGACAGCTTCATCTGGGATTCAGCAACCACTGGACTTCACATTTACCTGTGCAGAGTAAGCAAACCAGCAGAAACTGAAATGCTGGCAAGAGGGAGGAGCCTCTTTATGACTATTGATAGACTTGAACAAAGTTGCATTTGCTGATGTATTGCTTAGATAAGTGGCTGAGGAAATAAAAATAGCTTTTCCTCCCCCTGCCCTCATCCTGTTGCATAATGTTTCCTACACAAAGCCAAATACACTAGAATCAGAAGGGAAGAGACTTTCGTTTTTCTTTCTGGTTGTCTTATCCATCCACAGCGTTGCCAATTGTCTTGCAGGCTTGCAAAATGCATAGTGTGCAAGTGTGTGCTCTGCGGTGAAGTGCCAGCTTTTGGGAGCACTTTGTTATCAGAGAGGCTCAGAGCCCCTGTTTCTTCTTTGGGGTCTTTAGTTGGATTTTTTTGTATTTGCTTGTTTCTTTTTTTTCATTAAACTTTTCAAAAGTAAGGTCATGTTTACAGGGAAAATGCTTTTGAAAGAATGACCATCCTCAAGCTCAACTTTCATAGTATATTTCAGATATAATGATTTTTGAAGGTAGGTTAGACTTCCAAGGGTCTGCTTTGGGATTAGTGCTGTTAAGATGAGCGCACATGGCATCAGGGTGCTAGTCCTGATTCTGCCTCAGATTTCTGCAGTCTTGGATAAAGCACTTAGTTGGCCTTGTGCTTCAATTCTGCCATCTCTAAAATGCAGAAAATAATATTTAGTTTATGTAACATGCTTAAAAATAACACAAGACTAGTGTCATCTTATTAAGTTCACCTCAGTCTTTAGTGAAGTAACATGGACTGCTCTAACTTCAGCCTGTCATCCTTTACTGTGAGTATTTTGTCTGGTTCTTCTGTTACCTCTTCCAGAGGATTCCCTCCTGCAATCTGTGCTTCTGCAAGGTCTCTGTAAGCTGCTAAGTACCTAGGGAGGGAAAATAAAAAGCATAATGTCTTTGGAAAATATTCAGGCATGGTTTCAGTAACCAGTTACCTAGCTAAGGATCCCAACTGATAGTGCTAGGCTGGGATGGAAACAAAGAACCTGTCTCCAAAATGGAAATGGGCATGAAGACAGGTTCTTTGCTGACTCTGTTTGTTATCCCTCTGGTACAAGTGCTAATAGCTTTTGACTGTTAAAATGTGAGACTGTTCCTAGTACTGAATGATCCCATCAGCACCCTTGTTCCCTACAGCTTCCTCCAGCCACTGCTGCTGGAGCCCAAGCAATAGCAAGACCCTTTCTTCCTCCCAACCACACCGTTCTTCATACCTTCTTCATACTGTTCTTCATCCTTGCAACTGTAGTGGTTTGGGGAAATGGGGGGATTTCCCACTTTGGCCTGTGTCCTAAAAGCATACAAGTAGCATTGGAAAAGACAATCACATATATACTTTGTATGTAGGCTGTGAGGTTTGGGGCTGCAGTAAGAGAAATCCTGTGTGATAAGAGGTTCCTAGCCAGTCTGGAAAATGTGACTGAATTATCAGGGACTGATTGAGGGAGTCTTCAGCATCATCTGAAAACCACTGTAATTAAGATTTTTCTCCCATCTCATTTTATGACTTCATCCTGCCTTGACATCCAGTCTTAGACACAGCCTCCCATCCTGTCATACATGACAGTGTCACCCCTGAACCTTAAGGTAGGAGCTTTTTCATCTTGTTCTGTTAATGACACAGTATTGTGTCCAGAAAGAAACTATCTTTAAAAGAAAGTAGTGCAACATCCAGCAGTTCAGGGCCAAGATTCCTCCAGTGGCAGCAGTGTTGTAAGAGGGGTTGAGGAGTGCAGGGGTGAGGTCCTGAGGGACCCCTTCCTTTGATGCTGGGCTGGGAGCGTCGTGTGCTCTGCCCAAAGCACAGCTTGCAGAGCCTGGAGAGAGCCACAGAGGAGACCTCTGGCCAAAACTGTGCATGCTCATGTGCAGTATCTAGCATAAAAGGGCCTATGTTCTTTAAAGATTCTTAGGACCAAGGGTAAGAGCTATAATTAATAACAATAATAATAACAACAACAAGAGTAATAATAATTCTGGTGCCATTAAGCTATGACCTGAAAAACAGAACAGCCAATGAGAAGTCGTGAGTCTGATCTCTCCCCCTCCTCCTCTTTCTCTTCCACCCACATCTCTATTGTTATTTCTCTCTTTCTTATTTTTCTTTTCTAATATTTTTTTTCTACTCTGGACATATCCTTGAATTCTGGCCATTCCCCCAGCTTATGGGATTCCCATTATACACGCTTGATATTTAACAGCTTTGGCGTCTTCCATAGCTGGGAGTGAAAAGAGAAAAAACAGCTCAAAAATGTAATGGAGCAAAATCTGCATACTGAGCCCTGGTTCCATGTCCCTTTACGCTGTTTACTTAGATCTTAAAAGCTACGAGCTGTGGCATCTACTCAGACTTCATCAGCCCATCGCACCCTGATGCTGGCCTTGGAGACACTGCCAGCTCCCAGTTCCCTCCCGCCGCCACCTCACTAGGCCGGGAGGATTTTGTGGTTCCTGTGGCCACCCCATTCCTTTGCAGCCTCCTCTCTGGCAGCCCGCTCCCTTCTGCCCCACAGGAGCTGGAGGGGGCCTGGGGGAATGCTTGTGCATTTGCAGGGGCAGAATATATTCTCTTTTCTTCAGTCAGAAATCCTGATTATGCCCAAGAGCTAAGTTTACCCCTATGTGAATATCTACTTTATTTGCTCAGTAAGCTGTCGTGCATGTTTATCACATGGCAAGATGTTGGTGTGCTTTGTGCTGTGCAAGTGGGATGAGGGTGTGATCCTTCTCTCAGAAGATCCTAACCGATCTCTTTATAACTGCACATACATGGATGTTTTAAAATTATTGTCAACATCTTCATATAAACGAGAATATTATGCCCCGTATGAGTGGAATAGTTCGGTATGAGCTAAGCCCTTTAGAATAGGTGAAATACCATCTCTGGAATCCTGCCTCCTTACATGCCAGCCTAGTCCTGCTGCCTTAAGGAATTCCTAGAAATCCCCACACATCTGAGCTTTTCTTGGTGAAAAAGGGTTGGGATCAGGTGGACCTGAGTGTTATGAGCAAAGCAGTAGCCATCCCCAGCTTTCTCTCTCACTAGCTTTCTGGTTTTCCTTTTCTTTTCCTGTTTTTTTCCTGTCTTTCCTTCTTTCTTTCTGTTTTTCTTCTTTTTCCCAGTGGGTGTGAGTTTTATGGACATCAGAGGAGCAGCACAGCATTCACGGTGACCTGGCTGTTATGATAGAACTGGAAAAGTGTCTTAAAACTATTTAGACAGGCCACCTGATCTCCTTCCTTCACCTGTCTAAAATTTAGAAGTCAAAGCCTGAGCATTGTAGTGTTGCTTTCTGACTGTCAGTGGGGAGAATCAGACACTTCCAGAGGGCACTTCATGAGCTGCTCTTAGATGTTTATTTTACAGTAAGGTAAATTGCCCATTTTCCAAGGCTATAAAGAAAACACAGGGAAATCAGATGTCAGTTAGACACCTTGGGTTTAGACATCTAAATTAGGTCTGACTCATTCCATGCTTTAATTTCCAGTTTCCTTAGCAGCTTTGAAAGTCTTATCAGAAACTTCTGCTGATGAAGCACCTTCTTTTCTGTCTTTCAACATCTTTCTTTCCCATTCTCATCTTTTACACCTGAGATAAGTCAGCCATTTCTTTTTCAGTGCAGGAGCCAAAAGAATTTCGCTGAAGTTAGTGGTGATGCATTTAAAGCTCATGAAAGCAGTATGGTTACGACCCAGTGGTTTGTTACTGAATGGAAACCATTGCTGCAAGTTATCAGTAAGACTTTAATTTTTGTGGTATGAGAGATTTTAAATGGTTTGTGACAGCATCCACAGTTTTATTAAACGGATTAAAAGTGCATAAGCATCAAGATGTGAGGCAGCTGTTAACTGATGGGTATTAACAAGAAAATTCCCTTAGAATCATCCATGGTTGAGCACAGGGAGATGTTCTTGATTCTTTATGAATATCCTTTGTGGTCCTTGCTGTACATCCACTTGGCTTTTTTTCATTACCTCTGACCTAGCAGCACAGAAGGAAACAATCCTTTTTGATACAATTTTCTCATCTGACAGACTCCATAGAAATGTCTCAAAGGTGAAAATTTTGGTCTGTTTTCCCAAAGGACTTTTTCACTTTGCACTAAGGCAGAAGCTGTGGCTGAAGTCCTGTTCACCTGGGAAAAAACTTCTCTGCAGTGCTGTTGTCTTGGGGTCCTGCTGAGCTGCAGACTTGGCTTTTGGAGTTTGTTTCATGCCCTACCTAAGACCTGTGGCCCCAGCAAAGGCTTGCTTCCCTCATTTTGGGACTCATCTCTTTTAAAAGCCACTACAGACCATAGCTATCAAGGCTGGAAGATCAGGATCTCTGAAGTTAACTCTCCTCTCACAGGACGGCTCTGAGCATCAACGCATTAAATGACTGAGGGCATCTTCCTGCACTGCACTGATCGGATCTCCTGTTTAATGACACCATGAAAAAGCAGCAGCAAATACATACTTCAGTTCTTTCACACAAGCTGCTGCCAGACACCGTTGTCCACTGCGACTCCAGAACCCCTGCGTACTCAGGTAGAATTACTGATTTCCATACTGGAAGTAGGGTGACAACTGGGCTCACTGGGTTAACGCCCTTTCCTTAGCTGCACCTTTCAGTTTGGTAGATGTTCACATATTTATAACACTGTACAAGCAGGTCAGCATATTCTTCAAGGGCCATTATCCTGCTGCTCCCTACAGCGTTAGGTACACAGCAGGGAGTTGCATCAAGGAAATGCATTAAGACGAATCAGCAAGAGAGAAGGGTACCTCTGGGCCAACTCCCTGCTTCTCAATTATTTATACTTCATAATTTCCAGCAAATCACTGGCTGTTTATTGGTGCTCATCTATAATTGAAGAGTTTCCTAGATCACTGGCCAGCTTTGCTTAAGATGTAGCTGGCCGTGCTTTTGAAAGCTGTTACGAAAACCCCACAGGGAAAGGCAGGGTCTCAGGAGTGGCTGGTCATCCATTGAGGATACACCCTTTTAATTTTTGGCTTTTGTGGGCACCTGGGACTGGTAGGTTTCCAGCATGTGGTTTACCATCTCCATTTGACCGCACCACATCATGTAGGGACTGCATGCCACAGTACCAAGATGACCCTGACCAGGAAGTATTTCAAGGATTCTGCCTTTCCAAGGCCTTGCTCATACAGTGTGCTGCTTGTTCTGTCAAAAAAAAAAAAGAAGTGGAAGGTTTTGATGTTCCTGAAATTCTTGAAGAGGCCATGAAAAATGAGCTACTGTTCTGAATTGAGATGAAAAGCCAAAACCTTGAAAACTTTCAAGAGCTTAAAATCTAAAGGGAAAAAAAATCAAGTGCATACTTATGCAGGGGACAGAGCTGGCTTGGCATACTTTGGGTGGCTCCTTCATCAGACCTGGCTGGTCTTTCTCCAATAACACTTTGACTTAGTTTTTCTCTTTTAATTTCAAAACAAAATTATTTTGGCTGAAGCAGTTGAACTTTTCTATTCAGAAACACTAGAATGGGCTAGTTTTAATTTTTTTTTCTGGTGTTGTTTTCAAATAAAAAAATTATCTGGAACCAGCCATTTCAGTGTGAACAACTTCACATTTGAGCAACTAGGAAATTCTAATGAAAAAATGTTTTGTTGAAATGTTCCCAACCAGCTCTATCCATCACTTCCTTTCACTACTACCCAATAAAAATAGCTCCCACATACCACTGCAGTCAGGAGTGCCATGTTACAGAAGAAGAAATAACTAAGCCAACAAAATGACTCACATTCCAAAGATAATATATAAGGTAGGGCCTGGCCAACTGGTTAGATTCAAATTAGAACCAGCCTCAGCCTTCCTGCCTGAAACAAAATGATCACAAAATATGATCTGTTGTTATTTTTTGATGTTTGCTCATTTTATTTTTGCAGACTTCTATTCATGATCCCACTTCTGACTTAGTGGAAGTGGACATGCTTTTAATGCTATAGAGACTGCTATTTCTCCTCATTTTTAGCCTAACTTAAAGCAGGAAGCACTAGGACTGTGGCAAGGGGATTTGTCTTTCTAAAGAGATTTTTTAGCTCTGTTTCTTCAGCTTGGAGTTTGAATACTCTCTTTAAAGTATGCCTGAAGATCTAGACCCCTGCACAATTGAAGTTTTACACTGCTGGGTTTCTCAAGTAGCCAGAACTGTGGACCTCACTGAAACCAGCTCATATAATTCTGTGAGGTGTGTTACGCATGAGCATAAAGAAGCAGACCGCTATGGTCCCGTGTGTCCTTAGAGCCTAAAATACCCTTCTTAGTTTTAAACATATAAATCAAAGGCATAAAACTTTTAATTTTATTGTTGTTGTGAGGTACTGACCTAATACCCTGAAGTTTTTAGCTCGTTAATTCTGTTGATCTTCACTAAAGCACTCATTCCAGCAGAATGAGTCCTTCATGTATATACAACTTTTCAGCCAGGTTGGTAGTGCTTTTAGGAGCAGCTCATGGTTTAGGGTGAATGCATTTTAAAGCAATCTATAAATCTTTATGATCTTTGTTTTTCTTTCTCTTGCATGCATACTTGGCAAGGATTTTCAGTTTGCATCATTGAAAATTTGATTCGCTTATGTACAATGGGTGAGATCTGTCCACATCTGAAAAGCCAACATCAAGTCCTTTGCACCTTTTAAATCTTAAAAATAGGACTGAAGCAGGACATTATGGTTTGCCAAACTGTTGCACTGCCTTCCCTTAAAGCTGAACTGAGTTTCAGCCAGGCAGAATGAAGGGGGTGATGGTGGAGAATGAATTACTGTGACCTTGCAATGTGCTATGGAAGAAAAAGGTAATTTGAGGGCTGCAATACTGATTTTTGCTTTCTTTTCTCCATGGCTTTGGTGCTTTAGGTAGCTGCTTGGACTATTGCATCCCATTTTGGGCAGCCTCTTATCAAAATTTGGAAGCTTAGAAGAAAGTAAATTAACATTAAAGGTCTACAGAGACCAACTTATGGGGAAAGGTTTTGAGTTCAATATATTTAGTTTAGATGAGTAATATGCAGCATGGATAGAGTAAGAGGCCAGCACTTGATGGGCATACACACCAAATAGACAAAAGAGTAATGAAGAGTGGGCTGCAGGGATAGCTGAGAACAGTAACTAGATGTGAAAAGGGGAGATTTTTCTGGGCATGGATTTGTGTGCTGGAGGAGTCAGTGTACTAGTTGGGAATTCTCAAAGGGAGACAATAAAATCCTGGATGGTGTGGTGGGGACAGCCACAGGGTCACACTATATGGGAGAAATACATATTGTTTGTCTCTGGCTTAGTTTTGTGAAGTCTTATAAGAGTGTAAAGAATTGGGATAACTGAAGCTTTGGGTGTTTGGTTAAGATCTGGGCTGTACTTCAGTGACAGTCGGTGTGTGTGTTAGGGCAGTGCTGCCCTAGAAGGGTCCCTGCTGCAGGCACTGCCATGGCAGGCTGGCGGAGGCCCTGCCCCGATGAGTGTACAGACCAGGCTAGCATGATCCAGCTTGGCTGCTCTCCGTCCGAGTTCCCCCTTGATGCCTGTCCATCTGGCCTCTCCCCTTTTTCTCCGAAAAGAAAGGAAACTGCTGTTTTACACAGCTAGTCATTGAGCAAATGCCTTCTCCTGACCACAGCCAGCTCCCAGCCTGGAGCCACTGCCACGACTGCACCCCGTCACGCAGGGCAGGCACAGGTCCTAGGTGTGGGTGGGCCTGGAGAGCCCCAGGCTGCTGCCACTGCCTTTCTGACGGAAGGAACGGGAAGAGAAAACAGCCCTGTAAACGCCTGAGGGTTATTGTGTTTGAGAGTGTTTGAAGTGGCCAGTCCTGGGGTGCTGCCATGTATGTGTGAGGGATGAGAGCGATGGAGGAGTGGTGCAGATGAGGAAGGGACAGCCTGGAGCTGGGACTGGACCTTGGATCTGAATAAAAAAATCCAGACAGGGTGAGGGCGTGGGGGATTTCACAGGAGAGTCATCAAAAAGGCTTTTGTGCGATATACCTTTGACTCCCACTGGCTTTGAATCAAGCCGGGAATCGCCAGTGTTTACAACTGAGCACGAGGGGTACTTGGTGGTGTTTAATGCTTGGCTGTTATTAAACATCTCTGCTGCATGTTAACTTAGTGGTTCCTGGGGACACTCAGGGAAGTTAAGGTGAGCAAGCTGGAAGTTGCACATTAAAGCGGATGCTGGAAGTGCTGCAAAGTGGCCTTAGTTTGTTATAGTTGAGTCCCTCTTCCGAGCTCTGTAGTTACACCAGTGACTATCCAAGGCCTTTGAGAGTACCAGAAGGAGCAGGATGCTTCGGAGACACACTAACTATCCCTGAAGTGTCCAGGAGCACTTTCCTTTGCCCAGGTATAGGGGGGCTTTTTAACACTGTTGTCAAATGTCCCTGGCAAATGTACTGATTATTGAAATGATCTGCACTAGGAAATAAATAAATAAAAGACATAAGAACAGAAAATGCACCCTCCCAAGATAGCTTTTATGTAGCTAGAAAAGTGAGGTGGTTTCCTGTTCTAAATATTTAACATGATGTTTATGATATGTCCTCTGGGGGAAGAGATGCTTGAAAGCTAATGTTTATGAAGTAAGTCTGGAGGGATGGAAAGGGGAGGGAGGGCACACTAACTAGGAAAAAAAAAAGGGAGAAAAAAAAAAGAACCTCAGGAGATGTCCTGATTTATGGCTTTACTTGCTGGAGAAAAATCTCTGTTTTGTTAAAAAGGTTGCAACTGAAGGAAAGCAACTTCAACTCAGCTCCTTTTGAAACCAGAAACCTGTTCCCTCAGTCCAGACAGGATCTGAGTCTGGGCCAGCAGGAATCTTTTACTAGCTGCTGCCTTTGTGCTTTCGAGCCCTGCAGAAGGCGTATGTGTCTACGCATCACGTGAGGGTTGGAATGATGGTCTGATGTTTAAGAAGCTGAGCTACGTTTCAGAAAGGAGGGGTGAGTTCAGTTTCCTACTCTGCCAAAGGCTTCTAGTGTGATATTTGGGTGTTTAATCTTCCTTTGTCTCTGTTCCCTGTCTGGGAATAGCAACAATTTCCTGATTCACTGGGAGATTGAAAATAAATCACTTTATTGTTATGGACTTAAAAAATAAAGGCCTGGATTGCCATTATTTCAGGAGGGATGACTGAACTCCTTGTGAAGCACACTCTGAATGGATGGTATTTTTCAACCCATTTTATTAAAAGTAAACCCATGCTTGGTTTGTAAACTGCAGCAATTCAGGACCAGCTTCATGTATGGCTTTGCCATTCCTGCCCCAGGGTGTAAATCTTTTGGGGGAAAGCTGTAGGTCAGAGAGTTGGAAGCACCAAGTGTTCCTGCTACTCTGATTTTTCAGTAGTGCAAGTTAGTGCAATTTTATATACTGACTACAGGGTACGTACTGAAAGAGGCTGCGTTTGAAGAAGGGTGATGCAACTGCTGCATGCTTTACAGTAATGTCTTCTGGGTCCTCCGCAGAGCCCTTGGCAGTACTTTTGGCACGTGCTGCAGAGCGCAGCAGGCCTTAGAGCTTGGGACTGAGGAGACTGGAAGATAAACATAAGAAATTTCAAACATAATCTTGTCTAAGATGAAACTCCCTGTGGCTTTAGCACTGGACTTTGAAGGTTTCAAAGAAGTCAGAGGCCAGGTAGAAAAATTCCATGTCTTAATCAATACTTTAGGTTTCTTTAGTGTATTGTGCTCAGCCTGGCTGAAAGTCAGGCCACTTGTTTCAATTATTAAATACAGATTTATGACCTGTTGTTTTTCTTGGAAATAGAACCAGGCTTGGGACCAGTTTTCTCCTTGCAAATAACTGTGTTTGGCTGTAGTCAGTCCATGCAGATAGAAATGTGTCAGTCACGTTTATAAACATCCAGTTTCCTACTCCATTTTCTCTCTGTCCTCATGACTCTGACCTTTCTCATCAAAGTGTAACAGTTACACATCCCTTTTTCTGGGATCACTATGTTTTGCACAAGACTAATCTGCATTTGATGGCTTTCCTTTGGTGTGCTATCAGCAAGTTCTTAAATAATTTTCCAGCAGAGAAAATCACTGCACTGTGACAGTGCACCACGGGGCAATCCTGTTTTAGTGACAGGCAGGTCTGATTGGTCCAGCATGGGAAGATTTCAACTAGTGTTGCTGATATTAATGTACTTTCTCACTCAGTTAGCTGGTCTGCTGTAACAACTGTATTCTTCCAGTAACAAGCGTGGATATTTTCCTTTTATTTAGATATTCGGGTATGACTGTTATTCAATAAAGTAATTTTGATAATAGTTGAAACAGCGATGGTTGAAAAGGCATTTCAACTTGGGTAGACTTCAGATGTTTTGGGTAAAATGTATCTAACAGTGAAAGCTGATAACATGTTCTCTGTGTACATTATGTTTAACTGTAGTAACATGTTAAAAAGGGAGGCAGTAGTCTGCTGCTCCTTCCAAGTAATCAGTGGAGCTGTAGGAGGAGGTGTGAAGAAGGTCCCTTCTTTAAACCTTGTTGATAATACACAGAAAAGGCTGTTGTATACATGTGGCATTTATTTCTTTTAAATACTCCCTTTTGCCCTAAAGTTGTGAATCTCTTAAATTCCAGCATGAGAAATTACTAAACATAAGAAAAACAGCAAATCCTTCCCCTCCCCACAACCCTACCATACGCACACCTCCAAAATTTCACATATTACCTGAGCATCTGGAGCACTGAGCTGAAGGGAACATGTTTTTTAAAGTTTTTTTTAAACAAAAAATCCCTAACTCTAATCTACAACCCCCTTCAGACCTGCCTCTAGGGAGAAACCCACCAATTACTATTTACTTTACCAACCTAGAGTGATTTGTGGATGTATGTAAGAATTATTTACGGTTTCATGCAGGAAAAACTTTCAGCTCCTTATTTGCCCTTGTAAGTAATGAGTTGCCTCAGGGGATCAAAGGTCAGATTTTGGTTTTAATGCCCACCTCCTTTTAAAAAATAAATAAAGCAATCTATGTGAAAAGAAGAGGAAAAAAACTAACAGTCTGAAAAGGCTCTGACTCCTGCTCTGCTTTGATGTTTTAGGTCTGGAAGGGATCATAAATTTGCTGGTGTGAGATAGAGTGATAATAAATGTAGCTTTTAACTGCTGGGTTTTTAGCTCACACAGCATCCATTATCACTGGCAACTGCAAAGGGAATGTACTTTTTTTTTTACTTGTTGCTCTTTAGCAAGATAAATATTCACCCCACTATCCACTGATGTCCCAAAAGCTCAAATGAAGCGTCTCCTTGTGATCATTCCCCAACAACTTTCATTCTTGGTCAAAATGATTCAGTGGTGTTGATAAGAGTCTGGAGGGGTTAGCTTGCCACTTAGTTCAGCAGTCACCATTTCAGCTCTTTATTGGGTGGATATTTTTCCAGTAGTTTGAGTTGTGGTGAGCAGGGAGTAGACAAGGAACAATTTGAAATCGAAAACATGTTTGGAGTTCAAAGTTTGAGAACTCTTGAGGTTCCCAAAAACTCTAGAAGAACTACCATTTCATTTTAGAAGGACTTTTGCATCTATGTTGTCCGATTTCCTGTGAAACTCGTACCCTGGAGCATTTCCTTCTTATTTCTTACTGACAAATAGGCCAAAGACAATGCCCAGGCACAGTGACGTCTGCATGCTATGTCAGCACACTTTCATACCATTCCTGTATTAAGCTCAGACAAGATGCACTATTGGAAATTGCTTTAAAAGTCTGACGGATACTTTGTGCAAGTACGGAGCAGTGCTTCCAACACAACCGGCTTAGTCATGTCATAATATTTTAAAACTACATTGTTAATAAATGATTTTAACCACTTAGATGTCTATTAATGTCTGTTTACTGAATGCCAGCAACCTCATATTCCAACAATTTCCACAAGGACTTATTGATCATGTATAGATTTGGAATGAATTTTGCCAAATCGGTTTATCATCTCTATATATCTCTTTCTCTCTGCTTTGCTGTGTGGAGTGAACACTTCAGCTATTGTTTTTATTTTCCCTAGATCAGCAGTTAAGTCATTTTTACTCAACTTGCATCCATTATGGATCACTTCTGTTAGTAGTATCATTTATTATTATTTTTTTAAGTTCAACCATAGATTTGTTTCTTTGGTCTGCTGCAAAACTTAATGATTTTCCATATATTCTTTCAGGCCTCCAATCTAAATGAGAATGTCATCTACTCTAAATTCATCGCTTTGAGAGCTTTTAGAAACAGAAAACTCTCAGAGTAGAACAAATCTGGACAGCACATATTTAAATAAATAGCATTCAAAGAGTGTATTAAAAGACACTGACTTGATCTTTACTTGCAACTTGCATGCAGTTATTACTGTGCATATTTTTTGTATGATAGGTCTTGTTCTTATTTCTTTTAAGTGTTGTATGAAGTTTTTTATGTCTTTATTGAAATTGCATATATCAGAGGATACCTTTTCTTACTTGGCTTTTCTATTCCAATCGTGGAAATAAGCCTCTTCTCATAGATTTGGAAAACGTAAGGTCAAAGGGATGTATCAGTCTGAATTCTGCAAAGGAAGCCAGTCCATTTGAATCCATTTAGTTATAAGTGGCTGACACATCTTCCAGAAAAATGTCCAAACTTTCACAAGTAGACAATGCACAACATTTCCTATGAGTTTGTTGTAACAGTTAATTACCATGACTTTTGAGCATTTAACTGCTAATTTGAGTATGTCTAGCTGTAGCTTCTGATCATTCTAATCCACCTGTGCGTTTACTTTAAGCTACAGTACTTCACCTTTTCATGTTATCAGCTTTACTTCCAACTTTATCTTTGGGTCAGACCAAATTTTTACTGAGTACATCATCTTGCTTTTTTGCTGAGCTTGTGTCTTTTGAAGATATCTTGAGAATTATTTCTGAATGTTGTCTGTATTCATCGCGTGGACTTTGGCTCCTTGTTTTGACCATACTTAGACTTCTTTGTGGGTCCATGCAGATGGCCATACCTGTTACCCTGAGGTGGTGTCTAGCACATGCTAGTTAGAAGGCGAGCCATTTCATCCCTCAGGAAGATGACTGTGCCATTGGCTCAGCGAAGAGCCTGGAGGATTACCTAGGCTAGACTTAATTTTCTGACTTCTAAAATTACTGAGATGAATCCTGCTCAGTTGCACACAGTTACCTGATATCTGTAGCCCTAGAAATGTTTTTATGGAGAATTCTATCTTAGCCATCTGATTTTATTGAAAGAATCTTACTTCAAGTTGGCTGTTTTTATCAGTTCATTCTCAGTTCTCTTTTTTGATTGCCTGTCTACTCAGACTAGCCCAACTGTCTGCAATACTGTATAAGAAAGTTTGTATGATTGTCAAACAAGAGAAAATGGAGAATATTCTCACTGTAAAAAGGAGATCTAGATTTCAGTGACCACCTGGAACTAAGTCTGGGAAAATACCTTAGCATAATGTAAACTTGAGCTGGACTCCAATGGCCATGAAGGCTGGGCTCTAGATAAGGTTTGTTCTGTGATTAAAAACATCTGCTTCCCTGGACTGGATCTCATCCATACTCCTTGGAATAGGACAGCTACTCATGGGGAGATGTTAGCCAAGGTCTGGATGCAGCTCTCATTGTAAAATCTCTCAGGAAGCTCCTGCTGTTCTTCCTCTGCGTGCACTGGAATTGAAATACGTTGAGAAGATAGATATACTGATCTTTCAGCTGCTACTTTAACTTCAGTACCGTGAACCGGCAATGCTGAATGTTCAGGTGGGACGAACTGATGATGGCTATGTTGAAATGACATTTCAATGATTGTGATTAGGCAGTAAAATACAAAGAATATGAGGAACTGGAAAGGGGTATCCTCAGCTAACCTGCAATTGCCTTTTGAAAGGCAGTTGTATACATGTTTGTACGTTCTGGCTAGAAGTTCTGCTCAGTAGAAGACTGCACATCTAAACACAATGAAGTCATTATTACCGTTGTAGCCATGATGGTCTAAGGATTTGAGAGAGGCAGATTTTATGGTCAGAAGATAATTTTTTTCTGTTATTAAACCAAGTGAAATATTTAGAAAAGCAGTTAAAGTTTTGGGTGCATCTCTCTTAAGTCATTTCCTATTTCAGGCAGGCTAGCCAAAGCTGGATACCTGAATGTATACATATACTGTCCCAAAAAGTTTGGAAAAGAATTTCAAGGGTAAAAACCAAAGAAGTCCTGGCTGGCCTTAGGAATGAATGTCACATTAACATGCAGTTTCCTTTTTGTTATCAGTGACTAATACGTATTCTCTCCATGAACAAAATAATCACTGTGGTGTGTTGGATTGTTTTAAACTGGGGAACAGGGATAAGAAAGTCTGAACATCAAAGCAGTCATGAGTGAGGGCTTATCTGTGGAGCAAAGGTGGAATGAACATACACCACTGCATTTTAGAGAGTTAACCTCAAGGTCTGATAATCTGCATCACGCTAAGATGCTGTTGGATTCCAGCAGTCAAACAGAGACAGATAGAAAAAACCAAACATTTAGCTAATCATGATTACACCCAGCTAATGGAGAGAGGTTGTTTTTCCCCCCTTCCCTATCATCCTGGTCGATTCAAATTGATCCTAGTTCTGCTGAGCGAGAGCAGTCCTTCAAAGTTTATTCTGGTGTCAATTTTTATAGTTTCCCCCGCTGATCAATAGAATGCATAATCATTAAGGCAAAGTTTGTGAAAGCTAATCCTTCAATACGAGTTTTATGAATGACTCAGAGTCATGGCTCTAACCATTTGGATGTAAGTGGAACCTTTAATCAGGTGAGTGACAGGAGACAGTCAATAGGATTTGCTGAGATTGGATTCTGATTTTCTATACAGCTATGCAGAGTGAGCAGGAGAAAGAGGAATGGGGATGGCCAGAGGAACAGACACAGGCTAAAACTGAAGTTTCTCCCCTTTTATTATTTATAAAATGTATTTCCAGTATTTTTAAAAAACACTTTGCACTTGCATATCATTTTTCACCTAGAGAGCTCAAATGGGGACATTTCCTGATTAAACACTACATCATCTTTTTGTGACAATGAATAACAATTAGTGCTACTTTACACTGGTGAGAGCTTACTGTACCAAGTTTTCCAAGTGCAACACATTTGTAGTGTCTCAGGTGAGAGAAAGCAGAGGCAGATGAAGTAAGTTCCAGTAGATATCACGGAGTAGGTCAGTGGTGGAGGAAAAGGGAGCCTTGGAATTGCTTTAGTTTTGCCCACTGGACATGCAGGTGTTATTGTGGATTTCTTTTTTTCTTTTTGACACATCCTTGTGAATTTGCATGGGAGGGATGATGTGAATTGTATATACTAAGAGAAAGAGTAAGGAATTATCTGAAACAGGGAACTGGAAAATCAGAGGATGAGTGAGAAGATTAGCTGTTGTACTGAACTCATCGCTGCTGTAGCTGACCAAAAAACACTTGATGACAGCATTAATATCTCTTCTTTTCTTCTTTTCTGCCATTTCAAATGCAGTGAAATGGGAAGAGCCAACATGCTAGCAAGACACTTTTTCTAGTAGCAGGAAGTACTTTTGCTTGGGCAAATAACTTATTTTTGCTGAAGGATCTGCCATAGAGTGCTAGGCTGAGAAGAAAACAGCCAAAGGAGAATTTGTTTCCATTTGGTATGTTAAAAACTAAAGGGCTAGGTTTTAACGTTAGTACAAAGACCTGTATTTTAACGAGATGCTCTGAGCATTCAGCCCCAACACTTAGCTGTCAGATTGGACAGTACATTGAGGCAGGAAAATGAAACCGCTGAAAAGCAAAGCTGGTGATTTCATTTGCACTTTTGAAGCAGAACAGAATAACAAACATGAATAATCTAAATAGTGGTCAGTGCATTCCTTTGCAGCTGACAGATTGAGAGTTTGCTAAGAATTCTTGGAAGTAAGTTTAAAGTTTGTGAGTTGCCTGCTCTAAACTGATATAGCTCCATTGGCTTCTCTTGCTTTGCATTAGCTGAAGACTTACCCTAGGGCTCGTAATCTGGCTATTCCCTTTAGTGATTTAACAAATGTTTATAAAACAGATTCTCATTTGTGTGATTGAGCAAAGATTGTCTTAAGCTTCATCAGCTGAGGACCTGGCACTACATCTACAAGTGGGCTCATGTGGTAGATCTGCGAGGGGGCTATGTCATGGCACTCTACATTAAGCTTGGTGCATGTCATGCTCCTCATCTTCTGGTATTGCTGTACTGGGAAGTTAGTAGAAATAAGATATTTTTTTTTTTAGCTGAATGTGTTTTCTTTATTTATTGCTGTTTTGTAGTCCCCAGAGCATTTTGTCAAAATGAGTGAATAGCAGCATGAGTAGTTCAATGACAAGAAATAGAAAAACTCTGCTTATGCCAGCATCTTCAAATATTCAGAGAAGACAGACCTGTGCAGGAAATATACCACCACTTGCTAAGCGATGATCTCAGAATAGATCATGCCACGGTAAGCTCGAGGACTGTGGGCATATTGGCTCCACATGCTGGCACTGACCTGGAAATACAGACTCAAATGGTGTCAGATTTACAGGAGCAGATGCAGTCCCAGTGCTGGCAGGGTTATGAAGGCTGTGATGGGGTAGCACCTCCTCTTCCCCATCATAAGGTCTCGAGGGGAAGTGTGTGATGGGTGAAAGCCCCCTTGCACAGCTGTTCCTTGTCTCATACAAAAGTTACTACCTGGTGACTATTGGTAGTTTCACACCTAGATCTAGATCTGAACATTTTTGCTTAACACCGTTGCTAAAAGATTGTTTTTCAGTGTTTTCTGTGAAATGCTTGCAAACCTCTGCCCTGAGTTTCTTTTGAGTGACAAAGAAAGATATGGGGGCAGCTCTGAACTTGGAAATTATTAGTTGCTGAGATGTGTTTCAAAGCTCTTGGTCTGACAGGAGCTAACCTTTGATCTGGTAAATGAGAAGTTTACCCTATAGAGGCAAGGGAAGGGGAGGAGAAGGGAGGATTGATAACTAGGAGAAAGGTAGGGTGACTTGGGAAAGATCAGTGGGAGCTGAGAGCTGAGTTTGTTGGTTCAAGCTCAGGTAGAAGGAGAAACTGGGGGACAGGGTAATACGTCCTCTGTGGGGCTCAGGAAAATACAAACAAGTGAATTTGTAGATTGTGAGAGTGCTTCCACTTTCATTTCTCTCCTATTCCCTTCTCCACCTTCTCCTGAATGCACTGGTCTGCTTTGCTAGGGTGACTGGGGAGTGGACACTGGCACTTGGGGATTAGGTAGTGGGAAGTGTTGTCCCACTCAGTGCCTGCCCCTGGGGTGTCCTGACCATCAAACTGTGAGGCACAATAGGAAGCTGTGTCTGCAGAGGTTTCACTTGCAGAGCAGACAGTTGCTGTGGTTAGGCATTTGAGAAGCTCACTGGACCTTGTTTTCACATTAACCTCAAGCATAGCCTTGCTGTCATGGAGCTCGTGGAACCTGTGAGAATCAGAGGGCAAAGGCAGCTGGAGTTCAGACTGGCCTTGGCAGGACACAGCATCAAAGGTGCTTTCCCAGGGTTATTTCTGCAAGAAGTCAGGGGAGTTATAAGAATTTTAGCTCACCCCAAAGCTGGAAGGCTGTCTTTATGACACACTGGTTTTTCCTTCTTTTTTGTCACTGCTTTCCTTCTTCTCGCAACTTAATGCTGACCGAGTAGTTTTCCAGTTACACCAAATGCTTCATTTCCTGATGGGCCCTTCCACAGGCTGACGGTGCTGTTTACAAGCACTGCTGAGATGCCTCTCTGTGAATGATGACCCTGTTCACAGTCCTTCACCACACACCCTCCCCCTACCTTTCACTATGGTAAATATTTTAGTACTCGTTGAAATCAATTGAGCCTCATCAATTGGAAATAGAGTGTAAATCACTGGGACTTTTGCATTCACCCCAGAAATCAATTTTCACACATTAGGGCTATTAGCTTATTGAGAACTGTGTGATAAATGGCTGCGGGCCATCATGGAGCCACACCTGCCAGCTCTACATTTTGCATCTCAAATAGGCTCAAAAGTCAGGGGACGCCAAGGGAAGGAAGATCTCAGGTGGGTGGAGCGGTGCAGGGTAGGAGACACAAGGACCGAGCAGCCAGACAATCTGTGCCTGGAGATCAATAACATCTACAAAGCACTAACTCATCCTCGCAGGGGCTGGAGACAGAAGGCGGCTTGGAGCCAAAGTTGTGGTTAGGCATCTAATTTTCTTTCTCTCACAAAGATGAACACAATTTGGGAAGGAAAGGTGAAATGTAGATGACGAACATTTAATAAAACTAATGCAGTAGTTTAAAAAAGAAGCTTTTCCATGAGTAAATATCTTCCTTTCACAGAGCAGCTGCAGACAGGGTGTAGAAATGCTGCCTCCTTCTGCCATGCCGGCGCTCTGGGTAAAGAGGATGTACAGTTTACCACCAGCTGTGATATGGAGATAGCTGGGGTTTCTACTCTCGCTCTGTAATTCCTTCCTAGCCCATAGAATTCTAGCAGTGGCAGCTAGTTAGCTCTTTGCTGAATGAGTCTGGCAGGGGTGAGGGATCTGGTGGCCTAGCCAGATGAAGTGTACAGGGCCCAGCAAGTTCTTCTGTGGCCATCTGGAAGACCTTGATCTCTGTTTCTAAGACAGGACATAATTCATTCTTCTCAGTTACTACTGCCAATCAAAAATGTGGGTGGCTGCAGGGGCTCGGAGGCTCTCCAGTGGTGTAGTCTGTGTTCACGTGCTTTGTAGTTTGGCATTTTACACATACAAGCCACCCCTTGAGCTGAGGCAGTCATGCATAGGTAGGGCTCTCTCTATGGCTAGAGATCTTATCTCATTGCTGTACTTCTAAAAATTTGTGTAAAGCCTATGTTTCTCCGTAGTGAATATTTGTCTGTACAATAGGAAAAAAAGGGAACCTGGAACCACAGATCACCAGATAGACAATGTAAACAGCAATCGATTTTCTTGCTGTGAAGTGAATACTGTGCACATATACCCCTGTCATTCTAGGAATAAAAACCAGAGCTGTTTAATAGACATAGAAGATCTGTGCCATGTCATCAAAGGTTCTTTCTCAAGATGAGCGATGTGGGCTTAGAGGCAAAGTTCCTTCCTGCGAATATCTGGAAGAAAGTGACTCAGATGCTTCTTGGTCTATACATTTTGACGATGAAGCCCAGGACAGTGGTTTAACGGGAGATGTTTCCTTGCTCAGACACTACAGAGACTTGCCGTGGCTTGGTCATTTTTAGTGGCAATGCGGTTGGATGGACTTGAATTGCATAAGTAGAGCATCCCAAGAGCAACAGGCAGCCAGGAGAGCCAGCACAGGAAACAAAGATGTCCAGAAGTAAGGGGTTTGGCTAACACTTGCAGGTAGCTTTGACCTGCCCCCTGGGATCCACTATTTTGATGTTGATGCTTCTTCACCCCATGTGCCTGTTTCCTTCTTGCTCTCTTGCTTTGAAAGACAGAACTGAAGGACTGAGAGTCCTGACTCACTTTTGGATAATCTTTCCAGGCCAGCTGGAAGCAAGAAGCAGTGACCTGCTCCCCAAAGAGTGCCAGCATGGTTTGGCAGCTCTCACAGCAGCAGACAGCTGGCTTTAAAATGTTCACACCTAAAAGCTCCTGTGCTTCATTCGGCCACATTTCTGGAACATTTTCCAGTCGCTCCATCCAAAATTTTGTCTTTCTTCTTTCTTACAAGTTTCATATCTAGCAACACGCCCCGTGCTGCACAGACCTGTTGGTTAACTTATTCCCAGTATCTGGAGTTTCAGTCCGGCCGGCTGCGATCAAGACTCCCGGGCAGGGGCTGCATTACTTCTCTGACAGTCTTGGGCTCTCACCCTCAGCTAATTACTTTGATCCTTTACACTTTGTAAAAATTCTTACAACACAAAATAAGTCCCCCCTGGCTTTAACCTTGTGACCTAACTGGCCCTTGTAAAAGGGAGGGAGAAAACACACAGTCATGCACGCCCAAACACACGCACACGCACTCACGCATATGCCTATATACACATCCCCACAAACTGCCTAAAGCCTGTTCCTTTAATAGTTTCCTCCCAGGACTCCCACAAAAAGGCAAATAAAACTCCTTTTACAAGATAGCAGGGCAGCATGAAGGATCAACTTCACCAACAACAAGTTCTTTCTTCAGTTCATTTGTTTTAAACATGCTTTTCCTCCAGATTTTGATCCTCTGAGTGCCTCTCCCTCCTCTTCCCTTCTGAGGCTTCCATCGTTGTTCCTCTTGCCTGCCCCGCTGCCAACAGCTTAATGGCTAAAACAAGCAATGCATTTTTTTCAGCATCTGCTTGTTCACAGGGAATAATGTGTGTGTGAACACATACTTTTAAGTTCCCCTTCCATGAATAGGGAATGTTTCTTCTTTCTTCTTCACAGGACCCAGCTAAGAAAAGAAATCCAGAGGAGAGGGAAAGCCATCATACTTATGAAGAGCAATTAAATAAATCAGGGATCTTCAGTCTGTGAGGTAGCTGAGGAGAGATACAGTAGAGATCTATAAAATCCTAAGTGGCCTGGAAAAATGAATAGGTTGTTACCTCAGTTACTACAAAAAGCAGATTCAGCTTCTTCACACAACATACATGTCCCTTTCCCTGGTAACCAGAGCTTCGGGAAGCATTTTAGAGAATGGTAACTTGGTGAACAGCATAAAGATAATTTAAGCTTCTGTATGGTTTAGATTAAGCATGGGGAAACAAATTTGTGTCTTGCTCCTTTACTGGCTGACCTGTATTTATGAAACTTACAGACACTTAATAATCTTGAGACTTCTTTCTCTCTGACATACTTGGTTAAGAATGCTCAACATTTTCTGAAGTTACCGTAAACCAAAAAGAGTGCAAGATGCATACACATCATGATTCACAAACCTTGCCTCTTTAGGAATATAGAGGAAAAAACCAAAAAACTTCATTTGCCAATAAAACCCACATTTGGATGCCTTTACCATTTCCTCAGTTAAGCCAAAACCAAATTGTTTGAAAGCTTTTAGGCTTTCGTTTATTTCTCCCTTCTTTCTAGTATTTTCTGTTTCCCATGCTTGAATTACAACTGGTAATGAAGGAGTTCAGAAGTAAAATCCTGCATAGTCTGTCTTTCTTAATAGATCACCTGGATATGATAGTCAAAGAAATCTCTAGACTCAGGTGAAACCAAGTGTGTCATCTCATGTTTTCTGGGAGCCAAGAAATGGATTCTGGAAAATCTGTTTGAGGGGAAAAAAGCGCCTACTTTGCTGAAAGGTCTGCAGTAGACTGCTGTTTGATTTTGCTAGACATCAAGGTCTTGGATCCAAGGCTCAAGGCAGTGAAGGAAGCTTCATAGCATTGCTGCAGGATGAGTGTGTGTAGGCAATACCTGCACAGACCCATGTTGTATGTGTTCTTTAAGGAGTAAAAAAATGTGTGAATGTGGCCAGTTTCTGCAAGTCCGTTTGACAATTCTAATCCTGAGAAAAGAACAGAGACTCCTGTTAGCTCCCCCACATGAAGTCCCCATGCATCTGTTCTCCTCTTTGCACCACTCACGGTGAGGCACGGGACAGCCACAGTGACTAGTTAAGATCTATGGAAGCCAGTTCAACAGATAGTGACATAATTAGGAAACGTACATGTTCAAAGCAAAACCAGATTTTGCAGATTGCTTGGGCGTTAAGGCTTTGGGATCAAAATTGTGAGCAAGAGACTATGAAGGACCAAGGGGGAATCTTGGTAGGATTTTCATACTCACTGCTCTTTCCCTCCTTTGAAGAGGATAGTTGTTTAGACAGGGACCTCCCTGGGCTGGGATCTCACTTTTTTGTCCTTGTTTGTACAGCACCTAGCACAAGAGTGCCCTTGCTACTTGCTTAGCAATCTTTGTACTATGCTTTGGTAATGCTTGGGGAGGAAACTATTCGTGTAACAGAAATACCAATAAGAATCTTCACCAATGCCCCTTTCCCTATGAGAGATTCTTTATGGGTTTTCTCATACCCTCAAGGCTTGTGAGCAGGATTTTATCCCATGTCAAGGGATGCTTGAACTTCCCGGTGCCAAGGTTTTTCTCTATTTTTGTCTAGGTCAGCTTCCCACATGCGTGAGTCTGAGTGGAGCCATTTCAAGGCTCAGCCTCCATAGGGTGCTAACCATGCCAAAGCTCTTACCACATCCAGATTCTAGTAGAGGGCTCCGAGATGGCTTCTCTTTCCCCAAGTTGCCTGCTTGTACTAAATACTGGGGCAGCTCTCTAAAATACTGAAGGAACAAAGCATGCAAGGCAGTAAAATGAGGCAATTAAACCTATAAAACCAGGGTTTACAAGGGAATTTATAGTGTCAGAGGCTTTTTATAGCTTTTTTAGATTAGTTTAAATAAAAAAGGAGGAGAGAGAAAGAGAGAAAGAGAGGGAGAAAAAGAGGACCTGAAACTTGAGGAGACTTAAAAGTTCGGAGAGAGGCTTTTAGGAAGCACAGAGGGGTAATAATTAGAGGCACATTTTCCATTTCACTGTCTTTGCAAATTGAAATTAAAGGAGAAAAAAAAAGCATGCACAGAACAACAGGCAGTTTACATTGCTCCCACTTCCTCCTAGTAGCATTCGATTTTTCTATTGCTATTATTTTATTTTCTGGCCAGGTGAAAGCATCTTGTCACCTGGGCAAAGGACTAAAGTGAAAGAGCCATCTCAGGTAAGGTGAAATTTAGGTTTGTTTTTTTTCCCCTTCTGTTGTGCTTACTTGCTGGTAAAGTTCACTTTGTGCCTTGCAAATCTGGAAGCTCATGTTCAAGAGGTGAAATGGAGCCGGCACCTGTTGAAGGCAAATTTGGTCAGGTGAGACGATAGACCCCATGTTTTAAGGATTGTGTCCTATTTCCCTAGTCCCTCCAGCTTCCTTTTGCATTGCACATAACACAATGTACACACACTAGGCAAGTCAGCTTGAGATTGCCTTTCGTGTGCCTAATTAGACCCATTCTTGGCTTTAGTCTGCTTCTGTGTGGAACTAAGGAAAAGGTGCTTCACATCTCTCCAATCCTGCATCCTTCTTTGTGGAAGCATCTCCTTTATTCAGGCCTGATTTCCTCACCATCGGTTGAACACACATTCTTTTAAAGTGGTGTTTTTCCTTTGCTCCATTCATATGATCACACAACATTCATACAATAATTGAGGTTGGAAGGGACTGCTGGAGTTCTAGTCCAATGTGCTGCTTGAAGCAGGGTCAGCTAGATCAGGTTGCTCAGAACTTACCAGTAGAGACTGAGGTGAAGCAGGCGTGGAGTAACTTGGCCTTTTCCATGTCCTTTTTCACCATGTCCCCTGCCCCATTTATCAGTGGGCCCACATTTTCCCAGTTCTTCCTCCTGCTACTGATGTACCTGTAGAAACCCTTCTTGATGCTCTTCACTTCTCTCACCATATTAAACTCTAGATAGGCTTTGACTTTACTCAGTCCCACCATGTTCAGATAGTGTCTCTATATTCCTTCTGGGTCACCTGACCCTGCTTCTACCTCTTGTATTCTTCCTTTGTATCTGAGTTTTGTCAGGACCTCCACGTTCCTCCGTGCAGGCTTCCTGCCGCCTTTGCTTTGTTCCCTGCTTGTCAGGACGTTCTTGAGCTTGGCTGAGGTGGTCCTTGCAAATCAACCAGCTCTTCTAGACCCCTCTTTTCTCCAGGACTGTATCACATACAGTTCTTACAAGTAGATCCTTGAAAAGGCCAAAGTCAGCTGTCCTGAACTCCAAGGATGTGATTCTGCTTTTCGCCTTGTCTTAGAACAATTTTGGTCCCTTTAGAAATGGCCCCACAGTCTGTGCTCTGTGATGGCGTGGGCAGTAGACTCACCTTATACACATGACCACTTCTTCCTTACATGAAGGGGGAACGTCTGCTGGCAATCTTGTCATCGCTATCTTATCTGCATTTATGCCATTAGTAAAATTACCCTTTCCATGGTGTTTCTAAGACCTTGCCCACTGCAGTGCTGCTAGGGAGCTTTGAGCGCTACCTTTGTGAAATACCTCACTTCATTCCTTCTTTGTACATTATTATATTTTCCAGATAGTGTAAGCTGTGTTTAATATGGCAGAGTATAGATCCTGGATGGTTGCTAGAATATGCAATTAGTAAATTACTAATTAACTGTAGCAATTTATCATCCTTCTGCTGTGTAGCTTTTTACATAAACCTACCTGTTCTCTAAGGCAATATAAATGAAGGGCCCATCCTTTATAAAATAAACTTACAGCAAAATAGAAAACAGCAGCCTGCCCTTCAGATCAGCTTAAACAGCTTGTGGGGGGACATTTTTCTAACAGAGAGGGTGCCATGAGAGAAGTGTTGACCATCCTTGGGTTCTTCAGTGGAAGGGAAAGTTGCTCATGATAATCTTTGGCTCATCTGAGTTGACGCATTCCTTTTGTAACAAATACAAAATACAGGATGAAGGGCAAGCAGGAGAAACAAAACCTAAAATGAGTGTGCATGTGTGACACAGAGAGATAAGGTGGAGGTAGGTAAAGAGAAGTAAATTCAGATCTGGTACAGGCACATGCAGCTCCAGAGAGTTATTCTGGCCAATTTAAAAAAGGTATGAACATTTCTGAATTGTATCTCTACACAACTTCCCATCTGAAAGAAGGTGAAAAGAGGAGCCCAATGAGACAAAATTACCTGTTTCTGATCACATTTACATTGGGGTAATTATCTTCATTGGAGATGTTACCACTTTACAATGAGATTAGAATCAAATCCAGCATTTGGGAAGCTGAGCTTTAGTTTTTAAAGTCTGCAAATGTGTGCTATTGCAGTCACATGAAAAATAGTTCTGAAATCAATATATAAAGCTATTAAAAATGTGGTTTTGTCTCTGTCTAGTATGGTACATTAAGATACATGTATCTTTGTACGTTCTCTTTCCCCCCCTCTCTGTATACGTATGTATGGGCAGAAATTTTAGAAGTACTCAACATTGGTCAAACTGTCCCCAATGGAAAATATAACATTGACCTCAAATAGCATCACATTTTAGGTCAATGATGAGTGATTTTTAAAATGCTACCCTTAAGTATATATTTAAAGAGGAATCACTAGAGCAAGACTGAGTCTAACTTCCCTGATCCTGACGTACTGTTTGAGAAATGGTGATGAGGGGAGAAGATGGCTGGGCAGAGCTCCCCATTTCATTCGTCCCAGTCCAGCATTGCTTCGGCATTTCTATTGTGATTTCCCACCAGGATTTTTTTTTTTGCAATCTGAAGAGATGTTCAAGAAAGAAAGTGAGCCTGTAATGACTGGTTTATGTCTTCTGTGTTATCAAATGCACCAAGAAACAAAAAGCTGGCTGTGTGAAGCTTTCAAAAGAATAGAAAAAAAGCTTCACATTTGCTAGTTGCTAAATACAACTTTTGGTAAGCACTGAAGTCAAACAAACAACTTTTACGAGTGAGAAGATCCATCTGCTATCACTAATCTTATAGATCGTTCTGTTCTCTGATACTTCAGTATTTTAAATAACATCTAATGGGCCAGAACGTACAAAGTAATCAATGTTATTCAAGCTCCACAGTCATCAGCTGCAGGTATATGCTATCCCAGCACAGTAGGCTTGGAGCCAGAGCCTCGGCTCATTTAAATCAATGTCAGCAGTTTACAACTTGCTCAGAACCTGGCCCCATATCCTTCTAAGAGAAGAGAAAATTCTTGGCCAGCACATAGTCTTGGTCTGTTCTAAAAAAAGATCCTTCATTGATACCATTGGGATGCAGAGCCAGGAGGCAAACATCATTATGCTACTTCAATGCTTAGATGCAAGATTGCTCTAACTCTTTAAAACCGGAGCCCACTCTCTCTGGATTTCATCAGACCTTAGGAGAGAGGTGACCCCACTCTGCCTAATAGAACAAAAAGGAACTAGCAAGGAGAACAAAGCCCGTATTTCATGCGTGTTTATTCTTCTCTTTATAGTTTGTAACACCAGTGCTCCCAGAGACCTTTGTTGGGAATCCAGATTGTCCTGGCAGGCTGCAAGATTCAGAACCCTGCTTGCGTGCTGAGCCATGCAGTCCCACAGGCAGCATTGATCTCGAGTAGCACTCCCATAAAGAGACATATACCTGGCTGTGCTGAATGCCTGGCAGCCTGTCTCTCCCATGCACTGTGGCAGCTGTTACCAATCTTGGCTGCAGACTCGTGGTGGCCAGGAGAGTACATGGTTGGTCTGAGAGCCTGACGGTCTGTCTCTGCCTCTCCCCCTTTCATTTTGTTGGCTCCATGTATTATATCAAATATCTTTAAAGAGCACAGTTTGAATGATGGAGCTTATAATTCCATCTCGGGAGTTCTGATGACTCGAGCTTGGTTCTTGTGGTTTATGATGTCACCAGGACCCATCGATGGAGTCGTAGCCCCATAATTCACCGTTGCCCTGTTATTTATTCTGTGCAATAAATGGCTGCAGTTTAATCACCAGAGTAAATTGCTGAAGCATCTTTGTGGAAACTCTAATGTTACTGTAGCAGTATCTATGGCAACAATGATTCAGTGGTGGTGGCTAATGCAGAGGGAACCAGTAACACTTAGCCCTGTGAACCCAGTGAGAAAGGAGCATGTACCAACCTCAGAAAGATGAGAGCCTCAGGGCCAAATGCAGACATGCTGTAAGTGGAGAAAAATCCATTAATTGCTGTACAGGTACAGGCACTGGGTATAATGTGTAGTCTCTGTGAAATTAGGATGTGGATCCAAACTTTGCCAACCTTTGCAGACTTGTGGTGTTGACTTTATGCAAAAAGATTTTTAGGAAAAACTCGTGACTCTTCTGTAGAGATGTAAGGCAAAAATACTTTTTCTGCGTAGTATTTTATTCCTTTTTCAACTGAGGTAGAAAAAGAACTGAGGATACTTGAAACAAATGGTTCTGAACTTCACAGAATTAAGGTTTGTGTTTGGTTTTCGTATGGGCAAGAGAAACAGGAGATTTTTTTATTTTATCTGAACTGTCTCAGTTGTTCTTGCCTGTTGTGTCCTTGTATCTCTCTGCTTAAAAGGCCTGGTAGGATCTTGTATTTTAGTGTTGGTGAGGCATAACGTTCCTTAAACTAAAAATGAAACACTTCTTTTTGGTAAAATATATTTGGCAACCTGTTTAATATAATCTGAAGATACCTAGTGGTTGTGGATATGCAGTTGGCATTTGAATAAGCATAGGGCTGTGATAGAGTTATCAGCATAATAGAACATTATTATTTACTGTTTTTTACTAAAGTGATATTTATAAGAAGGTTTTGTTTTCCAAATCCTAAGTTTCCATTCAAGCCCCAGATTTTCTCTGTTCTCTGCTTTTTGCTTTTTTCTTTTCCTTTTAATAAAAATCTTCTAAGCTATAACTGAAACCTCTGTTTACTGATTTTAAGAAAAAAGTAAGACGCTTTTCAAATATCTTTCTCCCCTCCTCCTTTATTCCTCCCCACTTTCTATATTCATTAATTTTCTCTTTGGGAAAGAAATTAGGGAAAAAAGCATTCTCTGTTCATCCTCTTTCAATACCCTCTGAATGCTTGAAAAGCTCAACTCTTTTTTCTCATTTCCTCTGCTGAGCAGCCCTAGAGAAGTATTGCGGCGCATGGTATCAGTGCCCTGACAGTCTGCTACTTATGGTAAATGTCATTTTACAATGTAACTTTTTTTTTTTAACTAGAGGTTTATGATTTTCTACAAGGATCCATTGTTTTAAGCCGTGCAACCAACATGTGTTTCTTGAGATATCACTTACCTTTTAAGCAAGTAGCAATTGAGTCTTGGTCATCAGACTTGGCTGTCTCTGGATTCATACGGTTATTCTGTTCTGGTAACCTGATACAACACAAGGAGGTAAGAGCAGAAAGAAAAGCCTCTTAATTTATGGTGGGTCTCAGTTCTAGTCATGTAGTTGCTTAGACTTTGGTTTTATCATGAATCATTTTTAATGACAGTTGAAGAGAAAAGAGTTGAAAAGCAAATCTTGGCTTTCTCATCACTGACAGCTTTTCATAACTTAAATCAGACCTTTTTATGGCACAGCCTTGCAGTACAGGTATTATGCAAATGAAAGGCTAAACTGAAGGACTGGCCAGCAGGAGAGCAGAGAGCTTTTTTCTTCCTAGCACAAGATATATCTTTACAGCGGTGATTTTAGAGCTGTCTTTAAACAGAGAGCAGTTTTTCAAGTTGTGGATTCCTAAGCATTGTCCATGGAGTCCCTCATAGGAAAACTGTATTTCCTCAGAGGAAACTTGACTTTCCTGGTCACCTTTCAGAAGGCCCTTAGAAGTTCTCCAGGAATGTCCTTTGTCTGTGTGGGCGAAAGGGTGAAAAACCTAAAAGTTGATGGCAAAAGCCCTCATGGACTTCAATGTAGCCAGAATGTCACTCCTCCCTCCAGTGGGCCTGGCGCCATCTGCATGTAGAGAGACCTCAGTCAGTGGGTTGGTGGGTCTCCAGTTAGTCATTTTCTTTGGGGTGCATGCTGTTGGCAGCAGTCAGCAAAGAAAATTGAGAAAATTACTGGTTTGGCATCAGCTTGCTAAGAGACCTGGTTTAAGGTCATCCTTCTTCAGCAGAGCCTATGGCTGTGCATTCAGTAATCAAAAGTAGAAATTTAATACTGATCCACTGAGTGTGGGCAGGAGAAGACACTGTCAGAGATGATGATCTGGTGTCCAGTGAAGTTAATAGAAGAGAGGCTCTCCCTGCAACCAGAACTTAATTGGATACTGGTAATATCCTGCAGTGCATCTACATGGCAAGTTCCCATCAGCACTAATGTGGCTTTCAAAAAGCTAATCTCTTTTCCCGGCATGGCAACTCTTGCCCCCTTGGTGCTGTTGTTATCTCCCCCATCTTTTGTGTGCTTGGCCTATCAAGTCATCGAGTCACTGTATTCATAGTGTTTGTACTTGCTGTGGCAAGACCCTATGCCAGGTTGAAGCTTCTCAGTGCAGTTGTGAAACCAGAAAAATAGATTTCTTGGACCCTAAGGGAGCACTGAGATGCCCTGCATGGTGTGCCTCCCACATCACCACAGACTTCACTTGGCTTCTGTCATTCTTGTGTTTCTTCCATGACCTCCAACTTTTTCCTTTTGGGAGACATCTTTCCAACTTAGGTTGGCTACATACTGTGTTCTTTCTGACACATTTTGACAAATTCAGTTTGATTTTACCCTGGAGGTCTTTCTAGACTTAATTTTATTATTGTGGAAGGTCATCAAAAGGGTAGTGCTATTTAAAGGCCAAATTGTGTCACATTTACTCATGGGGCTAGTACTCTTCTTGTGGAAGATGTCCATTCAGTTAAATGGAACTATACATGGAGTAAATGGCATCAGTTGTAAGCAAAGGCACAGGAGCCTACCTTACTCATGTCAGTGGACTACTCAGAGAGTAGAAGTCAAGTCCTTGTCCTTAACATTGATTTTCCAGCCCCTGTTGTTACAAGGTGGCTTTCTGGCCCCCTCTAGTGACTGGCCACATAGTTTTATGAGTGAGATACAACCCTTTTGCAATCAGACGCAGCCATTTTCACTCCAGTAGCAAATGGCTTAAAATTTAGAAGTGGCATTTAAAATCCTGACATACTGAATTTGTTCCCTTTTGCTCACAACCCTCTCCAGAGCATCATGTTTCCGACTTGGTGGAACTTCTTACAGAGTTGGAAACTGTTCACAGTGATTAAGGGTGAAACAATCCATACTGATATAGCTGTGGTGGCATGGCCCCAGTTACGCTCCCATTAGCCCAAAGGTTCATGTTCATTAAGGGAAGCTGGATGGTTTTGGTATTACAGCGACATTAACAAAGAAACAGCCATGAATTGAAGGGGGTATCAAAGAGTACCAAAGTGTGAATGAAGATGTAGAACTTTCTATTGAATTACAATGAAACCTGGAGTGAGAATTTGAGTTAATACAGAAAAGGCATTTTCAAAAGCCTTTCTTTTTCTTATTCTTTTCATACCACTGGAACTGCAAAAGAGGATCTCATTTAAAATGTGAATTAGAAATTTTATACTTCTTATGGCTTTGTATTCTTGAGAAGCAGATATTTATCACATGCCTGTTTCCTTGGGGGAGTGTGCAAGGAACTTTTGGAACAGGTTTTCTACTTCTTGGCTATTGAGGAGCAGGACAGTTATTTATTCCAAGAAGCTGGAGCAAGATTGACAGCCTGGGGGTAGACCTAAAAGCGCCATAACACTTTAGGCTTTAGATGCTCTGAGATCGTTTAGAAAGAACTGCCTTGGTCATTTAGTGCCCTGGTAAATCATTTATTCTGATCACCGACTTACAAATTCCCCCTCACCCATCCTATCAGATGAAATGAGCTCAGTATGCAGCTCCCTGGCTTGTGTACATAGCTCGCTGATCATAACCTGGCAGATGAACTGCAACAACCCAGAACTTTAGCAGGGCTCCCAGAGCAGCCTGGTAAACCTCCTCAGTCAGGAGCGACCTCGGTCAAGTTAGAACTGAAATTCAAATTCCTCTGACAAACAGGGTGTCTGGAGCTGGAGGGTTTGGATGGGATTTTTCCCCTCTCGTGTTACTGCGTGCTGCTGACTGCAATCGGGATGCATACTGTTGAAGGCACTGCAAGCCCCTCTGCTTCTCCCTCCTCCCACCATGAGCCTTGCTGCTCTTTGGCAATCTGTTTCAATTCCCCTTCACCTCAGCATGGCCAGGGTCCCCCAGGTTACCCAGTGATTCATCTCTGTGGAATTTGCAAGTGCTGCTTCTCAGCTCCTACCCAGGTTGGCAAGAAGGTTATTAAAGCATCAGAGATTAACCAGAACCTCCTTTGGTGAATATTTAGGCTAAGAGCACTTGATGCCAAACATGTTATTTTGCATGTGTATTCTGACACCACACTTTAATACTGCACCTCACACTTCTCTATATGCGTGGGTTTGAACACCTTTTCCAACGATGATCATATTAGAGGATCCCTGATGCTTCGGGAAGCTACGTGGGAATTGACTTCAAGTAGAAGCATGTTTGGATTGTCCTATTTCTATTTCTGAAGCCCTCTCAAGGAAGCTCGCTCTCTCTTCTCACCCCATCGCTTCCAATGGGACCGAGTCATTGCGTTCAGTGTGTGCACAGTGACACCTCAGAGAGACTTGGACTGTTCTCTTGTCTCACTTCCACTCTCTTCCAGGCTGGATGCACACCCTGGAGGTATGTGGTTTGTCTCAAGATATAAGACTTCCCCTCTCAGAAACTACATTACTTGAGCAAGCCACAAAGGGCTGGCAAAGAGGGAGAGGATGCTCATGTTAGTGCAGCTTTCCTCAGAGATCTTCCCTGTGAACTCCATGCAGTTGGAAACACACTCTCCCTCTCCTGAGCTCATGTGTGTGCACATATACATATTCCCTCATGCAGCGATTTCACTTATGTGTAAGTATACAGACACATACACTTGCTTACAGATGCACAAATACTTTTCCTTTGTTGTACTCATGCATATGTGTAGAGACAGAAATTCTCTGATTTGAGTGCACGCAATCACACCCGTGCACACTCCAACCTGCTCTTTTATACATGCACATTAATGCCCCAGTACACCTGCACCCTCTCTCTTGCAAACATGCATGCATGGATGCAGGCACATCTATGCACCCTGCAAAGATATTCCAGAATTTGAAGAGAGAGATTAATAAATTGGGCCTGAAGGGACCTCTTGAGGTTTAGTCCAACCACCTGGCACAAGCAGGCTCAACACTGGATTCAGGAAAGGTTGCTCTGGGCTTTGTCCAGTCAGATGTTTAAAACCTCCTGGGTCAGAGATGGGGTACCCCAAGTTTTTTTTCCTTATATCCAGGCAGAACCTTCACTCCTTCAATTTTTGACCGTTAATTTATGTCTTTTGCTTTCCTGCCACACACCTGAGCAAAGAGCCTATCTTCCTATACCTACAATGTTATCAAGAAGGCTGCTATTAAGTGCCCCGTAAACCTTCTACAGGGTGGGCAAACTCAATTCCCTCAGCTTATCTTCATAGGTCCTGTGCTTCAGCCCCTTGGTGGGGGCTGACCATCTTGGTGGCCCTCTCTTGGATTTGTTCAAGTTTATCAGGATCTTCCTTGTGCTTATGGGCCCACAACTGAGTATAGACTAGATGGGGTCAAACAATTAGAGAGGAATAATCATTTCCCTTGCTCTGGCTGTGCTCCTGTTGGTACAGCACAGTATGCTGTTAGCTTTCATTGCTGTCAGGTACCTGTCACCTGGGTGTCCATATGCTCTTGGCTGGAATTGGACTAATAACAAAATAGTAATAAATAAGAAAAAACAACACTGAGCTTTGCTTCTTACCAATCTGGGCTAAAATTTAGTGGATCTGAGATCTCAAGCAGTTCCATGACACTCTTCAGGAGATCGCAATAGTTGATCCAGCTTTGGGAGAACAGGGTGGATAAGATGACCCACCAGATCTCTTGCATGTCTTTTATAATTCTGTGATCTTGACCATCTTTGCTCTTACTTTTGACCTTGAAGGTCCACTGAACATTTTGCTTTCCCCATGTTTGGAGGCATTCAGCCATTTGAAATTTCCTCCTTTTCCAGTGTCCATACTGGTCACAACCATAACTGCCTTGTCCCAGTCCCATCTTCCAGAAGGAATATGAGATAGCTATCCACAGTCGCTGACTGTGATGATCTGCCCAAGGACAAACGATGCTCTCAGTGCTTTTAGTAGTGCCAGTGCTCCTGCAGTAACATGGTCCCCAGTGGAGGTAATAGCTGTGCACTTAGAGGTTGTTCTGTGGGTTTCATTCACATCGTCTACACATCACAGGTTTAAAACCTTGAAGTACTTAAAGTGTGGAAGAACTTCAGACTCTGTAGAGACCCCTACCTACCCCTGTTCTCTTGCGAGGCCTGCACTGAAGGGAAAGGGTATTTTTTTTCAGCTCCTTTTCAGACCCCAGTTTGGAGAAACCCCGTTTATACACTTTTCAACTTTGAACAGAGAGGAATCCTGAGCAGAGCTGGTGAATGGGAAAATAGAAAAACAACTGCAAGCTTTCATTTTAAGAAAAAAATCTAAAGGAAACTGACTTTTTCCAGCCTTTTGCCATTTTTTTGCAGTCAAAAGCATTTGCCAAATTCTGTGAAATAACCCAAATCTAGATAATAAAATATTCTGGTGACTAAAATATTAGGCAAAAAAATTCACCCAGCATCGAATTCTGTTCTGTTTGTGGTGCTGATTTCACGTAGCTGCAGTAAAATCAGAACACCTGCAAGGTGGGCATTAAGTGGTGCAACTTCGGGCTGTCACAGTCAGTTCAGTTTCAAACCAGGAGAAAATCTGAAGCAAAGTGTAGGTTTTGGTGTGCTGTTTCTTAGAGGGATTCTTTCTCCTTTAGTTCCTACTTTTTAGATGGAGATGATGACAGAGACTGAAGACCTGAGTACTCCTCATAGCCAACTATTTGTGATTTTTTTTTTTTCTTTGCCCGTAAGTCAGTCTGCTTGGGAGATGACTTCTCCATGAACTCACCACTGCTGCTGGAGGAGCTTAAAGGTTTAAGACTCTCATATGTCCCAAAAAAGCATGAAGCAGAGGGAGGCGGTTGCCCTGTATAAGGTAAGCACAGCAGCCTGAAATGGCTTTGATTTTTTTATTCCACACAGTGCAAGGGCCACTGGTGTGTAGGAGTATATGTGATGCTAGTGGTTAACCAGAGGTTCATGGAATGGTGACCTGTGAAAGCTTTCAGACATGAATGTGTGTGGATATATATTTATATACATTTTTTTTTAGCTACCTGTGGCTCAGTGTCAGGGAGGCTGGGCTCTGGTACTAATTATAGATTTGCTCAAGAGCAGAATTGGATGGAATGGCTTAAGATTGATAATACCTTAATTAAAAATAGCAGTTGACCTCTATTATATGTTTCCATATGTGTTTACTTTTAAGACTTTAGTAACAATTATTTGTGAGCTATCTTCAAATATACACAAATGCGAACATCCATCTCTGTCAGTGTTGGTGTGTGCACCCTCAGGGGACGTGTATGAGGACATCATGTGCATTTGCAGAGGGATTTCTCATGTGGTGTGTACATCCTTTCACACAGCCAGTGCCGTGGAGATGTTCATGGGATGGCTGCAGACTGGGTTTGTGTATGTCAGGATATATTGCTATCATTGCATGGTTTTTCCAGACTTTCACACATGTGCATTTTAGCACAGAATGAGCACTGGCTAGTTTGGGAAGTGACACATGCTTTACATTCAGGGGCCAATTCCCGATTTTCCTGGTGAAGCCAAAAGTGTAAGCAACACAGTTTCTACTGAGCATATTGCCTCTGACTGACAGCTTGGGTGCAGGGGGGATGGCTGTGTTTGGCCTTGCTCTCTATTGCTCTGAAAACAGCAGCAGACGCTCTTGACTAGCAAGTGATGCCAAGTGCAGCATGTGTGATAGTGGCCAGAGGCCTGGCCATTCATCTCAGCCAACCCTCCATGATTTTGTCTCTGGCCATTCTCAGTCAGACTGCTTTAGAGACAACCTTCTTTATGAAATATTGCTGCTCTATAGGGACTTAAGGTTTAAGTCTCTCATCTGCCTCAGGTAAGTATAGAGCACAGAGTAAACAGTGATGCTGGGGACGTCTGCAGGTTCACACGTTGCTGTGTTCGTGCACGTGGATCTCAGCGTACAGTGAGGGTGGTTTTACCCTTATCCTGCCTGTTGGTGTGGGTGCATAGCTGGGGGAAGCCGTGTCTGAGTGCGTGTTTGTGTCGGTGCATCTGTTTGTGAATGCATGTGTTTGTTTCTGAGCTGTCGGCGGGGAGGCAGCGTGCATGTGGCACTGCGAAGGGGTGTGTTATTCTCACATCCTTGCTAGCAGCAAACAATGTCATGTCCCTACCTGGACTGCAGTATGACATACACCCTAAAAACAACAGCAACAACAAGCTACAGAGCTAGAGGAGAAGGCAGAGCTGCTCTTTTTGATCATCAGTTGGGAAATCCTGCCAGCCCCAGCAAAGCATGCTGGGATCCAAACTGGCTTTTGGATTGGGACTCGGAGTGTGAAAGAGAAGCAGTAATTTGTTTGCCATTGCCCTCAAGCCAGGAAATCCAAACCCCAAGCATTTCCCAGGCCACAGCACATTCGAGTCGAAAGAGAGTGTCAGCGAATCGCTCACACGTACAGACAGAAACACACACACGCACGCGTGCACACACACGGGGAGAACATTAGGAAAGGAGAATTGTTCCAGCACCACTGCGGTTAAGATGCCGAGACAATCTCGAGTTTTCAGGCCATAGCTGTCAGGATGCTTTGGTATATTCATCACCCCCCACTCCATGGTGATAAAAATTTACACAGCCAATGAAACGAAGATTAATTTCATGTGAAAAGCTGACAGAATGGCCCATGTCATTGCTTTATTTGTGCCAGCACTCAGTAACTCGGCGCAAGTTCCATTGAGGTGGCAGACACCCCGTCCCCTTGAGCCATCTCTTCTCCTCTCTAATGATGCCACCGTTTTGACAAAACCAAGCAACACAGCCGGTATGTGCGAATTTGGAATTAATTTTCTTTAGAAAGGTCAAGTATGTTAATGAGCTTTTGGCTGCTTGTGTTTTCTTTCTTGTGTTTTTCCCCTACTAATGGGGGAAGAGGGGAAAAAAAGAAGGGGGAGAAATAATTACAGAAATAAAAATGAAGGAAGGAGGAAAAGAAGGAAACCGTGAGCATTTGAAAGAGGCAGGATTCAGTGTAGTTTTCATTCAGTTCTCCTTTTCCAGGACTGAGGAAGACTAATTGTATCAGTGCAAGTCTGTGCAGTTTGCTTGAAGCTGTTGAGTGAGGCCGGGGATGTCATGGATAGTGGAGTTGGTGTAACCTGGCACGGAGGAGGTGAATTGCACCTCCTTTGCACTCAGGAATTGACGGCAGCCCTGTGTGTTGGCAGCTGGCTTCGTTTTCCATCACAGAATGGCTGAGCTCTGCTCAACAGGGGTCTGTGTGTGCTGGGGGAGCAGAGAGCAAACAAAGGTGAAGGAGAGAAAGGGTTCATGTGCCCATTAGTGAGAGGAAGCTGGGAAGAAAGCTCAGCTGCCCTGAGCCTGCTAGTTGACCCTGCCAGGGCCCACTAGTTCATTCAGTTTAGAAATGTGACAAATAGGCAGTTTAAAGAGAAATTGTCACCACCTCATGCAACTGGCATGAGATGTTTGAAGTAACTGTGATGCCAACCACCTCTCATCCCTATATTCCCAAAACTCCTGCCTTTATTCCTGCAAGTTAGAATTTGCCACTTCCTAGCATCCTCATGTCAGGAGCTGCCTTGATTTCTCAAGGGGTTGAGTGATGATCAATGTGAGTAAAGGTGGCAGAAACAGAAGACGGTGTGTCAGGGCATGAGGGAGTGAAGCTGCACGCCTGGCTCTGCTGCTCACAAGTCACACTCACGTGGGTAGGACATTTAGGGTAGGACTCACCTCACCTAATTTTAGTCTTCTTAAGCAAAGTATCCAGACTAAACTAATTGTCAAGGTTTCCTTTCTTGTTAACAGAGAACAGTAAGGAGGAACACGTATCCCACCTAATTTAAGATGAGAGAAATTCCATTCTGGCAAGGAGTTTCTTTCTCCATTGAATATAGAGAGAACTTAAACAATTAGCTTGGACTGAATCCCTCCTTTTTAGAGGTTTAAAATTATGGGGCGTGATTTCCCCCTCATTCTCTTCTCCCTGCTCCCATTCTGACTCTTATTTCCATATATAGTCTAATCCAACAGGCAGAGGAAACTCAGCGGGTCTCATAGAGGCTGTATTGGCAGTATAAAATCAATGTCTTTCACTCTAGCTCGCCCAGGCTGGCTCCATGCTTATCCACTGTTGTGGCAATACAACCTTTGGCTGTGATCTGGTCATTTCTCCCCAGCTTTGCTGGAGTAAGCCCAACATAGGGATTCTTGGGCATTGTCCAAAAAACCTTTGTTGACTTTGGAGGGTGCATGTTTTGCCATCCTGGCTACAGTGCAAGGAGAAATGATGTGGAATGTAACAGTCCCAATGTCACACATGGCGTATTTAAGGGGGTCCTTAATCAGAATTTCTTTTTTGTTTTACACCTTACACAGCTGGTTCTGCTGTATGGATCCTTCTGCATGTATGATCCTTGCATGCTCACCACATGAGTCATTCAGCAGCAGGGCTGCCTCAGACTCATGTCTGGGGCATGGATTTCAAAAGCACTCAAGTGACCAAACTTAATGATTTTCAGCTGACTCCTAGTATTGTCCTAAACATGGAATTCCTACCCATAAACCACTGTGCTGCCCACGCTCTCCCCTCTCTTTCCCAGGCTCTGTAATGTGCGTGGAGGCACGTCCTTCTCTGCTGACCCTGCTACAAGGTAGAGTGCTTTGGCAGACAGGTGGGGTGGGTAGTTGAGGGCAGTAAGATTCACCAGAGGAGCCTGTGGACTGTCTCTCTCGCATGTGCCTGCACATACTGTCTCAGAACGTTCGTGGACATCATCAGCACTTGTATGTATTTTTCCACTGGAGAAGTTGTGTTGTTAAGTGGTTACTTTATTCCTCCTTAGAGATGGCTGCATTTCTGTGATGGAAGGAAACGATTTGCTAAGCTCTGCTAAAGTCTTTGTTAAAATTTAACGATAAATAATAATTTGTGCACAGGAGAAAGGGGGTACAAGAGATACTTAAAATATTTCTGTGACAAATTATATTTTGAGTGTTCAATTTTAGCAACAAAAAGAGTATGTGAAGTGTATGCAAAGAGATTGCCTCATTCATGGACATGGTGAAGTAGGACATCCTTGTTCTCTCTGTCCTGTTGTTGCCTGGGATGTCAGAAGAGGACAACATTTATAAGAACTTGAGTTCTTAGGGAAACTTCTCACCCAGTAGCTCCCTGGGGCTTTAGCTAAACTGTGGGATATTCAGTGTTTCCCAACTCTTGTGTCAAGGACCGTCTCCTCTCTTCCCAGATGTGAGATGTGGCTGTGCACCATTTCTGTTTTCTCCCCTCCCACGCTCTGGTTTCCGTAGGAAGGAACCCTGGGCGTGTGAGTCAGGGAGCTGTAGCGCACTCTGGTCGTGTCACCAGCCTGAATGATTCAGGACTGAGACTGCACAACACACCTACCCCATGATTTACATATAGCCCTTGGGGCACTCAAAGCCACATTTTCTCAACGTGCCAAGTTCTTGGGAAAATCCAACCACTTGTTTTGGTGCATAAATAGAAACTTAACCCTTAAGAACAGAAATTGAATCTATGAGATGCATCAGGGAAGTGAGGCTGCTGCCCCCTTCCTAGTGCTCCTCCCATGGTTTTAGATACCATTATCAGGTGACTGGAGCATGGTGTCCCTTTCATCCCTGTGTTGCAGTGATTGTTTGCACCATTTTCTATCAGCTTCTGTTTCTTCCTCTCCTGCTTTTTTTCCCCTGTGTGAGAGCACTGGCGCCTACGATGGAAGGTCACCAGTGAGGTTAGTCAACTGGCTCCAAGTATTAAGACTTCCTGCTCTGCTACGAAGAGCTGCCAAGTCCCCCCTCCCCACTGCTCACCACAAAACCAAGTGTCTGTTTGTCTCCCTCTCTCCCCTTCCCATCCCTCCTCCCTACCAAGAAATTCAGATGTCTGTCCAACAGACAGAGTGGGAGGGCAAGGCACCCAAGCTACACTCAGATGCATTTTTGTGAGTACCAAAAGCAGTGTGGCCACAGGGTGATGTTGTCGATGCCACTTATTGATGTGCTTGTCAGTGTTGCCAGAAGGTGAGCTATCCCTGTCTGCGGGAGAGATGTCCCTCTAGAGTCTGTGGCAGGTTCCCGTGGGGATCCGACCCAGTAGTTGGGCTGACAAAAGGCTTTTATTTCCACTGGAAAATGTCATTAAGTTTTTCCACCAGCAGGCTGAGGGATCCATGGATAACTGGGAAGCGATGTATGAAAAGTAACTGAGGAGAACATGATTTTTGTCAGTAGATGTGAATTGGCTGTACAAGGACCTGTAGCTTCCTTACAAAAGTGGTAGGGGCTTATAGATTGATAAGAGTTAAAAATCTCTGCCCTAGGCATGAACCTGGGGAAAAACAAGAAATCTCCAGTCCCAAATGAAGGGAAATGGCAGCCCCAAGGCTGCCATTGTCCCCAGGGGCAATGTGGCGGTGGGTGAGCAGCTGCAGAGCAAGAGGAGAGAACTGCCTTTGACGGGTCTGCACCTGAGGGTGTGGGGAGGGAGCAGAATACAAGGAGAGCTTTATTTACAGGAATGGAGCATGAACCAGAAAAGAGAAAGAGATAGAACAGAGTCCTGTGAGGAGGAGAAGAGATAAATATGGTGGGAATCGGGGGAAGATGGGATGGCTGGTAGCTATTTTTGTAAAAAACAAGGAGTGGGGGGAATACTGCTCCAAAAAGGACCACAGAGATCAACCACATTCAACTGAAAACATAATTTTCTTTAAGAATAATATGAAAGCCCTACATACTAATTGTTGAACAGGATGAGGGAAAACTACTTGCTCCACCCTAATATGTGCTGAGGTAAGGTTAAAACCACAACTCCTCGGGCAGGAGGCTCCCAGCATTGCACACACAGCTTTGGACTCCCTTAACATGATGAGCACATGTGGGGTACTCGAGTTTGCAAGGGTTCTGCTGTCAAACTGGAACAGAAGCAGCTGCTTTAGAAGAACTGATTTTAGTCTCTCCAGCCATGGCTGAGTCCCTTTAGCTCCTTCTCTTTGCTCATAACTCCCTTTCTTAAAGATCACATCAGAGACTTCCTACTGTTGTGCAAGGCTGCTAGGGACACCAGCCACAAGCTCTTTGTCTTCTTCCTAGGAACTTTGAGGCTGCAGTAAGCATAGCTTGAAGAGTTCTTTGTGAGCATCGCATCTGAATTTGTCCCACTCTCTGCCAGTTTATGCTAACTGAGACCACAGAGACCTCATTTAATTACTCCATTTGTGTAGGTGTAAAGCTATTTGAGTTCTCCGTAAACATGGTTATTTATTCATTTAGGTTTCATTTTAATTTTCTTTAAGATGAATTCATTACCATTGAGAAAACCAAAGCCTCACTATTAAAAATCCAAGTCTGGTTTTTGTTTTTGTTTTTTTATGAAATGAAACAAGTCTTAAATTAACTAATTTCTAATTATGGTCTTGGTGTTGGTCCTTCAGGCTGCCACCCTCAGCATGTTAGCAGATCTGTGTTCTGGCGACTTGTAGCCAGACATTGACAAGGAAGAGATGAGAAAAGCATTGAAATAGGAAGACTGGGGGGCAACTCTTGCCTTATTTGATGGCACCCTGTGTTAGGGCTACCACTTTCCAGGGATGCATTGCTGTGGTTGAGGGGTAAAGTGAGATGAATGAGAGGGGCAGAAGTTACATACATGAGCTACAAGGATGTCCCCATTTTTATGCTGGGTAGAAAATCAGATGAAGTGTATTTGCTTTTGCCCTGAGGCTAAGAGCAACAAAGGAAAAGAGCAGGGGATTTATCTAGCTACAGTCTAATATTCCTTTGGCTGCAGCAAAGGCTGCAGCACTTCCCGACTATCGGCTGGCGCTTTCACTCACACACATCTGTGATTGATGGGCAGAGAGTATAAACACCTCATTAGTGCTATAATTCACTGGTTAGGGCTCAGACTGTGCTGTGGGAGAGAGGAAAAAAAAAAAAAAAGAGTTGAGAAAGTTTAATAAAGAAGAAAAAATGGAAGAAGGAGAAGAACGGATGTAAAGGCCACACAAATCATTCCAGGGAGTTATCTGACCTGCTTTGAAAACTTTAATTGCTGATAATGGACAACCTGTTGGGTGGTATTTTATTAACACTAATAGATTTTTACGGGATATTTCTCACATTGCTCTCCCAGAGCCTGAGGAATACATTAAATATTAAAAGTTAATGCTCTTGGTTGCTGTTTCAAGGATGCCCCACTGATAACGAGCTTTCCCGCAAGTTAGAAACCAGGAGAAAACATGAGCTGCTTTTGCCACTTACGGCCTCTGCAATAATAATGAGGAAAATACTTGAATCTTGTGTGCACCTTACAGCTGAGGTTCTTGAAGTCTGGCCTAAATGCTATGTAATGGCAGTGCCCAGCCCAGAGGTGGTAGGTATATCTAATCTTCAATCATGGATGTGCAAGAGCTGGGTTCCCGAGCTCCATGCTGAAAGCAAATGCTTCTAACCCCTGTATGCTACTTTACATTTCAGTTATTCAAAGCAGAGGCCTGAAACAACAACCCATACCTGTTTCTCAAGAGAGCTTATGCCTGAAATGGATGTGCTATGATATTTTTCTTTAATGTGCCTAATGGTTTCATAAAAGTATTGCTTCCACATTAATTTGTTACAGAAATGATCCAGCTACCTGGAACAGAAAAAGAAGCGCCCCCAGGAAACAGCTGCAGAAGCCTCCGAGAATGTGGGAAGCAAAGGGTTTTCTGGAGGAGGCTCTTGGCACCCCCAAGTCCTACACACAGCAGAGAACCCTCAAAGTACGGAAAAAAAGGTCAGTTCTATACTGTAAAGAGATGGATTCAAGCAGCCAAAGAAGGAAAGAAATTAATGCCAACATAGGGAAGTTTGCTGGAGGGAAAGTAAATTTGAAACAGTATAAACAGCAACCAGCTTATGTGGTGAGTCAGAGTGAGGTCTTGCATTAGAATTGAAAAGTCATAATACCCATTTCTGCTCATGGGTGAAACCTGGACTGCCTCTTTAGTGCCCTCTTAGGATGCACCAGCCCTGTCAGCAGTCATGGCCTGCACCTAGAAAGCAAAGTTAAATTTGTTATGCCCTGCCTCAGTTAGTTGCCCGTGCGGCCTGTCTCTTTTGTGTCGTGCCATCTTCACTTGCGGCAGCAATGGTCTTGTTTTTGGATCTTATTCTGACCACTGTTTATGCAGCCACCTTCTTGTGCCAAACCAAGCTGGACTGGATGGCCACATCCATGCTCTCTGGAACAGCCCTGGTACAATTCTGGGGAGTAACGCTGCTTTCCAAGCCTGCTTGGCTGGAGAGCAGCTTCCCAGGCTTTTTTGTGCAGGCAGCCAGCTAGATCTTACCAAGACACTGTATTCCAGCTACCAGGTCTATCTGTAGGCAGTCTAGAAGAAGATGGATTTCCATACTTACTTTCTCTGTTTGTAGTCATGCCATGAACACTTCAAGCTGGATTATCTTTGTTTCTTGAATCTTCTCACTCACCATTTTGTATTTCTGTACAAGTAGTAACAGCTACCGAAACTACCTACTCAACCTTGGCAGCCTTTCCCACCCTCCTTGCTAAAACAGGACACTTTTTCCTCTGTATTCCATGCCCTATTTCTGTTGGAAGTTTTTCAGGTTAAGCAAAGGGTTCAGCTGCTTTGGGGTGGTGCAGGCAGAAGAGGAGAGACTCCAGTTTAGTCTCCTAAGTCTGGCTTTAATGACTGAGATCTCATCTTAGCATCTTGAACATCAGCTGTTAGAGCCAGTTTTCTGAGGACGTAGGGGCTGATCACAGAGACCAGTTGTCTTCTCTTATATATAGGCCTGGCTTGGTTCAAAAACGCACACTGCAGGTTTCAGACTTGGCTTGGGAACATTGCATTAACCCTGTCTACACCAGAGGGTGTTGTCCTTCAAGGCGTGGACACAAGCTAGACTATGTCAGTTGGTTTAGATGCCATGATTTTTTCCCTAGAACAGTCCGCAAGGAAACTTACAGCTTAAATATGAATATATAGATGGTTACTAAGTAGCAGGTTTTTGTCTTACAGTAAATCATTACATCATAGCAGCCTCAAGGTAGGTTTAAATAAAACTGGGAAGTTCAGTTTCTGGAAGGCCTTACCTTTCATGTTGGACAGGGTGCTGAAGCCATGATGCAGGGCATGGGCAGAGTCTGTGTCATGCTTTCCTTGTACACAGCACCCTTAGATTGCTTGAACTGAGCTCTGTTCAGGTGGTTTAATAGTCTTCAGTTGTGTATCTTCTGTCTCTGAAAGAAGGATTTGAATCTGGGTCCTAGCTGAATTTGGGAGGACGTTGTTTAGAGGATAATGGGGAAGAGGGACAGGAGACTTAGTACAGTATTTCCTTCCCTTTGGCTCACATGCTCCAGGATGTGCTTTGTTGCTAGACTGCTGTTTAGCAATAAAATGGTCTTAGTTACTTAACGGGAATTGACTGCTTGGTCACTTCTCCTCCCCCTGCCAGCCCATCCGTTCTCCCCGTCTTCCCTCCCATCCAATAATAACAGCTTTTCCTGATTGACCCCACAGGCTTACGAAAAACCTTTTTACTTAAACATATATTGACCTTAGTCTTGCTGCCCAGTGAATTATGTCACAGCTGGCAATCTGAAAATCATAAATTAGGCCTCAAACCTGCGGAGCTGTCTCCTAATGATACGGATCTGAGCCTTTATCGATGAAGGTTGTACCAGGTGCCTTCATGTCTCTGACAACTGGGGAGGAATACCCTTTTTATGGTTTTCTTCTATCATCATCCCATAGGCCCTGTGATTTTTTTTTTCTTTCCTTTGATTATTTTTTTTTTATTTCCCTTCTGTGTCTGTCTTTGCACTGTGTATAAGATTTCATTACTTGCCTTAACCTACCCTTCAAAGGGAAAGAAAAGGAAGCTGACAAACTTGACCTCTTGGGTAGTCTTAATTCTTAGGTAGTGTTAATTTTACCAGTCTTTCCTTCCTCCCTTCCTGTTTGATTTTGTGTTGATTTTTTGTTGTTGTTTTCTCTGATGTGATTCTTATGATCTAGACAAATGAGAAATTTAATGATACTGGAAACATTTCTCCCTTACTTTGTAATGCAAAATAATTCCAATAGATTCCCTTTACATTCATCATCTTTTCCCCCATGACTTGTGATGTACTTGCTTGTTGCCACTTTTGTGGGTGAGGGATGGGGAATAGTCTGTGAAATGTGAAGCATCACCATAAACTAAATCAACCCTCCTGTCTCTGTACAAGTATTGACTGAGCAGGAAGGAGGGATCTCGCTCCATGACATAGTTTGTAAAGGGAAGATCCGTGTTGTGCTTGACTTGGATAGTAAAAATGCCTTGAGTTTTCATGATCCACTGTCCTTTTTTGGGGGAAAGGGAGGCATAGCCTGATCTTCCTCTTGTAACAGACAAGAGCGAGGCTCAAGTATCTGCATATCTTGCATGGGTGACAGGTCCAGAAAAGGAGGGATATTTGCTTGCCTTCCCACATCTCAAAATAAGGCTCCATAAACAATTTTTGTCTTTATTCTATCTATGCTAGAATACACTGATAACAAAGCTGGGAAAGAAAAAGAGCTTATTTTTTAGTTATTCTAGAGTTAGTGGAAATACTACCTTGGTGACAGACCCATTTCATGTTTGAAAACTTGTAAGCCTGATTTTATATCTGTGGCACATTCCTTTGGTGTGCCATGCGAATTCTTCAACTCAGGAATGTCTTGAGTTCAGGGTATGTTACCTCTTTCTCTGTGTCTTGACTTACTTCAGAAAATGCAGAAAGATATATTTAGTGATAGCTACTGACAGTATGCATGACACTGTGGCCAAACCCGGCAAGGATGAAATCAGTTCAGGACTGATGAGCTCTGTTGGCTCAAAATGTCACCAGTGAAGTTGTGAGGGCCCTCAGCACCTCAGTGGTGTTCAGTGCTAGATGGAGATTGGGCTCTAAGATAACAAGGTGATGAAAAGCACTTTCAGAAATACTGACACGTAGACAGATAAAAGAGCATGCAGTAATAGTGTGTAGAAATAAATCCTTCTCATTCTGCTTTTGATCTTCTGAGTTTCTTAAATATAAGAATTTTCTTAATACAAGATTCTTCAGTCACCAGTGAGCTTCTGTCCTGCATTTTTAACAGACTTACAAAATGTTACTAAAAGAAGCGGATTCTTGCATTTATTTTAAAGACACCAGATTAGGCACTTTCTTTATTTAGATTAAAATACTCCTCCGCAAAGTTTGCAATGTAATGTTTGTGGTACTGGCATGTGCAGCACTGCCCAGAGATTGAAACTGCCTGGAAATTCCCTCATCTGCTTTTGTTACTGGAGAGGGTGTAAGTGCAAATGACTTAAAAGTTGGACTGGTGGGAGAAAAATTAGTAGATTATGGATTTTATTCTGCTCTTACTAATGTAAATTGCAGGCACAGGTAATGACATTTGTGATTTTAATACAATATTTTAAAGTAGACTGTGTCCCTTCCAAGAAAATATGAGCTCATAAATACTGTGAGATTAGAGGTACAGAGGCCTGATGTGGCAATGGCTCAGGGCTTATGGCGTTCCTCAAGACATACAGTCTAAGATGTTCTGTGACCTGGCTTTTATGAAGATCAAAAGGCTTAAAACTGTTGAGAATAAGATTTTCACATCGTCCAGGGGGAGACACCAAGTTGTCAAATGGGAGGAGGCTCTTTGAAGTGTGGAGATAAGGACCAGTCATGTATGAAAGCCATTTCCAGCTGGCAGAGGAACGTGTCATGCAGTTGGAGTCGCTGTGCCGAGGTAGTTTACAGGAATGGACCGGCTGAGTTGATTCAGGTAAACAGCTGGCAGTTTGAAGAGGATTGAAAGGACTGGGAAAATTTAAAAATAAATGTACTGGGGGAGGTGGGAATTGTATTTATATGTGTTAATATCTCCCTGTACACCAGGACCAACCAGCCTGAGTCAAGCAAAGCACCTATTCTGGGGAGTTGGATTAACAAGTATACTCCTACACATATTATCTCAACCTTGTATCTGAGCGTAGAGGAGCAGGTGGGAATGCTCATGAAGAGCTTCTGGGTGGGAAAAGGGTGAAGAGAGACAGAAAATAGCCTCACGCCTCTGCTTTCTGGCCAAGAAGCCGAGCCAGAGTAGGGACAGGAGGGAGGAAGCAATTCACTGCTGCTGTAGGCCAGGAATAGCTTGCCACTGGTAGGAAGTAGCTGTGGAAGAAGTATTTTGTGGATAAGCTCCTGCTAAAGGCAGGGCAGCTGCACAGCACTGCCTTTCAGACTGCCCCAGAGCTCACCGTCTAGCACGAACACTTACGTGTTTGTTCATTCCCTTCTCAGACTCCTCGGACTGGTTGGCATTGGCAGTTGGGTTATCGTGATGCCTTGAGAAAGTGCTTCTGCACTATATTTTTCATGTAAACAAAAGCTGTTAGCACTGAAAATCTTCCCAAAAAAGGATTCTCCTGAGCTGGTAAGAATAATTTCTGGTCACATTTATAGAAATTTAAATGGCATCTAGACAAGATAAATATCCATTATGTTTTGTCATCTTTGGGCTGATGAACGAAGGATACATTTGCTTTCAGTCTAATGACTTTTTAAAAGAAAACAGCTAAACAAGACAGAATAAGAATAAAGTTTCGTGGCAGATGCTGTCTGGTACATATGTTTCCTCTGTAATAAGCTCAGTCTCTTGGCTGACAATAAAATAATAGTTGTCCTTAGCCAACATCTTGAAAGCTGAAGGTGAAAACAGAGTGGTAGGAGTCACATGGCCTTATATTCCGTGTCCAAGCATTGAATTCCCTCACAGCAACGTATTTTTTTAAAATCTTGTCCTAATTATGACAGCTCACATAGATACTCTCTAGGAACTATTGTACATAGAATTGGTCAGAAATACTTTGATAGTCTGGTTCCCATTGGAAAATGTCATTTTGGCAAAACTGAAATGGTTGAGGAAATCACAGTGATTTGACTCTTTTCTTGTCTTCAGAGGAATAACAGAGAAGAACCTGACTGAGTTGAAGCCATAGGTTTTATTTAAGTGTTCTTTTTCTTTCCAAAAGACTTTTTGCTTCTTTTTCTAGTAATGTTTAGTTGTGTGTAAGACATTTCCAGCATATTTCAGTGGGTCCAAAATGAAATTGTGGAGGGAATTTTGGGTTTCTTTTCCAAAGCAAAAAAGTAATTAATGAAAATACAAAATCACGTACCAAATGGAACTCCCATTCTTTTCCTCATCCCAACAGTACTGTTACACACACAGGCTGAGCCATGCGTGGTTTACAAATATTTTAGTAGTGTTGCAGAAGGAGCTCCCGGTTTCTCTCAGCAAGGTCTTCTTTTTCTTTACTTCTCACTATTCAGGTTTTCTTTGTCATCCTTCTTAAAGCAACAATTTCCCAAACAGCAGAGCAGAGAAAAGTATGTTGTCAACTTTCCACTCACCAGTGTAATGAATAGGATCCTGCGTTAACGGGCCCACAGGTCTGATTCAGCAAGGAAATTACTGTGTCCCTGTATCCTTTTAATTGTAGGTTTTAAAACCAAAGCATGGAGACACACATAAATTATTACATTGTCATTTAATCTGGAGTCAGTCCAGTGTGAACCCTGAACGCCTGGAGCTGGTCCAGCTGAGTGGCAGGAACAAGGCTGAGAGTCCTAGTAAACACCACATGATTTCTGGTATTTGCAGGGCATCTGTTTTGCCTGCCCTTGCAGTACCTTTGTCTGGCCTGGAGAAGACTGTGGGTGACTGGTGATTTTATTACAGCCTGGCACATTTGAGGGTAAGCCATTCGGCTTGTCAGCATGCTCCCAGAAGAAAAGCTTCAGTGAAAAAACCTTGCTCTGGGCTTTGAAATCTGAACTGCAGCCAATTCCAACTGAGGGATGTGACGATCGCTTTTTGCTGTGAAGTTGCCATCTGAACAATGACACTGTTGTGTGGTTTGAAAAGACAACAAGCAATGAAAAGGAGAAGTGTCTGTCATATATGTGACTGGGTTGATATCAGTTAGAAAGCAGTCCAGGCCCTCGGCCTTTTCTTAAATGGTGCACCTCAAAATCCACATTTAGAGTTGTTTCAAGGGGACACATATGCATCCCAAGTTTTCCTTTTTTACAAGCTCTATTTTGCTAGACCATCTGGTCATGCTTCTGCTTCTTTGAAAGCTACGCCTTCTTAAATAGTCCTGGGAACTCAAGAAGGAAAGTCACAGGAGGGGAACGGGGGGAGGGATTTCTAAGAGATGTGCTTTTCCTTAATAAAATAATAGTCTAAGAGGAGATCAGCTTGTAACAACCAGTGATACTCTGCTGCTAATATTCACTGCAAAACTCTTCTTCTTAGGGCTATGCTTTACAACCCAGAATCCAGCTGCATCGTGCATGTGCTGCACAGCTCTCTTAAAGTCAAATGGGCAACGGCGCAGGGGTGAGTAGTGTTCTATATTCATCCAAATTACAACATCTCATCTTTTGTTCTCAATTTGTTGGGACAGACAGCTTCTCTCTTATTATTTATTATTTGCCACTCCTGTAAGACCCCAGATGAAGTCATTGCACTAGGTCTTAGCTAGTTCGTTCTGTGAAATGCTTGAATAAACAAGACAGTGAATGGTGAGAGGAGGAGAGGGGGAGAAAGAGACTTGTAGCTGCTGTGACCCTTTTGCAGATGGGGAGCTGAAGCATGGAAGTTGAACAATTTGCCCTGAGTCTAAAAAAGAGGTGGTGGCAGAATCAAGACAGCAACTCAGCTCTTTTGCGTTCAAGACAGAAACACCCTATGACAGACAAAACACCTATGACAGATGAAATACCTAGCCTGAAGGTTGGCTGAGAAATGGTTGTTTTGAAGTTCAATAGTATTTATAAAAGAAGTCCTGCTGTCCTTATCTTTGCTCCTGCATAGTCATGTTGCAGGGTGAGGACTTCTGTTTTCCCACCCAGGAACTTCAGTGCACCTCAGACATCTCAGATTTACTGTTTGTGAGTTTTTTGCTTGGCCTCTTCATGCAGCTCCAACCATAGATACTGCTCCAGCACGCTGAAATCCTGGGAGAGTGTCTGAAGCATTGAAATCCCATGAGGACAAAACTGTGGGCTGAACAAAGGAGGGCATATCCAGGAATGCCAAAGACAGATAAAACTCCCAACAGAATTAGTTATCTAAACTTTCAGTTAGAGGTTTAGAGTAACCCTGGCTTTTGGGCACCCTACCTGAGATGCATTAGGGCTGATGTTCGGGATTCCCATGGGAGCTGGGCATCTTAAGGCTTTTTGGGGGGGTCTGGATGTTGTGAAACTTGTGGCCTTATAGTGGACCTTGTATTGTCATCTTATCCTGTGAAAAGCAAGTTGACTAACAAACTTCAGGAATTTACCATGTGCTTTGTTCTAGTGTAAAATGAGGGATGGAAAGCCCAACAGTCCTTTGAATTTAAGTCATAGGCCTTACATGGAGAGTGAGAAAATCCACAGTTACATTTGTGTTCTCATAATGAACAGAAAACCTTGAAATCTGGCGACAGGGAAGTATAATTAGTGACAAGGGTTGGGTTACTTTAGAGCCAGGTTAAACTAAAACTACCAGCAAGGGGTTACTTACATTTCCCTGTGAACACAGATTTTGGATGAAGTGAACCAGCACCCTGCTTGGGATGACAGCTTGGTGTAACCCGTTGGTGACCAGAAGGTAGAAGTAGAGCAAAAGTAGTAGTTCACGTTCTCCCAAAAGAATAGGAGAACATTCAGAGAAACAAATGTGTAACCCCAGACATGAAGACACCAGCTTCTCTTCTTCACTCTGCTGTCCATTTATTGTGTGGTGTGACAAGCCTCTTTACTAATCCTATCTGTTATGGCCTGCAGATATTTTCATCTGTCCAACACTGTGGTGTTGTAAGAAGCAATACAAATGCTATTTGCTGTTTACTAGTAAAGTGTGCAGTGAAAAAGCTAGTGTTGCAAGATGAAGCATCCCTGTCAAGGCTACACCTTGCTCCAAGAGGCTGTCCATCCCCATTTCCCGTGGGTTAGGAGTATGCTATTGCGATTCTTCATGAGATCTTTCTTACACAAGCTATAAACCTTGTAATGTTTTTCATTCCCTTTGTCCAGACCAAGAGCAGATGTTGGGAGAGGATCCAGGCCTGTGTATTACACTTAGAAGAGGCCATATGTATAAATCCCCCTTCTTTCTACAGCTGTAATATACAGTGTATACACCTTATTTTCAGAGAGAGATCCGGAGTACAGAGCAAAGTATAGGGTAACCAGAATAACGCAGGGCCTTGGGAGATTGCTCGCTGTTCAGAAAAGCTGAAGAATTTTATGTGGAAAGCCAAACTTGGGAGGAAAAGGACAGGGGTGAGGAAGGAGGAACCACTTTAAGTATAAAAATGTCTGAAGGGAATAGGGAAGTGAGAGGTTTCAAGGCTATATGAGCTAGTGTCATATGCAAAGATAAGAGAGCCTTGATTTAGGCTAGAGACGAGCCAGCAGGCAAGGAATTTGCTCCAGACAGAGAGTCCTTCATAGATCCTGCATGCTACTATAGCTAACAATCATGTCAATAGGGTTTAAAAGGTGCTTCAGAGGAACTGGGAAGCAAAGACAAATAAGGTGGGTGGCTGAGGGAGGAATGGAAAGTCCAGTGGTTACTGAGTGAGGCTTGAGTGTGATGAAAATCCTGGCTGTGCTCCAGTACAAGATTTCCTATCACATTAATTATATTGCAACAGGCTC